>NC_137471.1:37936657-39136657 GCF_964235325.1 Thermobia domestica
TGTACTCTTTATGTCTTATAAAAAAGAAGTTAGCGTACTCTTTTGCTGAGAATATAGATGACAATATTGTAAAATTACGTGTCGTTTTATTGCAACTAGAATAATGTTACTTCAATAATGCTTAAACGCAGTG
This sequence comes from Thermobia domestica, assembly GCF_964235325.1. NCBI lineage: Eukaryota > Metazoa > Arthropoda > Insecta > Zygentoma > Lepismatidae > Thermobia > Thermobia domestica. Next base: position 37,936,791 of record NC_137471.1, read on the forward strand.
ACTATTAGTGCAGAATCCACCCTCCAACAAAATTTAGGATGTGCAGACCCTTACTTGGTATATGATTTTAAAAAGAATAAACATTGTACGGTAACCTCTTGAAACTTGTAGACCCACAGTGAAGTATAGTCGGATATGGGGGAGGGCACGGTGACTCAGTGGTAGAAGAGATTTTGATGTTTGTGATTTAAAACCGACCAAATGAACTTTGTGGCGGACAACATCTTTTTTTTCCTGATACTTCCATTTCCTATATTTATTTATTGGCTTAATTAGCTTATTCGATCTTTCTCTCTTGCAATAGAATCATTACAAGGCTATGATCATACCTTATAATTATTATTAAATAATCCTTATTGAAGATTTAATTTACTTCACGATTTCTTTGGAAACAATAAAAAAAAAATTACTTGAGATGGATTGTTTCTCAGGGAGGAAATGTCAGAATCATGAGAAAACTTGCTTACATGCTGTGTGCCAAACATAATAAACCTTTGGCGGGCTAAGATCGAGCCATGGACCCATCACGCGCCAGAGGTGAACGATTTGAAGGCGATGAAGAATATTTTATAATACCACAGTAGTATCAATAATTGTTTGAGATTCTTACTATACTATGTGATACAGGTTACACGAATTTTATTTTGTTCTTTTGAACTAATGTTTAAGAGGACCAGAAGGATAGATTTCAAGAACTACCTATGGTTCACGGATTATAGTTTTAAGTTTACAGCTTTATACACATGCATTCAAAAATTTAGTGCCATTAGATGGTTGTATAAGACTCTTCTTGGAATAAGGGGGCGCGGTGACTCAGTGGTAGAGCATTTACCTCTGATGCTTGGGAGTTTCGGGTTCGATCCCAGCTTCCGCCAAGTGAACTTTGTTGGGGACAAACACCGTGCTCGTGGGTTTTTCGGGGTTCTCCCCTTTCCTCACACTTTATTCATTCCACAATTTCACTAATCTCTCATTATCACCGTCTCCTTTACCCTAACCGGCATAACCGTGGGACGTAAAACTTAAAGTTTTCATTTCATTTCATTTTCTTCTTGGAATAAATGTTTTCGCTGGAACCTTTTTTAAATTTAATGTGAAACTATAAACATAATGAAGAAAATAAGAACATGCTAAGGTGAAATAAACTTGAAAACTCCCACCGTGCAAAAGAATTAAGGAAAACAGCTTCTGTTTTCAAGCTGAAACTATCCGTGGTTGAGATTGACCACCAAATATATCGATTATTTTTCTCAGATGATGAGTTTGTATGCTTATGCCAGTAGCTAAAACTGGAAAAGTGAACCAGGTAGTGTTTGTAAAATGGTATTGCATGGTTCAATCTCAGAACATGTGCAATTGTGATGGACAAAAATTCCATGGGTAGTGGTGCTGGTGGACAACAACAACTTCACGAAACATCTGTTGGTATTAAAATTAACGATACATGAACTTTCAAAAGACGAAATGTTTCTTTATCTGGACTCTTAATACGTATTTGAAATTTCATCAGAACATGCATTCAACTTAAACTATAATAAACGAACGAACTATCTAGTTTCATTATAGGAGGACGATACAGGTGTGGATGAAAAGTTTATGTATTGATTTTTGAACACGAGTTGTGTGCGAGTAATTCAATTTTATTTAACTTTTAATATTAGAGATTATTTTATACGACCATTTAATATTTTATTATTTCTTATACATATTCGCTTTCATCATTTGTCCATTATAATGTTAGTAGAAAAAATGTTTTATTTAACAACATACGCACGAAAACCTACAAGAAAAATATTAGACAACATTCATAATTATCACTGTACGGAATACTTCTTTGAACGGAAAGAGTTTTTTTTGTCCATTAGTAGAGTGTATCCATTTGGCACGAGGATCCATTAGTTCAATCCCAGATCATGACAATTTGTGATGGACAACACCCTGTGGATTTTCTTGGGGTTCTCCCTTTCCTAACACTTTCTTCATATCCAACATTTTTACAATCATTAGCCATTCAACGTTGCCTACTTGTAAAATGTCTCAAGTAGATGAGTATATAAGACTCATGCCAGAATAAGTGTTTTCTCCTTGCTCTCAAGCCAGAAAAGAAGAAACTCGTATCCACGAAGTGAAATTTCTCGAGTCGCTACTCGCCAAATTTCACAAGTTTCGTGGATACGAGTTTCTTCTTTTCTGGCTTGAGAGCAAGGAGAAAACACTTATTCTGGCATGAGTCTTATATACTCATCTACTTGAGACATTTTACAAGTAGGCAACGTTGAATGGCTAATGATTGTAAAAATGTTGGATATGAAGAAAGTGTTAGGAAAGGGAGAACCCCAAGAAAATCCACAGGGTGTTGTCCATCACAAATTGTCATGATCTGGGATTGAACTAATGGATCCTCGTGCCAAATGGATACACTCTACTAATGGACAAAAAAAAACTCTTTCCGTTCAAAGAAGTATTCCGTACAGTGATAATTATGAATGTTGTCTAATATTTTTCTTGTAGGTTTTCGTGCGTATGTTGTTAAATAAAACATTTTTTCTACTAACATTATAATGGACAAATGATGAAAGCGAATATGTATAAGAAATAATAAAATATTAAATGGTCGTATAAAATAATCTCTAATATTAAAAGTTAAATAAAATTGAATTACTCGCACACAACTCGTGTTCAAAAATCAATACATAAACTTTTCATCCACACCTGTATCGTCCTCCTATAATGAAACTAGATAGTTCGTTCGTTTATTATAGTTTAAGTTGAATGCATGTTCTGATGAAATTTCAAATACGTATTAAGAGTCCAGATAAAGAAACATTTCGTCTTTTGAAAGTTCATGTATCGTTAATTTTAATACCAACAGATGTTTCGTGAAGTTGTTGTTGTCCACCAGCACCACTACCCATGGAATTTTTGTCCATCACAATTGCACATGTTCTGAGATTGAACCATGCAATACCATTTTACAAACACTACCTGGTTCACTTTTCCAGTTTTAGCTACTGGCATAAGCATACAAACTCATCATCTGAGAAAAATAATCGATATATTTGGTGGTCAATCTCAACCACGGATAGTTTCAGCTTGAAAACAGAAGCTGTTTTCCTTAATTCTTTTGCACGGTGGGAGTTTTCAAGTTTATTTCACCTTAGCATGTTCTTATTTTCTTCATTATGTTTATAGTTTCACATTAAATTTAAAAAAGGTTCCAGCGAAAACATTTATTCCAAGAAGAAAATGAAATGAAATGAAAACTTTAAGTTTTACGTCCCACGGTTATGCCGGTTAGGGTAAAGGAGACGGTGATAATGAGAGATTAGTGAAATTGTGGAATGAATAAAGTGTGAGGAAAGGGGAGAACCCCGAAAAACCCACGAGCACGGTGTTTGTCCCCAACAAAGTTCACTTGGCGGAAGCTGGGATCGAACCCGAAACTCCCAAGCATCAGAGGTAAATGCTCTACCACTGAGTCACCGCGCCCCCTTATTCCAAGAAGAGTCTTATACAACCATCTAATGGCACTAAATTTTTGAATGCATGTGTATAAAGCTGTAAACTTAAAACTATAATCCGTGAACCATAGGTAGTTCTTGAAATCTATCCTTCTGGTCCTCTTAAACATTAGTTCAAAAGAACAAAATAAAATTCGTGTAACCTGTATCACATAGTATAGTAAGAATCTCAAACAATTATTGATACTACTGTGGTATTATAAAATATTCTTCATCGCCTTCAAATCGTTCACCTCTGGCGCGTGATGGGTCCATGGCTCGATCTTAGCCCGCCAAAGGTTTATTATGTTTGGCACACAGCATGTAAGCAAGTTTTCTCATGATTCTGACATTTCCTCCCTGAGAAACAATCCATCTCAAGTAAATTTTTTTTTATTGTTTCCAAAGAAATCGTGAAGTAAATTAAATCTTCAATAAGGATTATTTAATAATAATTATAAGGTATGATCATAGCCTTGTAATGATTCTATTGCAAGAGAGAAAGATCGAATAAGCTAATTAAGCCAATAAATAAATATAGGAAATGGAAGTATCAGGAAAAAAAAGATGTTGTCCGCCACAAAGTTCATTTGGTCGGTTTTAAATCACAAACATCAAAATCTCTTCTACCACTGAGTCACCGTGCCCTCCCCCATATCCGACTATACTTCACTGTGGGTCTACAAGTTTCAAGAGGTTACCGTACAATGTTTATTCTTTTTAAAATCATATACCAAGTAAGGGTCTGCACATCCTAAATTTTGTTGGAGGGTGGATTCTGCACTAATAGTCACTGCGTTTAAGCATTATTGAAGTAACATTATTCTAGTTGCAATAAAACGACACGTAATTTTACAATATTGTCATCTATATTCTCAGCAAAAGAGTACGCTAACTTCTTTTTTATAAGACATAAAGAGTACATGGGTACTATAACATCGACTTTTCTACAGTATATCACGCATTTCTCTCCTACTGCAGTCATATTTCTCTTAAAAAGTATTAAAATGTTTGTTGGGTTATATAGCGTTTTAAAATGTGGTCCGCGTCCAAAAAATCCCTCGCGTGGGTACACCCTTAATTCAATCCGTTTTGTATACAAAATTATATGTTGTTTTCATTTAAAGTAAATGCTTAAAGAAAGGTTTTGAAGTCTTCATAAACACAAGGTATCAAAGTCAGTGCCTCCTGTTCAATGAACAACAGGTCATCATTCACTTACGTTGGTAATGTCTGTAAAAAATCTAAAATAAAGTATTAAATACTTTCAGTTTCCTACCATATTCTTCGAAAACCATTATTTTTTCTTCTAATGCACTGCTTCTTAAACACTAGTTTCTTCATATTGTATACAAAACAACTAAGATTATTTTTTTCTAGTATCAGTTTATTTATTTCTTTTAAAGAAAACAATACATTACTCTCACTGACAATTCAGTTGCCAGTAATTCAGTATTTTAGCTCTAACTATTATTTACATGTGTCAGTCCAATGTTTGTAATCTATTAAATTCTTAATATTACAATACTACAAATTTATCCATTTATAAAATAATATAGTTAACAGTTCAATTCTCTGTAACCCTTTGTAATTTCTCGACTTACATCAAAGTATTTAGCCCTAATATATATATGAGGATAAATATGTTCTTCTATTCATACACAATCAAAAAATGCATATGCTACAGTGTCTCAGTGTTCATTTACAAAATTAAATAATTGTTTATCTTTCTCTAAAAATATTTCTACTATTTCTTTAATATAACAATCACACTCTGTAATGTATTCATATACCAAATTAAATTTTTTCTCCAAAGTATAAGTGTTCTTAATGTTACAACCTTTAAAATGCTTCTTTAAATAAAGTTTATAGATTTTCTCTCTCATTTCACGTTTAATTAAGATCGTCCACACCTTTTGTAATAATTCGTAATCATACTGCAGCAAACAGTTGTGATCTTTTTCATTTTCATTGTGTTCAACACATGCTTCACATAATAGTGCTGAATTTGGTGTGTACTCATTAAATAATTGTATAACACATGTATCACTAATAGTTTCACTAGTACACTCACAGTCATTAGCTTCCACTTCAAAACAGTTAATATATGAAAAATTGTTATCATCACTTTCCGGGAGTATTTCATCATTATATCTATTATAGCGTCTAAAATAATACACTTCTTCTATTTCTTGTGATGGATATATGATTCTCACTTTATCACGTAATTTATCTGGCAAATCGGGGTCAGACGGGTGAATTAACAGTATAGGTTTTTCGTTTTCACGCTGAATTTCTTTTTCTCTAGGTGAAACATAAACAGTCTCCATGGTAGTCATTTTTCTGCTCTTCAGCAAAACAAATCAAATACAATAATTTTTCAAGTGTGATACATCTATTTATATACCTACAATAAAAGCTTCTGCGCATGTGTAAAACACATTTTTTTCCTTACATTTAATAAAGTGTTCTATGAATTCTCCGTCTTATATTACAATCAATAATATTTTATTCGAATTGTCTGTTTAATAATATGTTTCAGGGCAATACAAAATAAATCTTTTCCAAGAAACAATTCGTTAATATAACATCACGATGTATGTTCTATTATAATAAAATACATAAATGCAAAATATATATTTGTCTTATTGTTAATGGTAATATATTCTACACTCTAATACAATATAAAAATCTTTTACTCACACTAAGGTTACTTTTAACGTACTTTCGTACATTCTTCTTGTACATTTTTTACACCATATCAGTATATTTCCCAAAATCTTTTTCTAGTAAAATCTTTAATAGAGTGGGCCTGTATTCAAAGTCAGACACAAGATCTCGGAAACGTTCAATAAAGTTCCATGTAATCAAAAACAAATGTCCATGCTTTTTTCTGTAAATTGATAATAATTCTTTACGAACTTCAACTTTTGTTATGGTTTCTATAGCTTTCCGTTCAAGACATTCCGTATCCAACATCAAACAATCATGCTTTAATTGTCCACCTTCCAAAAAACCGCATGCAATACAAATACAAATATCGTCTGGTTTCCAATATATTATACACTCTTTTATACAATCCAATGATGTATGTTCCACAGTACAGTCACATGGTAACTTCAAAAATTCTTCCAACTCCCAATTCTCCACCGGGAAATTACTCACTGTTGGTGAAGGTGTAGGGGGATATTCTTCTATTTCGTTTTCAACATCAAGTAAGGGGAAAACTTCTGTTTCCAGTGGCGGAGATTGTGGGCTCACCACCGGTTGGGATAAAAAATCTGTTCCCGGTAATACATCCAAGTTGGCCGGGGTAACTTCTGTTTCCAGTGGCGGAGATTGCGGGCTCACCACCGGTTGGGATGAAAATTCTGTTCCCGGTAATACATCCAAGTTGGCCGGAATAACTTCTGTTTCCAGTGGTGGAAAGTGCGAAATCACCACCGGTTGGGATAAAACCTCTGTCCCCTGCAAAGATGATGATTCTGCGAGATCACTTTCACCTCTTGTACTAAGATCCAACGGTTTCATTGAATCCATGTTTTAAAACCAATCTATAACTCCTTTTCACTAAAAACACCGCTATATTTCAACAGCGAACAATTCAGGAAAATAAGGTTTGTTCTCCAGTGTTTCTATTAAGATTTTTTATTTCCTTCACCACCTAAAACAATAAAAGAAATTAAGAATTAGTTATTTGATGTATTACAACTTCCAATTACAAAATATACGTATAAAGTTTCCCTTTCAACTTCACTACTACATTTCGTCCTGGGTAATATGTTGAAACAATCTCGGGTCTCCTTTTATTGCATTAGCTTTAAACATGAAAAAACTTAAGTTCAATCTGCGATAACGTTAAACGTTCTGTCGCCATATATCCTCATTGTTACACTAGCGTTTATGAAACAAAACACAACAGTTTACAATAATAATAATAATAATAATAATAATAATAATAATAATAATAATAATAATAATAATAATAATAATACTTACCGAATATTAATTTATCTCTGTTTAAGTGATAATCCAATTCAAATCCACGCCTTTCGTGCTCTCTGCTTTTCTCGCTCCTATCACTTATTTGCTTCAGCACCTAAAACAGAAAAGAAAAAAAGTGTACTTAGTTACCCTATTACGACTTTTCAAATTACAAAAATATGATATTCAACGTAGCATTAACCTTCTCAACCATATTGGCTTTGCATGTAAGAGAGCCATGGTTCGATTCGCGGTGCAGATTCTGTTAACTATCTATCCAATATAAGTTTGTAAAATATACCATTTATAACTGAAAAAAGTCTACAGCGCAAGCAAGCGTGCGGTTCTCCACGTGGAATAGCCCTGGTTCGATTCCCGGGGGCGCATTCTGCTAACTTTCTGTACAATATAATTAATATATACCTATTTATCTCACACAATTCATAGCTACATATAAGTAACAACATCTGCTAAGCAAAATGTTTGTCGTACGGCTTTTCACGTGGAAAAGCTCTGGTTCGATTCCCGGGGGCGCATTCTGCTAACTTTCTGTACAATATAATTTATATATACCTGTTATATCTTACACAATTCATAGCTATATATAAATAACAAGTTCACACTGCAAGCATAAAAATTAGCGTACGGTTTTCCACGTGGGATAGCCCTGGTTCGAGTTCCGGCAGTATCATGGCTCCCTGCTCAATAAAACTTCCCATATACTTTCTAAATACCAGTTATACGTCTTACACAATTCATAGCTACATATAAGTAACAATATCTGCTAAGCAAAATATTTAGCGTACGGCTTTTCACGTGGACAAGCCCTGGTTCAATTCCCGGGGCGCATTCTGCTAACTTTCTGTACGATATAATTTATATATACCTGTTATGTCTTACACAATTCATAGCTACATATAAGTAACAAGTTCGCACTGCAAGCATAAAATTTAGCGTACGGTTCTCCACGTGGGAGAATACTCATTCGAGTCCCGGTGCAATCATTAATAATGATTCCCTCTACCCTACATATTACATTATACTATATCTTAGTCAAGTTATAATTCCATAAAAGTACACCGAGTCATATCATTTTCAATGCCGGAAAATCCGCAATCAATTTCCGTTAAAACCAAACACTTCCGTCCCCCTTATACTTCCAACAATTACAATATGTCCCTTTCCCATATAAAAATGAACAAGTATAATACAAGAAAACTACAACGTTAGTACTTACCAATCTTCCAGTCTCTTCTAGTAGTAAAATATCTTCTTCGCAAAGTTAACACTTGATGTTCTTGGTGCCCTCTTCTTTCTAAATGTACACATCATGCAAATGCATCAGTATTTTTTATACCCTTCAATCTTTCCAGAAGTTTCGAGTGTGTTCTTTCCCCTATTCCAACAATAATAAATTAAAAAAGATCTGGAGGTTTCTAGTACTTTCTTTCACTCATTCCGACAATCACAATTTCTAGCATATTCTCCAGCAGCTGCCGCGTTACATGTGCTGCATATTAATGAATTACCTTGTTCTACGTGTGTGATCTGCATATTTTATTTCCGAAAGGTCTTTTCTGTATTCTGCTTATCCAATTAACATTTCTTTTGACCGGAAACATTTATTATGTGTCATGTTACCTCCGGCCGCACCTGCATACATTATGTGTCATTAGTATGCGTAAAAGGGTGTATCCATTTTTTCAAACTGTCAACCGAGTGTGTATTACCAAGTGCTACCATGTCAAAAAAGTAAACACTCAAAAAAGTAAATGCTCATGATTGTTTACTTTTATTTACGAATCTACTTAGGCCGTCATTAGGATTAGGATTATGAATTAGATTTCTGAGCTTTCGACATCTATGGTCATGTTCAGAGATGAAGTGGGTTGTGGGTCAAGTGGCTCAAGTTTTCTGAGTGGGTCAGTGGGTCGTGGGTCAACAGCATGTGACCCACTGTGACCCACCACCCACAATGACTCACTGTGACCCACCACCCACCGTGACCCACTGCGACCCGCCACCCACCGTGACCCACTGCGACCCACCACCCACCATGACCCACTGCGACCCACCGACTCAGTATGATCTACCGACCCTCTCTGCTCACTGAATTGTAGAGAGTATCTTCTGAAGACTGGTAAATTTGTCTTCGTTTTACTTTCAAGACCTTCATTTCCCTTCCTTTTCCACTTGTTTCTGTCTATTTACCTGAGGTGAGTATATCTAACCAAGTGAAAAAAGAACTTAGGGCACTTTTGGATATTGATATTTGTAATTGTAATAATAGCAATAGTACTTACACTACAACTTGGCTTTCGAGACCTGTGGGTTTTTAGAACTAACTACTGGAAAAAATACATTTTTGAATCACTGTAATATATAAAAATATTTATAAAAACTTGAATGTAACTATGTGTGCCTGATCATCACGGTCAAATTGCAAAGTCAAATTAAATTACTTTTGGTATATAGCTAGGCCTTAATCCAAATTGGGATGTTATATTGCTTTTATTATAATGCATAATATCCTAAGGAGGTAGTGAGGATCCGAATTTTTGCGAAAAAAAAATGAGTATCTCGCAAAACGTTAAACTTATGGAGCTGAAATTCAGTGTATTAACTCTTTATTGAAAATAAACAGAATGTGTTCTAACATTTTTTTTTAATTCTCCTTTATGTATGTGTTTGTGTGTGGGGGGGCACTTTCTATATATGGAAAATTGGTAGTGAGTTGGTTTGTAAAAATAATCGAAAACGATCGATGTTATTTAAGAAAAAAAATCAGAAACAAAAAATACAGTGCTTGGCTTCATATATCCATTGCTTTCTGCTATAATAATTGCTGAAGCTTATGCTTATTATATGGAGCGCTCACAGCACAGGGCAATCAATCCATAAAGTTGTGAGAAAAATAGGCATAACATTTGTACTGTAAGCTTAATTACACGGAAATTTGAAGTTTGGATTGTACGCATAATTTTACACTTTTTCCCTTTACGTTGTCTACTTACTTTGATTTGGAACATTGAAATTTCATTCTTTTTTCCACTGAAAAGTATTGATAATTCAGCAAGGAAATAATTATACTATGATAATTTAATTGAAATTCATCGTAATTTGGCACATGGCAAACAGCAGTGTGGTAATTGAAGTTGAAGGAAGAGGGAAATTCCCATTCAACTCTGAATACTTTCCAGAAACCTCGTTCCCTTTCGCTTTCTAGACGGGGGAGGGAACTTGGTAATGGTATGAAATCTTCATGTGTAATTACAAAAATTAAATTTATAAACAAATAAGAAATCATCAGTTTATCAGGCTTTAATTGATAATTTATTCACAAGATCCCCTATCAAAGGCGTGGTAAATGAAGTTTCTGTTCTACATGGGTCGACATTGCCAACTGACATGGTCGATATGGAAAAGATGTATGGTTTTAGAGAGATGATACTTCTTGCTGAGTATTTCAAAACTGACCGAGAGAAATCGTTATCAGACTTAAGTCTAACAAGTAGATTGTCGATGAGAAGTTGCAGAAATCGGGTAGAAGTATTATCAATTTCCACGACAGCAGAGTGCGAACGGGGATTTTCCCTTATGAATTACAGATGACTGATATTAGAAATAGATCAAGTCCTCGAACATTGTCTAACTTGTTGCTCATCAATGTTAATGGCCCACCGTTAGACAAGCTCAAAGTAGACTAGCTAATTATTTCTTGGCTGAAGGATGGACATAATTCCACTGCGGATGATTTACCACGAAAAAGTTACCAACAGGAAATAAATCCGATTTCAGATTTGTTTTAAAGTGGAAAATTATGAGTTACGGAAAATGTATACTTGTATTACTAATGGCTTATTTGTGTTATTCAACTTTGTACCTAATTTTTAGTAAGTCTCTTCTTTGCTTTAGGTAAACTTTTTTGAATAAATATTCATAATAATTCCAATTATGCATATTTGTAACTTAAATTTAACGTGGTGTTTTAGTGATTACACAAATTACAATTATGAGCATACTTTATGGAGATGTTCTCACATAGGGTACCCAAGCACCTTTATACCCTATGAAAAACTGATTTTTCAAGTCTTTTGTGAGAAAAATACTGTGAACTGAGAAACCATAATCTTTTTCATATTGTACAGAGATATTTTCCTGCGAATAGAAGTTTCTTTTGGAATGAGTTCAGAAATTAACACTTGCAAGAATACTGTCTTAGTACAAGTATATTTTCGGGACACACTAATTCCCCCTCCCCCACCTCGGACTGTTTCTATGTCCTCACTGACAAACACTTTACCATTTTATATCATAAAGGTCAGATCCACCGTTATTGTAACGGAGTGGTGCTTGAGCGATTAACTAGAAATTCAAACTCCGATTAGTGACAATTTCACAGTCTTGTTTTATTACAAGTGTAAACTCTTTAGTCAGTTCAGAAGAGGCCGTGGATCGTGTTCAGAGTTGATGATGGATTTTGGTGAGTCAGAGTAGGTCAAAGTGGATGAGAGTGGTTGATGGTGGGTGGTGGGTCAGAGTGGGTCACGGTAGGTAGTGGGTCATGGTGGGTCACAGTGGTTCATGGTGGGTGGTGGGTCACGGTGGGTGGTGGGTCAGTGGCTCATGGGTCAAGTTTTCATTGACCCACACCAAATCTGGTAGGCCGTCACTAGGATTAGGATTAGGAATTAATTTTTGGGCTTTCGGCATCTATGGCCATGTTAGCCCGTCACGTGTGAGGGATGATCACACTATCTGAGGAAAGGGAAGGAAGAAAAGGAAGTAAGCAGCCTGGACCTGTATGTTAGATATCATCCCGACATTTGCGTGATGTGAATGAGGAAAACGCAGGAAAACGTTATTCAGGATGGATGCCCTGAAAAAGCTTTTTACACATTTCCGACCGAGTGTGCTAACCGAGAATCGAACCCGGGACCGCTCGCACCAATATTAACATTGCAGAATTTTGGTGTTAAGTTACACGTAATTCTCAAACTAAAATGAGCAGCATTCCGACAAACTTTCGTTTACAATAGAGGAATTAAAACTATGATTTAAGCTGTTGTTGGCATACTAAATTAAGACATAAGCGTTTCTACAGTGTCCACAAACAATTTCTATTGTATGAAGATCAATATTGAAACCAGTGGCGTACGCAAAATTCCATGAAGGGGAGATTAAAGCACTCAATTTCATGAAAAACAATGCTTTTTTTTTAAAAAAAAGAAAAAATTAGCTTTACGTCCCACGTTAAATACTTTTTAGGGTAAAGTAGACAGATGAATAATGAACTTGATTTCATTTTCAGCAGCGAGGCTATATGAGATGTGTAGAATCTGAACCGCATTAGCTCCCGCCGGGAATCAAACCTGGGAAATAATGAAACTAAATGATTTGAATCCGGGTCCAGGTATACCAAAGGCACATGCGGTAGCCACAAGACCAACGGGGAGAGTGTGTCGTTTCAGGACTCGCGTGATTGTCGTATGTATATCTTAATGCAGTCAATGATTATTAGGACACTTATTATATTGTAATGCTAGTATGTCCGTACATACATTTACTCAGAACGACGAAATCGAATTTTTTGAATTCTTTCTCTAGTGAATATTTCAGCGACTTCCTTGACGGAGTTAATCCGTTAACATATAAATGAGTAACGGGGACTAAAGTCCTCCCGTTAGTCCATACGATAAGTCTTGAACAAAAGCGAATTTTTATTTTTTTGCAGTAGATGACCAGAGCGAATATCACGACCGAGTTCGATAATGCATTCAATCCGTCTGTCCGTTACTACACATATGCTATTTTTTAACATTTGGTTCTGCAATAGATAGATAGCTAGAATGATTATTTCGTCTGCCTCCATTAATAATGGCGACTTACGTTTTTCCATTAGTCCACATAATAACTCTTGAACGAAAAGCAATTTTCGAATTCTGATTTTTTTTTTTTTTTTTACAATACATAGCTAGAGTGATTATAACGGCAAAGTTCGTTAAACCACTAAATCCGTGACTTTAACGGTATTTATCCATATTCCATTTTCTTCTATTAAACAAAGATAGCAGAAGTTAAATATCTTGTCGTTAGATGGCAGCAAATATTCTCCAGCGCCTGACATCTACCTGATGAAATTCAAACTTCTAGTGCGTGATCCTTTTTACTATCTGTCAGAGTTTATTTTTAAAATAATATCTTCCTTGAGAAGCGAGTTTACGCCACTGATTGATATAGGAAGTTTCAATGGATTTTTAACAATTTCAAGTCTCAGAGAGTGATAAGTGTAGAAAACGGGCCTATTATTAATCTTATCACAATATCGATTGTTTTCATCTGCCACAATTTTTATTCTGATACTTGTGATGAGACAAACCGATATAGCCGTTCTGTACGACTACTGATATTTACGCACAATGTGCTTTGGAAACGCAGCAACTTCTATAAGTTGTCGCTGTTTATTCCCCTCTCTGTCTGCCTCAATACAATGAAGTTGTTCTCTTATTGTATATTTTCCAATTTATAATTCATTGGTAGGCATGAGAACGTTCCATTCCGTTGACAATGACGAATCGTTTTCCGTGGCTTCTCAGTAGAACAGAGCTGTTACGTAAGAAGCATCAAGTGTTACAAAATGAAACATTTTTCAGCAGCGTTGCCAGCACCAAAGAGTTTAATGTTCTAACGAATAAAGCAGATTAAATTGTGCTGTATGCCGGAAGGTGCTATTTTTTTCTGCAGGGAGACAATTTTCCTTCAGAGTTCCCAGAGGGGGAGAGAGAAAGAGAGAGACAGTAGACACCCTGTTAACCAATCACCACGGATCGGTCCCTGGTCGGATAAAGAAAATGTCGGTCAAAACAAGAATCGCCATTTCATACACCTTAAGTGTATAATATCTCTGTACTTCCTATAGGCCTAGCTACATTATCTATAATAAATAAACTTAACTTACCAAAATCAGAAGATTTGACTGCAGACTGCTGCAGTGTTAAATTTTAACAAAATGGTGTAGCCTATATTGAACAAAGCCTAGAGTATCGCACAAATCACACAGTTATTCACGATGTAGGCCTATATGTGTATTTATTAAACGAAAACATAAAACTGAAAAGAAGACTTACTATTCAGCCGCAATACTGAATGAAATATTCTATTATTCTTGTGTGTATGTTTATTATTGTTGTGGAGCACCGACCGCGGCTCATAACGAAAATGGCATTTCTTGGAAGATGTGGTAGAAGTCAACGGACGGTAAAGAGAGGCTTCATTGTATAGGTTGTATCACTACAGTCAACCATTATCAATCTACTGCCAGGGGCACCCGAAGAAAATTTTCTAGAGGGGAGGGTATCTTCATGGCTACTATACTACGTCTGGTATTTAATGTACGTGGTTTGCTATATTAGGTATATATTTCCATGAGCCAAAGGGGGGCCCGGGCCCCTTCCTGCTCCCACCTTCGCGCGCCCATATCTACTGCTAAATGAAAATCTCTCCAACTCTTCTTCACAATCTTCTATCTTTGTAATTCTTTTCCACGTTATTCTGCAGTGCTTTTCTGATTTCATTATTTTATTTTGTATGGGGTGGTTTCCTAGGTCCTTTCTTGTCTCTTGGTATCCAGTTAAGAATTGCTTTGGTCCATCAACCATCACTTTTCTCACTTGCAATATATTCAACCCACTTCCATTTCAGTGTCTTTATTATTTTGTTTTATTTAAACCATACATAAATAAATGATCTATTCGGTAATAAATAAGATAAATTTTAAAGCCATACAAAATAGTTTCTCTCGAGATTTCGATTTTTCTTCTCAAGCACATCATGTTGTTCAGTTTGATCTGATCTATACATTTATCCATGGCTCACCTTCTAACAATATCCTAAATGTGGTTTATATCTGTAAACTTTAATATATGATTTTTATTTACATACAAAACCACGTGCCCTTTTACTACAATTATTACAAAAAGCACACTACAGGCATTTTTGTCATTTCTCGCTCACATACAGTAGAACCTAGCCAGCGTCACCGCGGTCCAAAATCAAAATGTATAAAACACCATGTAACGTCTCCAATGACATTAGCTTTGGCTGGTTTATTTCCCTCCCTTAGCTTGGCTGGAGCTCTAAGAGATATAATGTAACCTAAGTCTCTTAGATGCCATAGAGCTTTGAGACTTTTTTCTCACCTAATTTCCCTACAACTTTGTGGAAACTTAACCACTCTCTTAGCTTGGCTGGAGCTCTAAGAAATATAATGTAACCTAAGCCTCTTAGATGGTATAGAGCTCTGAGGGTTTTTGCTCATCTAGCTTGCCTACAGCTTTGTGGAAACTTAACCACTCTCTTAGCTTGGCTGGAGCTCTAAGAGATATAATGTAACCTAAGCCTCTTAGATGGTATAGAGCTCTGAGGGTTTTTGCTCATCTAGCTTGCCTTAGCTTGGCTGGGGCTCTAAGAGATATAATGTAACCTAAGCCTCTTAGATGGTATAGAGCTCTGAGGGTTTTTGCTCATCTAGCTTGCCTACAGCTTTGTGGAAACTTAACCACTCTCTTAGCTTAGCTGGAACTCTAAGAGATATAATGTAACCTAAGCCTCTTAGATGGTATAGAGCTTTGAGAGTTTTTGCTCATCTAGCTTGCCTACAGCTTTGTGGAAACTTAACCACTCTCTTAGCTTGGCTGGGGCTCTAAGAGATATAATGTAACCTAAGCCTCTTAGATGGTATAGAGCTCTTAGGGTTTTTGCTCATCTAGCTTGCCTACAGCTTTGTGGAAACTTAACCACTCTCTTAGCTTGGCTGGAAATGAAATGAAATCTTTAAGTTTTACGTCCCACGGTTATGCCGGTGAGGCTAAAGGAGACGGTGATAAAGAGAGATGAATGAAAATGGTGGAATGAAGAAAGTGGAAGGAAACGGGAGAACCCCGAGAAAACCCACGAGCACGGTGTTTGTCCACCACAAAGTTCACTTGGCGGGGGCTGGGATCGAACCCGGGACCCCAAGCACCAGAGGTGAACGCTCTACCACTGAGCCACCGCGCCCCCATTACCTTGGCTGGAGCTCTAAGAGATATAATGTAACCTAAGCCTCTTAGATGGTATAGAGCTCTGAAGGTTTTTGCTCATCTAGCTTGCCTACAGCTTTGTGGAAACTTAACCACTCTGTTAGCTTGCCTGAAGCTCTAAAGAAATCTTAACCGGAATCGTCTAGCTTGCCTGGAGTTCTGCGACACCAATTTCTATTTGCTTTACTAGACCACTAAAATTTCGCAACCATTTCCACTCAGCTTGCCTGTAGCTTTTTGGAAATACTTCTCTTGGTTGCCTATTTTATCCAAACTTTTTAGTAAACTTTGTATTGGTCTTAAGACTTTCCGTTAACAATAATTTTATAATAAAATTTAGTATGATAAAACCAAATCCTCGGCTAAATTGTTCTATCGAGGTAATTTTATAATATTGTAATTTAAAAAAATAAGTTTAGCAATTAACCTATATTTCATTATCCATACTATGTACTGATATACAATAAGAAAACTTTTGCCTTCATATTAACAGCTGGCGTGTGGTTCTTGTACAGTGTAAGAAAATTACTTTTTAAACATTTTAACACAAGGGAGAGAATTACTTGGATTGTCTAAAGTTGATCTAGCCAAATTAATTACTTTAAATCTAAGATCTCTTCGTATCCCACTAAGTGCGTGACACCTACCAAGCCACACTTCACAGCTTCAAAACTGTTCCAGGTTTTGAAAAAAAAAAAAAAAAACCTTACCGTTGAGTTTCTCTTCGAACGAGGATGTTGTTTAATATGTCACACGATCATGTTGCTATTTAAAATAAACAAGTTAATTCCAAGAGGGCGGCCACAAAGATGGCGGACGACAACCTTAAACTCATCATAATGTTTAGCCCCTCTCACCAGCATTGATGCCAATTGACGTTGGATCGACTGCATTGACAGTTTCTCAAATATATAGCCCAGTCCAGATTTTGTGTTTTACTTAACAAAATATTATCTTTCAATTACTTCGGGCATTTGGACATTTCCCAATATGACAAACGAAGAAGTTGTGGGATTTTAGTATGTCATTTAAATAATCTTTACCAACATCTATGTCAAATTTTAACTTGTTAATAATTACTTCCTAAGTTCAACAAAATTGTAAATCAGTTTGACGGTAAATTTCGGAATTTTAGAATTTAGAGCTAAATATTTCTAAAAGTATGTGTTTTATGAAAAATTGTTTCTCTATAAAAACATTGTGTTATCTTTGTTCTATAAAACGACACTAAGTTTATCTCTTTATGTTCAACCATAGCGAAGATATTGCTATTTTTATCTGTGTATTGTTCATTTGGCATTTCCGGCGGCCATTTTCCAATATGGCGGCGAAGGTCACGTGGGATTTCAGGGGACTTTTAGTTGTTGTTTAGAACATCATTCCAAACATCTGTGTCAATTTTCAGCTTGTTACTAATTTGTTCCTTGATTCATTAAAATTTGAGCTTCATTTACTGCACTATCATGTAAAACTCAATCTGCCTTATGCAGAGTCGTTTTGACGTATGATTAGCATCATACTAAAGGTCTGAGTACTGCAGGAAACATATGTTAATCGAACTCTTTAGTATGGTCCTAATCACGTGTCAGAACGACTCTGCATAAGGCCCAATATCTTTTTATTCTTAATCTTTCCGTATATCTCTTATCATTCTCTTGTATTTATAATTTTCTATGAACACACATTCGTATCTTAAATCTTATTTCTTCATATCTTTATAATCTTTCTCGTAATCATAATTACAATCCATCTAACATCAAACTATCTCATATCTATATATAAATCTATATCTATATGTATGATCTGTCAGGAAAGTAAATGTACATCTATTTTTCGAGTCTGGCATTCCTGCGCTCCATCCGTGGAGAGTATGAGAATTAAATCAATCAAATGTTTACTGAGGGGCAAAAAGAAAAGCTTAATCTGAATAAGACATTGCAGAGGGGCACAAGCTGTGAATACGAATAGTGCATTGTGTAAATAAAGGACGACACCGAAAGAGAAAGCCAGAAACAGCTGTTAAACTTACAAAAAAAGAGTAAAAATTGTCGAAGTGGGAACATAAAACAAAAATACAACAAATACGCCGACAACTAAACGGTCACCATGCCATGATCTTGGTGTAGTGGTTAAGGTGCTGGCTTACAAATGCAAAGGACGCAAGTTCGAATCCTCGGCAAGGACATTTTTAAAATTTTTGTTAATAATACATACAACTCATGAGAGATGGTAAAAGAGGTCGTATTTAGTTTTTCGTAGAAAATATTATTGGTAATGTTTAGTACTGATAATACTTTTTGTCTTTGCGTATTGCTTTTATTCTTTTCTTCATTTCCAAAGAGAAGAATATCCGAACAAATGCCACCAAAATTCCTCATATTTTGAATGTAAACGCCATTTGCAATTAGTGAAGAATAAAAATTGAACGTTCCGATGTAGCTGCAAAAAGTAAAAAGAAAAACATGGAAGTGGACCATACTCATGGTTATTAAAAATACAATTTCTACATGCCTTACACCTCCCGACCACGTTTCTACGTTAGCAAGTAAGAGGTTTGTGTTTAGGTTAGGTTGGTCAATACGTTTTGCAAAGGGGCCCAGTTTAGCTCTGACGCACCACAGGTGCGAGAAGGGAGAAAAACACTTTTTCTCTCTCCCTCTGTGTGTCTACTTATCTATCTATTTGTATATATATAACGCTATTTGTGAATGCCATAACCACCCTAATTTTCAGCGGATTGAGACGAAACTTGGCACAAACATTAATTGTTGAAATATCTTGATGAGTTCGTTAACCAGAATAATCAGATGAAAATGTTCAAAATGGTGTACACATTGAAAGTGAAGTAACTTGTGTAACGTGTTATTTGAAAGAATAATATAATAAATGTGCATTCCTCTAACACAGAGAACTCATGTATTTCGAGTTCGGGAGCCTGAATGGCGAGGAGTGTTATTTGATTTGCTTTTTAGTAACACATTGCATTGCAAATAAAGGTAGGCAACATTAGTGGTAAGTAAAACAATAATAATAATAATAATAATAATAATAATAATAATAATAATAATAATAATAATAATAATAATAATAATAATAATAATAATAATAATAGGTGTTGTTTGTGGCAAGGTAATATCTTAATCAATTCTTCTTCAAACGTAATGATTGTAACGCCATATCTTCCTTACAAACAAAATATTAGAAATTTATATCGAGAGAACGAGAAACTGTAGAGCGATGGGACCAACGTTGGACAGTATGCACTCATAGTACTCAGAAAAGTAAGCGATTTCAATGCAAAAGGAACGAAGAGTCATTGTCATGGGTAGTCATGGGGCCACGGCAGAGCCCTCTTTAGGCAAAGTGTCAATAACTTATATCGAGAGGTGATACTGGGATGGGACCAACTTTGGACACCGTGGACCCATAAAGCGCATCGAAAAAATAGGGGGGGGGGGCGCCAGCCAGCCTTACTTATTTCCACATAATAATATAAAATTATGTTGTCGAAATACACACACGAGTTAGCTACTAATATTTCATATTATTATTATTATTATTATTATCGACAGCGTCTTTTCATTACGTGTGCGTGTTTGACATGAAGCCAAAGAGAAGATCCATCATTCGTAGAAAGAATAATAGTCAGTTACTTTAACTGTGAACGACAGCGAAAAATACGAAAAGAGTGGACTACCTGTAGAGTAAAGAAGCAAAATTTTCTCTCAAATGGATAAAAAATCAAGCCGAGATTAATTCGAACTCGCATGGACGGCGCGAAAAGCCAGTGCTTTGTCCACTTTTTTTTTTTTAACTGACTCACTGAACGTGTTTCAGTAACTTACTTATTGCTAATTTTACTTGCTTCACTCGTTTAACTTGCTTTTTCTAATAACTTATAACGACAGAGACACGAACACACAAACATCGAGAACAGTTAAAAATCATAGATGCTCTCCCGCCGGGAATCGAACCCGGAACTCCATAGACCAAAGGCGCACGTGCTAGCGACTAGACCAGCGGGAAGGGCACCACTCTCTCCCTGTGTCGTTAGGGATTACGACCACTGTCTTGCCAGCTATCACTTCTGTGGGTTGTATACTATGATCACATGTTTCTTCTCTGCTGCAAGAGTAAAACCTACATTATATGTAATACATGAGGTATTTAGACCTACATGCTCTTCATATAATGTAATAAAAGGGTCATGCTGGGAATAAGAAAAAGAACATTCCTTGTACAAAACGGAAACTATTGGCATCAGAAATATTTATCTACGAGGCATGCGCAGTAGTATATTTCAGAATAGTTACTGTTTTGTTCAGTAAACGAAGAAAGGGGTATAAAAAAGCAAATATGTCGCGTCAACGAGATCGACCAGATTTGACAGGGGCGGAAGCAGATGTATAGTAATACAACAACTTCGCTCAGTTGATACGAGCCGAGCCGGTTGATATCACTACCCGAGTTGGTCTTCTGCTTGGGCTCAACAATTCGACCGTGCAGGTCTCAGCCTTAATTTTAAGAACTACAGTATAATTTTAAGTACTACAAGAAAAATACCTTTGACTCGACTCGGATTGAACTCGAGTCGAGTCGAATTTTGGCTCGACTCCTGCTCATCCCTATTCGTATTTGTATTTTGTTTCCACTTCAACAATTTCTACTCTTTTTTTTCTTCGTTTACCTATTGTTTCTGGATTTCTCTGTCGGTGTCGTCCTTTATTATCACCATGCACTATTCTTATTCCCAGCTTGTGACCCGCTTCAATGTCTTATTCAGTTTAGGCTTTTCTCCTTACATTGACTTGACATGTGATTGATTTAATTCTCACTTTCCGCGCACGACCGATGAAAATGTTTTATTATTATTATTATTATTATTATTATTATTATTATTATTATTATTATTATTATTATTATTATTATTATACTATTGAACTTGCACGGCGAAATTACTGTATAATACGATATCATTTCAGTAATTTTATTCCATTGTATGTTATTTAATTTATTAATGGGCACTAAATTGTCTCCAGATCAACGAATAAATTAACTACGGCATGCACTTTGGTGGAAATATCATTACATGAACATGTTTGGAACGAACCAATAATCTTATTGCAATGATATTTCCACCAAAGTGCATGCCGTAGTTAATTTATTCGTTGATCTGGAGACAATTTAGTGCCCATTAATAAACTAAAGAACATACAATGGAGTAAAATTACAGAAATGATATCGTATTATACAGTAATTTCGCCGTGCAAGTTCAATAGTATAATAATAATAATAATAATAATAATAATAATAATAATAATAATAATAATAATAATAATAATAATAATAATAATAATAATAATAATAATAAAACATTTTCATCGGTCGTGCGCGGAAAGTGAAAATTAAATCAATCACATGTGAAGTCAATGTAAGAAGAAAAGCCTAAACTGAATAAGACATTGAAGCGGGTCACAAGCTGGGAAAAAGAATAGTGCACGGTGTAAATAAAGGACGACACCGAAAGAGAAATCCAGAAACAGCAGGTAAAAGGAGAAAAAAGAGTAGACATTGTTGAAGTGGAAACATAAAATACAAACACGAATAGGGATGAGCACAAGTCGAGCCAAAATTCAATTCAACTCGAGTACAATTTGAGTCGAGTCAAAGGTAATTTTCTTGAATTGAGTTCCGAGCCAAGTCGCTGTTTTCGAGGTCTAGTTTCGAGTTGAGTTGAGTTTGATAATGGCTCTCTCGCTCGTTCAGCTCGTTTTAACTCGTTTTGAAATATTGGCCTGATCAGACTGGAAAGCAAAAGCCATGAGAAATGTAAGCAGTAATGTGGAATACTTTTAGTGTTGCTCACGACAGAGGTGCGTCTCATCTCGTAATTTTAGTGCATCTCGTGGGGCAATTTTAGTGTATCTCGTCTCGTCTAGATAACGAGAAGACAAGAGTTTATTATTATTATTATTATTACGAGACAGCCTCAAATGTCGTAATCACCAATATAAGTATATACTGTAGTTCTTAAAATCAAGGCTGAGATGTGCACGGTCGAATTTTTGAGCCCAAGCAGAAGACCAACTCGGGTAGTGATATCAACCGGCTCGGCTCGTATCAACTGAGCGAACAGCTGGAGTCGGCTCGGTTGGGATGAGCCGATGACCCGAGCCGGCTTAGTTGGAACAAGCTATCGACTCAGCTCAATTGAGCCGATGGCTCGAGCTTTCTCGGTTGGGATGGGTCACCTACTCGGCTCATGTGAACCGGTTCGAGCCAGCTAAGTTGAAACTAGTTCATCAGCACGTTTCGATTCAGCTCAACTAAGCCGATGGCTCAAATCAGCTCGGTGTGGTGAGCTGTTGGCTCGGCTCACTTCTCGATTCGGTTCGATATTGAATGAGCTGTAAGCCGAGCCGCTCGAGCCGTTGAGAAGCCCAAACCCGGTCCCAGCTGTTTTGAATATGTTTGGCTGAAGCCTATAACTTTTAACAATTTTTTGCTCGAGCCCGAATACTTGCCCCTTCGGAACTCAAACCCAGAACGTGACCGATGTCCTTGCCTCCTGAAGACTTCCAGACGACCGAGATCGACAGTCAATTAGCTTTTACTATTCAGATACAAACCGTATATCTTTTAAAGATTATACATGGAGTTGATATAATAATAATAATAATAATAATAATAATAATAATAATAATAATAATAATAATAATAATAATAATAATAATAATAATAATAATAATAATAATAATAGTTTTAAACTTGCCCTGAAATTTGGCAAAACTTACTTAAAAGTAGAGATTTCGGGGAAAGGGTTCCGTACCTTCAAGACACACCTCTGCAACTACCAACATTTTAAACTAGAACCTTTTATTGAAGTTTCATGTAGAAAGTATGTTTTGAGGAAAATAACTGTAATAAATATAACTGAATATCACGCGACAGTAAGGCATATAATAAACTAATTTTTAGAATATGCAGAGGTAAATATAAAAGCTTTGCTACAAAAATACCTACACAGAGCATAATTCAATGAGCTCTGAAATATAATGTAACGAAATAGCCTATGAGATTCAGTCTACAGAGCAATTGTTACTTAAAGAATGGACATACACTATTTCGAGAATCGAGACAAGACGGGAAATGTTTACGATACTTTTCGTCTCGTCTCGATTCTCATCTCCAAAGAGAGACGAAAATTTTGATTTAGCCCTGACCCGTCTCGAATGTAAAATGTTAATTCTCATGTTATTTTATTTGTTTTAGAAACGAGATGAGAAACTCCTCTTCTCGTGAGCAACATTAAACCAAACCGAAATATTCTTTCCAAATGTCACGTTTCTCCTTGTAATGGTATGACCTGAGCGATAATTTAGCTTCTAGCTTTTAATCTTCTACGAGATAATAATAATAATTATTATTACTATTATTATTCCTGAAGATTTGATAGTTCAAGTATTGAAACATCCGAGTATTCAAATATCTGAATATAATAAAACGTATGTTATCGCTGATCAATCGCCATCAAACATTCTAAAGTAAGAAAAAAAAATTGCAACGTGCATTCGCAGAAGCACCTTGACCACTGAACCGCGATCGCTACGCGGTAAACGATCCGTCTTTAGTCTGGTTACGTTAGGTTTCTTTGTCTCCGCTTGCAAACTTGTATGTTATATTTTTCGATTCAAAATGTCTTTCGTATTTCTTTTATGAAGTCGGCAAAGTTTATATTAATAACTTGAGTTTTTCTTAAACCACTGGTTCACAAGTTCGTTCTTTCTCCACACGAAACTACAAATATGACAGATTGAATTCTCATACTCCCCATTTCTTTCAAAGCAGTCGCCATTACCTGGTCAAAGACTTATTTCCGCCACGATTCATATTAACCAAAATAAATTCATTTTTCGGAAGCGGAACTTTCACTTTCCGGATTTCGAAAAATTATGGAATTCAGTTATACTCCGGAATTCAGAAGAATTTCGGAACTCGGAAAGAATCCGGAATTTAGAAAATTCCGGAATTGAGAAAAACTCCGACTTTCGAAAAAATCCGGATTTTCCGAATTCCGGAATGTTAACGAAATCAGAAATTTCTAAATTCCGGATTTTTCCGAATTCCGAAATTATTACAAAATTGGAATTTTCCGAATTCCGGAATTTGTCCGGCTTTACTTTCGGGAGTCCGAAAACTAATAATTCCGGAACGGGCTATCCCTAGTTTATACACAACCTTTCAGAACACTAAGCTAGTAGCTGTCTACAAACAAACAAGTAATGTAAAGCATGTTGTATACTGCAATACGTCATGTATTAAAATCCGACACCATGACCCTTTTATTACATTATATGAAGAGCATGTAGGTCTAAATACCTCATGTATTACATATAATGTAGGTTTTACTCTTCCAGCAAAGAAGAAACATGTGATCATAGTATACAACCCACAGAAGTGATAGCTGGCAATACAGTGGTCGTAATCCCTAACGACACAGGAAGTGAATGGTGCCATCGCCGCTGGTCTAGAGGCTAGCACGTGAGCCTTGGGTGTATGGAGTCTCGGGTTCGATTCTCGGCGGGAGAGCATCTATCAGTTTTAACTGTTCTCGATGTTTCTGTGTTCGTGTCCTTGTCGTTATAAGTTATTAGAAAAAGCAAGTTAAACGAGTGAAGCAAGTAAAATTAGCAATAAGTAAGTTACTGAAACGCGTTCGGTGAGTCAGTTAAAAAAATAGTGGACAAAGCACAGGCTTTTCGCGCCGTCCATGCGAGTTCGAATCAATCTCAGCTTGATATTTTATCCATTTGAGAGAAAGTATTGTTTCCTTTCGCTACAGGATGGATTTTCTCTTTCGTTTCATGTCAAACATGCTCACGTAATGAAAAGACGCTGTAGATAAAAATATTATTATTATTATTATTATTATTATTATTATTATTATTATTATTATTATTATTATTATTATTATTATTATTATTATTATTATTGTTGTTTTACTTACTACTTACTACTTGTTGCCTACCTTTATTTGCAATGCAATGTGTTACTAAAAAGCAAATCAAATAACACTCCTCGCCATTCAGGCTCCCGAACTCGAAATACATGAGTTCTCTGTGTTAGAGGAATGCACATTTATTATATTATTCTTTCAAATAACACGTTACACAAGTTACTTCACTTTCAATGTGTAATTTCATATCATCAGTAACAATCATCTTGTTCCAATAGGAAGATAACCCCCTCCTGAAAAAAAAAAAACTGACCGTAGTGAAAGGGCGTGAACCTTCTTTAGGCGATTAATCGGGTCCAATATTTCAATAAGTTTCTGCACACAAATATTTCAGTAAAAGAGGAAAATTTATTCAAACTTTCTGAATACCTATTTATGGGCGAAATTTGGTTCCCTTGGAACTTTTTAAGAGTTTGAAGGGCCACCATTTTGAACATTTTCATCTGATTATTCTGGTTAACGAACTCATCAAGATATTTCAACAATTAATGTTTGTGCCAAGTTTCGTCTCAATCCGCTGAAAATTAGGGTGGTTATGGCATTCACAAATAGCGTTATATATATACAAATAGATAGATAAGTAGACACACAGAGGGAGAGAGAAAAAGTGTTTTTCTCCCTTCTCGCACCTGTGGTGCGTCAGAGCTAAACTGGGCCCCTTTGCAAAACGTATTGACCAACCTAACCTAAACACAAACCTCTTACTTGCTAACGTAGACACGTGGTCGGGAGGTGTAAGGCATGTAGAAATTGTATTTTTAGTAACCATGAGTATGGTCGACTTCCATGTTTTTCCTTTTACTTTTTGCAGCTACTTCGGAACGTTCAATTTTTATTCTTCACTAATTGCAAATGGCGTTTACATTCAAAATATGAGGAATTTTGGTGGCATTTGTTCGGATATTCTTCTCTTTGGAAATGAAGACAAGAACAAAAGCAATACGCAAGGACAAAAAGTATTATCAGTACTAAACATTACCAATAATAATTGCTACGAAAAACTAAATACGACCTCTTTTACCATCTCTCATGAGTTGTATGTATTATTAACAAAAATTTTAAAAATGTCCTTGCCGAGGATTCGAACTTGCGTCCTTTGCATTTGTAAGCCAGCACCTTAACCACTACACCAAGATCATGGCATGGTGACCGTTTAGTTGTCGGCGTATTTGTTGTATTTGTGTTTTATGTTTCCCACTTCGACAATTTTTACTCTTTTTTTGTAAGTTTAACAGCTGTTTCTGGCTTTCTCTTTCGGTGTCGTCCTTTATTTACACAATGCACTATTCGTATTCACAGCTTGTGCCCCTCTGCAATGTCTTATTCAGATTAAGCTTTTCATTTTGCCCCTCAGTAAACATTTGATTGATTTAATTCTCATACTCTCCACGGATGGAGCACAGGAATGCCAGACTCGAAAAATAGGTGTACATTTACTTTCCTGACAGATCATACATGCTACTACTCACTTTCCTTGGTAAGAGCATGTAACATGTTTATGAACACTTTGTGCCCAGCTCATCTTCCAACATATGTACACTCATGTCCAAAATGATTGTCGCATATCTATAGCTGTCTTCTTGTAATAATATAATTTGATAATGATTTTGCAGGGTACTTTTAATACTGATACTGTGTGTATAATCGGAAAATGTATATTTGTGGTAAATTTCATAGGAAAAGAATTATAAGTACGAAAATTAGAATCAGTACAACAAAATGTTGAAAAATGGACAACAAAGTTTTATTTTCGTTTTATTGTTCTTATTTACTGATCTTTTGACATGAAATTTGCCACATACATGTCATTGCTGATTATACAAGCACTAACATTATAAGAAATACCGGATGAGTTCGTTATCAAATTATATTCCTACAACAACATATTTATAGACACGCATCAATAATTTTGGACATGAGTATACACAGTGGTGCCCCCCCCCCTTATGTCCATGACGCACCCCCCAATTGTCTATCCATAGGTGTTCTTCCATGAAAAAATCTTTTTGATTAATTTTTACACCCCCTCAAACATATTTATATAGATTTTTAACCCCCCAAATATTTCAATGACGCAGTTTGCGTCATAGCCCCCTTTTGTGAGTACCCCTGGTATACATTATCGAGTTTTAATAAATAAAAAGAAGAAAGAAAGATTATCTCTATTTTCCATAAAAATACACATAATATTAGTTTGTTAATCTCAATAAAATCTATCGATCTCGCCTTTTATAGAGTTTAATGTATGGTTTAGAAAAATGCACATGTATCTGGCAACATTGTCTTCATACTTGTCAAGGGCGATATAGTAGACGCTCTTCCCAGAAACAAATACAATAATGTGAAAGGAAACAGACTGCACTGGAAGAAATAAAGAAAAAAAGTAACGTCGTTGTTCCAAACATTGACTAAAGTTCAAAAGAGAAGTTTCAATATGAATAGAACATTTTTTTTTTGTTTTTAAATCTTAACAAACTTCAAAAAAGCACAAAAGAGAGGAAATAATAAGAAAGGCACCAAAAACGCTGAAAATATGAACAAGAAGCGCTTAAAAGCAGAAAATAATTCATTACTATTTTTTTAAATACCGAGTGGCCAAAAAAGAATATCCCATTTTCAAAAAATATTTTCGGACCCTCTGATGTGATATTAGAATCCAATCGCTTATATTACAAAAGCCAGGGGCGGATCCAGGAATGACTTCTGAAGGGGTGGTAGGTTGTAATACTGCTACTTAGAGCAACTTTTAAGAGCTCCAAACTCTGGAATGGGTTTTATATATATAATAAGAAAGTTCGCCGCGATCGCCCCCTAAAAGCAAGGTAATATATCAAAGTTTTTTCACCAACCATACAAAGATTCAATATGGGTCCCCTTCGTGACACGGCAGATAGGCTATGTAGTCGAAAGTCCATTTCTTCCCATGCTCGAAAATGAAATGAAATCCTTAAGTTTTACGTCCTACCGTTATGCCAGCCAGCTAGACTAAAGGAGACAGTGATGATGAGAAATGAATGAAATTGTGGAATGAATGAAAAAAGTGAGAGGAAACGGGAAAACCCCAAGAAAACCCACGCACACGGTGTTTATCCACCACAAAGCTCACTTGGCGCGAGCTGGGATCGAACCAAAGACCCCATGCACCAGAGGTGAACGCCCTGTCACTGAGTACCTCCCATGCTCGAATCAATATGTTTCTTATAACTGAAGCAAAGACTTCTGTAATCCGCTCTTGCAGCTCAGTCAGATCTCGAGGCAATGTACAGTGGTTCCAACAGATCCAAAACAAGGACAAAATTGAATTTTTTGAAGTACAAAAGTCCTCACTTACCGATTACATATTTTCTATAGAATGTGTGGCAGTAATAAAACTGAAAACCACGGAGAGATAAGCGTCTGGTCAGATGCTGATAGCTTGTAGTACGTTGTGTGTGAGCGGTTTGCTCTGCAGAGTTCTAGTAAAATACACATGGTTTCAATACAAGATACTGTCATCCGTGTTTATTATTTCTGGTAAGTAATGTGTTATGTGAATTTGTATATTTTCTCTAGTTAAATCCATAAAGTAATACATTTTAAGGTACACAGTTGGTTCTTGATAAGTTAATACATAACAATGTTAGTAACTTAAGATGAAGCCCTATTCTTGCAATTATGCAGAGCTGAAAAATTTTACCCTTTATTTCCCGATACTAAAATCTACCCTAATATACAATGTGACTCCTCTAGATTTATTTCCTTAAAAAAGAAAAAAAGAAATCAGTGTCCTGCGGTTTTACGTTATATTGTAAATAGTGTCTGCCTATGCCAAAAGAAACAGAAAGCGAGATGAACTCCTTAGCAAAACAACAAAGTAATTTCTATCGATTTTTTACGTAAGCACGGGTGTTATAGTCCATTTCCAATTGAATACAAACTTTGCTCAGAATTAAGTATTGCAGCAACATATTATTACAAATAAATTTTACTATACACAGGTTAAAAATGAAATATCGTCATTGACGAGAAACGTTGTACAGGATTTTACAATTATACACCGGTTGGAGGAAGGAACAAAAGGCATTCTTGTTGAACCACGTAATGCAAGAAACAGGGATGAAAGATTCAGACAAGAAGAGGAAACATATTGACAGAGATATTTCTCAATTTTGTAGCGAGTTATTTCGCCAACTGGGCAAGACGGGTAGGAATTCACAGACATTTCTGAAAAACAACTCAAAGTGGTTGGATCAAGACTTTACTTCCAAAATTAATGTTGAAATTCCATCTTCTTCTACTTCTAAAAGAGGACGACCACAAGCGGACTTTAATGAGAGCAGTGTTAGATCGAAGAGAAGGAAAACTGTGGACCTCCGAGTTTCCGAGAGCGCAGTATCTTTAACATTTACAGCAGCTATGAAACAAAGAGAAAGTGACAATATGGACTCTGCAAAACTAGTTGACGAAATGCAGAAATCACCCACAAGAACAATCAAAATTAAGAAAACTTTACAGTCTGTTTCGAAAAGCCGCCCTATCGGGAGCTACACAGAAGATAACGCATTAGCTCTGTTCCTCGAGGTAGATGAAATAAAATGTTCGTATCTCTTGCATATGCAAGGGGCGAAAAATCTAAATGGTGTCATTTATCCATCATATAAAAAGTTCTGTTTGCTAAAAAGAGGTGCTATCCATAAAATGTAACTTCATCAGAAGTTTCAGAAATGATCCCGAAACCTCATGAGAAAAAAAGCTTCAAACTTCGAACAGCAAATTAAGAATCTCAGCAAAGCTGAATATGTAGTTAAATGCAAAATAATACACGTAGAACATCATCTTTCATTAATGATTATATTTAGGAAAGTATGCAGTGCCACAACTTCAACATCCACCCAGAATTGCTATTTGCGAAGCTACCCCGAAAATGATGAACCAATAGGATATTCTGTCAGGAAAAGACATCCATATTCAGATTTGGACTTTCCACTTTCAATACTTGGATAAGATGTTTTGAATATTTACTTCATGCTTCATATAGGCTGGAGGTCAAGCAGTAACAAGTAAGAGGAAACACAGACGAAAAACAAGCAATCCAGAAAAACATCAGAAGAGATCTAGGTATCATTGTTGACCAACCAAAACCTGGAGGAAATGGTTCTTCAAATGACGGTAATATCTTCAGGACATTTGTTGAGAAAGAAGAAGTTTAAGCTGAAATTACCGGAATAGATCGTGAACTGAATCACAGGTTCGGTGTTATATTGTGCACATTATCAAGTGGCTTTTCCGCCAAAGCTGATGCGTTTAATAATTACTACTGAAAAGAAACAGCCGAGTTCTTCCTTTCCCTATATCCTTGCCTGCCTCTGTCCATACAGTTCCAGTTTGCGGTGCAACCAGTGTTTTTGTAGCAGTGCTCCCCATAGGACAGGTGTCAGAAGAAGTACAAAAGGCCAGAAATAAACACTTTAAAGAATACAGGTAGTTTCACTCCCGGAAAATTTCAAGAGAGACAACAAATATTGACACCATGTACCGTCTACTAAAAACATCAGACCCCGTGATTTGCTCACTAAGATTGCAACTCTACCACAAAGACGAAGTCTTCCCCAAGAGGTCATTGGTCTTCTAAATCCAGCAACCCGGCCATAGAACGGATTATCTACCCCTGATACTGACAGCGATGACAGTGATTAAGTTAAACAGGTATGTTTGTTCTTCTAATGAGATTTTATGCACTGATAAGTGCCCCATTGTGGTTTTTGTACTACAAGTACCAGTAATGAATTAGTACATATTAAACTAGAACACGAAATGTAACAAAAAATAAAAATGATCGCGTTTTAGGGTAATTGGAACCACTGTGTAATGGTGGGACAAAGACGCGGTCTTTAACAAAGTTCTATAAAAAGAAGTTGCATGGTGTATTGTTTGGAGATCTCAGAGGCCATCTTAACAACGCTTCATCATCATTGCCATTGCGTATCCAACACTGTCAGAGATGCTCATTCAGATGCTTTCTCACGTCATTATGAAAGTAGGGTGGAACTCCATCCTATTGAAAAATGAAATCTCGGGCGTCCTGCTCAAATTGTGGTTGCGCTTACGAAGAACATCCCAGGTTGTTGACTCATGGCCGGCTTTCCGAACTGACTTCGTGGGGTTGCATTAGAAGGATTGCCAGACTCTTATCCACTGTCTCCACTGAATGCGAAGGACGGTTTGTGCTTTGTCTTTGCATAGGCTACTTGTATCCATGAGTTGTGTATGCCAACACTTGTCTGGTGGATCGACCTCAAACTGTCGCCGAAAGTTACGTTGAACTGTGTTAACGGACGTTGTCTTCGCGTGTTTCACAACACATAATACCTTCTGTTGTTGTGCAGGCGCCATCTTGAAAAAAAACTGTAGTCTTGGAAACGGCGGATATTTCAATCAAATTTGAAGTATCTAATAGCAATTCTAGTCACTGACACCTCTCTCCACACACTGGGTACCTAGAAGAAAAAAATAAAGAAAAGGGTAGAATATTTTCGGACATTTGGTATAGCTATATAAAAATTGAAGTCTGTACCTAGCCAAATAAATTCATGTCTAATATAAAATAGTTTCGATCATAATTGTATAAATCATCGAAAATTTGTTACACCAGAAATTTGTTATACAGGGTGTCCCGAAAGTAAGTGACAATACTTTGGGAAATGATAGTATAGGTGATTCTAAGCAGAAAAATTCATACAACAGTTTTCAAGTATCCTATTCTCAACGGTTTGTGAGTTTCACGTTGTGAACCATTTTCACCTTAGACCATGTTGCTTATTTTTCAACCTTGCAGTTACTCTACAGATATGAGACATAACGCATTTCAATGATGAAGGAATGGCTTTTCTAATGTAATGCAGCATGTTGAAGGCAAGTTATTGAGGGACACTTGGGAACCATTGTTTAAATAACCTTAAAATAATTCTCATTTTTCAGTTTAAGTTGGAATCCGCCCCTATGTAATGTATTCAAATTTCAATGCTGTTCCACTGGGAATCGAATCTAGAATATCATGTACTAAAAGCGTGTGTGCGCCCACTACCCACTAAATCAGCGATAAGAACTATAATAACATGAAATAAATTGTGTAGATTGGAGTTAATTCCTTTTTTGACCTCTGTTTTCCATGTTCTTGTTTCTCAAAATAGGTTATTCGTAGCGACCATTATTAGAGCGTGTGGTCCACCACGTGTTCTAGGGAAGATCGAAAGTGTTATTGGGGAGTCTGGCCCCATATCGTCTCCTCTATTTAAACCTATGATAAGGACGAAACAGAACTTCAAGCTAAGTCACGGATACGAACATACTTCGCTGAAACATCTTTCACATTCGCTGGGATCGTAACCAAAATTAACACTCTACAATGAGAGACATTTATTTTCCTGGATATTGTTCGTGGATGTAGAGTCGCGGGATTTCAATTTTGGTATATTGAACTTTCAAACGTTGGGCAAACGAAGTAGGATAAGATTTTCTCGAACGATTAAGATAATTTTTAAATTTTCAAACTGTATATTTTTTATATATAAGTATATACAGTCCATTTAATTATTGATAACGCTTGGCTGATAAAATAGTATACGTGCTTGCATGAACATAACACTATTTTATATCTCTGGCTTACATGCTTCGTGTCAAACTGACAGGTTACAGATTGTGCTGTTATCTGGTTTGTGACAGTGAGTCAATTTTATTTTTACAGGTTGCGTTGGTCTACTGCTCCATTTTTGCCTTTACTTATCTCGCTGCAATGTAATTTAACATAGAAACAAAATATTTTTCTTCTGATAATAACCAGGAAATTCATCGACTATATTACGTTAAATCATGATCTTTCTTACAGGTGCACTGTGGATCAGAGTAAATGAAAATCATATTGAGCAATGACATAGCTGCCATATTGGGAATATCTTGGAATTATTTCAGACATCTTCATTGAATAATTATTTCTGTCAGTACTCTTAATTGATCCTTATATTCTCGAGAATATATTGGCACGACTTTAATTTATTCTAGATCAATGTCATAGCGTGGATGTTTGATGATGCGAAGCGAGGTCGATGCTTAAACATGTGAATTTGTAGCGAACGAAATCGATTCCGAACTGTCCAATTTATTATTATTTGATGATTTTTCTTCCTGTAATTAGTAATTTGCCTTTACTATCCACCTCTTTTAATTAGCAGGACATAAGTGAAGATACAGATTCCATTTCATTAATTTCAGTTTTGACATTCCATTTCCATTACTTTGTTGTAAGACTACCATCAACTAGGGTTGCCAACTGGCCGGTTCTAGGGTTGCCAACTGGCCGGTTTTTCATTGGCCAACTGGCCTGGCCGGAAATGTTGCTGTTATTTTGATTAAAGCCGGTGACCTGTACAAACTTCTTACCAACTCTTTTATGGCCGGATTTTTTCGTTGAAGCAATTTCATCTAGTTCGAAGTATAGGGCCTATACGTAAAAAGTAACTTTTATTCTGTAAATCCACAACTATCACCTTTCACCATCTATCAACGATTAATGTATTTTGTTCTTCTGTTTAGATAATTTTAAAGAGATGACAGGGACTGTACCAGGGAAAATTTGGAATTTACTTTATGAGTGACAAAATGACTTCTTAAAAAGCGATTTCCTGTAGTTGAAATGTAAGTTTTAAGAATAAATTTCATTTTCCAAATCCAAAATTGTCACGTTTAGATTAATATACTTTTGTTAATCTTTTCGATAATAGCAGTTACTGGTAAATACAATAAAATGATCAATGCCGATTTCAGTTTCTCATCTATAGCACAATGTATCTATTAAGCTTATTAGTGAATGTACTAAGGGTATGCAGAATACAGGTTTGTTCACGATAGTACATTTCCTTCCCATGGATGGGTCCGAACAGAGATACTTCACACTTGTTAGACCTATATCATAGGGAATTTTGAGGGGGTGCCGCTTTTTTATTTTCCAGAGTTGGCAACCCTACCATCAACCGTAAAACGATTCTGTCAGTTCTTCCTTGATCAAAGACGTAAACCTTTTAAAATTGATGCCTAACTCGATGACACACTCAGGGCCGTGCCGTGGGGGAGGGGGTTGCGAGCGGGGCGACGGCCCCGGGCGCCTAAGTAAGGGGGGCGAAAAATTCGGGAGAAAAAGGAAAAAAAGATAGTAAAAATTGCTTGGAATATATATATGGGGCGCCGTCGTATCCTCTCGCCCCGGGCGCTGATTTTCCACGGCACGTCCCTGGACACACTCACGTCTTACTGTTAAACAGTGTCTCCAGCATGCCTCTAAATGCTGTTTCCAGAAGCGTAGCCAGTGCATACGGTGTATCACGAACTACATCTTCCTTCCAAATTGCGTTGGGTGTTATAACCGCTTAGTCTCGGATCTCAGAATTTCACCCAAATTGAAAGTGCGGTATAGCTATATTCTTCACTGTAACATCTTTCCTTCTCATAAAGTAAGGTGAGTGAAAAATGGAGAGTCCTTCTGGCTGGAAAGAGAGGACAGCCCCGTTCCCGAATGGGCTGATTGCTCGAGTCTTTTATTTCGGTAGCGCACATATTACCTCAGCCAGGCCCGTATTTAGGTAAGTGCTATTCTGTGCTCGAGCACAGGGCGACAGAATTTAGGAGGCGGCAAAAGTATGGATTTTTTAAAATTAAATGAAATGCAAGCTTTAAGTTTTACGTCCCAGCGAGGCTAAAGGAGACGGTGGTGATGAGGATGAATGAAATTGTGGATGAAAAGGGTTCTTTACCTTAGCTTGTTGAGATAGTAACTTTTCTCAAGAGCTGCTACTCTTCTTGCAAGTAGACAGGAATCTTTGAAGGTCATTGGGCTTGATATTGTATCAGTATTCGCAAAATTTGCGCATCGCAACGCAATACAAACACACATTTAGTATTATAGATGACAAGTCTGTGAAAAAAAATTGACTGGATAGATACGAAAGCTCAAACTTTGCGTCACTAACCTGATATCTCAAAATTAGTTTGCGATAACCGATTATCACAAACTAAAACGCAAATTTTTCGTTCTGTTGACGGAAATCTCTACGGAGTTATGTCCTTGGTAAGTTCTTCCCAATCACCCTGGAGAATTTTCTACGTATTTTTCTAGAAGTTACAGTAAATTACGTGTTTTGTATTTGGAACGAATTTTTATCATGAAATTCCGAAGAAGAAGTTAGAAAACACCATGCTATCTACAGACATGTAAACAAAAAACACGTAGACGACGTGAATTCTGATAAACAAACCAGGAAGTTGATAGTTAATTCCTTGTGATTTATCATTAGTCATCAATACCCTCTTGATAATACAAGCTATAAAGGACATGTGATCTTTTATAATGTAGAGTAACAACAATAATAGGTCAAAATGTTTGCTAAGATGTGATAAGAAAAGATTTATAATATCAATGTTACTAAAACGAAGTATTAGAACTTAGATATCCGTTACGTAGGTTGGGTTTATCTTACTCATCAACTGATTCTACTAAATGACTTAATTGCTGTAAAGTGGCGTAGCATGATTCTACCAAATCAATCACTTAATTGCTGTAAAGTGGCGTAGCATGATTCTACCAAATCAATCACTTAATTGCTGTAAAGTGACGTAGCATGATTCTACCAAATCAATCACTTAATTGCTGTAAAGTGGCGTAGCATGATTCTACCAAATCAATCACTTAATTGCTGTAAAGTGGCGTAGCATGATTCTATCAAATCAATCACTTAATTGCTGTAAAGTGGCGTAGCATGATTCTACCAAATCAATCACTTAATTGCTGTAAAGTGGCGTAGCATGAGAGAAGAAGTAATCTTTTCAGCATGGCTGTTCACAGCGGGGGCAAAGAGGACAATGGCCTCTCCAGTGATGTAAGTAGGGGAAACGGGGCTTGTGCCCCGGGCGCCGGATTGGTAAGGCGCAAAATTGGGCAAATATTTGGGGAGCGTTTCGGTTTGGTTGGTTAGGGGAGCGCTAAGGCGAGTTCTTGCCCCAGGCGACAAGTAGTGTATTTATTTGCTGGATATACGAACGGTCCCTAACAGCACAATTACATAGCAGGCATGTGCCTATCATGTTTCTTCACGTACATGGGAATGTGTCCAGTATGTGCCTTATATACCTTTGAGAGAGAAACCACATGAATGGCAAGTGATAGTCAGTCTATCTCCGCCCCTAGGCACATGCCTGACATATACCTGAGGAACATGCCTAGTATGTTCTAAGTATGTTTCCCATGCCGTAAGCGTCAATGAACCACAAAATTACTCCCCAAAAGTATTTTAAATCGCCTACATGCGTAATGTGTTTACATTAAGGTAAGTCTAAAGAACACTTTAACAAGAAAAAAAATTACTTCAGGGTTGGCGCGAACCACCAACCTTTGAATTACTAGTCGCGTGCTCTTTCGACTTGGCCACGGAGGCGATGGAGTGAACGGCACTTGTAGAGGCATAAATTTTGGAGATATTTTGAATTTGCCTAATCAGAATGCTCCTTTAACCGCATATATTCGACGATAACCGTTTAGGATCAGATAAAATCTGATCACCATGTAATTTTATACCAAAATGACGAGTGTCTACTTTATTTCATGGTTCTTGCATATTCACTTTCAAATGATCGGCGACAGTTACCATCTAATAAAGTTGGTCCGTTTGTTGCTTCTAGTACACAATCGCTTAGAAAAAGAAGCAGCAAATACATCAAATGTTAAGATGAATTTAGAACACCTAAATGGCACACGCCTAGCACATCTTGTGCTGTTAGGGTATCTGAAACAGTATGTACCTAGAACATGACAGATATATGTCCCAAGTGACGACAAAAACAAATGACTGTTAGAGTGCGAAACTGAGCCATGTATATAAATGCTATATTTGTGGTACATATTTCCAAATATCAATTAGATGTAACAAGTACCTAAAACTGTAGGTAGTTGAAGTACTTACTTAGCACATGAATATCATATGTGCCAAGTGTCGGGTACCTAAAAAGTAGCTGGGACACCTAAATGGCACATGCCTAGCACATCTTGTGCTGGTAGGGGTGTTCGCTGTTCTTGTCATGTCATATCAACGGGCACTAATTTTTCTCTCCTTTGTTATAGTACATAATATATTTATATTAAATAGTGTAGTTTATAAGCATATATGTGTTAAACAATCGTATTTTGTGCACGCGTGCATAAAAGTATGTGTATAATCGAGGGCCGGATTAAGGGAGAGCTTAGGCCCCCCTGGGCCCCCAGGTGGACAGGTTCCTCCGCCTAATCAAAATCTAAACTGAGTATCTAAAAAGAATCATGAAGATACAATCACCAGAAAATATGACCAAAAATATGAAACATATTCCCTTAACTTTCCTATTTACTTCCACAGAAATATATTACTTGAAGTCAGCAGGGGTCACTTATTTTTCCTAGCCCCAGGCCTCCAGATGCCCTGGAGTAATCGTAACTGTGTTTGTCCTCTCTTGGAAAAAAATCCTGCGAGCATCTTAGAGATCTACTTTTTAAAAGGGAATGTAAAATTTGATTTTAAAATTATTTCGAGAAAATAAAAAAAAATGAATTTTTATGGCTGAAAATATCATTTATATCCAAACGGAAGGAAAAACTATTAAAAATGGAGGTTACTTTCCACCTACCCTGTATATTCCTTTATTGAAACCGGAAGTATAACCTTTTTTGTTCCCGATATAAAAAAAATAATCAATAGCTAGAATGTCGTATCAAAATAGATCAGTAGGGTTGCCATAAGTCCGTATTTTGTACGGAGTGTTTGTATTTTTGAGTCCGTATCGTACAAAGTATGAAAAAGGAAAATTTCCGTATTTGACAGTTTTTGGAGTTTCCCGAAAATTTCCGAGTCGGGAATCGTTAAAATTTCGGGCGAAAAGACCTGTGTTTTCAGCATATACGGTAACTTATATTTTAGTTACTACTAGCTTCAACTACCCGCTTTGCTGAATTAAATTAAGAAAAAATAGTAATGTTTCGTTAATCAGTCACTTTTTACTATTACTAAAGCGCTCCTTGATATTGGTCATTTTCGATGATTTTTATATTTCCCCCTCCCCTTCCAGAATATGCGAGGCTGAATTTGGATTTAAAAGGCATCAGAAGTGTTACTGTTCATCTCAGCGACCTCAAAAACTATAGATTCGACACTAATATCGGTCATTTTCGATCATTTGTAAATGTCTTTCCCCCTCCTTTGCTACGTCGTCAAAGTGATATGACAAAAATCATCTCATGTTCGAACTTCATCTAGGTTGAAAATTTGATCAAAATCTGTCCTGTGGTTCAAGGGTTATTAAGTTTTATTTATTTTTATATATCTCCCCCTCCTTCCTCCCTAAGTTTTACTGTCAAAGTGAAATGATAGAAAACATCTCAGGCCCGAACCTCATCTACGTTAAAAAAATTGATGCAGATTGATCGTTCGGTTCAAGAGTTATTAAGTTTTACTTATTTTTCAACTCCTTTCTCCCCCTCCCGAAGTTCTATCCTCAAAGTGAATACATAAATACCATCCCAGGCCCGAACGTCATCTATGTTGAATATTTGATTGAGATCGGCTGGGTGGTTCAAGAGTTAAGTTTTATTTCTGTTTATATACAAACCTCCCCTTCTCCTCCCCTAGGTTCTACTGTCAAAAGTGAAAATATATAGGCATATAAAAAAAATCCAGGCCCGAACCTCATCTATGTCGAAAATTTGATCGGGATCGGTCGGGTGGTTCAAGAGTTATTAAGTTTTATTTATTTTTATATATTTGTCCCCTTCCCCTCCCCTAAGGTCTACCATCAAAGTGATATGATAAAAACCACCCCAGGTAAGAACTTCATCCATATTGAAATTTTTATCAAGATCGGTCGGGTGGTTTAAGCGTGATGAGGTCACAAAGACAGTCACTTTTCTTTTTATTCTTTTTACATATATCTAGCTTTTCAGAACTTTTTTAAATATTATTTTATGCTCCCTGTCTCTGTCAGTTCTGCGGAGAGGTATTTCTCAAAATTGAAATTAATAATAATAATAATAATAATAATAATAATAATAATAATAATAATAATAATAATAATAATAATAATAATAATAATAATAATAATCTATATATATAAAAGAGAACGCACAAATCCTTTGTTACCTCATCACGCTAATACGGCTGAACCAATTTCTTTTATTTTTGGGGGGTTATTAGGATTTGGACCCTAGATGGTTTTTATCATATCACTTTAATTTTTAATTACCAGTGTCTTGAGATAATTGACCATTCAAGTGTCCATAACGTACAAATCCTTTGTTAGTTCATCATAGGTAAAAATAAACGTATTTATATGCAACCCACATGACCGTGTCACTCGGCGGGTTAACATAAATGACAGGCGATATAATGTTAACATTTAATCCAATCTTCTATGGTTTTCATCATATCACTTGAAAGCGAAAACGTAAAAATTATCTAAGTAACAAAGTTTATTGCGTTCCAGGGTGACCGCAGCGAAGCGGGGTGAATGCTGCTAGTAATAATAATAATAATAATAATAATAATAATAATAATAATAATAATAATAATAAACTATGTGAGATGCACAATGTGCCAAATTAGTTTAAGTAATCTAGCCCTGCTCTCAATAAATGCGGACGAAGCTTGAAAAATGGATACACGGGAGTTAGTAAATTATTTTGCTGACAGGAAAGCGTGCTACTCTCCATGAAGACCTGGGTTGTCAACTTTTCTTAAGAAAAAATCGGGACGGGACAATCGGTATTGGAGCCCTTCTCCTTCCCCCACGCCCGGAGACCACTACATATACGGCGAGTCGTTGAAAACAATGCAAATAATCAGCTGAATAACACGAACCTGAATGAATGCGGCACCTTATTTTTTTCCTACCCACTGCTCATCACTAGATATAAGCAATATATGCAACAAATTCAAACCAAAACAACTGGAATTTATTTAATATAAACAAAGTTTAGAGAGAAAATTATGTAGAATTGTTCTATACATAAAACTGTGCGTGTAAAAGAATAAGTTATTCCTTTATTTTAAAAAAGATCCCAGTAAAACATTAATTAATTTTGAAAACCGATAAATCGGGACAGTATGTGTCCGGCGAGTGTTTGGTCGGGACACGGGACAAATAAGTCAGAATCGGTACCGTTCCGACAGAATTGGGACGGTTGGCAACTCTGATGAAGACTGACGGCAGTGACTGCAAAGAGGTAAATCCATAATCCATTCTGAAGCTTATTTAATAAATTATGTGTATAACAAAGTGGTTTTCATTTATGAATATTTACGCCTAGTAGTTGCATGTATTTAACTGATTATTCACAGA
This sequence comes from Thermobia domestica, assembly GCF_964235325.1. Taxonomy (NCBI): domain Eukaryota; kingdom Metazoa; phylum Arthropoda; class Insecta; order Zygentoma; family Lepismatidae; genus Thermobia; species Thermobia domestica. The sequence continues at coordinate 37,977,755 of NC_137471.1, forward strand.
TACAGGGAAGTACGGTTATTTATTGATATTTATCATTCCACAAAAAATGTTGCTAAGACGGCGTGCCCTGGGTATTTTCTTGCGAGGAGCCTATAAAACGTAGTTACGCCATTGCGTTGTAGGCTACCACTAGATATTGTACTTTTAATAGATAAGTACTTTTTCTTAGTTTGTACTTTGAACAGTGGCGGAGCTAAGGGAGGGCCTGGGGGCCCAGGCCTCCTTGCTCAAATTCTTGGCCCCCCTAGTGGCCCCCAAACACAGAGTGATAGGTCGACAAACGGTGAGTTGATAGTGGCCTCAAGTGAAACTACTACCGAAACAGAGTTACAACAGAGTTACCAACGGCAGAATAAAGTATGTTTAATAGTCTGCGTTCTGAGTAAAAAGCTCCAGGCTCGTTTTTGTTTGTAGTACAGCAAGATCTAATTCATCCAAATCTGTATTGTGCATGGATTGACCTCACCAGCTGACCGTTCCTTTTAACCTCTGTCCCTTATCTGGTTATCTTCTTTGTTTTCGACAAAGAACCCCCCTCCCAAAAAAAAGGAAAAAATAGTGTGCATTCTCATTCTCTTCGATGTTGAAAGTCATATAAAAATGAAAGAGCTTACTTACAAATAGCATGCACTGCAGTAAAACATTACACTTGGGTTGGACGAAAGAAGTCTTCGTGCATTAAGTAATTAATTTTCATTGAATATGGCGACATAGAACAAATGCGTAACATCCATTAAATAATTTGATATTATTATTATTATTATTATTATTATTATTATTATTATTATTATTATTATTATTATTATTATTATTATTATTAAATAATATCGATCCGTCTTGTTTAATATACAGTAAAAGAAGAGAGCAGAAGTTTTTATTATTTCTGACATTCTTTCTGTTGTTCGTATCTCAATCGTTCGAGAAAATTAAGATACTGAATAATACCAACACCTACTATTTGCTACTGATACTGGTTCTCCTTTTCGACTACTTTCTGGTCTTGTCTCTAGTACGTCTTGTTTCCTAACGCTTTTCGCCGTTGCCAACTCAGTAGAAACTTTCTGCTGCGATGTTATCTTTCCAAGAAAAACGAAGTCAGTGCTTGGTGGACCTATACTACTAACTAAAGCCTGGGGAAATGAGGCTAGCAAAAATCAGTGATTCTTTATAAATAAATCGTTCACGAGTATTTTCTTTTAAATGATTTTAACTGTAGCTTAATCACAAAACTGCTACTACTAGATAAATTCCGAAGTTTATCACAGAGACAGATTACTAACCATCAGGTAAGATACCGAGATGATACAACTTGGTCGCGGCAGTAATGCTATTTTGTGTAAAAGTGGTAATTACCCCCATGACCAGATTGTATCATCCTGTTATCTGATGTTTAGTAATCAGAGATATATCAGGAGTTTGTGGGACTGGTTTACAGATATTCCATTCAGTAAGTTCAGTCAGTGAATACCCATTTTTATCACATACTTATATTTGTTCTTCGTCAAAATATGCATTTCTGAGAAAACTAAGCACTAAGCATTTCTGAGAAAATTACATTGTAGGAATTATGCAGAACAGTAAATCAGTAGTGATATGAATTTTCAACAAGATATACTAATTAATGCCCCTCCTTCAAATCTAAGCTCAAAACTAACAATATTTATTTAGCATCGACTACAGGATAGTAGCGTTAAGTTATTTCAACTACATTTGAATTTATTTTAAGGCTTTGAAACATCCAAGACTCAGAGGATAGAAATGAGGGAAATGAGTCAATAGGTCCATAAAAATTTCCCTAGTGACACCGAGGAAAGTCTTGGTAATCTCCTCAGTTGAAATATTTATCCACGAGGGATCGATCACACTATCTTCGAATGTTAAGCTGATGTTCTACCGCTGAGCTTTGGTCATTCGGTGTGAGTGTGAAGTGTTTGTATATTAGAATTCACGTCAAATTCTAAAAACTAGTGAAAGTAAACAAACGAAAGAAAGAAAAAGGCCACGTATACTTCTTTTGCTGTAAGGAGTCCCGATTGAAATGTCTATTCTAACACTGTTTGATATTAGGGAAAGAAAAACACATTTCCTCTTTTTGCTTCAAATAATGTTCACTTCATCATTTTAATAAAGTAAAGGTACATTCATTACTCATTTTTGGAGCTCAAGGATAAAAGTAACCAAGTTTATTATGCGGCATTAAACCAAATCTAGAACTTGGGATATTTATTTACTTCCATCATTCCATCCTGCAAATTAGTGTAATCTGTACAAAAGGGAATGTTTTCGGGCTGGTAATATTTGAGATGACTGCTACCATGCTATAACTTTGAGCTTCGCCTTATCTCAAGTAGATGCGGACATGTCGGAAGGTTCGGTTCTTGTAGACTCACTAGTTCAAACGCTGTAAAAGATGAGATCTGGAGAATATGACTCTCAACGAAGAATATTCGAACAAATTTATCAAGAATGTTTGTAGATATGCAAAGAAAATGGTCTTGAAATTCCAGAGCCGAAAACAGATAGAATATAGGGGTTCTTCATGGAAACGAACTAGATATTCGCCATCGAAATATCACAAATTTATTTTGGATGAATCTCTTCCTTCATTGGAGGCAGAAATAAATTTTCTAAAGATGGATATTAAGAGACATTTTTTGCCTACTATTGACAAGGCAATCACTGAGACTTAAAAACGCTTTGGATCACGTAGCAAAACCATTGGATCAATCACCACTCTACATCCAAAAAGTGAAAACTTTCTAAATTACAACATTATGGAGCCTATGGCCCAGTATTATGGAAGTGATCTGGAAATATTCAAATGTGTACTCAAAATCCTTCCATACACAATTAAGTTGTACGAAGGCGAGAGAAAACCAAAGTTGATTGCTTGATTAATTTCGTTGATCTTCGCGTCTACAAAAACGCATTCCTAGAAATCTACAAGCTAGATATAATCTCTGTGACTATTCCAGTTTCTAGGAAATAGGGTCATTTGCCCAAGTGTCTATTTCCTCAAGTCTCTAAACCAGAGTCATTTCCTATAGTGGTTATCTTTTTTCTTAATCTGAAGATCATCAACCGAAACAGAGGGAACACCTGCTGCATTCTTAGCAAATACCAGAAAGGGGATGGGTGGTTTCGCTGCAGGCTATTATGAAATATCTGCGATAGACAGGGTTGCAGAGTGTCACATAAAATTGTGTTGCTTTTAAAAATATGGTAAACTAAGCATAGTTGAAACTAGTTGAACTGAAGAAGAAGCATAAACTAAGACTACAATATAAAATGTTTGTATTACAATAAATTCACTGAACTTTTCTTTAAAAACAAATCACAATCTAAAAGTACTGACTAAATTATCTCAACGTGAAAACGAAGCAAAAACAAGAAGTTATATTGATTAAGTATCGAATTTCTATTGACGCCGTTATTTTATTTTTTAGCCTAACGTCTTATGATTATGCACCGAGGCTAAAGGACACAAGCATGAGACGGATCACAATACTGGAATAAAGGAAGTTGGAGAAAACGGTAGGATCCGAGAAATCTAACGCACACGGTGCTCACAACAAAGCCTACTTTGCTCGGGCTGGAATTGAACCAGGAACCCCACGAACCAGAGGGTTGACGCCGTTAGGACCAAGTTTTCAAATATATGCTGAATAAGTTTATTATTATTATTATTATTATTATTATTATTATTATTATTATTATTATTATTATTATTATTATTGTTTCGAAAGAGATGTTCAATTTTAATTTAAAGTTATGTTCTTTGGTCAAATGTTTTGTTATTATCCTACGTACTAGGCATAACTCTTACTAGTAGTTCTATCAAAATTTCCGTCAATCTTAATTAAGAAGAAAAGACAATATTAAAATAGTATCTGGTACATACTTTGTGCTGTACTTACTAATCGTAAGATTCCGAGTTCAAATCCCAAGTCCGTACATCCTGGTTAGGCCATCCAGGCAAGCGTGGATCCAAGGAAGCGGGGGATCGGGCGACTTGGATTTAATTTTAATTACTACTTAAATAGAGTGGATTTCAGACTACTTAAAGTTTGGAAAAGTGACAATCTTAATGTGTGGAGGAGGGTTAATTTATAGGCATTACGTTACATCGCTTCCAAATGTTTAGAAAATTTTTAACAGGCTACAGTATATACTTATCCAAATAAAGGGATATTTTAACCAAACCATGAAGGAATTGTAGAGACGATTATTTCAAGCACCACACCATAACTGCATTGGACAGGAGATTTGGATTAGATCCCCGATTGTATTTTATACATTCCCAATGTTTTCCAGAGTGGGATTTGTATTGCATAGTGTACCTCAAGAACTTTTGAAAGGGGGAGATAAGACAAAATTCCAAATATTTTATTATTTATAAATAAAGAAGGAAAATCACATTTACTTATTTTAGTTAAATAAACAAATAATGGGGAGAGGGAATATCGGGATTTGGTATTTGGAACCTGAATATCAAGGAGTGGAGAAAACGTATGAAGAGTAGGCGAGAAGAACGATGAAAATCAATTTTCAATTTAAAACAGTTAAAAAAAAAAAACGGTATCTCAGAAATGTGAAAATATGATTTTCATCGTTCGTCCCACGTACTCTTCATATTTATGTGCAGAGGGGGAGTGTTAGGAAGAGAAGTGAACATGCGATCTACGAAACACAATAGGAAGATATTATTATTATCACAGTTATTACATATCCCCTCCCATCGAATATTTCTACCAAAGCCTGTGTAGTATATAGGTCTATAATCAAATTTAACTTCTCTCAATTGCGCTCAAAGGCTATAGGAGACATTGATGAATGAAAGAATGAAAGAAACATGCCATAATTAGAATTTATATATACAAAATATGGTACATTTGAAAATAATGGGGTATTACGCGAAAATTTCTATAAACTTATTTAGCAAATAGTCCGAAGAGAAAACGTTATTTAAGCAAAATTCAGTTTTTTATAAACTATAAAAGTATCTATAGTACATAAAAGACACATAAATTAACCAATTCTGGTAAGGTGCACTGCTGGGACATAAGCGATACAGTTGAGTTGGATCAGACCCACTGCTGCTTCAAATGGAAAAAGTTGTTGAAACGACGAGTTTGAAGCAGAGCGTTAGGGATGCGCACGAGACTAGATTTCTGGCTGTCTCATCTCGAAAATGTGCTGTAAAAGTGATGTCTCGACTCGAAAAATGTATATTTTTCTATTGGAAGAGCCGTGTCTCGACTCGAATTTTGTCAGGAAAATCCTGTTTCGACTCGTCTCGTGCGCATCCCTACAGAGCGTTTCTATTTTAGTAATTTAGGTTTCATATAATAAACCCTGCTTCACCTATTACTCTGAAAAATTAAAAAGAAAAAGAAAGAAGGAACTTCGAAAGATTCATAAAAGTAACGTATAATTCGAGGGTAGTTCAACACTAATATAACGCCAACATGTCTGAATAAAACGCCGACATGTACAATCTCGAAGATTACTAACCTAATAGTTGGATTAAGTAAATGAGAGTATTACACTTGCAATACACAAGCTTAAAAAAAAAAGTTTGGTGCTGGTGTGTCTAAACAAGTAATTGAGTATGTTCTTCACTCACTCCTCCGATCTACAATCAATTGCTGGAATATCTTGCTCTAGTCAAGTTTTCTCCTGGTGGTACACCTTCAATACGTGTCGTCTGCTCGAACTTGCTCTTATAGGTAAAAACTGAGGAATGGGTGACTGGTGTGAAATAAATCTTCTGTATACGAAATATAGATACAAAGCCAGTGCGTTTTCATCATACGATGCACAAAAGAAAACTACTCTTGAAAGAAACAGACACAAGCCTACTCTATCATTTGTAACTTCATATCTACCTAACCTACAGAGATGTATTATATATCAAACGAAATGAAATTTTACTTCCAAAATATTTTGTTATAACTTTCAAGACCCTAGAATTGAACGTAAAGTAAGAAATCAAGGAAAGCATCATTCTTCTATAGACGAAGGCGGCCAAATTAGGTATGGCAGCCATATTTCGTGAAGTTTAAAGCGCACTTCCAGGATATGCCTATACTTGATGGAAAGAAGCTGCCCTGCAAGTTTAATTAAGTTACTAATTATTTTTTTTCGAGTTCAGACCCCTACATACTGGACTAAAAAGTTTGCACTTAATTAAACTTCTCAAATATATATCAACCCACAGACCAAACTGCTCAAACTATAAACTTGAAATTTGGACAATATGTAATATTTATGACGAATTAGTCCCAGAAGCGACAGTCCTATTAGCGACAGGAACTGTTATCTGTCCTATGAGCGACCGATTCATTTACATTGAGATGATGGAAGATGATATGATTCCATCTCGTAAAATATATTTGCCTCTGGCGTTATTAGCGTCCGAACAACCTTGGTATGAAATATGTACGTGCCAGTGATACTGTTCGTCAAATATATTTTTCCTGTACTGCGAGTGCAAATAAAACTTATTTTGAGTTAGATTTGACATTAAACATATCAAATAACTTAACGAGACAACAGGGATATTTCTATTAAAAGTATATTCCTATGTAATTATTGAAAATCCAGTTGTAATATCCCCTTTCTTCAAAAGCTCTGTTTTCTGTATTTAATTTGATTCAAATCTAATCACACACTAAGCACAGTAATATATTTTATTTTGAAAAACTTAAACTTGTAACAGTTTTGTCAACTATCTACTTTTTAGGCTTCCTAAGACTCTATGAATAAAATGAAAAAAAAAAAAAAAAGCCAATGATAAAAGACAGACAGCTTTTGAGATCTCTTACATCTAATTGGCTATTCTCAACCAATCCCACAAATTACAATGCAGTTCACTCTAAACAATCCAAAAGGTAAACAAACTCTTTAAACTACCTTTCCCCTATTGTAAGCTACTAAAACGTAAACTAATTGCTTAATTTGCCTTCCCTCCCTTGATCTGACTTATACATAAAAGCTTGTCGTGTAGCAATCTAAAATAATCCCTTATAACTAGACGAACTGTTAAGTCCTGCGAGAGATTTGTAACTTGTGTAATAATTTCTTCAAATACACCGTATTTTAGATTTCTTTGATATCCTCAAGTTGTGAACACCTTTTTTCCATGGGCGCCCGATGGGAAGGCAGGGGTCGCCCCCCTGGCTCACAAAAATATATACGTAATATAGCAAACCACATATATTAAATACCAGATATACCAGACGTGATACAGCAACCATGGAGATGCCCCTCCCTAGAAAATTTTCTTCGGGCGCCCCTACCTCTTTCTGATTTCTTTCTTATGCAATAAACATATTCAATCTAAACTTATGCTCCGTATCATTTTAACATGAAATTTTTAATTATATTAGAATCATAGACAAAGGCGGAGCTACTCTAAATGTATTTAGTTAGTTTTCTCCTTGATAGAGTCAATGTATTCATAGAAATTAATTCAAAAATATAATGTTAGGAAAAACGTATAAAAGATTGTTAATGTAATGCGAGCATTCTCACGTATTAAATTCAGGTAGAGTGAAATTTCTCATAGTACATTTTGTTAGGTTCTAAATCACATTAGCATGAAACAAGTTAAAGAAGGGAGAACCTTATCTTCTTCCATTATCTTAGTATGAACGAATCGGTGACTCATAGAGCAGTTAACAGATCGAATCGGTCGCTCATAGGACAGTTAAAAGTTCCTGTCGCTAATAGGACTGTCGCAAGTGGGAAGACATTTATGACATAGGGTACTACTAAAAAAGAATTTTTGGAAATTCGACGGGGAAGGGGGAGAAATAGGGATGGAAATTAATTTAATAAGATGGCCAAATCTCCGAATTCCTTAAAGTTACAGATTTGAAATTTGGTATTGAGATTGCTCATTTAAAATAATGTGATACGTTTTTTTCAGCGTTTTCTGATATTTTACTAAAAGGGTAAAAAAAAGAAATGGAAAAAGAAAAAGAAGTGGGGGTTTGCAATTATTATATATCGATATTTCGAATCTCTGAAGGTTAGAAACCTCTGATATTTTAGTAAAAAGAGGAAGAAAAATGGTGGGGGAAAAGGTAGGGAATGCAATTATTAGGCCTACAATAAGATGTCACTCTATACGTATTTTTTACATCTGGCTTAGAAGGAAAGAAAAAAACTGAGAATCACAATTACCATAAGATGTTCATATTTTTTGGATCCCTGAAGATTAGAGGCATGAAACTTGGTATTTGAACTGAAATTCGGTACTCTATAGGTTCATGGGATGTAAACCCGTAGGCCGATTGAACGCAGGTTTGGGAGCAAAGTCCCCTGGTACTTGAAATTATCAGTGTATTTCGGCATTCAGGACGGTAAGAGAAATGAAAGTTAGTATTTGAACTGAAATTCGGTGTGCTTGTACGTTTATGAGGTGCGAGACAGTAGGCTGAACAAATGCAAGAGTCTGAGGGCGAAACACCTAGCTAGTCGAAGTATTACTATTATTAGGATTACGTTGTGGTACTTATAACATTACAAATGTTAGTACATACGTCCGTTATTCCACACGATAACTTTTGAACAAATGCGAATTTTTAAATTCTGTTTTTTGCAATAGATAGATAGAGTGATTATCTCGAGGGAGTTCGTTGATGGAGGTGATTTGCCTACCGGAAGTAGTAGAAATGAGACATTTCCGGTTTCCACATTTATCATTGTAGAGGAAAAACGGAAATAGACAGAAATAAACGGTTTCCGGAAATCAATTACAAATTTCAAGGACAACTTCATCTTCATCCTTAACACCCTAGTGAAACCGCAAGTTGTACAAATAAGGCACATCTTGTTTTAACGTTGATCACTATATAACAAAAACAGTAATATATAGCGAAAACCTGTTTTCGTAATAGATAAAACGTTTCAAAGACAACATTAATCTTCATCCGTAACATTCTAGAATAACCGGAGGTAGAAATTACTCTCTTCCAGTTATAATGTTGATCACTATAAATTAAAAATGGTAATAGATAGCGAGAAGCAATTTTCTTTAATCAATTAAGTGTCCCAAGAATAGCCTATATTCCATTTCAACACTAATCTTTCTACTCAAACAGGAATTGAAAACAACATACTACAACTTCCATATTCAATATTAAATGATAAAATATTACGTAATCCTCTTTATGGATTATAATAATACATTCATATCTAGGGATCCCGAAAGTTAGAAACATGAAACTTGATGTTTGAACTGAAAATCGGTATGCTTGCAGGGGTATGAGGTGTGAGGCCGTAGGCTGAGGAAACACGGCAATTTTTGGGCAAAGTCCCCAGACAACCGAAGGTTAGATATTAAATACATATTTTTATCGTATTCTGATTATGCATACAGTAGCAGAAGTTTCCGTTTTCCTTACAGGAAGATAAGGTGTAATAAATATAATATCGGAAATTTAAATTGTCACACTCGGCACTTTATGTATAAATAAAAGGAATTTTCAATATAATAAATATGACCTTCTTTTTGCTCTTGAAATATGTGTTCCCCTATTTTTAATTAAAAATCTATGTACTGAATTCCACATCTCCAACTAAAGTGAATCTTCACATTCGACAGTCTCTGAAGAAAGGAAGAGAAGTTTGAATATTATAGAAATGTCTCCGTTAGAAGCGGCATTTTTGAAAGCGCTAAAAATACGTATTCTCTTGTTATAAAGAAGAGTTTATATGCTGAGTTTCATCTCTCTAATTTCATGAATGTGTAAGATACTAAATTCTTTAAAAAAAAAAAAAAAAAAAAAAAAAAAAAAAAAACCTTTAAAAACCTCTTTATTTTCCTTGGAATACATGCTCCAAAAATCCTTTCTTATCTCTTGCCTCCGTAATAAAAGGGATAGGCCGTAGGCCGGGAGTGCACAAATAAAGGCCTCTGTGCGATCATGACATAAATAAGAAACCTCGAGTGCACAAAATATAATGCAATGATACTCCATTGTATAAAACAGTTTTTGGCAATAGTGTTTTTTTTTTTTCTTTCAAAATCACCATCCTCCACCCTCGAAACAAATAGTGCATTATCACTGGGCACAAGATTAGTTAATTTATTTCGCGCTGGAGAAGAAAACAGAATTTGGAGATAGGTCAACATATTACGTGTCACGTCTTTATACTTTCATATTATCAGCATATTCTTAAAAAAAGTAAACTGCTGTTCTCTATTAACATATGGTATCATTTTCAAAGTAAACAGCAAGAATAATTGTGCATAAAAGAAATTCAAGAATCCTATTTTAAATTGTCTAAAACTGGTACACAAACAAACTTAAATCTTCCCCTTCACGAAAGTTACACATTTAGCGGCACTCATACTGTTGTGCTAGCTGGTGATGTTCACTTTCTTCTTTTTTATAGGTGCTAACTAAAAATGGGTAAATGTCAATTAAAGACATACCGTGGATATAAAATTTACTATAGGTGCCTTCCATTTCAATTCAGGCAGAGCATGTACCATCACCATCTCAGATATTGTTGAAACTTTTTTTATAGCAACTAGACATGTTTTTAAGAGACCCATATTTTTTTGTTTTGTCGAAAAAAATTTTCCCGCCAATTAATGGGCCATCAAAGACGGGGAGTACAATTTATGAATTGTAGAAGACATGGAAAATGGTCAATTTCGGAGCCTCACCATTCGGCTATGGAGACAGGTAGAGTTATAATTCTTGTTGTGGTATGTACATAGGAATATAAATAAACTATATTTTATTATAGTTTGGTTTGCGCATGCGTATCTTTTTGTACATAAATTAACAAATGAACGTCAATTTATCTGAAAAGTCGAAGTTTGCGAATTTTTTTCGAGCACTTCCGGTTCGAATTTTAAAATTCTGTTTTCACGGTTGGTAAGACCTAGTTACCCGCTTTCCGAAAAAAAATTTGTATCGCTTCTGTGGTCAACCGTTTTGTCGCAAAAAATTCGAGAAATTGTAAAATTTTCAAAAATCGCCATTTTTGGGCGCCATTTTCTCGAAAACACCATTTTTTAAAATTCTGAAATTTTGTCAGATGGTTCAACTTTACCTGAATAATAAACACACCAAATATCATTCTCGACAAATGCTTCATGGATTAACTGCAGCCTTTTAAAGTTAGCGAAGTTTCGTTAATATTGATGTCACAGTTAGCAACACTGGGAACAATGAAAGTGCAATGATTTGATGATGTTTGTGGTTCACATTCATTAAATGAAGAATAAAAGGTTTTCTTGGCTGGTTTTTTATTATTTTGAACAAAGAGGCTCTCTGAAATAGTAAAATGAGCCCCCCCTACTCCTCCGTTTTCTTAAACTGAAGTAATCTGAGGTGGAAATTACGATTACGAAACACACAAATTTTAAGTTTACTTGAAATGGCCATCCAATGAATTCTGATGATCTATAAAAGGCTTAAACTATTACCTCAGTATGATTTGGAATGCTCCAGACAAAGTCTCAATTAAGTGCGACGTCATTACAGTGATCGAAAAATGACAAAAAGTTAAAACAATCGAAACGTTTTCTTACGCGTTCCAAAGAAATTTACTGAATTTTTAAACAGAACAATCCCAGCATAAAAATGGGTCACTCGGAATTTTATAGTATTCGACTAAAGTGTGTCAGTCCGCAACCTGAGAGGGAAGTGTGTGTGTGTGTGTGTGTGTATTGTGCAAATTTTAAGTTAGCTGCTACTGCGTTGCTACAAATCAAAGGTGCAACCTGTATTAAAGCTGTCATGAGTGACCTATTTCCTTTAGTAGTATGATCCGTAGAAAATGACAGCTGTCTTCTTCAAGAATGTGGTGAATGTCCTGGAGTGGAAGAAATAAGTGTGGTGTCTTTAATTATTGATCCTGATGAAAATGAAAGTGGTTACGTATGCCATATGGGAGAATAATGATCTCGTTAAAAAAAAAAAAACTGTGCCACTTTCTGTTTTCGTATCGTACATTGCCGGTTTAACTGTAAGAATTGTAATTCATGACTACATCAAGAAAATCCAAAGAGAATCAATTGCTACCGAAAACCACCGTATAAAATTTCAAGATACAAATTCTATTTTACTTCATGTGGACTTCGTTGAAAACTGGACTGTTATTCTGCAAAGTGAAATCCAGAGTTATCACCGAAATATGAAACAATTGACAGTTTTGTTGTAATAAACGACGATAAAACACACGATTCGGCTCATGTACTCATAGTCATAGACAAGATTCTAAACATACTCGAAGAAAAGCGAAAATATATTTTATAGAAAAAGGTTTGAATACGTGAAAATAGGTGTCTACAATTTCCCAAACCGTGTCAGTGATTTCTGATGGTGCTGCATCCCACTTTAAAAATCGCTTTCAGATGTTCGAGATGCAGACAGGTCCGATAAAGAAGTGTTTTTACAGTGAAACCGGCCATGCAAGGGTCTCTGCGACGGTAGTGGGGAGGAAGAGGGGGCAAAGAATGTGGCGACGCGCCATAGCCTTAGGCTAAAACAGATACACAGTATTAAAACCGCAGAAGAAAAAAATGAAATGAAATCTTTAAGTTTTACGTTCCACGGTTATGCCGGTTAGGCTAAAGGAGACGGTGATTATGAGAAATGAATGAAATGATGGAATGCAGAACGGCACGAGCTGGGATGGAACCAGGGACCCCAATCACCGGAAATGAACGCTCTACCACTGAGCCACTGCGTCCCCACTAAAACCGCAGGAGAATTCGTGAGTATAGTGGAAGTACAAACTCCGGTTATTACTCTCGTTTTGTTACCTGGAACTAAATTAGACGACTTCCGGAAGAAAAAAGGGAAAGTATGCGACCGGTAACTGGTATTCAACGAAGTTATCTTTGGCTTTCGAAAAATTGCGAAGTTTTTATGGCAGTAACGGGTCACCATAAACTAACTTCATACTTCCCCCAAAATCGAACTTTTGCAATTCAAAGTGTAGATTTAAGAAATCTGCAAAAAGGAACTTTTGTTATATACATATATGTATGATAACCAGTGGTGCGTAGCAGAAATATTATGAATAAATCATGAATTACGTGAAGTTTAAGTGCTGTTTATGCTTCCACATGAACCTTCAGCAGGGTACAGGTTTCCAGAAGAGCATAAGAGAAGTGAAAATAAGTGTTTTGTGACTATCGACAATGTGCTACGCAGGGGCGGATCAAGGACAGACTTCTGGGGGGGGGGATTTAATACTGCTACTTAGAGCTACTTTTAAGAGCTCCAAACTCTGGGATGGGTTTTATTTATATATAAATAAGAAAGTTTCTTCTTCTGGGGGGGGCGGCAATCGTCCCCCTAGATCCACTCCTGGATGAGTTATGAGTGAACCAACATCTATCGGAGCATCTGCACGGTTACATGCTATTAGCAAAGAAGACAACAACCAAGCAAATGATTGGTCCATGTAAAAAATCAGTGAAATTTTGTTTCCGAAGACCATTTTAAGTAAGTGAACTTGAAATTTGTGTGTTTCGTAATCGTAATTTCCACCTCAGATTACTTCAGTTTAAGTAAACGGAGGAGTAGAGGGAGACTCATTTTACTATTTCAGAGAGCCTTTTTAATCAAAATAATAAAAAAAAACAGCCAAGAAAACCATTTATTCTTCATTTAATAAATATGAACCACAAACATCATCAATTCATTGCACTTTCATTGTTCCCAGTGTTGCTAACTGTGACATCAAAATTAGCGAAACTTCGCTAACTTTAAAAGGCTGCAGTTAATCCATGAAGCATTGGTCGAGAATGATATTTGGTGCGTTTATTATTCAGGTAAAGTTGAACCATCTGACAAAATTTCAGAATTTTAAAAAATGGTGTTTTCGAGAAAATGGCGCCCAAAAATGGCGATTTTTGAAAATTTTACAATTTCTCGAATTTTTTGCGACAAAACGGTTGACCACAGAAGCGATACAAATTTTTTTTCGGAAAGCGGGTAACTAGGTCTTACCAACCGTGAAAACAGAATTTTAAAATTCGAACCGGAAGTGCTCGAAAAAAATTCGCGAACTTCGACTTTTTAGATAAATTGACGTTCATTTGTTAATTTATGTACAAAAAGATACGCATGCGCAAACCAAACTATAATAAAATATAGTTTATTTATATCCCTATGTACATACCACAACAAGAATTATAACTCTACCTGTCTCCATAGCCGAATGGTGAGGCTCCGAAATTGACCATTTTCCATGTCTTCTACAATTCATAAATTGTACTCCCCGTCTTTGATGGCCCATTACTTGGCGGGAAAATTTTTTTCGACAAAACAAAAAAATATGGGTCTCTTAAAAACATGTCTAGTTGCTATAAAAAAAGTTTCAACAATATCTGAGATGGTGATGGTACAATTTTATATTTTTTTGCCTGAGTTGAAATGGAAGGCACCTATATAATAATATTACGTATATGTTATACTTCTTGCTATTTATCTTTTCATTCAAAACATATTCCCGTATTTTTCACAAATCAAAATGTGGCAATTAATCGTGTAATCGTGTTATAATAAAGTCTATTATATTTCTTGATATTTGCCTCTGTATGTAACAGGAACAATCTCTTATATAGCCCTAATTTGTAAAACAAATCTAAACATGACAACGCAATATCGAATATTGTGCGCTCGCGATACCATAAGCACTTTATTTCATTTCTTTGTGCGCTAGTGGAGTACACCCGAGGAATATTCTGTCAAAAATTTCACGTTTATTTTTACCTAAAGAAGCATGATCTAGGCGATGATGAGCGAATCACTTCCATTCTTTTATATAATAGTACTACAGGGTTTGTATGATAAGTAATGAGACCAGGTCTGGAAACATTGTTTTATTGATCTGATCTGTACAGGGACTTAAAAGCTTTCGAAGTACTCTCCTCTTGCGTCGATGCACTTCTGCAATCGATGTTTCCACGCTGCAAACGCCCCCTGGAAGTCAGCAGCCGGCATGTCCTTTAGAAATGTGGTCACGGCTGCTTGGATGGCTGTGACGTCTGCAAAACGGGTTCCTTTCAAGCGTGGCTTCAGCTTCGGGAAGAGGAAGAAGTCGGCCGGGCTCACATCTGGGCTGTAGGGTGGTTGTGGAAGGACTTCCACCCCAATCCGGGTCAAAAAGGAGGTCACTAAGAAGGCGGTGTGGGCAGGGGCATTGTCGTGATGCAACTTCCACCGGCTAGCGATCGCCGGTCTTTTCCGCTTGACGCTCCTGTGCAGTCTCTCAAGGACTTGTTTGTAGAAGGCGGCGTTGACGGCTTGTCCTTGGGGTACAAACTCCTTGTGGACCACCCCCACATTGTCAAAAAAAAACAATCAACATTGTTTTCACCTTTGACTTCGACATTCTGGCCTTCTTGGGGCGCGGGGACGCAGGAGTGTGCCACTCCGCGCTTTGACGTTTCGTTTCAGGGTCGTACTGGAACACCCACGACTCGTCACCTGTTATGACGTCATCTTCAAAGTTAGGGTCACTGTGCATGAGGTTCAACAGTTCCTGACAACAATCAACACGTCGTTGCTTTTGTTCGTCAGTCAACACTCGCGGCACCAGTTTCGCACAGATTTTTCTCATTCCCAATTGTTCCGTCACAATCTTGTGCACTGTTGTGTGGTTCATATCGAGTTCATCAGCAATCAATCTCAACGATAATCGACGGTCTGAGTTCAGGAGATCCCTCACTTTTGCCACAGTTTCGTCCGTAGTCACTGTTGTCGGGCGTCCAGCCCTCTCCAGATCCTCAACGCTTTCCCGGCCGTTCCGGAACGCACTGTGCCAACGAAACACCTGGGCTTTGGATAGGGCTTCCTCTTTGTAGGCCTCCGTGATGAGAGAAAGCGTCTGAGTAGCCGTTTTCCCCAGGCGAACGCAAAATTTGATCGCATAACGCTGTTCGATGGAACCCTCCATGTTTGTTGATTTTCCGCCGTGACAAGAATGTTCACAAGGGCTTTGTCCAAGGCTTGTCCGCGCTCCACTAAGGCTCGGAGCCAACTGACGCGTGGTGCGTTGCTTTGCTCGGACCCCCCCCTACATCCTCCATCACCGACAAACCCGCTCCAGCGACACGCGCGCCGCGGCGCGGCGAGTCTCATTACTTATCATACAGACCTTGTATATAGATTATGGAATTAGTGTTACCCAACATAATGTCGAGAGAGAATTTTGGAGGTGACACCAAACTCTTTCAAAAACTCATTTTTAAAGACAACACTTTCAAGCCTCCTTTTTAAGACGAAACAGCCTTAAATCTCTTCTCTTGGCTAATACTATTCTTAATCGTTTTTATACTCTACGCATAAAACATTTTGTTTCAAACAATGGAACATTTAATATAATTTCCTTCAATACAGCTCATTTGAATTATACTGTGCATAACCTGAGAAATTAATCTTATTTATTTAAGAATTCGTACATATTGTGTATCGTCTGTAATTAATTATTTTCTTTTTCTTAAGTCTTTTAAGCAATAAAAGAAATCCAGTTTGTACCTTGAATTGCTCAGATACAGTGTTTTGCCTTCGTAATATGGAAAATATGATATCTAACTTGTGGCAACCCTGCATATATTTTATCATATATGAAAAACTCAACCTCCCGTTTTGGGCATTAGCAAAGATTTTCGGGCCTGTGATGGATTTCCAGTTCATGATCAATAGCCAGATAAGATACTTGAGGAAATGTCCCACATTTTAATGGTTGGGCAAAACATACTTGAGTATCTGACCTGATACCGTTTCTAGTGCTACATGTGAAAGGTCATTCTCATGTTTGAAAAGATTAAGGACATATACACAATTCAATGACTGATGATAGATTGAAAGATTTAGGATTACTTTATATTGAAGAAAATTGCTAAATCGTTAGATCTTGAAGTTGTGGTAAGTTTTGATGCTGCTCACAAGAATAGAAAGACCCTCTTTTAAGTAGAGGCATGAACCTATAATTATTTTCTTTACCTGTAAAAGTGTATTTTTTCGCTTCCACTTAAATCAACCAGCCACAAATATTTTAAACGCCGTGATTAAAGAACTATTTACTTATATTAGAAATCAGTTGTATTAATATATCCTAGTTGATTGAAGTAGTAAATTCTTACATGTTCGCTGTAAAAGACTAAAACCATGAACAACAAAGATGAAAACATTCACTTTGAACACACACACACACACATACCCCCCCCCCACATATATATATATATATATATATATATATATATATATATATATATATATATATATATATATATATATATATATATATATGTGAGTGTGTGTGTTTATGTGAATAAAATTTTTCATTCATTGGAGATGGCCTCCTCAAAATTTTCTTGGGCCCTTCATTGGCCTCCCCTGAAAAAATTCTAGCTACGCTACTGACTTTGAATCTGTAAGATTGTATTGATTAAACTTTAAAACTTTTTATTGTTGAGAAATCTAGAGAGGTTCATATTACTTTCAACAATGGTAAAAGGAAGTTGCTACACTTAATTCCTTTTACGTTGGTGTGTTACGTAGGCCTATTGACGGCATTGTTCCGTAGCAATGAAAAACATGATCCGCAGTATAAAAACTATGGATAATGTGATTATACGAACACAATGAAGAATCTTTAAAGCTAAACAAGTCATTAGACAAGATACTCCAGTAATAAACATGGTTTACATATTGTTATATCACACCCAAGGGCGCCCATTAGGGGGGGGGGCAAGGTGGGGCGCTCGCTCCCTCTAGAGGAAATTGTACTTCGGAATATCGAAATCGCAACAGAGTTTTTAGAACAATTACAGCAAACTTTGAAACTATACTTAAAATGTCGCTTATACTTGCTCCCCCTTGGAAACCACATCTTGGGCGCCATTGATCACACCGTTCGTGAGACGCAAAAGGATTCTGATTAGCTTAGATGAAATTAAAAGAAAAAAAAAATGTCAGGGCATAAATTTACAAAACGAGACGAGACTGCTACAAAATTTTAAAAAGGAGAGGAAACTTGTATAAAATTTACGACTGTCTCGTTTCCTCTTGTACGCAACAACATTAAATCCCAATGATTTTCTACTGATTTATATTTGACTATGTTAGAGTGTCAGTTCCAGCTTTAGGGACGGAGGCTACAGTCAGACCCGTCCTTACGTACGGAGCTCAGGGCGACAAATTTCTAGGGGCGATATATTAAAAATTCGAGTGTGAAAGATTGTTTTTCTAGTTGAAACTTATTTGACAATCATGTGTAGGCTAGTATTCTGTAGACGAGTATTTAGTAGTTGTTGCTTTTATCTTCTATTGTAGAGACACTATAGTCCTATAATTGTTTGGTTTTCATTTTTATTTATTTATTTATTTATTTTTTGCGTAGTTTTGTTTACTCATAACTGAAAACGAACAAATGAAAGGGAAGCACAAACTTTTCTTCGGTCAAACAAAAAGTGCCAAGAAAAGTCAAGTAAAGAAAAGGAAGAAATCAGAGAGAAACTACGCCAAGACTTTTATTTCCCTTGCTGTTTTCTTTCTTCTTTTTCACAAGAAAGTATGTATGTAATGCAATATGGATGGTTCAACGGAATTTCCTGCCAAAAAACTCGCTGAAACTTTTATGAGAATACAAAGAGAATATATCCTCTTCTTCTTTTATGTCCGGAGGTCGAGATACAGTATCATTTCTTATCCTAGGTTTCCGAGTAGCTTCAGAACTAAGACTTAGTATTTTTCTTTTCTTTTTGAAAGTGTAGCTTTGTTACGCACGTGGTGGTGATTTGATTTTGATTACTCGATAATATCAAAATCACGAATAAAGTTACGACCAGGTTTAGCATTTTTTACGCTCAGTTTTGAATTTAAAAAAGAGGGCAAAACCCACTATAAAAAAAGGGAAAAAAGGGCAAAAAGATGCTAATTGCCTCAACTATTTTCAGGGGGCGCGGTGGCTCAGTGGTAGAGCGTTCACCTCTGGTGCTTGGGGTCCCGGGTTCGATCCCAGCCCCCGCCAAGTGAACTTTGTGGTGGACAAACACCGTGCTCGTGGGTTTTCTCGGGGTTCTCCCGTTTCCTCCCACTTTCTTCATTCCACCATTTCACTCATCTCTCATCATCACCGTCTCCTTTAGCCTAACCGGCATAACCGTGGGACGTAAAACTTAAAGATTTCATTTTTTTCAACTATTTTCACTAATCTTTTATCTAATTGAAAGCAGAAACTACGTACATCTCTAATCTTTATTGTTCGTTTCTTACTCCGAAGGAACAACGTAGGCTGAAAGTATTTGAGAACCAGATCCTGAGACGAATATTCGGACCCAAGATGAACAGGATTGGCGAATGACGAATGCTTATGGTATACACATATAACTTACAACCATAATGAGGAACTACATAATTTATACATAGGGTCGTCAAATATAGGAAACTCAGGTGGGCAGATCATATATTCAGAATGGAAGAAAGTAGGAACGCTTTCAAAGCTTTAACTGGAAATCCAATCAGAAAACGACGATTAGGAAGACCTAGGCGGAGATGGGATAACTCTATTAAGATGGATTTTGTAGATATAAGAATAGAAAGTAGAAACTGGATCCAGTTGGCCAAGGATACAAATCAATGGGGAGCTTTTGTGAACGCGGCATTGAACCTCCGGGTTCCATTGGCCATACAGCTAGTTAATTAGTTTATTTGTCCGGTATACAAATCCACAGCGTTGACTTAGCAAACTTCATCGACGAGACTGCAGTGTGGATAAACCATAAGCTATATAGAACTTTCTGTATCGTATTCTAACGGGGGAAGGGATTTTAAGGCGTGGTTAAAAATTCATTCCATTCAGATGAATAGTGACACTTCCAATTCCACCTACATCCAAATTCATTCCCCGACAACGTAGCGTGGATGTTGAGAAAAGGACGAAAAATAAAAAGTTCAAAATGACCGAGATTAGTGTCGAATCTGTTAAGTTGGTTGGTGACAGTCTCAATGACATTTAAGATTAATCAAGAACGTGCATGTCAGCTTGTCGTTATTTATTCTCCTTAGTTGTTTATTTTCTGACAAGGGCAACGCAACGCCAACAGCAAACTGTTGATTGCCAATCTACACTTCAATCTACGTTATTACTAACTTATTTTTCAACTTTATTATTGCAACCACAAATGGCCATCCTCTGTAGGCCTGCCAAATCCGTTGTGGAAACAATCGTTGGCACCCATCCGTAAGCTCAGTCATCCTTTGAACTACGATAGAAAATTTCTCGGACGAGTTACTCTTTAAGTAGGATTCGCTTATTTCTTATTTGCTTGGCTTATCTATCGCTACACGTGTGTTTTGTTATTACCTTAAATTACTTTTAATTATTTTAGCTTCATTTTCGTTTTCCTTGCCAGATAAGCTTGCGATAAGTTTTAGTTATTAAAGCCTTTCCTTCTCAACTATGCCCCTTCTGGCGCTGCTGTCGATATGTGATTTCCCGTACCTCCCTCGAAAGAGGAGGAAGAAGTTGTTGCGGCCGAGATCTTTCAATTGTTCGATGCGGAAGCGTTGCCAGAATGAATTATTTCACAGACTTTGCTGTGCTGTGTGTTGTTAGCCATTCTAAGTAACCTTCGATCTTCACTCGTCAACACCAAACGATTGAATGACAAATTGGCAACACAGAGGAGGTCATTCACTTCTTTTCCCTAAGCAAAGGGAGGGGTTCCTCAATCAGAGGGCGGCAGGGGTGGGGCCGAAGTATAGTTCGCATAGTTTCCGAGGGCACAAGTGGAATAGACAGGCTCTAACAACAAATTCAATTCCTCAAGATTGTCGCTAGCTATTGTAAATGCCCATGAATACAATGGCAGTAGAATCGTAAGCTACTGTAAATATCGTACTGAGAGATGATTGGCGTAAGATACTGTAAGTATCGTGCCGAGAGAAGATTATTTGAAGCTAATGTGCTTGCATTGGCAAGAGTACAGGCTGAAAGGATAAACGGTAATTTGAGAAAAAGCGGCGACAGTATCTGGTGCTCAGCACGTATCATAAGTTCTGTAACGTCGGTGAGTATATAATAATACGTGGCAAACTCAAACAATCTCAACCTCAATAAGCGCAAAGACTTTCTTAGCTAACAGAGTACAATTTATAATGAGAGCTCACCGCTGAATCTGAGATAACCATATATATTTTTAGTCCATAGCATAGTAACATATTAAATGAAAAAAATGTAATTGTATTTATATCGGTTCAGCTTAAGAAACTTTTATCGCAAGCAAAACACTAATTGACGCTACTGGAAATGGTTACTGAAATATATATAATTCAAAGTAAGTTCCGTATAGTCAAATAAGAATCGGTTTTATTGGAATAAAAAACCTTTTTCTAAGTTTGCGCTTTACAAGCATTTTTTTTTTTAATTCACGCCCTTAGCATTCCAGATGTCATATTGAAATTTTGTATACGCATTGTGTATAATTCCAACTATTTATCACTTTTTTGAGATCTCTACGTCAACCCGGCCCCTGATCCGAGGGGCTCTAATGTTTCAAAAAGGGGATTTTTCGGAAAATTTCCCAGATTTTCCCTAATTTCCCGTTTTTCCACTGTATCATATGGGCACCCTTTATTCTGAAAAGAATGAGGTATGAACCATGATCCAGCGAGAAATAGTCCTGTTTTAGGAAATTTTTCCATCACGTCGTATACAGGGGTTGGACAAAAAAAATCTAAAAAGTTTGCAAAACTGTGAAAATCATATCTAGTATGGTGTGGGACCTCCTTTTGCGTCCAAAACAGCTTGGATCCGACGTGGAATGGTCCTATACAGCTCGGGAGTCGTGGTGTGTGGAATTTTGTACCATTGTTCCTCCAAAACATGCTCCAGTTCCTTAAGGGATGCTGGTGGAAAGTAATGAGACCGAACACGCCTTTCTACCTCAGACCACAATGGCTGAATGATGTTCAGATGTGGTAATTGTGGGACCCAGGGAGATGCTGCCCATACTGTAACAGAACCACCCCCATGCTTTACAGTTGGGAGCAGACAGTCTGTATCATAGGCCTGCGACGGTGTTCTCCATACGTAAACACGACCGGTTGTTGGAAATAAGGTGAAGGTCGATTCATCGGACCACATTACGTGTTTCCACTGCTCATGAGTCCACGCCTTGTGGCCCTCGCACCACTGGATACGCCCCTTCGCATTTACTGCTGTGACCAGGGGTTTGGCGATAGCGGCCCTGCCATGAATTTTCATTTTATGAAGTTTCCGTTGCACTGTTTTAGATGAAACCGGGTTTTGTAGGGTTGAATTGAGTTCAGACGTAATTTTCATTGCAATGGTCTTCTTTTTAGCTGCTATAATCCGTTTTAATGCCCTCCGGTCCCTATCTGACAGAATTGTCTTTCGACCACTGTTGTGCTTTGCAGACGTCGTTTTCCCATGAATTGTGTATGCCCTCGTGACATTTGACACAGTGTATTTCGATACCCCCCACAATGTTCGAAACTGTTGCCACTGAAGCTCCAACTAGACGGGCACCAACGATTATCCCTGTTTGGAAGTCTTACTGCACCACTCTCACACTACGACACTCACAGGTGAACGGGTTACTGCTGACGGAAGAGGAAGGTCCACATGACACATTGAAAACAAAAAAAAAAAAAAAAAAAAAAAAACATCGGCAACCGCAACACGCGTTGTACAGTGGAGGGCCAAACTTACGTGTCCTGTATGAAGTGGTTTTAGATTTTCTTTGTCTCTTCCCTGTATATATATTTAAAAGATTGGTCACCATGAGATTAAAAAAAAAAAAAATTCCTGCTCATGGTTTTCATGATATCACATTGAAATTTTACACATGTATTGTGTACGTAACTACATATTTTTCCAGTGATTTTGAGATCCATACATCAACTCAGGCCCGGGGTTGGGGGGCGCCATATTAAAAAGTTAATTTTTAAAAAAACTGGTTTTCCCGTTTCAGGTGTATGATACGAACAAGCGAGTGGTACCGTTGGAAATATTGCACTAGTGTAAAAAAAAAGTATGAACCATGATCCTACGATAAATAGCAACGAAGCAGTAGGGGAGGATGAGGAACAGTGAACTAATTTTTTTTCTTCCACGTAGCCCGATTTGGACAAATTTACTTCAGTGTAAAATGATAAAATACTTTAGTATATTAACTTTAATATGGCGGAATAAAATACCACTTATCTATTCAGGTTTAATTATGTGATGATGTTTTTATTTTCATCTTGTTTGGTTCACAGTTTCCCAATACACTGTATAGGGGAAGAATGAACCAGTAGACTTGGGTACAGTGAAACACACATTTTATTGACAAAGAAGCTCTGGACACACGCCAGAGAAGTACTAAAAAATTGTACAAATTGTTATAATACTATAATAAAAAATATTTTTGTAATGTATTCAGGTCACAAGCAAATTAGGCAAAACCAATGACAGTCTCAACGAATGTCCAAATTATCAAATTTTACACCAAAACCCACATATGATTGCTGGCGTTTTGTTGTTCCATAGAACTTGAGTTTAATGAAATGAACTCTTAATATTTGATTGATTAATAAATGTCAGTTCATCAACTTCAGGGTAAAAGAAATGCCCACTTACTTTGGCACCCTTCCTTAAGAACTGTACTTCAAAAACTCCTTCAAAGTTCCTTGGTTAGTTTTGTAACGTAAGAGACATGTTTCTTTGGATATCTCTCATCTGTTAGTTCTACTAAGACGTAATCATTTATCTTTATTGATGTTAAATCTGGCTCTATGAGGATTTTGTCGACATTGACATTTTCTTCCCCTGGTAAGGTTCTTATTATAAAGGCAAATCATCTGCATCACTGTCATCTAAATTATTATTCCAAATACGATTTTTGTTTTGTTTTCTTTCTTTCTTTCTTTCTTTTCTTTTTTTTTTTTTGAAAAGAATCCTTTTCTTCTCTTTTCAAATTTTTGACTTTTTTCTGTCTTCAAGTTATTTTTGGACCGATGTATCCGTCGGAATCACTCTTTTCCGTTTTCCCTGTTGTTTTCCTAGCTTCTGCCTCTGGAAATGGTCTTAGGTTGCTAGGAGAAAAGACTGAAAATGATCTGTTTCCTGAATCCTTGGCAACTCGCGGAGAACTTTTCGATTCGCTGATCGTTTCCTGAAATCAGAGCTTCTTCTAACTGAAGTTCGACATCAACAGTATTTTACTTCTTTCTGCAGCTGGAGCAGAGGTTGTTGTGGCTTCAGATACAATTTTATTTTGTTTCGAGACATTTTGGTGCGGACCAGAAGAGTTTCGTTCTGTAGTGTCATCAGAAAGTGGACTTTACTTGAAAAAAAAAAAAAAAAAAAAAATCACCAGAGAAAATGTTTTAATCAAGAGGAGTAAGGTTTCTTGAAATCTAATGATATATTTACAGGGATAAGAGCTCTCTGAAATGCTATACTCACACATTCAGCGACATTGTATAAAGGTAACCAAGAAAGTTCTGTCGCTTTTATATCCACCACCTTCGAACATCTATATGTCACCTAAGAAATACCTGGAAGATCAAAAGTAGTCCCCATCAGCATCGACGACCTTCTGCCAACGTTTTGGAAGGCCATGGATTCCATCGCGATAGGTCAAGGGCCGTGAAACCTCTATCAGGAATTTGAACTGGTGTCCTCTAAGATGATTGTCCAAGGAATATAACAGGTGATAATCGGACATTGCAATATCTGTGGGTATGGCGGATGCAATAGTGTTTCCCATCCAAGGCGTAGAATGGTGTCCTGGATCATCCTACCCACGTGGGGCTTAGCGTTGTCCTATAACAGGAGGACCTTTTTGCGATTTAGAAATGCTGGCTCCAGAGTTTTGAGTTTTTCTTGAACACGGCTCAATGCTGACAGTACACAGTTGCATTGATCCTCTGACCAGCTGGTAGCAGTTCCCTAAGCACGATGCCGCGAGCAATCCACCAAACACACAGGAGTATCTTCTTCTGGGACAGTGCTGGTTTAGACTGTTGGAACTGGTTCATGGGATTCTAACCAATGATGACGGAGCCGTGGAGCTTTGTACAGGACTCATTTCTCATCACATGTCAACACCTTGTCGAGAAATGGCTCCTTCCTCAGACGAGACAGCAAAGAAACACAGATGTTTGCTCGCGTTGCCTTCTGGACCAGAGTAAAATCATGTGGGACCCATCAACCCAACTTGTAGTGTTTTTCAAGTTGATGGATGTGCTGCCGAGTGGTTTCTCCACTCACAATGAATTGTAGTCCCAGTTCTTCACATACCTAGCCACTGTTAGCATCAATTTCTGGCTGAAGATCTTCATTTCGTACATGTGTTGCTCTTCCGATCCCACTGTGCGTCTTCGAATATTTCGTCACCGCCTTACACTTGTTAAACCACCACTGCATTGTCCGCGTAGTCACGACACCCTCACCAAAGGCCTGGCATATCTTCCATCCCACTGCAGCGGTGTTTGACCCCAGTTTGAACTCAAACAGAATACACGCCCGTATGACGCTCTGTGGAGGTCCCATGTTCACTCTGTCCTTACCAAGTTGACGGTGTAACTGAACTGCCATAACCAGGTAGTATGTTGGATATACCCACACCAACAACAAAGACCTCCACAAAAACCGACAGAACATTCTTGGTTACCTTTATAAATGGTAAGAGGACATCTCTAAAGGAAAGAATTAACTGCGTTAGGGTAGTAAACTTTAAAAGATCTATAGCATGACACGTCAAGTGGTTGGAGTTTGTGTGAGCTGGGACCGTAAGAATGGTCACTCCTAGCGTTGTGAAAGCCTGAAGAAAACCGTAAGTTTGGGTTAAAAAAGCAGTTTCTTTTACCGTCTTTTCCCGAGCTTGGAAAAAACAAAAAAAATTAGGAAAAATTGAAATTTCCGAATATTTTACTATACTATGCTTTTAAAATAAAAACTATTTTATATTTACTAGCTTACAATTAAGATTATTGAGTACTTGTGTTTCTTGTATTAGAATAGGGAAAATTTGTGGCACCAGATATATTTGCACTACTCCCTTAAAGTTAGCACCATGATAGAATGGAGTTATGGCTACAAAAGATACTAAAATAAAATTAAGATAGACGCATTTAAATTATCTTAAGCAATCTTATGAAGTTCCCGCTTTATGGCAGGGAAGTAACGGGGTTAGAATAATTTTAGTTAGGGCTAACATATTAAAATCAAATATATATATATATAATGGATATACGTATCTTCCTTGTGCTGTGGAAAACTTCCGGAAATTTTGAATTTATTAGAAAAAATATTGTTCGGAAATATTGGCAAAAACCGGAAAATATAATTTAAAAACTATTTCTTTGCCTGATGCTAATCTTCTCTGCTATAACGTGCCTGGAGCATATAAACAATGCATTTCGCTAGCAGGAAAAATACTTAAAGCAACAAGTTTTAATTCTAATTTTTAGTTTTCTGACTTATGGCAAAAAGCTCTCTTTACTATTTGTATATTTTCCGAACAACTCAAAAAGAGAGATGATCTTATTTACACATACACACATACACTTCACAAGTGCGTAAATTTGGGCAGCGAGAAATATATTAAATAATTTAAAATGTGAAAATTCCGTTTTTTATTATTAAAGTCTATCAGAATATCCGTTCTTCGCACGGAAAGAATACGTTTCATTTTGGACATAAAGGACACCAAAACAGTCACCAATAAACTTAGGGACCTCAAAAACTATGAATTTGACACTAGTATCGGCCATTTTCAATTACTTTTACATGTCACCCTCCCCCTTTTGGAGTACTATTGGGGGCTGAATTTGAATTTAAACGCCATCGAAAGTGTCACTGTTCACCTCAACGACCTGAAAGCCATGGATTCGACACTAATATCGGCTATTTTCAATCATCTATATATGTCTTCTCTAAGTTGTGGGCCTGTAATTTTATTTAAACGGCATTGGAATTGTCATGGTTTATCTCATTGACTCCGAAAACTATGGATTCGACACCAATATCCGTCATTTTCGATATCTCGCCCCTTCCTTCCTCCGATTTGCACCTTCAAAGTGAAATGATAAAAAGCATCCCAGGCCCAAACCTCATCTATGTTGAAAATATCGAGATCATTCTGGTGGTTCAAGAGTTGTTAGGTTACAAATATAGTCTCTTTCATTTATATATCTAATTTGTTGCACTAGAAAACAGGTATTAGGTTACATATACAATTTTGTACATAAAGTTTATATTAAAGTCTGTATTTGAATATTAAATAATAGTAATTATATGTCTTACAAGGAGGGTGTCCGAAGTGTAAATCTCAGATTTCAAAAATGTTTGCGCAGATCGTTAGGGGGGCTCATAGAATAAAGATCGGCACAACAAATTTCGGCGGAACCCCATATTTGGGTGGGGCAGTGCCCCATTTGCGATTTTCGGCTTTCGTAGTAAAAATCGGCCTCTTGATTTGAAAATTGATTTCTTGTTGTCGTCAATCGTTATCATTCGTCTTCATTTGCGTAAAGATACTTCAATTGTGGTCAAGGATCCCTGTGTGTGCGGGGCTCCGCCTCACAAGTGTGATACGTGTTTTCCCTTCGTTTTGACGAGCTGAATTCAAATACGTCATTAAAAGTTCTTTGTGGAGCACATATGCGACACAGGTCTCTACCTAGTTTCTGGGATGCTAAATCACAAGTTGGAAGAGAACTGAAGGGCTTGAAATAGAAGTTTGGCAGAATCAGTGCTTATTGTGTGGATTGAAGCCAAAAGAGATATCATGCCTGTACATGACATGGATGTTCGAAAATGGGCAATTGAAAAAGCAAAAAAAAAAAAAAAAAAAAAAAAATCTTGAAAACTTTAAGGGTTCCAAAAATTGATGTACCCGTTTTAAAAGGAAACATAATATTATGTAGCGAGAAATAACAAAATTCGTATCGCGAGCAGACGTTGACACTTCAGAACAAATAGAAACTTCGGCCATGTTTTTCGTTAGAAGTCAGGGATACGTTACCGGAATTCGATATAGACAACACTTACAATTCCTATCAAAGTGGTTTTGCAATGGAACTGCACTGTAATTGTATGTTAGGCATACAAGGTCAAAAAAAGTAGAAGCTTCTGCACAATCCAAAAGTGCCTTATCTCATAGCTATACAATAATACCCCTTACGTCTGCCAGTGGAAAATTAGTTGGGCCATTTTAGATTGTATTCCCAGAACCGAAAGAAAATTTGGAGCTCAGGTCAAGAAAACTTTATTCCAGCCCCAAAATGTTAAGGTTTCTGCATCAAAATCTGGAAAGATGGGTAAGCTGCATTTGGAGGAGTGGATCAGTGACGTTTTGGTTCCTAACATATTGGACAAAAGTGTCTTGCTCCTAGATTCATGGTTATCTTTTAACAAGAGAGAGACGAAGCAACACATTCTGGACGAAAAAAGTTATGTAAACAGATTCCACAGGGAACAAATTGGGCTGTACAACCATTGGATATTTGGGGCTTTAGAATATGGAAAATACGGAATTTTGTACGGAAAATAAGAATTTCGTAATTTTACACGAAATTGATATACAACTTCACCAACGTAACAACATTATAAAATTGCAATCGCTACTTTACAAACAACTATCATCGCCAAGGTACCATGATGTGTTCATATATAGTTGGTATAAATCCGAATATGTAGATGCGAGGCCACCAGAATTTCTTAATCCACTGAGTTAATCCACCAGAATTTGTTAATCATTTTCCTTAAACGACACTATCATATGCAATGAGTGCGAAGATATAACACTCCAGAAATGTAGTTGGTGCTGCAAAAGTCTTTGCGCGGAACACCTTTTCGAGCAGTTTTATTTCTGTAAAACATACAATACATAAAGTAAGCAGGAATTCTGCCAAACTTTAGCCCTCCAGTTCTATTTCAAGCCCTTCAGTTGTCTTTCAACTTGTGATTCGGCATCCCAGAAACTAGGTAGAGACTTGTGCCGCACATGTGCTCCACAAAAGACTTTTAATGACATATTTGAATTCAGCTCGTCAAAATGAAGGGGAGATATGTATCACGCTTGTGAGGGGGACCTCCATTGGTGGATCTAGCCCGGGGCCGTGGGGGCATCCTCCCAGTTTTTTTAGTGACAAAAATAATTGAAGCTATTATTTATATATTCTTGAAAGTTTATAGTAAACTCATCATATAGTATCATAGCCTGGGGTCGGCTTCCCCCAGTTTTTACCTTTGAAATCCGCCACTAGGGACTCCCTCACACACAAGGAACCCTGACCAACAATTGAGGTATCCTTACGCAAATGAAGACGAATGATAACGATTGTCGACAACAAGAAGTCAATTTTTAAATCAAAAGACCAATTTTTACCACGAAAGCCGAAAATCGCAAATGGAGCACTGCCCCACCCAAATATGGGGTTCCGCCGAAATTTGTTGTGCCGATCTTTATTCCATGAGTCCCCCTAACGATCTGCACAAACATTTTTGAAATTTGAGATTCACACTTCGGACACCCTCCTTGTTAGTACATGAGTATTAGTGACATTTGCCTACTGCTCTTTCTTTTAAGAAGTAATTTGATTACAATTAACAAAATCTCACCAGATCAAAGAGCACATTAAGAACTCAGTGTCATTCAAGAGCCCTATTTGTTGCAACAGAAACGCATCATGATGGTAGATGTGTAAGCAACTGTAAAAGTTCTGTAATTAAAGCACAACCAAGAATAAACGACTAAAAAAAGCACATAAAAGAAATGAGTGCAGACTTTTAATTTTCAAGAATAATTACAGCAGTGTTATTTTCGAATGTTTCTTTTTTAAATATTCTCAATATTGAAATTTCTCAACTTGAATACTGATAAATTTCAATATTGAAATTTCAAAATTTAAAATTCAATATTGAAATCTCAACAATTGAAATATTGAAAGACGGTTCCACTACTAAAACCTAATACAAAGATTTTTGTTATTTTCCCAATTTTTCCGGAAAGTGTGAACGTCACATGAACTGTGTCTTAAGATGATTTACATATTTAATTTTTGCGTGAAATTATGAATATTATTACCATTTAATTAGGGATTTGCATATGAAGTTTATTGATATTTACATACGTATCAGCGGTAGCATATAACTTTTATTTGTGGTTTTATGTATATATATTGTTTATTTTGTTATGTAACTGAATATTAACGAACAACAGGACGGGACTTCAGAGTGAAGCAATGATATTTTGATATTAATTAATATTGACTGCGAAGAAGAGAGAAAATTCTATATATTAGATACGCTAGTTTGCTTGCAGAGAGGCAGCGAAGGCCTCGCAGAAAAAAAAACTTAAAGAAAGCATGTGTTCCTAACGGAGCCTTGGACTCCCACGTCGTGGAAGATATTGGAATCAAGGTAACCATCTTTATAAGGATAGAATACCTATGAGCTTCAGGTTTTGCATAGATGGATAGCTAGTCTCATTTCTTAGTGTTGTTATAGGTAGGAGCATACACTATCACTACCGAGACACAGTGCCCACAAATACAATGCTTTAAAAGTCATAAAAATTTTAGCGTATCGATGAGAGAATGCAGGATACAAAGAGGTGTTATTTTTTTAAGACACACCCATTTTTAGCATGTTAGACTCTTGAAGCGTCCCTTGGTCAACGGAACACTCTCAGAGAAAGGGAAGTTGACAATTTCAAAATTATGGACGAGTCCACTTGAGTTATAGTGGTAGCTGTCTAGAACGCTGTTTGTAATTGTTCCGTGACATCCGCTAGATGTCTCTGTCAAAAGATAGTTGTCGTCTGCTCCGCTGATATATGATTGGTTATAATAATATGTGTAATGTTATGTAAATAAACTTTCTGGGTGTTCCCGTAGTTTTAGATATGTTTAGTTCGATATATATATTTTGTTTATTACAAATGGCTTGTACTAATGACAGTTTTAGGCCTAGTTGATGGTTGTGGAAGGTATTCAGAGAGACTAAACACAAACCTCAGTTTTTTTTAAACCTAGACGAGATGCAATACTGTTGCAAGAGAGAAGCGAACTCTCAAACAGTTCTATAATGCTTATTATGATGTGTCAGGCTACGACAGCTTTGTTTGGGGTTTATTTAATTTGTTTGCATTTGGTGTAGCTTATTTAAATTGTTTAATTAACAGAAGTAATCAACTAATAAGCACAATCCTTCAATGCATCAGTTTCAGTAATTTGCTATATTCAATGTCACTTGTACAGACAGTTCCTGGTGTCGCCGATAGGTGGTACCACCTGTCAAGTCGTGTAGGTAAACATGTCAAGTGACCAAGTTTGAATAACTTTGGTGTTTATTTTAATATTTCTAGTAAATACAGCACAGTGTGAGTGAGTGTAATATACTAAACTGAAGTTTAATAATAAGCTATCAAACACACATAGTGACTATCAACGATGTTATTGGAGTGAACTACAAAGTGCAAAAGAATATGAAAAAGTGTTGTATATCGAATTATCTAGGTCACTGGAAGCTCACAGGTGAGGGATGTACCTTTCACCCCTATTCCAGTGAAGCGGGCTATAGTAGATTGGCCCAACCCAAAAGTTGGAGGAAACAATGAACCTTGAAGTGAATATAACATTACAGGGGACAACCAGGAAGGACAGTTGCTCTTGAATCGCGATATAGTGAACATCGAACACGAAATTCGGAGTCTTGTTTAACCGTCAGTTACTTGAAACTTTGTAGCATTCAGCTATGTGTTCGAAGTAACAGTGCTTTAGTTACAAACATATACTTAGTGCGTGTGTGCTTGGAAATGAGCATTAATAGATAATTTACCTCCGGTAAACCTTCGTTTACGCCGAACTAATATTCTCTTAGTGGAATGAGAGCGCAGGAGGTAGCGCTAACATTTACAAAAGTGCGGTTTACGAAACATCTACGAGGTGATATAAGACAAAGTGCAACATGTATTAAAAGTTACTAGTGGGAAGAGACAATGCTTTACCATATATTTTGTGAAGTGCTTCGCACAAGTTGTAACTTTTGCAGTTTTACGTTATACGCTGTATCACCTGTTAACGTCACTTACAGTGCAAACTAAAGTTAGTAACAGCATTAATGAAGACAAACTCAATGCCTGGATTTTATAGGCAGTGTCTGATGCTAAATTATAGCATAGCTTGTTTAAATACCGCTTAATACAAGAACTGAGCCTTTTGCTTGTATTAAGTAGGCGGGTTTAGTGCAAGATAACGCCAGTGTGTCATATGATGACAGTCTAGTGAGAACTCTCTTCACATAAAAACTATTCGCTAGTTTTATCGCACAAAGGACTACCCCGTTGAACCGCCACTGGTGTAGCAGAAATCCAATGACAGAGGAAAGATGACGGTAGAAAGAGCCTAGCAGCATGACAGGAGGGAAAGGAGCATGGTCCCCAACATCGGAAGAAATCCTACCAGGAAGTGTATACAATGGTGAAAAGCAGAGACACTGCAAGTAAGAAGAGCGCGGCGCAATTACCATAAACGTGCACGAACGATTACAATTGAGAGCTCATAAGTTGAGAAAGAAATTTCAAAAGAAATATTTTTTTTAGGTCTCATAGCGAGACCGCGCGCGCGAGTGCTCTTGTAATATTAAAATATTTTGTGCATCTGGAATTATTGAAGTGGTGCATTAAAAAGGATTACCACTGGAATTTTGACTTCTATTCTTGTTTGCAGTATGGCCGCAAGGTAATGTGTTACCCTTTTGTCTATCTTGTTTCCTTTTCAGGCCAGAAGCTGGGTCTATCAATGGATCGTAAATACGATGAAAGTATTATGGGTATCTTTCGCATACAGGATGGGTGTTAAAACCATATTTAACCTGTAAGTTAGAGTTTCATGCTAACAGGAATCTTATTTTACTTTCAAAATTTTAATTTTATTCAACTTAAGACTCTACCGACTGAACAAAATTAGGAAATTAACTTTGTGGCTGGAGGTTGCATTAATTTAAAGTAATTGTCAGTATTCATATAAAGATTCCTCCCACATTTGCATTTCGCATATTAATTATTTTGGTAATTTATTCATATCATGCAATCTCACTTCCTCCCGCTCACAAAGAACTTGGCTGCCGTGCGCGTGGGGCTCGGCACACACACCATTCTGGATGTATGTTTTTTAGAAATGTCCCTTGCTAAATTTTGCTTTTAGTATTAAATGTTGTGGCAAGAGAATTAATTAAAGCCTTGTTTTTCTTTTTCATTTTTCTGTTCAGTAAAATATGTTGCCACAAGAAATGAAAGATACCCAACGTTTTTACGATAATTTAGTACAAGCCAGACGCGGGTGTCAGTAGATGTTTTTTCTTTCAGGTTGTCGCGCTGCCATCCAGAAAGTTTACCATTTATGTGTGTATTATTTTTGTGTGTCATATGCATTTATTATTTTGAAGTGTATTGAAAATTGCTAAACCTTTTGGAGGGGAATAATATTTAGTAAATTCAGATCAGGCATATTAGAGCACATAGTTGTTTATCTAGAGTTCATAATCACTTTGATGGTAATAACGCGGAGGCAAGCTAAGGCGATGGAAGGCTTTGTAGGCGACAATATCATTGACGAACAATTTGCGCAAGTAATGGAGTTTCCAACGAAGTCTCAGGACACCGTGAGCGATTGTGTAGGCAATGTAAACACCTCTCTCCAGGAAGTAGTTCCGCCTGGAGAAGGCACCGTTAGTAATGATAGGGCTAATGAATCGGAGGAGGTTAGGGAACCGGTTCCTAGCACCTCAGCGCAAGTCACATCTGTAACTGACCCGTGTCTCGCGTCACTGTTCAGTATGTTAAAAGAAATATCAGGCAAATTAGAATCACAGGAAAAGAAACAGGAAAGAACATTGCTAGAGTTATCAAAGAAGCAGGAGATATCACTGTTAGAAATTTCAAATAAATTAGAAACGCAAGAAAAGACACATGAGAAAACATTATCGGAGTTAGCAAGTAGGCAGGAGAACGCTAGCAGAGCGATGCTAGATAGGTTAGAAGCTGTCGAAAAGCAGATCACTGCCAGTTTCCGGCATGAGATGCTTCAGAATGTGACAGAGCTAGAGGCAAGGATCGATTCCTCAGCGGAAGCTCTGGAATCCAAGATCGCAGCATCCTGCCAAGAATTAAAGTCATCAGTTGAGGCGACAGAAAATAGGATCAGTGAATTGGAGGTACATACTGAAAATAAGATAGGCGAGGTTTCTGAAGTCCTCGGTTCAGACCTCGCTCAGGTCTCTCGGGATGTCAGCCATTTACGTGTGACATGGAGAGAGTGGGGGAAAATGTAGCCGCCGTTTCTAGCGAAATCGACAGAGTGAAGGCAACAGTGGATAGTTCAGTGGGCCATTTGCAATCGAAGTTACGTAGAGCAGAACTGAGATGGGAGGAACAGCTGGAACTGTTAAAGGAGTCGGTGAGAGAAAACGGTTCCAGCTGTCAAAACACAGCCTCTGTCTCGCATGAGAGAGTCGACACGCCGGTCGCTGGACCGAGCCATGCGGGACAGTTCCCTGAGCTTCCCAGGCGTGAGAACTCAGACGAGCAGGCTGACCCCCCCCCTTAAAAACATCAACAACGTCAGTAGTAGCAATGGTAGTGTGGCTACTTGCCAGGTAGCGTCGGCATTAGGGCTACTACACCGAGATCTTACTCTTCCTGTTTTTACAGGAGGCGAATCGGAGGTGCAAGCCCACAATTTTCTGGCAGAGCTAGAGAATTATTTTGACTTAACGGGTGTACCAGAGGAGAGACGGCTGGCATTTTCCTCCCACTGCTTTCGTGGCATCTCACGTCAGTGGGTGCAGGTGACTTTAAAGAAATGCAACACGTACCAAGATCTCGTTAGGCATTTCAAGAACGCCTATCTCAGCGAAGAGAAACTTGCTAATCTCCGCGCCTCCATTTTGACGTCACGTTTTGAGACACGGGGAAACAAGAAACCGACAGAATACTTGTTGGAGTTACTACACACCAACAGTATTGTCGACCCTCCTTTACCCCCTCAAGTACTTTTGAGAGTATTGCCACGTCAATTGCCATTCTCTATCTATAGATGCATCGTTTCATCGAAACCTCGCTCTATAGATGAGTTATTAAGTATTGTTGGTGAGCTACAGTCCACGTACCAGCCACCAAGTAACAATAATAGGAGGGGAATAAATACACTCACCGTAGAGGAAGAAGAAGAAGATACAGGACGATCTTCCCCCCCACGAAACAGTAGGCCGAGTAACCCCACTAGAGACAGAAGGTTCCACAGTGACAATGGGCCTTATCACAATAGGGGTACAAGAAGAGGCAATGGTAATAGAAGTAATAATAATAATGGCAATTGGCGTTCGAGAAATTCCAGTGGTCAGGATCGTGACACTGGAGATTCTCGAACGAGAAATCAGAACAATCGAGGGCAAAGACGTGGAAGGAATAGGGGTCGTGGCAACACACAACCACGCAATAGCAATCGTAACAGTGACTATGCGGCGGAGGTTAATGAGCTCCGAGTTCATAACGAAAGGACTGAGCAGTCCTCGAGACAAGTCTCGTCTCGAGGGAACTCGCGTGCGAATAGCCCAGGAACTAGTCAACGCCACTGAGAACTGTCCGCATGTTCTCAGAGCGGTGATTTGAATACTTGCGTACTGGATATTCAGGTTCAACCGGCGAAATCTATGTCTGAGAATATGCGTAATTGTGTTATTGAGTATAACAATGTTTTAGAAGAAGAAAAAGAAGAAAGTAGTGAGACACTTGTAAAGACTGTAGAGACACTTGAGAATGGGGATTGTGAAACTTGTAGACGTATAATTAGCACCACACATTTCGATCGTGAAGGAAATAACGACATTCGTCACCCTGAAATTATGTTATTACAGAGAAATGGGGACAAAATTAAAATAAACAGAAAGTTGTTTGACGAGACGAATGCGATCTTTAGAGACTTGTTGGAAAGTTCAACCGAAAAGCTACCCAATAATAACTTAGTAACACTTCCCGAGGTAGAAGTAGGTCTATTTAATAGTAA
Organism: Thermobia domestica; assembly: GCF_964235325.1. Taxonomy (NCBI): domain Eukaryota; kingdom Metazoa; phylum Arthropoda; class Insecta; order Zygentoma; family Lepismatidae; genus Thermobia; species Thermobia domestica. The sequence continues at coordinate 38,013,826 of NC_137471.1, forward strand.
AATTCTGGCTTTATTGGATAGTGGAGCTAGCATATCCGCGATCTCACTGCAATGTTGGGAAGAAATACGTAAGCGAGACCCCCCACCAGCGTTCCTCAAGTCTGCGAACATTCGAGTCAGTTCAGCGTTCGGTCGCGCCGTGGCGTCGATCATCGGCCAAGTATTGTTAGAACTTATTATCGCAGATAAGGAGTACTATACTTCGGCAATAATAGTGAAAGGGCTGAACCGTGAACTCATTTTGGGTTCACAGTTCTTTGTAGAAAGTAGGGCGATTTTAGACTATGAGAGAAACGTCCTTTTGCTTAATCACCCCCACCATATAGAAGTTTCTTTTCGAGACATTGAAGTAGAGGAAGAAGACCTTTTCATAAGAAAATTATCCTGGGAGTTCGAAGAGGATGTGGTTGATTGTGAGAATCCCACAGTTAGTAGTATGTGCGTGTCGAGGAGAGGACCGCTGACTACGGAGCAGTTCGAGCGAGCGTCAGCAGGTGGAGGCCACCAGCAAGAGTTGGCTACCCTGCGCAGCCAGTTGGACGATGGGAAGTTCCCAACTGCAGCCGAACTTGTGAATGTTGTTTACTCGCCACAGGAATGGGCGAAGGTTCGAACCCAGGCTACACCCGACGATATCAAAGATCATGTCGAAAAGTATACGGATTTGAGTGGGGATGAAAAGCAAAAGTTGTACAATGTGCTCTACAAACATCGAGCCATATTTGACGAGAAGCCCGGTACTGTTAGGAACTACTGCCATTCCATTGAAGTGACCGATGACCGACCCATGAAGACAAGGATGTATCCTTACCCTCTGCGACACAGAACTGCTGTTAATAATACTTTTAGTCGATGGATGACGTGGGGATTTGTAGAGAAGAATACCACTTCGTTTAAGAGTCCGCTTGTTGAGTGCAAAAGAAGAATGGATCATTGCACAATTTTAATAGAAGCAATTAGCCAGTAACAATTCAGTTTCCTACACGGTAGTATAACATAAAAAGTGAAGAAATCGTTTAAGAGCTTGAAGCCGTGGTGTGCTTCGCTAGTGTGTGTGCCTCTCAACCATCATGGTTGATGAGTAAAGAAAGTGTCAATAAAATATGTTGTGAAAGTAAGTCACAGTAGTCTCTCACGAATGTATATCCATAACGCATTTTCGTCGGTTATGAGTAACGTTCAGTACGCAGTATTCGAGATAGCACAGCCAGAAAATAAATAGTGATCCTGAGACTAGAGAAGTGTTGATGAAGAGAAACGTGTTTCACCTGAAGAAATACGTGCAGCGTGAAGCCACGCCTCCTCAGGACCCAGCTGACCTGATGACGTAGGAGAAGCCGGAAGTAAACACAGCGCGTCATACAGGATGGAGAGCTGAAGAAGTATACACTCCCAGACGCACCTCCTTACGTCTGGCGTTCAAGAGAGTTGTTGCGCGGAGTGTAATACTACAGATGAATAACGATATAATGTAGAGAGATAAATCTCGTATAAAATGATAAGTTATGAAGAGATTATGACATGTTAGGGATTATTTTTATTTGTTATTAGTGATTAGTTTACTATTTTATTATTGTTAGAATATATTTATGTATTTAGGGAAATTTTGTGTAAAGTTTAGTATATACGGAATATGTATGTGATTTACGTAAAGTATATTGGCACCTCTTCTGAGAAAATGCAACGATTAAGCGATTAACGGTTGCATTTCCTTAGGAGGGGAATAATGTGAACGTCACATGAACTGTGTCTTAAGATGATTTACATATTTAATTTTTGCGTGAAATTATGAATATTATTACCATTTAATTAGGGATTTGCATATGAAGTTTATTGATATTTACATACGTATCAGCGGTAGCATATAACTTTTATTTGTGGTTTTATGTATATATATTGTTTATTTTGTTATGTAACTGAATATTAACGAACAACAGGACGGGACTTCAGAGTGAAGCAATGATATTTTGATATTAATTAATATTGACTGCGAAGAAGAGAGAAAATTCTATATATTAGATACGCTAGTTTGCTTGCAGAGAGGCAGCGAAGGCCTCACAGAAAAAAAAACTTAAAGAAAGCATGTGTTCCTAACGGAGCCTTCGACTCCCACGTCGTGGAAGATATTGGAATCAAGGTAACCATCTTTATAAGGATAGAATACCTATGAGCTTCAGGTTTTGCATAGATGGATAGCTAGTCTCATTTCTTAGTGTTGTTATAGGTAGGAGCATACACTATCACTACCGAGACACAGTGCCCACAAATACAATGCTTTAAAAGTCATAAAAATTTTAGCGTATCGATGAGAGAATGCAGGATACAAAGAGGTGTTATTTTTTTAAGACACACCCATTTTTAGCATGTTAGACTCTTGAAGCGTCCCTTGGTCAACGGAACACTCTCAGAGAAAGGGAAGTTGACAATTTCAAAATTATGGACGAGTCCACTTGAGTTATAGTGGTAGCTGTCTAGAACGCTGTTTGTAATTGTTCCGTGACATCCGCTAGATGTCTCTGTCAAAAGATAGTTGTCGTCTGCTCCGCTGATATATGATTGGTTATAATAATATGTGTAATGTTATGTAATGTTGCGGAGAACCACAACATACATAATTCAGTGCAACATGTAAACCTATACCTCGGTAGACCAACCCCAACTCCTACCTTCAAAACTTTTTTTTTCCAAGGAGGAACCACTGGACAACTCCACCGAAATACAAGTTTACTTTTGCACTACGGGTAATGGAGCAATTCTACTTTCCAAAATTATAACTTTAATTCCTTTTATCTTACTCCTAAAAATGTTTTTTTTTTCTAAATACCAAATCAGTGGGGTAAGGATCTAATCTATTTCTTGAAATTGTGAATTCCCAAATTCAATGTAGTTAACAATTTATTATAACAAATGAATATAGAAAACAACAAGAATAAACATGAATATATAACGGTATTAATCCCGAATATTGATACTTAACTTGAGCACTTTAATAGAACAAACAAATCCAGCCTTGAACTGGGAAACGAATACTTGTTTCAATCAATCAAACGGTACTTTTAACAAATGCTTAACCTTTTTTTTTTTTTTCAAAAGTTATTTAACAACTTCTTTACTTGTTGTTGTATGAAATCCTCCTTCAAGGTTCCGATTAAGGAGAGGGCAAGCAAGAATTCTTAAAAACACTCTGACTTTTCTTTCCTTTGAAACTATCATAAATGTTACCTTTAGAGAAACAGTGAACAGAGCCAGTGACTGGATCCTCTATAAATTTTGAATAAAAATAAAAATGCCAAAAGAGATTAACATAGAGGACCCTTTCACTAACTCTCCCACCTCCTCTGTAAGTCACACATAATAATTCAGATAATGAAACTTCCAAAGAATTCAAATAACTTACTTGCAATGATTAGAACAAGACTTAATATTTTAAATTGTCACTATTTTCACCTTTCATTTGCCATATTTCAATCTTCCAAAGCACTAGTTTCTAAACAGAAGTAATTATTATTAAAAGTCAGCCACTATACTTTACGTATTATGTTCCCATTCTTATCAATGTAAAGAACCCATTTCGAACTACATTACCCTACCTCGGTCATCAGTCAACAGGACGCCGCCTCGTGTTTTGCACGTAGAGGAGGCCTTCCCGATGACGTCAGCTACTCAATCGCGCAGCCTGACTCGGGAGAGAGCCATTACGCAGTAGCTTGACAAAACAGGGTTGCCAGTCTACTTTGACGGAAACATTGAAAGGGGGGTTTCATTTACAATTTGATAATAACACAATGATAATAATTAATCGTAACATATATAGTTCCCTGGGGTCGGAGGGATAAATTTTTAAACCATAACAAAGATTAATTATTAGAATTGTACATTACCCCAATTCCATTTTTTTTTTCCAAACCTCATGGTCGTTCCTTCTTTACAATTCATTCCCGTTCACAGGAGTACATGGAGTTAACAGTGACGATTACAAAACAAGGACAAACACAAGGATGATGGATGATACCTTTTTCCTGCAGGAATAAAATGAAACATAAAAAACAAACACCAAAAGTTCCAACAATCATTGTACAAATAAACAAAATATCATCACTTAACATTTTAATTGCTTATATTAACTCTATTTTCTACATTTTCAGCTGGGACATATTCTTTACAAAACCTAACATGTCGTTTAATTCTAATTTGTGGGTTCTCAATGTTTTCTAACCAAACAGTATTGGGTGTTGGCTTACTGAGGACACGGAAAGGCCCACCATAAATTGGCGCGATTTTAGGATTAAAATGCTTTTCAGCAGACAATTTTAACATCCGTTTTACCAAAACTAAATCACCGATTTCAAGGTTTACTGGTACATGTTTTTGCGAATAAACCCTTTCGCTATGTTTCCAGGATCTTTCAATGTTATTACAGATATTCTCGAATTTCTGGTCTTTATTTTGATCTTCATCTAAAATCTCAAGATCCATCAACCATTTAGCATCCAAAGGATGAAAAAACTTCCGTCCCATAAAAGCTTCACAAGGTGCCACTCCAGTACTCTCGCTTTGGCTCATGTTGATAGTAAACGCTATCTTTGATAGTAAATGGGCCCAGTTCCTTTGACTCTTATCAACATATGCCTTGAGCAAATTTTTCACCGAACGCACCGTTCTCTCCGATTGATTTGGAGAAGGGTTATATGGAGAGGTCTTTATCCCCTGAATACCATACGTATACAAGAATTGGCTGAAGTATTCTGAGGCAAAATAGGAAGCATTGTCACAAAGGATTTTCCCTGGAAATCCGTAGCGCAAAAACAATTCAAGCAATTTAGAACAAATAATTTTTGATGTTAAACGTCTCAAAGGTTCTAACATAATAAATCTGCTGAAAGAATCAGTTACTACTAAGATATATTCGTAACCTGAACTTTTAGGAAGACGCCCCGCCGTGTCAATATGCCAAACATAATTTGGATGTTTAATTTTCCTGGAATAATAAATTCCCATTGGTTTTGAACCACTTTCTTTACAGGTCTGACAAATATGGCACCTTTTTATATATTCTTTTATGTGTTCAACCATATTAGGCCATGTATAACGAGAAGATACCTTCGCTATTGTTTTTCTTACACCCATATGACCACCATTAACTAAAGGCTGGTGCGTATACTCAATTATAGAATTTATTAACTTTGGAGGAATAACAACTCGAAAACCATTTCCACCTTTCCCTTTTGTTTTCTTCAACAGGATATTTCGTTGAAGTTTATATTGGCTTACCTCTTCCTTTCGTTCTAGCTTATCAATAATCTCTTTCAGATGTGGATCTTTTCGCTGTTGTTCTGCTAAGGGTTCACTGAAATTAGGATACTTCCAGAAATTGAAAAATGAAACATTTACATTTTTCCCTCGATCTTTTACCACTTCTACTACATTTTCATCTTTGGTATAAAACTCTAAATAATTTCCAACCCTGGACAGAAAATCCGCGACTGTATTGACCATACTCCTTATGTGAACAATTCGGAATTTAAAACGAGCTATTTTCTCAAGTAAGGTTCCATAACGTCTCTGGCGCTTATGATTGGTTAAAAGCCAAGTTAAACTTTTAGAGTCCGAATAAACTACAAAAGGATTATGTAAATAGTATTCAAATTTTTCCAAGCAAAGGCATAAAGATTTCATCTCCAATTCGTAAATGTTCTTACTCCAATCTGATGGAGGAATAGCTTTTGAGAACAGGGAAACAGGTCGTAAGTCTCCATTTTCATCATATTGTGAAAGAACCCCAGAAAAATGACGAAGACTAGAATCGCAATGAATTACGAAACTAGAGTTCATATCAGGGACTCTTAAAATTACATGCTCACAAAAGGCTTGTTTTAAATTTTGGAGAGCTTGATCATGAATCTTTGTCCATTTAAAAGGATGTTTAGTAGACCTCAGTTCTTGTAATGGTGCTATTAATTCTGAATACTTATAGATAAATTTAGAATAGAAATTAAAGAATGAACAAATTCTATTGACTCCTTTCCGATTCTTTGGCCGTGGTATATCCTTAATCGCCTTTACTCGCTCAGGATCAATACTCATATTACCGTTTTCAAAACGGAAACCCAAATACTTAATACTAGTTTGAAATAAATGCGTTTTCTTGGGAGAGATTGTAATACCCCATTTCCTGAGACGAGATAATACCTCTTCAACCAGTTTTTTTATGGCTTTCTACATCCGAACTGAACAATAAAATATCATCAAAAAATATTTCAAGATTTTTACCAACAAGATCATGGAACACCTTATTCATTATATTACTTAGAACGAATGGAGAAACTGTCAAACCCATGGGACAAGCTGTAAAACGATATACCTTATTCTTGGTTACAAAAGCAGTGTAATTTCTACATTCTTTAGACAAGGATAACTGATAGAAGCTGCTTCGGATATCGAAAATTGAAAAAATCGAATGATTTGAAATGCTAGAAATTACATTTTCCATATTCGGAGACGGAAAACTTTGTGCAATTATCCTTTTATTAATTTCACCATACGCCACTACGAGTCTCCTACTCTTATCAGCATTTGTAACTAAGAAACAGGGAGATGTAAAGGGGGAATAATCAATTTCTTCTACAATTCCCTCTTTAATCAAATTCTGAATATATTCCTCAAGTTCCTTTTGTTTATTAGTGGGAATTTGGTACGGCTGTTGACGAATAGGAGTGTTATCTGTCAATTCAATATTATATGTAAAATTTTTTACTCTTCCTATCTTTGTTGTAATGACATCATTAAATTTTTCTACTAAGTTATCAACATAATTTTGTAATTCAGGATATGTTTGTAAAAGTTCTGATGAAACAGTATAATTACCTTTTCTTTCTTCCCTTTCGGACACCTCCGGATGTAAAACTGAATGGTCAAACTGCACCTCCAATTCCGGATCAAAGGAAACTCCAACTGCGGCATCTCTCCTACAGCCACCTGGAGCCACAGTAGTCGGCAAAGTAGACGTTGACATTCCAATCGTGTTCGAGCAATTTTGAGTAAGCCTAGGGCGAGGTAAAGTTTTCGGCGAACCAAAGGAGCGTGCTGGTTGCTGTCCACTGACCTCTTCCCTAGAAGTAGATAGGGAAGAGCGAGGAGTAACTGCTAATAACGAGGTTTCTCGAATAGGAACAACTAACTTTCGAGATTGGACCTTATACACTCCATTGGAGATGTCAATAACTGCATTAAATTTTGAATGAAAACAGTTCCCTAGCAAAATGTCAAAGTCTGTTGCTTCAACTATGTAAAAGTTTTCTGAGAATTGTTGTCTTCCCATTTTAAAGTAAATTCGAACACGTTGATTTACCGAAACTTGGGTGTTTCCTAATCCAGTAGTTTGAAAACTTACATTTTCCACTTTAATTTTACACTGTTTCTTCAATTGCTCAAAATATCGTTTACTAATGTAATTGCAAGTACTACCAGTATCCACTAAACAATTTACACACTTCCCTTTTATATAAACCGGTACAGTAATTAGTTTATGTGAAAAGGGGGTATTTTCCAATAAGTTCTCTCTTTCCCTTGACCAATTACAGGTTTGAACACTATCCTTTACACATGTCTGACTATTCCCACCATTATGTTCAACATTACCAATTAATTGAGGGGGGTTATAATAACACCTTTGAGTGGGTTGCCTTGATTGCATAATTACCTGATCTCGAGTATTTTTAACACCGACCATTGCAGACGATTTCCGGGATGGTACCATATCCCGACTTCCCCTAACAGATGTTCGCAGTTTATAATAATCGGCCTTATACCTATGCAACATATCATACCTAGCTGACAAAGACATTAATTGCTCAAACGTATGAGGCATCCCATGTTCTACTAAAAACATATGGGCAGAAGGACAGACCATGTTACATATTAGATCACACACAGCATTTTCGCTAAAGGACATGTCAAGGACGTTAATAATACTTAATTTAAAATCTGCAAATTCAAAAAGCGTTTGATCTTCACTCTGCATTGTGTAAAAATATTTTGACATGAACTGGGTACGAGCAACAGTAGAGATAAATCTGAGCATAATTCTTCTACAAATAGTTTGCCACGAATAAGAACCACCGATAAGGACCTGTATCATTTCCTGAACTTCACCTCTAGAACGTGAAAGACAGGCAATGAGAACCAAATCTAAGGGTAAATTCTTACTTCTCACAATACTATCCAATTTCAGTAGAAATTTAAATGTTAGTTCGGTATTAGAACCATCTATAATAGGAAGTGAATTTATTTCATTAATTAGAGCTCGATAAACACCGTCTGAAGCTTGTTTACTGAAATTTAAAGTCAAATTATTTGAAAAGGAGGTATTTTGAATAGTACTCCTATTTTCATTACCGCCTCCGGCTCCGCCACTGAGATTTTGTTGGGTTAGTGGTTGACTAAATCCACCCCCACGTTCAAATATTGGGTTTTCAAATTCATATGAGTACCCCAAAAACTCATCACTACTTGTACTAGAGGTTTCTCCCTCATTATTATGTCCCGAAGGAAAATTTAAATCTCTGGCCCTCCTATCGTAATTCTGTGCCATATTGCTAACGTCCTTCACAAGACAAAAATATAGTAATGATACTAGAATAATACAAAATGACCCCAATGTTAGGCACATAAAATAGTTTTGCCTCTAACCAGCTGAATTCCAAACGTTACACAAATTGGGGGGGGGGCAATTCTTATAAGATCCTTCCCACTTACAAAATTTTTGGAAAGCAGGCTGTTGACTGATGACTTTTAAAATTATATATGTTGCGGAGAACCACAACATACATAATTCAGTGCAACATGTAAACCTATACCTCGGTAGACCAACCCCAACTCCTACCTTCAAAACTTTTTTTTTTCAAGGAGGAACCACTGGACAACTCCACCGAAATACAAGTTTACTTTTGCACTACGGGTAATGGAGCAATTCTACTTTCCAAAATTATAACTTTAATTCCTTTTATCTTACTCCTAAAAATGTTTTTTTTTCTAAATACCAAATCAGTGGGGTAAGGATCTAATCTATTTCTTGAAATTGTGAATTCCCAAATTCAATGTAGTTAACAATTTATTATAACAAATGAATATAGAAAACAACAAGAATAAACATGAATATATAACGGTATTAATCCCGAATATTGATACTTAACTTGAGCACTTTAATAGAACAAACAAATCCAGCCTTGAACTGGGAAACGAATACTTGTTTCAATCAATCAAACGGTACTTTTAACAAATGCTTAACCTTTTTTTTTTTTTTCAAAAGTTATTTAACAACTTCTTTACTTGTTGTTGTATGAAATCCTCCTTCAAGGTTCCGATTAAGGAGAGGGCAAGCAAGAATTCTTAAAAACACTCTGACTTTTCTTTCCTTTGAAACTATCATAAATGTTACCTTTAGAGAAACAGTGAACAGAGCCAGTGACTGGATCCTCTATAAATTTTGAATAAAAATAAAAATGCCAAAAGAGATTAACATAGAGGACCCTTTCACTAACTCTCCCACCTCCTCTGTAAGTCACACATAATAATTCAGATAATGAAACTTCCAAAGAATTCAAATAACTTACTTGCAATGATTAGAACAAGACTTAATATTTTAAATTGTCACTATTTTCACCTTTCATTTGCCATATTTCAATCTTCCAAAGCACTAGTTTCTAAACAGAAGTAATTATTATTAAAAGTCAGCCACTATACTTTACGTATTATGTTCCCATTCTTATCAATGTAAAGAACCCATTTCGAACTACATTACCCTACCTCGGTCATCAGTCAACAGGACGCCGCCTCGTGTTTTGCACGTAGAGGAGGCCTTCCCGATGACGTCAGCTACTCAATCGCGCAGCCTGACTTGGGAGAGAGCCATTACGCAGTAGCTTGACAAAACAGGGTTGCCAGTCTACTTTGACGGAAACATTGAAAGGGGGGTTTCATTTACAATTTGATAATAACACAATGATAATAATTAATCGTAACATATATAGTTTTTTTTTTTTTTTCAATGTAGTTAACAATTTATTATAACAAATGAATATAGAAAACAACAAGAATAAACATGAATATATAACGGTATTAATCCCGAATATTGATACTTAACTTGAGCACTTTAATAGAACAAACAAATCCAGCCTTGAACTGGGAAACGAATACTTGTTTCAATCAATCAAACGGTACTTTTAACAAATGCTTAACCTTTTTTTTTTTTTTCAAAAGTTATTTAACAACTTCTTTACTTGTTGTTGTATGAAATCCTCCTTCAAGGTTCCGATTAAGGAGAGGGCAAGCAAGAATTCTTAAAAACACTCTGACTTTTCTTTCCTTTGAAACTATCATAAATGTTACCTTTAGAGAAACAGTGAACAGAGCCAGTGACTGGATCCTCTATAAATTTTGAATAAAAATAAAAATGCCAAAAGAGATTAACATAGAGGACCCTTTCACTAACTCTCCCACCTCCTCTGTAAGTCACACATAATAATTCAGATAATGAAACTTCCAAAGAATTCAAATAACTTACTTGCAATGATTAGAACAAGACTTAATATTTTAAATTGTCACTATTTTCACCTTTCATTTGCCATATTTCAATCTTCCAAAGCACTAGTTTCTAAACAGAAGTAATTATTATTAAAAGTCAGCCACTATACTTTACGTATTATGTTCCCATTCGTATCAATGTAAAGAACCCATTTCGAACTACATTACCCTACCTCGGTCATCAGTCAACAGGACGCCGCCTCGTGTTTTGCACGTAGAGGAGGCCTTCCCGATGACGTCAGCTACTCAATCGCGCAGCCTGACTCGGGAGAGAGCCATTACGCAGTAGCTTGACAAAACAGGGTTGCCAGTCTACTTTGACGGAAACATTGAAAGGGGGGTTTCATTTACAATTTGATAATAACACAATGATAATAATTAATCGTAACAGTAAATAAACTTTCTGGGTGTTCCCGTAGTTTTAGATATGTTTAGTTCGATATATATATTTTGTTTATTACAAATGGCTTGCACTAATGGCAGTTTTAGGCCTAGTTGATGGTTGTGGAAGGTATTCAGAGAGACTAAACACAAACCTCAGTTTTTTTTAAACCTAGACGAGATGCAATACTGTTGCAAGAGAGAAGCGAACTCTCAAACAGTTCTATAATGCTTATTATGATGTGTCAGGCTACGACAGCTTTGTTTGGGGTTTATTTAATTTGTTTGCATTTGGTGTAGCTTATTTAAATTGTTTAATTAACAGAAGTAATCAACTAATAAGCACAATCCTTCAATGCATCAGTTTCAGTAATTTGCTATATTCAATGTCACTTGTACAGACAGTTCCTGGTGTCGCCGATAGGTGGTACCACCTGTCAAGTCGTGTAGGTAAACATGTCAAGTGACCAAGTTTGAATAACTTTGGTGTTTATTTTAATATTTCTAGTAAATACAGCACAGTGTGAGTGAGTGTAATATACTAAACTGAAGTTTAATAAATAAGCTATCAAACACACATAGTGACTATCAACGATGTTATTGGAGTGAACTACAAAGTGCAAAAGAATATGAAAAAGTGTTGTATATCGAATTATCTAGGTCACTGGAAGCTCACAGGTGAGGGATGTACCTTTCACCCCTATTCCAGTGAAGCGGGCTATAGTAGATTGGCCCAACCCAAAAGTTGGAGGAAACAATGAACCTTGAAGTGAATATAACATTACAGGGGACAACCAGGAAGGACAGTTGCTCTTGAATCGCGATATAGTGAACATCGAACACGAAATTCGGAGTCTTGTTTAACCGTCAGTTACTTGAAACTTTGTAGCATTCAGCTATGTGTTCGAAGTAACAGTGCTTTAGTTACAAACATATACTTAGTGCGTGTGTGCTTGGAAATGAGCATTAATAGATAATTTACCTCCGGTAAACCTTCGTTTACGCCGAACTAATATTCTCTTAGTGGAATGAGAGCGCAGGAGGTAGCGCTAACATTTACAAAAGTGCGGTTTACGAAACATCTACGAGGTGATATAAGACAAAGTGCAACATGTATTAAAAGTTACTAGTGGGAAGAGACAATGCTTTACCATATATTTTGTGAAGTGCTTCGCACAAGTTGTAACTTTTGCAGTTTTACGTTATACGCTGTATCACCTGTTAACGTCACTTACAGTGCAAACTAAAGTTAGTAACAGCATTAATGAAGACAAACTCAATGCCTGATTTTATAGGCAGTGTCTGATGCTAAATTATAGCATAGCTTGTTTAAATACCGCTTAATACAAGAACTGAGCCTTTTTGCTTGTATTAAGTAGGCGGGTTTAGTGCAAGATAACGCCAGTGTGTCATATGATGACAGTCTAGTGAGAACTCTCTTCACATAAAAACCTATTCGCTAGTTTTATCGCAGAAAGGACTACCCCGTTGAACCGCCACTGGTGTAGCAGAAATCCAATGACAGAGGAAAGATGACGGTAGAAAGAGCCTAGCAGCATGACAGGAGGGAAAGGAGCATGGTCCCCAACATCGGAAGAAATCCTACCAGGAAGTGTATACAATGGTGAAAAGCAGAGACACTGCAAGTAAGAAGAGCGCGGCGCAATTACCATAAACGTGCACGAACGATTACAATTGAGAGCTCATAAGTGTGAGAAAGAAATTTCAAAAGGAAATATTTTTTTTTTAGGTCTCATAGCGAGACCGCGCGCGCGAGTGCTCTTGTAATATTAAAATATTTTGTGCATCTGGAATTATTGAAGTGGTGCATTAAAAAGGATTACCACTGGAATTTTGACTTCTATTCTTGTTTGCAGTATGGCCGCAAGGTAATGTGTTACCCTTTTGTCTATCTTGTTTCCTTTTCAGGCCAGAAGCTGGGTCTATCAATGGATCGTAAATACGATGAAAGTATTATGGGTATCTTTCGCATACAGGATGGGTGTTAAAACCATATTTAACCTGTAAGTTAGAGTTTCATGCTAACAGGAATCTTATTTTACTTTTCAAAATTTTAATTTTATTCAACTTAAGACTCTACCGACTGAACAAAATTTAGGAAATTAACTTTGTGGCTGGAGGTTGCATTAATTTAAAGTAATTGTCAGTATTCATATAAAGATTCCTCCCACATTTGCATTTTCGCATATTAATTATTTTGGTAATTTATTCATATCATGCAATCTCACTTCCTCCCGCTCACAAAAGAAACCGGAAAAAAAGGTTTTTTACCAACAGGTTCAAAATTTCTGGAAATTTTACAACACTAGTAATACCATTTGCTTTGGTATCATTCAATGCTGCAATAGACAAACGACTCTTAAGGTTGTTGAAAATTAATAATGTAGGGTTTTCGTTACTAGCTTTATGAAATGATTAATCACTTTCACGAAATTTTCTTCCGTCATCCAGCCACTGGTCTCGCACAAAGCCAAAGTTTCTGGAGCTGCCTTTTCATACATATTTTCCGGTGGAGCGCTTTTGCGTGGAATTATCATTACTGGAGGTAATACGCGTCCGCTTGAGCTGACAATACGACACGTAGTAACAAGCTTTCCTTTTTACGCACTTGTTGCTTGAGCTACAGTTTTTGTGTTAGTTTCATCTGTCGTATACTCTCGTATCGTCGTGGAATCTTGCTTCTCTCTGGAGGATGAGCTCCAAATTGTGAAGAAAAAAAAAAGCATTCACGTTGTGCTTGTTGAATGATGTTGCTGGCGAAAGAGGAGTCAGCTTATGCTTGCGAATAGCTAGTGTGTAGGATTTCTTATTTGAATAATGATTTCTAATTTTGTTCCGACGACTTTGGAACTTCATTACCATTATATTTCGTAAGTTTGTAAGCAAGCTGTTGACAGTCTGTGATTGTTAAATCATAACACAATTTAGCACACATTTTAATATGACAAAATTTCACTTCTCAGCACTGAATACTTTCCAGTTACTATACTTTGAAATGAAATGAAATCTTTAAGTTTTACGTCCCACGGTTATGCCGGTTAGGCTAAAGGAGACGGTGATGATGAGAGATGAGTGAAAATGGTGGAATGAAGAAAGTGGGAGGAAACGGGAGAATCCCGAGAAAACCCACGAGCACGGTGTTTGTCCACCACAAGGTTCACTTGGCGGGGGCTGGGATCGAACCCGGGACCCCAAGCACCAGAGGTGAACGCTCTACCACTGAGCCACCGCGCCCCCCCTTACTATACTTTGGTGTGAAGTTTATAGTTGTAGGACTTTCTTTATACTTCACAACATATCTTCGAAATGTTGTTCCTCTCTGCGACTGAACGAATTGAAACCTACCTTGGTATACTCCTCCAAGGCATTCTTCATCATCGGATCGCGGTGGCTCAGTGGTAGAGCATTCACCTCTGGTGCATGGGCTCCTGGGTTCAAACCTTGCTCCCGCCAAGTGAACTTTGTGGTGGACAAACACAGCGTTCGTGAGTTTTCTCAGGGTTCTCCGTTTCCTCCCACTTTCTTCATTTCATTCCTCATCATCACCGTTTCCTTTAACCTAGCCAGCATAGCAGAGGGACGTAAAACTCAACGATTTCATTTGATTTGCATCCTTCATCAATTGCGTATCATGCTTGCTCTCAGTCTTCCTGTTAGGATTTCTCGGCATTGTTGCTGAAACAAAAGGAAACAAATATTATACCACATGTTCTAGTATAAGCAAATCCAAAAGATGTAATAAGAAATTGAAAACTAAAGACATATTTAAACTAATTTTAATCATAAATGCCTACAATATAATAAAACATGTAAAAAGATTTTAATTTACATGTTAATTTCTCTATTCGTTTCTCAAATTCATTTTAATTTATTTCAGATTACTTTAATATATTTAATAGTTTCATTAATAAAATAGGGACTGGCTAACAGTGAACCACTGACTCATTCTTCCCCAGAGCGATTTGGTTCACTGTTCCCTATGACGCTATTTTCAAACAAATGAAAATCAATGGTTTACGCCAAGGTGCAAGACATTTACATCTTAGCTCAAACAACACAAAAAATGAAACGAAATGAAATCTTTGAGTTTTACGTCCTACGGTTATGCCGGCTAGGCTAAAGGAGACGGTGATGATGAGAAATAAATGAAATGGAGGAAACGGGAGAATCCCGAGAAAACCCACGCACACGATGTTTCTCCACCACAAGGTTCACTTGGCGGGAACAGGGTTTGAACCCAGGACACCATGCACCAAAGGTGAACGCTCTACCACTGAGCCACCGCCGCCCACAACACACATGTAATAGAAATAGTAGAACAAAAACCTTCATATGTGAAGTTCAACTAACACTTATGATGTAAAAGAGTGAAGTGAAAAAAAAAAACAACTTTTCTTACCTCAAAAACACAAATTCCAGGCCAAAACTGACAAACACAACCGGATGCCGAAACATCTAGCCATCAATTGGGTGTTACAGTATTACCTATATATTAATAAAAATTCCACTAAGCTAATGGGAAGAAATCACCTCGATGGTTCACTGTTCTCCATGGCTCACTGTTCCCCCTCCTTCCCTACCTGCCTGATTGAAAGTTTAAAATGTATTTAAAAAAAAAATGTTAAGATCGTAAAAGGGTTAAGAAAGTATATAAATTTATATCGAATTACAAAGTTTGGAGATTTCGGACCCGGTGGTCTCCTGTGGGTACGCCCCTGATGTGAATATACCCTCAACACATGTTAACTTCGTTCAACTCGATGTGATCCATCATTGCCATATTTTAACTAAGAAAAATTTAAAATTTAGTAGTTAATTGTAAATTTAGAGTATACTATTCCATATTGTTTTCTCGTAAACGCCACTATGAAGGGCTTAATTAAGGTATATTTCAGTATCAATTTTTCTCGTACAGCATTCATTATTTTGGTTCACAAAGAAATTAGTTTTTCTCCATTTTCCAGTGCATTTTTCTTTTTTTTTAAAGAAATCGCTACTGGGTATCCAGGCACAAAAGGGCCTTTGACAATAATAACAAAATTCAATCGCACAGAGTTTTTAAAGTACATTTTTGTATAATGTACACGTTTGAAGTAATGACATAAAATGACGTATTCGTCAGACTTCTGTTAATCGTTTCATTTCCAATTCAACACATCGCCATCAATACAGGAGCATTGCATGTAGCCCTACTTTTCCTATGAAAATAGAATGCATGCGGTGTATTAGAGATTTCGGCATTAGATACTATTAGGACTGTCCATTAATTATGTAACGCTACGTTATGCTTTGTGACATAAGGGATTCTTTTTAACAATTTAACTGTCGCCATTTTGTAGCATCTCACTGACCGTAAAATTACCTAAGAAAAAGAAACATTTCTGGCAATATTTAAGAAAATCGTGCTGAAGAAAAAACGGAAAAATATCCAGTGATTATAATCTGAGTATTAGAGGTTCTTATATCTGGAAATAAAGGAATAAAAGGGAGGTGCACAAAGGTAACCAGCGACAAATTTAGAAAAATATTTTAGTAGGGGTTTCTCTTAGGAATACTTCGTGTTTAGAAATCCTAAAATTTTAAGGGAGGTACTTGAAGGCAATAAGTAACAATTGATTCGTTTTCTATAGAAATCCCAAAATTTTGGAGGAGCTCAGCCCCTTCCCCGCCGACGTAAATCCGCCACTGAAGCTAACTGTGCAACAAATTGGTTCAAAAATGGTTAAACATAGCGCTTTTATACTTAATGAACAATTCCACTTTCTTACAAGTTTGTGCCACTATTAATTATGTCCAAAACTTTGCCTGAAATCACAATTACCGATAGGCCCTATTGCCCATAACAGACATGAAATGTTTGGTTGCCCAGGAAATGTTAGGCCGTTATAAAACAGGTTAGGTCTGCTGAGCAATCTTTGAGCAGACTGGAATTGGGCGATAATGAGAAGTGGGAATCTCTGGAAAACGAACCATATTACGAATGCACAAGCGTAGCTCAAGAATAGATTAAAGCTAGTCTCAACAGGCCTCTAAAATAACTTCAAAATTATGTATGCGTAGTCAATGCATTCAATATAACCCAACCTAAGCAAAAAATCAAAAGTTGTTTTATCAAAATTTATAACAATATGGGTCACATCAAATGAATCAACAATATAGTGCGTAGTAGATCGGTGTGATGTTAGGATGTATGAAAAAATCACGTTATGGTATAAAGAATAAAATACAATCTGACTTTAAAGGAAAAGTCGTCCGTGATCGCTTCTTCTCAATAAAACGGAAATGGATTCTAGGAAACTCGATATTCAATTGTCGGCAGAAAACATACAAGCAGCAAAACAAAACAAACATGGCAAGCCTAACTAATTCTGTCGCTCTAGTTCCTTCCTATTTACAATAACCTTCTCTTTAATAGACAGGTATTTTTTCCTGAAATATGTTGTAATACGCGGGCCTACCTTATAGACGAAAGACGACAATCCTGGCTTTGACTTCACGTAGTTACATTAATCATTCGGCATGAGAGATTTCCACTAAAAAGCCATCGGTGCCGACACTCTGAATCAGCAGCTCCTTCTTACTCTAACGCAAAGTGTTCCCCAAAAGTGTTGTATAGGTTCCTTTCTCAATATTTTATCAGAAATAGTGAGCCTTAGGCAGTGTTCGAAGTGGAAAAGAAAAAGCAGAGGCGGTATGTTTTATTACGATTTTGACTCAACATACCGGTTATTTAACCCTTTCAGTGTGGAAGGCGACGGAAAAAAAAAATTCCCTAAGCTGCGAATGTCGATTGTAGTCGACGTGTTAAAATTTGTCTTTATCTTGGTTTTGTCGATTGTAGTCGCCAAAGGTTTTCTGTGTGATTTCTATTATTTATCGAAAACAATAGAACACAAAAAATTGAACGGTACAACTTTGGCGACTACTCTCGACAAAGCCAAGATACGGACAAACAAATTTTAACACGTCGGCTATAGTCGACATTCGCATGTTAAGGAAATTTTCTTTCTGTTGACAAAAGTCGACTTCCTCTGTGAAAGGGTTAAATATTGTCTTGATCACTGAAAAACCAGAGACGGTATGCCCTTATTACTGAAAAACCAGAGGCGGTATGCATACCACCGCATACCGTCTCACTTCGACCACTGGCCTTAATTGTAACGAAGCAAAACAGTATTGTAAGCAAAGGATAAGTAAAAATTCCATTTCATAAAAATTAAATAGCAAAATCGCAAGGTTGTCTTCTTCTGTTATTTTCTCTCAGAGACTATTCGAAAGGTACCGGTATATAGTAAGCCAAACGTCATTTGGACCGATACTCATATGAGAGTTTGGCTTCAACCTTTCTATTTCTTTAATCGGTCTATTAACTTCCTCTGTATTAGAGTAGAATGAAAGTGCTGTCATTTCGAGATAGACAAATGACTACGCGAAACGAAGGAAAGAGAAATTTCAAGAATGAAGCTCTCAAATTTTATACCTATCCGCAGAATACAGTAATTTTAAATTTACAGTAATTCAAGTAATTTAGTGTTAAGTAATCTTCCAGTAATTTAAAGTTTTATGGAATTAACTGGGTATCCAAACTCCTGGGCCTGGGTATCCAAGTGCTGGGCCTGGGTATCCATTTGGATACAAAAAGGTAACTTTAAAAATGCCCTGCCATTTTCTGAATATACGTATATACGCATGAGTTTCTACTCTCACTCATACTGCTCGATAGGATTTATTAATTGGTCTTCCTTATCGTTAAATGCTTATATTATTTTAGAATTTTCTTCTCAAATTCTATTTTCAAACAAAATATAGAACTGACAACGTACGTTTGAATCTGCCGAAGATATTTCATTGTATTGCCATCTATTGTGAGATATGGAAAGCGAATAGAAAAGGACGACCAGAGCGTAGAGAATTTCCTGACATCTGTTGGTCATCATTCAAACTATTGCTTCCAAACGAACGAGACTAACAATAAATCTTGCTGAACAATTTTTGAAGTTGTTCAAAGAACTTCCATAATTCTTACAAATAAGTACTTGAATACTTATTTATTTATTCCAGGTACAGCATAAGAGGTCGATTTAATCCTCACAGAAAAAATAATAATACAAATAACAGTAAAAGGGAACCGGGTGAGACTCATTCCAACCAGAGCCCTGCACAGGCCGGACACTCCCGTTTGGCCCGGCGAATTACCCGGCCCGGCACTGCCCGTTTCAAGTATGTCAAACTGGACCGGGCCCTAACCCGGACACTGTGAAAGACGGATCGGAAACTAATGTTGTCAGTCTATGTTAATCGTAAAGTGTTTCGGAATATGAATCTTTATTCAAGACTGTAAAGTACTGTACTACTACTACTATTACTACTAGAGATGCAAAAAAGCCGGCTTTTTTTGAATCGATGGTTTTTTGCACATAAAAAGCCGGCTTTTTTTGGGAAAAAAACGAGAATTTTGGAAATTTTGGCTTTTTTCATGTTCATGATTTTTCTATTTAAATAGCTTTCTTATAGTATACTCAAAAGTTAAATAAGATTTCATGACCTAAATGCTATATTTCGCTCTGGAATTCACCATCATGATGGATGGAACACATGTTTTATGAATTAAAGTAAACATAAAGTACGTAGTTTTTGAGGGCAACTGTAGAAGATATTTAACTTTATTTTAACTTCTGAGTTATCGACAATTTTTCTTTTCTACATAATTTCTTTTTAGTCATCCGTGTTTCATTTCCTAGAGATTAGTAAGCCTACTCTAGCTTCTAGCACATAAGTTAAATTTTTGTTTTTCAATATATCCATCAGAGCGTACGTTTGTCAGTATATATGTCAAAGCGTACTTCCACATTCTTGTTATACTGTAGCTGTGCAATGATTTAGCAATAATCTTCTGGATACAAACTTCAATACCATTTTATACTGATAATCAGTTACGGATTCAGAAAAGTATTTTGGGAGGTGTTTTTCTGCTTAATGTTTTTAAAATTTCCTAGTTTTTATTTGAGAGTTTATGAGTACAAGCATAACTAATATTTCGTTTTGTTTGTATATTCAGCAATAACCTTCCGGATACAACCTTGACGATCATTTTATACTGATAATCAGTGGCGGATTTAGAAAAGTATTTTGGGAGAGATTTTTCTTATTAATGTTTAGTTTTTCTAAAAATACCTAATTTTTATTCGAGAAGAGCTTGAAGTTTATGAGTAAAGGCATAACAAATATTTCGTTTGTTTTAGAACTTCTGTAATTTCGAGGTACAAGCTTCACCCGTAAAACATCCTCACCCTAACCCCCTTCGCAAATCCGTCGCTGCTGGTAATTAGTAATAACAACGATTTAAAAACGATAAGAAAGGAAGTCGGTCAGAACTCACACTACACGCATTATCTCTACATTCACAGATACAATTAAGAAAAACTTTAGTCAAAATGGTGGAATGCGAGGTTGAATCCCGGACTTCCCGATAGAAGCGCAAAAGCTAACCACCCACTCATGGTTGTTGTGCAATTGCGCTTAACTTAAATATATTCTCTGCAGGGGCGCCGGAACCGGGGGGGCAAGGGGGGCAGTTGCCCCTCCTGAAATTTTCAAAGGGGGCAAGATACCCTTTTTGCCCCCTCACTTTCAGACTGTAGAAACATCACGCAACGCTGATTATATTAACTAAATTTTGCTTTTTATAGTAATGTGAAAAACAATCTCTATTCCAGATTCATCTTTCTCTTTAAAACAAGGGATCGGGCGCTTGTTCTGCCCCCATGTTAGACAGAAAGAGTTAGGAAAAAGAATTGAAAATTCTCTTTATTTCCATTGGTGTACATTCTCAAAACACTGTAAATTCTTTTAAAATTGTTGTTTAAGTAATCGTAAGTCTGCAATATGAAACGAGTCGTCGAGCGAGATTTTAAAGTTTGAAAAATGAGTAACACAGTTTAAATGAGTAACAGGACATTTAGGGACTAAATATATTTTCCATAAAGTTAAATTAATGTTCTTACAAACAATATTCAGAGTGCAGTAAGTTTTATAATGAGAAGGAAAAATGTATAAGGTAGGATTAATAATTCAGAGCATATGAAAACTGCGAACTCTATTGTCGTTTTGTTCGTTTAATCCTTTCACTACCATTTTTTTCGGAGTGAGAAACATTAATATACGGCTATTTTAAGTTGTTTTCAAACGTATAAATATATATAAAAACGTTTTCCACCGTTTCGTTTTTCGACGTGGGAAGGGTGGGACATTATGCATCCCTCTGATATTTTTACGTGGGACCTATATGTCCCAGTGGTATTGACATGAATGATCATCTTGTATTTTCAATTATGAAACTTATGTCAGAAAAACAATTGGGTCGTATTTATGATTACAAATATTTTACATTTTGGCATCCTTTTCCAAATTACAGTTCATGCAACCACTGCTTTATCACTAGCATATTGTTCCTCACTTTCATCTGTTCCATTATCACTTTCATTGTTCACATTCACTTCCACTACTGTCTATTTGATAATGTTAATAAGAATTCTGTGAACCATTAGCGGGTTTCTCTTTACCAGTGGATCATTAATTCATAGCAATAAAATGTGGTAAATTACCAGGGGTCCTCTGAGAATGTATCGTGGGACACATATATCCCAGTGGTAGTGAAAGGGCTAAGATATGAGTGCAGAAACAGAACATCTATTTCAGCTCTCCTTTCAGACCAAGTTTGTAAACAAGAATAAGGAAGACAGTCACTGCTTATAATAACTAGTAGTGTTAGATATTTAGCTCCCAGTGGTCAAGCAATCAGTGAGCATTTGCATAGTACGGGCAATTTGATGTCACTCTGGATGAAAGAAAAATGAATGTGCCTGTTCTCGACCAATGGATTAATCGACAGGATTACTGGCTTAGTGCTGATTGAAAGAATGAAATTTTAAAGATTATGGGACATGCAATATAGAGAGACTTAGTAGCAGAAGTTAGTCTCCATTTTATGCAATCATAGCCGACTCCACGACTGATATTTCAAAGAAAGAACAGTTGTCTCTGTGTGCGCTGTATTGACTCTGATTCATCAAATCCAACAAAATATTTGTGGAAATGATTACCCCACATGGCACAAAATCGGAAACAGAATTCACGATCAAAGATATTCTAACGAAACCTAGCCTGAATGCAGAAAATATACGCGAACAGTGTCATGATGGTGCAGCTGCCATATCAGGACGAGTGAATGGTGTGCAGAAGATAACTTCGACTCAACATCCGAAAGCTGTATACATTCATTGCAATAATCATGCATTAGATCTTCCACTGCAGGAAGTAGCACGAAAATGCGAATCTTTGTGTGACGTGCGGACCATAGTGAAAGACGTTTGAAACATCAACCTGGATTCTGCAAAACGATAGACAACATACGCACGCCGACATTGTTCTTGAACCCTGTAAAACTACAACGAAAGTAATCCTAAACATTTGCTGCCTGTTTGTCCTACTCGCTGGTGTGTTAGGCGAAAATCTCTAATCAGATTTCAATCTACTACAAACGAATTCAAATCACGTTGGAAAAGAATCATCAGTAATACAAGTGGTCCAAATGATGCTCAGAAAGTAATTCTAAAAGGGCATTTGAAAAGAATGAACAAATTCGGATTTTTTTTTCTGATAGTCAGTATACGTGATTTTGTATCTTGTGGACAACTGGCGAAAGTGCTTCAAAATTCTGATTCTTCTGCTTCTGGAGCTAAAAGAGCAGCAGCGATTCTATCTAGAGGATACTCTGAGAAACCTACGAACGGAGAGTGCATTTGAAAACATCTGTAAGGAAGCAAAGAAAAATGCAGACAGACTACACTTAAAATTGCCCACTTCATCAAGATCAAAGAGAACACCAATTAGGTTGGGGGAGACTGATAATCCTCCTATAGCAGCAACCCTAGAACCTGTATCAGTTCTTCCAAAAATGTACTTCGAAATCATTGACTATTTGTTGAATGAAGTACAGCGTCGTTTCAATCAGCCAGGCTTTAAACAACTCATAGAACTCTAGAAGATACTTTCTGAAGGAGCTTTATGTGTTGGTGGGCCTCTCTCAAGAGAATATTTGAAGCAGGAATTGGGTCGTCGGATTTTAACCTGGATAGATTATGAGCACAGCTCAGGCTGCTTCATTACTTTGATGACGACTGAGTCGCTGACGACCACCAGAATATTAAAAACTATTAGTGCTCAAACCCCAACTGTTCGCAGTCTTCTCGACCAAGTTGTTCGTCTAGGGACTTTCGTTCTCACTATGTCAGCTTCTTGAGCATTTGCGAAAGATCATTCAGCTATTTGCGTAGTCTAAAGACATATTTGAGGACGTTCATGACGCAGGAAAGATTGGCTCATCTGCTGTTGTTGCATATGTGTAGCGACCAGACTTAAACACCATTGCAAGAGAATTAATATCAAAGACAAGCGAAAGAAAAGTTACTATTGGTCAACTTTGAAAAGAAATAAATGGGAAATTACGTAAGTGAAAATATTATACCTATTATAACCAATTATTTAAATTACAAAATAGCACTTAAAATTCAATATAAACTTGAATTTAGTCTTATTAATTGTGTCGTACTTTATTAGTGTGAAGTGAAGTGAATATAATGAGATTAGGAAGAGAGGTGAATGTAATAACAAACTGGATATACTGAAGTAAGTGTAGTAAAAAATATAAATAACTCTGAATAATTAGTGTAATTGAATTTTCTATATAAATTTTATGAAGTCTTTAGTGAAAATTCAATTTTTCCATTTCTGGTACGAAGTCAAGTAGGTAGATAAAAATATATTTTCTTATTTTTTACTTAATTATGTAGCCTGTTTTATAATGTTCAGTACAAGTTACTTTCTACTACAAAGTGCTACAAAATTTGTAGTTCTAAATAGCGATTTCTGCAACACCAGAACTGGATTTTTAAAAATATAATTTTAATTTCCTTATTTCCAAATGATTTAAGTAGCTTTAAGATTCTTTAATAGTGTCCGTGTGACCATGTCCAATACAGTTAAAAATATGTACCAGTATATAAAACGGTAAATGCACGTTTTTCTTTAAAACTAATCATTGTAGCGACACGAAATGAGCATACATGGATATGAGATGGTCGATATGATGTGTGAAAAGTTATAAAAAGAATATCCGCCATCTTGAAACAGGCCATGTTGAAACTGGTGTGATTGGTGTAAATGAGAAGAGGGTCATCCGATGCATTAATTTTAACGTAAATAGCCACAAAAACCTGTTGGTGAAGTCTGTTGTTGGACTACATTATTCCTGTGCTTCTGGTAGAGTGGTTTAGATACAAGATAAGCAAGTGTGTCTCATGACACTCGAGCAGATGCAGGGTATGGAGCGCTATAGGTGAATTGATATGACGTTCTGATTTCTGTTCGAATTAAGTCTAATAAAAAGTTAGAAGTTAATGTCAACCATGACATTATTATGAAGATTAAACCCGTCATATCAGCACATCCACACCAATTACACGGTGACTGTGACATAAATGATGTAGAGCTAAAATTTTATTTCGCTCGGTTTTCTAGTTACACTGGTCCCACTCATAGCGCTCCATAATCTGCTTCTGCTTGAGTGTCATAAGATACACTTTGCTCATCTTGTACCTAAAGAACAGGAATAATGTAATACCACAACAGACTTCACCAATAGACCAGAAGCACAGGAATAATGTAATCCAACGACAGACTTCACCAACAGGTTTATGTGGCTATTTACGTTAAAATTAACGCATTGGAAGACCCTCTTCTCATTTACACCAATCACACCAGTTCCAACATGGCCTCTTTTAAGATGGCGGATATTCTTTTTATAACTTTTAACAGATCATATCGACTATCTCGTATCCAAGTATGCTCATTTCGTGTCGCTACAATGATTAGTTTTAAAGAAAAACGTGCATTTTCTCACCATGTCCTTAATGTACTACCGTTCCACTTTTGATCTTTCTCGGGCCCTAGTGTCCCAACGTCTTGAGCTCTGCAGCTACAATTTTGGCTGTGCGAGTTTCCCGAGGTACTCTCTATATATACAAAGTTTCGTGAAAATCGGCCTCTGATAGATACCTAGGGTTCCTTGTAAGATGCCTCTAATAGATGGAAATTTCACTCTCACGAAACTGTTTACAGGTTCATTATATTATTATTATTGTTATTACTATTATTATTATTATTATTATTATTATTATTATTATTATTATTATTATTATCATTAACCAATCAAATCAAATTATTGTTACATTAGAAACATATTCGTATTATCTTACCTATGTTACATTCCCGTATCTATCTTCTAGACAGCAGTTTGCCCCCCCAGCTGAAAAATACTTCCGACGCCACTGATTCTCTCTCTCTTTATGGCTTATAGAATCAATGCCGCGTTCACAAAAACTCCCTACTGACTTCAATCCTTAGCCAACTGGATCCAGTTTTTACTTTGTATTCTTATTTCTGCGAGAGCCATTTTAATATTGTCCTCCCGTCTGCGCCTAAGTCTTCTTAATGGACGTTTTCCGATTGGATTTCTAGTTAAAATTTTGAAAGCGTTCCTACCTTCTTCAATTCTGGCTGCATGACCTGCCCACCTGAGCCACCTAGACTTGATGACCGTAACGATGTTTGGCAAACCGTATAAATTAAGGCGGATTTTCATGTGTCCTTTACCTCCGTGAGTTGCGACCGATTGTGCTAAACAGCCAATGAAATCACGCATCGGAGATGGCGCGCTACACTCGCGTCAGAGTAGAAATTTGTTCAATTCTGACGGAAATAGCGCGCGTACACTATTGTATTCACTGACTAACATGGCGGAGGTAAGAACAGCGTTTGAAGAACTGCTCGTAGAACAAGTAAGAGAAAACAAACTTTGGACAACCTTAAGTATCCGAAATATAAGGATTCAGTATTAAGGACAAAAACATGCCATCAAATTGCTGAAAATATTGGTATCGATGGTTAGTACTTTTATATTTGTGTAATTAATTAGTTGTATTACCGGGAACAATAGATAGTTCATACAATAACTGGTATGTACAAATTATCAATCCCTATATGAAATAAAAGCAATGAAATTTGAAACATGCTTTAGTATGATTTATAAATATTTTTATTTGTTTTATACAATTTATCCGGATCGGATTTTAATTCAAAGAAAAGGTTCCTGTATATTCCGTATTCTCGTCGAAGCTGGAAAATGGGGTGAACCCACCACATTTTCCTAACATACTTCTGACGGCGGCGTTTTGAAATATAATATATTCCAGCTAAAACGATAGCTCTCCTTCGGGAATCCATTATCACAAACTAAAGTCGCAAACTTTCTATTTTACGCATGCGCATTAGCTAGCGAGTAGTAATTTGGCGCAATACACGCACGGATGTATGAAAACGAAAATAATGTACGATGAATACGCTACATGTGATGCTTCCGTTCTAACGCGGGCATGAAAATCCGCCTTTATGCAGTTGTTCGTTATGAAGTTTCCCTCATTCCCGTTCCTCTTGGGTCCGAATATTCGTCTCAGGATTTTATTTTCAAATACTTTCAGTCCGCGTTCTTCCCTCAAGCAACTATGTTTTAAAACCATAAAACACAACAGGCATGATAATCGTTTTATATATTTTAAGCTTTAAATTCGTCGACAAAATTCGTGACGACAAAATACTTTGAACTGAATAATAATACGAATTTCCTGATTTCAGTCGACATTTAATTTCTTTGTGGATATGATTTTGGTCTGGTGATATTGATCCCATATATTTGAAAGTATCCACTTTGTCGAATGCATTATTTGATATTTTAACGCATCCATAATTTGCCATATTACGATTTCTGTGATCTTTCTCCTTTTTTTCAAAATACACCCAGCCAACAATAGCTACAAATTATGATACTTTGAACACACACTCACAAACTGATGCTATTGTATTGATTTATGTCTGAAGAAAAAAATGTCAATCATTCAACGCGAGAATTTTCCTGCATTTCCACGTTTTATCGAAATAATTCATTTTTTTTTTTTTACGTTTTTGCTAAATTTACCTAGTAAATTTCTCTATTCTCTGTCCCACCCTAGGAAGATTATAAAACGGAAATGACGTTCAACGAGCGCAACGTTGCCACTTATTATGAGTAGGAGGAAGCCGATTTGAGAAAATAAGAAAAGAACACAAACCAAACTGCGCAGCGGTAAGCGACTCAATAATAATAATAATAATAATAATAATAATAATAATAATAATAATAATAATAATAATAATAATAGAAGAGGAATTGTAATTATTTAACTTACGTAATCTATTCCTGGAGGCAAGAAGCACCCAAATCTTTACTCCACACAAGTTCAGTGGGAGGGAGTTGATAAGGGGGAGACGAAGAACTTAATGTTCGGCTCCCTTTGCAATGCGGTCTATCCTGTAGGAGACTTCTATGTTGGAAGCAACTTTATTTAACATTTTTATTGATTCAAATTTGTTGGAGCTTGAATCACATTCTACACTTTAATTTTTTAACCACTCTACAATTTATTTTTTGGAACATGATTTCGTAGGGATTTTTTCGTCTTTTATCGAGTGTCTGCGGTCATTATCTATAACAATCACGGAATTTGGTGCTATATTCGGAAGGAGTGTTTCTTGGAAATGTTCATATTCTGCTGCTCAAATTCTCCGTGATAATCACCTGTTTTTGTGCCGTGAAAAACGAGGTCAGTCCCAGGAATTTACCCCCTCTATCATGGTATGAATCACACTATTACTCCCCCCTTTCCGGAAATGCCTTGACGCCTAAGCACAAATCCTCTCTCCAGCTTCACTGTCTGTTTTCGAAAATATGAATAAATGTTTAATAACATGATTTTTTCACCAGTAGAAAGAGGTTTCTCTTCTTTCTTTGCTTCTTATAACAATGTGGGGATTTTCAGCGACTGTCTCCAAAAATACCACTACAGCAGTTAAACACAAAATTAGCTACTAACAGCACTAATAATAACACAGATAACACACGGAATAACTATAACAAGAAAATAACAAAATAAAACAAAACAAGAAACGCGCACAACAAAATTCACTGAACTACCACAGAACACAATGAATGAAAACTGTCATCCCGCTTCCGCCGACGTGGCAACAACTAAGCTCATGTTGCCAAACTTACCTTATCGTAAGAAGTTTAACTGATAAAGAATGAGTTTGCATACCTCTATTGTTATTCTAACAGTCTGTCCTACTTTCTTTGTATATCTACTGCAAAAGTAGCTCCATTTAAAAAAGTTTGTCGATAAACTAATATTTGAGTGAGAGTAAATCTGACAATCTTACTTGTGTCATGCTTCTGCTGTTGATGTCGGCTACAGTTAGGGTTGCAAGCACTTATATTAGTATACTAGATGAACTTACCAGCTATTCTGGACACACGAACAATTATAAACTGCCTCGCAAGTCAACTCTGAAGTTTAATTTGTTTTTACCACAATCTTCAAAAACATTTTAAATTCTGTCACTAACCGAATTCACCAAAACCGTTTTTGGTTTTAAACCGTCTCGTTTTTCTACTAAAAAACCGGTTCGGTTTTCTATTAAAAATCGGCTCCAGTCACAAACGCAACAGTTTTTAAATTCGAAACAATTTTCTCTGAAAATCGGAACTGTTTTATAATCTTCCGGGTGTCGGTTCTTTTAAAAACCGTTATTTCTTTTCGCACCAGTAGTATGGAATACCACACAGGACAGTGGGTGGTCCGGAACCCTCCCCCGTAAAAGTTGTTTTAGGCTTCATTTTTTTACAAATTTATATTCCCCCACCGCTTCAATGACTTGTTCAAGCAAATTTAGTTTTGTTTTAAATACTTTCAATAGAGAAAGGGAAAGCGCATTTAAACAGGTTTTACATCATAAATAACAATAAAATACATAAAAAATACAATGTACTGAAAATAAGAATAGCATAGGCTTTTAACTTTGACAGTTTTAAAATTGGCTACCTATAGCTTTGACAAAAATAATAATGCAGGAATTAAAAAAAAAAAAACTTTGAGGGATGTATAGACCCGGATCCTCCCTGGCCACACTACTGCTACAAAAATTAACATAGTTTAATTTTTTGTTATACTACACCTTTCGTAAACCTCTTGTGATGAGGAGGGAATCTCATAAATTGTGGATGAAATTAAGAAATATCCGGGCATAAATAAATTTACAAAACAGTCCGAATAAATTTTGAGATGAGATGAGAACTAATCCTTCGATGATTGAGACGAGAAGTAAGTCTTCCATAATCGAGACGAGGGGAGAAAACCTTATTTCTCGTCTCGTGAGTAACACTCGTCTCGTGACAGATTGGAGATTGTCACTATTCATCTAGCGACCCCAAAAACTATGAATTCTACACTAATCTTAATGAGTTTGAACGTTTTAATTTTCATCCCCACCATGTGGATGGGGCTAAGTTTAGACTTGAACAGCTTCGGGAAAGTTACTATTCATCTCAGTGACTCCTAAACTATGAATTTGACACTAATATCAATCGTTTCCGATTATTTTTACATATCAACCCACTACCAACTCGTAATGTACTAAAAGCGCGACCTCCCACTAGAAAGGGAATCAATATTTGTACTTAGGGGGATGTTCAAAATAAAAGGGGGTGTATTCACAAAGCAATATATTCTATAATGCAGCTATTAGTGATAACTGGTTTAATGGTCTCCTCCCTCTTAACCTTCATTTATACGTATAAATTTGCTTTAAAAAACTTACGCGCTTAATTATTTCGCGGAAGGAACTGCGGCGCCCAGAGGAGAAGGATTAAGCATGTCCATCTTGTTGATTGTCTTGATCCAAACTCCGAAACAATGAAATAATGTGCTTTATAAAACCAGACATGAGCATGTGTTTACTTCGTATTTTGAAAGGAAACAAATAAATCAGCAAAACTTTTTTTTTTTTTTAATTGATGCAATAAATATATGATACTGAGCGATGGAATTGGATTTGAAGATAGAATTGGATTCCTTTTCTATCCAGGAATGTGTAAAAAATTGAATGTTAGAAGGGTCTAGAATCAGAAGGGAATTATCATAAACGCTAAAATTGCCAGACTGTCTACTTATTGTTTAAACATGTCAAATTTCAGCTTTCTAAGTTGAGAGGCTGATGAGATTCCCCCGGCCAGGCTCGGCGCGTAGTGACTCCAGAGACCATTGCAGCCGTTGATTTCCGAGCGATTTCCATCGGTTTGGTCCGCTCAAAGAAGCAATGGGCGACAGGAAGTTCCACTCCGATGAAGAGGTACGCAACGTGGTGCACGAGTGGTTGCGCCGTCGCCCAAAATGCTTTTTTTCTGCAGGTATTCAGGCTCTTCCAAAGCGCTGGCGGACTTGCATTGAACGAGGAGGGGACTATGTTGAAAAGTGATTTACTTCTGTACCCTATGTGACCAATAAATAATATTTAAAAAAATAATTATGGTTTTCATTTGACTCTCCCTCGTATATTAAGATGAATAAGAATAACAAAATTAATTATTAACTAGATTAATGGCGTAGACAGGAGGCTGACTCAGCTAGGGTTGCCAACTGGCCGGGTTTTCACAGGCCTGGCCGGAAATATTGCTGTTATTTTGATTAAAGCCGGTGATCAGTACAAACTTCTCACCAGTCCATTTATGACCGTTTTTTAAAATTTATATCTAGTTCGAAGCAATTTCATCTAATTCGAAGTATATATTTAAAAAGTAACTTTCATTCTGTAAATCCAAAAGTATCATCTTTCACCATCTATCAACGATTAATATATTTGTTCATCTGTTTAGACAATTTTAAAGAGATCACAGGGACTGTATCTGAAATTTACTTGTATGAGTGAAAAAGTGCTTCGTAAAGCAATTTCCTGTAGTTGAAGTATAAGTTTAAGAGCCTGCCTTACTAAAAATAATACAAAATTTACCATTTTTCTTTTGCATGTTTATTCATCAGTGAAAGGAGATAATGAAATGCAAGTCACCACAATCGTACATAATGCTATTCTACAACAGAAAATATAAACCTGAAGAATGTTCCGTGTTGCCATCCATAGAAATTTCAGTGTTGCCAGAAAAACAATTTCCCTAAAATCTAAGTTATGGCAGCGAGTAGACGAACAAACTCAACTGCATTTGGTTACGCATCATATTGTTTTGGTTTCCTGTGAACTACTTTTTAAATAATAGTTGTATTTAGTTTGTAATAAACAAAATAGTTTTAACATACAGTTATTAAAACTAAATAATAATGTTAATTAATAAATAGTTCACAAGAAACGAAAACAATATGATACGTAATCAAAATGCAGTTGAGTTCATTCCTCTACTCTTTGTCTTAACTTAGATTTTAGGGAAATTGTTTTTCTGGCAACACTGTAATTTCTATAGATTGCAACGCTGAACAATCTTCAGGTTCATATTTTATGTTGTAGAATAGCATTATCTATGATTGTGGTGACTTGCATCTCATTATCTCCTTTCACTGATGAATAATCAAGCAAAAGAAAAATGGTAAATTTCGTATTATTTTTAGTAAGGCAGGCTCTTAAGAATAAATTTCATTTTCCAAAACCAAAATTGTCACGTAAAGATTAATATATTTTTGTTTATCTGTTTCGATAATTTTAAAGAAGTGGCAGTTATTGATAAATACAATAAAATGATCAATGCTGATTTCAGTTTCTCATTTATAGCACAGAGCTCATTCGTGGCTAAGCGGTTAGCGTACGTGCCTGTGGAGCGGGAGACCCGGCTTCGATTCCCGGTGGGAGCTCATGAGGTTCGGATTCCACGTTAATCAGTAGGTCCATGTCTCATATAGGCTCGCTGCTGCACGGGACGTTAAACTCAAAGTCAACTCAACTCAACTCATTTATAGCACAATGTATCTATTGTAATGATCACCTAGGATCAGGATAATAGACACTGGCAGAATGAAAAAAATTATAAAAACTTTACTTCTAATGTTGAACAAAATAGACCTGTGAGAAATTTCAACCATAGCAATTCGTCTATCCAAGAACCTTCCTGTTCTCGTTGCCGTTCCTACAGTAGCTCAAGTGAAAACCGTTCTTTGCCTCCAGCAAATATTTCTAAGCATAAGCCTGTTAAGAACAAAACCAAACAAAAAAACAAACAGAAAAACAGTGCAAATAGTAGACAAACATATTGTTCACCATCTCTTGTACCTAATCCATTTCTTTGCCCTTACTTTGCTGCCCACGCGAAAAGTGCGTATATTCCAGGTTTTTCTTACCTCCCTCCTCCACCTCCGCCCACTCAACCTAGCACAGATGACCGTCCAAAAATCTAGAATGTGTTGAGAAGGGTCTTCCTTCTCCTTGCACCTCGGATTCTTCGCCCATCACTCAGACATACACAACTGGTACACAAACTGACCATGTAGTGTGCGAGACCGTTCCTCACCCTACTAACTCGCCTCCGGCATTCCACACCACTGTTACTTTGTCATCAACCTCTTCACAGTACTTCATATATAGAGGTACTGTGACTAGGTAACTCATACTTTGACCCCACATAATGAGCATGTAGAAGATCCAGTCAACCATGCTGTAACTAATATTGAGTTACCTTTGAAATTTACAGGAAAATTAGCTTATGTCGACGGTTCCATATATAACAAGAATGTCTCTTTGCTCCTCGATTCAGGTGCTGAGACTTGTCTATATCCCATAAATAAATTACCCCAAAACTGTCAAGTTTTTCCTTTTTCCACTCTTTTACATGGTGTATCAAAGGAGGCAAATCTAATTCAATTTTATTTTGTCTGATACCACTTCAAAATTTTCTTATTTTTCCTGGAAATGGTTTCCTACGAGATCATTGTGGTCATATTAATTATACAGCAAATACTCTTGCCCTTAAGCATTTCGGTACGAAACCTCGGCATACTTCGCGTAATGTGCTTCTTCCAACTCAAGTTACTTTGACAGACGCTACAACAGTGGAAAATAACAAACATTTTACGCTTGTGGCTACGAAAAATTTCTCCATTCCCCCTGCACGGCTAAACTTATTTTATTGTCCCTCACTCTTAAGACTAAGGATAAGCAATTTTTGATACACACTCCAGTATATAGGTGTTAAAAAAGTGTTACATTCTGCAATTTGTTGCAAGTATTGCACTTTTACATGTGCCTCTGGTTAATGTAACGAATCGTACGAAACATTTGAAACAAGACACACCACTTGCAATAGGGTCTTTGTTTCAACAGGATAATGGGGATGTGGTACATGCACATACTATACGTAAATTGTACCTACCTAGTGACGCAGAAGTAAAAGAAAAGATGCGTCAATTTCTTCAAATGATAGGACACTTTATTGATCCCGCGGAATTCAAAATAAACGAAAATCTTGCTCCTGAACAACAGCGACAATTGTGCAACTTACTTTTGAAGTACGCCACTGTGTTTAAGTGAAGTCCTTACGATTTTACTAACATAACGGCTTTCGAATCTTCGCTAAACTTAAAGACGCGTGAGAGTTTTCACAGCTCTATGTTTACCATTCCTCATCGATTAAGGCCCCATGCTCGTGAACAAATTCTGAAACTGTTAAGACAGGAAATCATAGAGGAATCTAATAGTAGTACAAGGAATAATATCCTTGTGATTCCCAAGAAAAACAAGGACGAAGTTCGTTGTGTGCTGAATTTACGCAGGCTCAACTCCTACTGAAACGTTATTCGCAATTCTATAGTGTCTATTGACGACACTATTCAGAAGTTAGCAGACACTCGCTATTTCATATGTTGTAATCTTTATCAGAGCTTTTTTCAATTGCTTCTATATATAGAGGATAGAGAATTTACTGCTTTTAGTGTTCTTTCGTTAAATTTGTCCCATAGTATGTTTCAACTCCCTATAACGCCGATGGGCGCTGTTAATAGTACTATCAACTTACAACGTGTTTTACGACAAATTTTTGAAGAAGTGCCTTCAGACTCGCATGCCCTATACGTTGATGATGTCTATGTTGGTTGCAAAACTTTCCCAGAATAGCTTAGTGTTTTCAAAAAATCCTTCAAGTAGCACAGAAATATTCTGTGCTTTTTAACCTTCACAAATCTACTTTTGGTGATACTGAAATTAAGTGTTTAGGCTTTCATATTAAAGATGGCACAATTTCACTTGATAAGGACAAACTAAAGTAAATTTTAGAAATTCCTGGGTCTTCCACTATCAAACAGTTGCGTTCGTGGCTAAGTGGTGCCAATTACTTCCGATCTTTTTTCAAAAAATTTTCAATTGAACTTGCGCCGTGTATGAAGCACTTAAAAATAAACCCAAAAAGCTCATTTGGAATGATGAAAGAGAAAAAGCTTTCCAATGGATGAAGCAAGCGTTGACTTCACCCCCTCTCCTCCAAATTTATTTAACTGACAACATCGAACACGAAGTCGCTGTTGACAGTTCAATCCTAGGCCGTGGTAGCGTGTTATTACAACGTATGGTAAGTATACAAACCAGTTATGTATGCAAGTTCACGCTTTCTCTCCAGAAAAACAACACCCCCAATCTGTGAGAAGGAATTTTATGCGGCTTTCTTTGCTCTGAAGAAATGTTACAAATATCTCATTTGGAAACATTTTACTATCTTTACGGATAGTACTGCTGTACAAGCAATGAAATGTTCCACTAATTTAACACCCAAATTACAAAGATGGCGTTCTTTCATTATGTCTTTAGACTTTGACATTCAACACATTTCGGGCGTCCGGAACTCAATCTCGGACCATATGAATAGAAACCCCTTACCGCTAAAGCCGAGACAAACCACGAGGCCAATGAAACGCCCCACATGCTTCAACTTCTTGCTCTCGATAAATCGGTTGATATTGCAGCGTTGCAACGTGAAGATTCATTTTTCGGAAAAATAATCAAAATTTTGCACACCAATGACACAAACCACCCCAATATAAGCGTTACAAGAATGAGTTTGTTCAAAACACGGAATTTTATATAAACGCATAAAATTCATTCCCGAAGACAAACATTTGTTGTGTATTCCTAAAAGTTTTCGTGATGCGATATTTGACTAATTCCACAAGCATTCACTAACGCATCCTGTATTTTTGAAAATGTATTTGTTGCTCAAATCGAAATACTACATCCCTCAATTAGAATCTTGGTTATTTCACAAGCTCAAGCGTTGTCAAGATTGTGGTATTTTCAAACGCGCCACCCCACCTGTTAATCAAACTGTACAGAGATATCCTTCATATCATCTGTTTGAAGCCATTTCTTTGGATTTATGTGGCAAACTAATGCCTTCTGGTTCTCAAAAATATAATATTTTTATACCGCAGTGGAACATAGTACGTCTTTTACAATCACGGCCCCGATTGTAAGTCCTACTTCAGATACATTCATTAAATTTTTATGGACCACATTGTTATCCCATATTCATGCCCTCGTTTGGTCTTTATGGAAAAGCAATCTTCTCACACCAGTGCGAAAACTAAAGAATTTCTCGAAGCGCTAGGTGTTGAAATTCGATATACACTGCCGAACCAACATTGTACATTAGGATACGCCGAAACGAAAATAGGATATCTACGACAGGTTTTGAGTTTCCTGATCAAAAATGACCATTCATTATGGGCAGAGCATTTTCCTACTGGGACCGCCACGGTAAACAAGACGGTCATAAGCCAACTGTCTCTTTCTCCTTTTGAACTTTTGTACGAAATGCCCCCTATATTTGCAATAGATAGACTTCTTCAAATTCCTACTGAAGACATGGATTTACACGATAGGTTAGCAAAATTTAAAGATCTCCGAGATTATGTCGCTTACAAGAGACAATATTTTGAAAAACACCAATCCAAAATTCACGCTCAGAAATTTTCTGCTGATTTTCTTCCCAGTATGCAAGTAATGGTCAAAAGATTGTATACAAAATCAAATGAAGATGGTACTCTTCGTAGCTTATTTGATGGCCCCTATACTATTATTTCCCGACTTGATGGTAATTCATATCTCCTTGTCATCAATGGAAAGCACGTGCCTATCGCTAAGAATAGACTTAAACTCTATTATGAAAATAATGTCAACCCTCAATTTGTGACTAAATATCGCAATTACTTGTAACCTGCATATATTCACACAAACGTATTTTGCTTCCAGTTTCCGACTTCGTCTCTCACTGTTTCGCTCATACATTTTTTTGGAACAAGTGCATTTCTTTCATCCCATGATTGCCACTTTAACCATTTCAGTTAAATGCACCATTTGTCTTATCATTTATTCTAACATTAGTATTTTCATAATAATTAACTTTCTTGAACAACGTTTCTCCCCAGTTTTTTTACTGTGTGTTGGCAAACCTGCTCACATATTTCCTCATTACATACTTTTATTTGCTCATTTCGCTTTCCAACAAGCCTCCGGTAATACACTCAACACATGTGCATCACCCTTAGTGACGTTTTGTTCGTTTATATTCTCTGGCATGTCATTCCAAGTAAACAAATAACTTCTTTTTCTTCTAGCTATCACTGGATTGGCCAAAGTAGTATTGTTTGGAAGAGGAATGTAATAATCACCTAGGATCAGGACAATATGCACTGGGAGAATGAAAAAAATATAAAAACTTTACTTCTAATAAAACAAAATAAACTTGTGTTTTCCTTCAAGTCAACAGAAAGCCGTTGGAAAAGTTTCCGTGGGTGCAATAAGATACGAAACACAAGCTAAAATGAACTTCCTAAGTAAAATTTAGTTACAGAAAGTAGTTCGTGACCTGAAAAACCAAGAACAGCAAGCAGTATTTAAACTTCGGGTTTTGAGGTCACGGGGCTCGTTCTCGATTGGTAGGCCAAGGTATTGCACGTTCGATGACGAATTCTTGATTAACAGGCTGCCTCGATTTCGGAAGAGAGAGGCCCTAAGTTCAATCCAGTTATATCCAGCTCCATAAGCAACGCAAAGAGGTTTGCTGTGGGCCTTGACTGTTGCCTACCTCAGAGGTTCTGAGATCCATCCAGTTCTATATAGTCACGCAAAGAGGTTTGCTGTGGGCTACTATGATGCTATCCTTAGAGGTCCGAAGTTCGATCCCGACTCCGTAGCCACACAAAGAGGTTTGTTGTGGACTTGCAATCTGATTGTTGCTCTGGGCTTGGAAGAGGAAGAAGTGATGCATCCAGTAATCTATAGTGCCTATAATTAGTGCATCATTAAACCCATTATCGTGTGGTATGAATATGAGACCAGAAGCTGACTTCCAAGACGTGGCCGAAATATGTAAGTGGCCAGTAATGGAGTTCAATGCATAAATGATAGATTCACTCTTATGACAGTTCTAAGAGATATAGCCCAAGGCTCGTCATATGCCTCCTATTATTTCAAATCGCCTTGCTGATATGATTTTCTTTGTAAGTCAGACAAAATCTATATTATTTAATTAAACTCTGTTAAACTAACTTTATGATACACAGTTTGACCCTGGTTTAGCAGATAACCAATAGTGACCAACAGATTCCCTCTGTTGTATGAGCTCCTTCGTGGCTAAGCGGTTAGCGTACGCGCCTTTGGCGTGGGCGACCCGGGTTCGATTCCCGGCGGGAGCTCATGTGGTTCGGATTCCACGTTAATTAGTAGGTCCACGTCTCATATAGCCTCGCTGCTGAACGGGACGCTAAACTAAAATCAACTCAACTCCCTCTGTTGTATATATAGCTTATGTAAATAAACAATCATCGTAATTATGTTTTCTCTCTTATTCCATTTTGCAATTCTTAAATATGGTTAACGAAAGGTTGTAAGAACTAGTAGCGTTATATTAGCGAAGATTCACCAAGAAGTTTATAAAATAATTAGGTCCTTATTTATTTTAGAGTTGCAGAGGCTTATCGCCCAGCCTCGTTGGGAAGAAGAAACATATACTGTTTATTGCATTGCAAATAGCACACCCTAGAGTGGAATCGAATCATAGGTCACACTCTGTCACCGTACTACCACACCGACCTAATGAGAATAGTAATGTTCTAAGACAAGAACCATTATTTTGTTTTACTATTAAGCTTATTAGTGAATGTACTAAGGATATGGAGAATACAGATGCTAATGCGCTTTTCTTCACGATATTACATTTTCTCCCCATGGATGGGTCCAAACAGAGATACTTCACACTTAGACCTATATCATAGGGAATTTTGAAGGGGTGCCGGTTTTTTATTTTCCAGAGTTGGAACCCTAGACTCTGCTCAAGTCCTACCTGCTTTAGTAGCCTACAGTGCTTCCAAACTAGATTCTGCTTTCATGTAATATATTGCATTTGCGCCTCTTTTATAGAGAAATGTCATGACTCTTTTATATAGATAATTTGCATCGGCACAAATCTGTCTTTAGAATTGCGGGGACGGGTAAGACCGTTCCCATAATATCCTTTTTTTAAGCGATGTTCAAAGTATTTATGAAGCTGAAAACCAATGCTGTGGAGGATCAAGGGAGCAGAGTTATCTTTAAGATTGGGAGGCGGGCAGATTTGAGCCTTATTCTGAGGTAAGGGGATGAGACTCATACTGCGGTACATGAATCTGATTTATGAGGTGAACCTGATGTATATTATATATCAGGTGATGCAGATGCAGTGGCAGTGGGACACAAATCATCACATTTCTCCCCCCAAAACACATTTCAAATCGGATTATTAAAAGAGAGGAGAGTCCCACAGTTCCAAGTACGAGGGGGATTGTCTTCCTCATCT
Source organism: Thermobia domestica (assembly GCF_964235325.1). Lineage (NCBI taxonomy): Eukaryota > Metazoa > Arthropoda > Insecta > Zygentoma > Lepismatidae > Thermobia > Thermobia domestica. The sequence continues at coordinate 38,052,611 of NC_137471.1, forward strand.
ACCTGGGATTTACACCAGTGATAATTTGTCACGAAAACAATCTTTACGGAGACATGCTTAAAGAAAAACTTACATCCCACAAACTCCATTGTTAATCCTACACATGATTTCAACAGATTGGTTATACACTGTATTCTTAATCTTCTCCAACTCTCATTACCATAGGCAAGGGCGCCGATTTCTCTGTAATTTTTTTTTGGGGGGGGGGGGCATTCAGATGCAGAAGGCATATATGAGGATTTTAAGACAAATTGCATTCAAATTATGCCAAATATTGTATATTTTCAAATACAATAAGAGGGCCCACATCAGCTATGGGGGGGCCGGGCACCCTCGGGCCCCGATCGAAGTCCTTGACCATAGGCATCATATTATTATTATTATTATTTAGCTACAGTTTAGCCGCATTGTTAACGTGTGGAACCTAGGTGTGCATAGCCCTGGTTCTATTCTTGCTGGGAACAGTACAATTTCGGCTATTGACCCAGCATCATGAGGTAATCGGGAAACTGCCCAAATTAAGGGGTAGCTAACTTCGATTGAGAAAGCCAAAAATAATGGCGTCTTGGAATCGATGGGTTGCCATTCGTCACCAAATTGAATGTGAGTCATCTAGTTGGTCATAGAATTTCACATAGAGTTTCGTCAGGAAGTTTAAATTATTACTTGCTTTCATCAGTATTTCCATGCTCTAGGATTAGGATTAGGAATTAGATTGCTGGGCTGTCGGAATCTAAGGCCATTTTGTCCTATTTCCATGCTGTAAGTAAAGAAAACATTGAAAAGAATTTGATTTTTGTCTTATCTCCCTCAACTACAGTTCACCTCAAACTACCTATGTATTGAAATAAAAACCTATGAAGTATTATGACCAACCATATAACCCACATTTCAGTAGGTGACGCCACTGATAATAATATATATCAGTGGTGCCCCCCCCTATGTCCATGACGCATCCCCCGCAATTGTCTATCCATAGGTGTTCTTCCATGAAAAAAAATCTTTTCGATTAATTTTTACACCCCCTGAAACATATTTATATAGATTTTTACCCCCCCCCCAATATTTCAATGACGCAGTTTGCGTCATAGCTCCCCCTTGTGGGCACCCCTGTATATATATATATATATGTATGTGTGTGTGTGTGTGTAAGCGCATTTCTTTGTTAAAGCAATTATTAATGGGCTAGGTCATTGGCATGTTTACGATTTTGTTTTGCTAACTTTGTTCCTGGAAATGTGAAAATTCTGCAAGATATTTCATTTACTTTAAAATAGTAAACAAAATTTTGGGGGGCTTAAGCCCGGAAGCTCCACTGTAAATACGACACTGAGTTAGGTGGTAGCGCAGCCTTGGCTGTACCTCGCCCTAAATAAAGAGTTTATTATTATTATTATTATTATTATTATTATTATTATTATTATTATTATTATTATTATTATTATTATTATTATTATTATACACAAAAACAAATAGTAATACAAATTGTCAAATTGTCGGAAAATTGTCAAAAAGAAATACTTAGAGGCGAGAAAATCATATTATATGAGTCTGGAAAATAGTATTGTCAATAACAATATGTTTTTCTGGAAAATATCTAAAAATTCTGATGGCAAGCAAATAACAACTGAAATGAAACATAATGACAAATCAGTCACAGAATCAAATGATGTTGTGGAATTATTTAAAGATGTTTTTAGTGAAAATTTTAATTTGGAATTAGGACATTACCCAGATAGTCAGATTATGAATTCTCCTTCGCTCATTAGCAACCATGACGTCATAGCTATACCGAATATCACTGAGTCTGATGTGATTCCAGCAATCAAAGTTATTAAGGCAAGCACAGTTCCTGGTGTTGACAATATACCTTATTATATAATTAAAGCCTGTAGTACCGAATTGTCAACTATTTTAACAAATATATTTAATGCATCCCTGAGAAATGGTGAGTTTCCTTCAATGTGGAAACAAGTATACATTGTACCAGTACACAAAACAGGTGATCGTAGAATTATAAAAAAAAATTGTAGGCCAATAACACTAGTCAATGCATTTTGCAAGATTTTTGAAATTATAATACACAAATATTTATATTTTAATGTAAAAAACAAATTAAGTGAATTTCAGCATGGATTTTATAAAGGGAAATCGATTGTAACAAATCTTGTACATTTTACTGATTTTACACATTTACGACTTAAGAATAGATTACAAGTAGACTATATATATATGTCAAAAGCTTTTGATTCCATAAAGCATGAAATTCGCTGGTTTGTAAGCTATCTAGCAAACAGAACGTTTAAAGTAAAAGTTGGTCAAATAACCTCTAGTTACGGTTATATAAAGAATGGCATACCTCAGGGATCTCCTCTGGGACCCCTTCTTTTTTCAATATTTATTAATGATTTGCCTGAGAAAATTAAATACTCAAATATTTTGTTCTATGCCGATGATTTAAAATTATTTAGAATAGTAAATAGTGAGTATGATAACTACTTACTACAGAAAGATCTAGATACTGTTAGTACATGGTGTAAAAGTAACTTATTGAAAATAAATTGTGAGAAAACTAAATACATATCATATACCAACAAAATCCAATACTACGTGAGCAAATATGTAATTAATTTAGTAACATTGCATAAAGCCAAACAGATTAAAGATTTGGGTATAATGTTTGACAGAAATATGAAATTCATCTATCATATAAATGATATAATCCAAAGGACGAGGAGATTAATCGGGTTTATTTTCAAACAATGGCTTGAGTTTAGAAATGCCAGTTCATATGTATATTTATACAAGATGCTTGCAAGATCAAGATTAGAGTTTGGTGTAGTTATTTGAAATAGTATAGGTATAACATTGGCAAACAAAATTGAGTCAGTACAAAAATGTTTTATTAGGTTACTATGCCATAAAATGAATAGACTACTACTCACGTAGTTAGAAATACTGGTGTCAATTTTGGGGATTGCAGACATTGAACGACAGGAGAAAACTTATTGAAAGAGATTTTATTAATAAACTACTAGACAATAGCTACCATAGTGAATATTGCTTGCATAATATAGGTATAAGGATGCCCATGTATAATACAAGAAATAGATCAACATTAGTTTCTTTGAATCCGAAATCTGTAATTTATTTATTCCTTTAATTTATTTTTATCAGTATAAAAGCATGAATTTTAGAGCTTGACAAATATTTTTAGTATTTATGACGACTATTTTGAGACTAAAAGAATAGTTGGTGTTAATTTGACAAGAAATTATTAATCTGACATTATTTTACCTTATTTTATCACTATGTTTTATTGTTATGTTTTATTGTTTATATTTTATGTTTTATTGTTTTAGTGTGTAGCTTACGTTCTATGTAATATGTGTTTATCTTGTCTGATAAAGTGCTGTATTTTTGCCGTTAGGCTGTTCATGGCACAGAAATAAACATTATTATTATTATTATTATTATTATTATTATTATTATTATTATTATTATTATTATTATTATTATTATTATTATTATTATTATTATTATTATTAAAACAATTATTAGTGCTCTTCATGATATATTTCTGGCTATGCCACTGATCATTATTACTCTAATTATTGCATTTATGAAGTTCGTAATTACTATGTATTGACGCTGTTTAGAATTTTTTTTTTCGTTTGAGATTTATACTATTATATATAATCAACATAAATGGCCTACTACTATAGATAGAAACATAAAATTTAGACAGCAAAGTCTTTTGTTATGAAATCAAATAATCAGAAAGGATTTTTAAAATACGTATTCTAAGGGATGTGAAAGGGGGTTGAAATTTTTATATCAAGAATGAACTATTTCACGTTAGTAAGACAAAACTTGGCATATGAATTTTCTATTAAAAATAACTGAATTTGTGTTTCATGTTTTTCGAAAATTCCACTTAAATAGGAAAAAAAGGTACAATTTCTATCTTACAAATTTTGATTCCTCATTGTAAAACTGCCTATGTGAGAATCCACTCAAGTCGGAGAAGTGGAATTCGATATTTAAAATCTTAATACACAGTATTAAGTCCAACGCGTGTGCGTTTGATGGAATAACAGGAAAAAATGCTTCGTCTGTCTGTTCCGTTTATTTTAACTCCACTTACTGACATAGTAAATTATTCATTATCTCAAGGTTGTTTTCCAGAATTGTGGAAGCGAGCGAAGGTGGTTCCACTACCCAAGAAGACAGTTGTACAGTCGCTTGATGAACTTCGTCCCATCAGTATACTTTCAATTACCTCCAAAGTACTAGAAAAGGTAGCTTTCCAGCAATTAACAACTTATATAATCAAAAATGAAATATTGCCTGTTACTCAATCCGGCTTCCATGAAGAACATAGTACAATCACAGCCCTTTTAGAAATTACAGATTCAATTTTGAATTGAATAGAAAATTAAATGGTACCAGTTTTGGTCTTGTTGGATCTTTCGAAGGCTTTCGATATGGTAAATCATAAACTCCTACTTGAAATATTACAACTTCTCGAATTCAGTTAATAAATGGTTCTACAGCTATCTCTCTTGTAGACAGCAACAAGTAATACTAAGCGGAAAAAAGACTCAGGTATCTACCTCATCCTTGATAAAGGCAGGAGTTCCGCAAGATTCAATATTAGAGCCCCTATTATTTTCGATCTTTTCAGCAGATCTCTCTACAGTCATAAAACATTCATCAGTTCACTTCTATGCGGATGATACACAGATCTTCATCAGTAGTGGGCGATTGGACCAGGTTCGGCAATCCATGATGCGACGAGTTGCTGTATGCATTGACGCGCAGGGAGGGCACTTCCAGAAGTTTCCAGAAGAAAAAAAAACCCTGTCGCATGCACTAAAGTATTGCAAGAAAATATTATGGACACAATAGAGTTACTTAATAGGGATCTCTCAGCTGTTAGCAACCGGTGCCATAAGAATAGTCTTTTACTTAATCCATTAAAATGTGTTTTCGCTGTATTGGGAACATCACATCAGTTGAGCAAAGTCAACCCTGATGACCTAAAACTAACTATAATGGATTCTAATATTCAATTTTCTCCATTTGTAAATGATCTAGGCTTAATAATAGATCAAGGGCTTAGCTGGAATAAACACATTTCTGAACAGTATATTAAAGGTAAGCGCATCTTACGACAGCTTCATAAATTAAAAGGCTATTTGTCGCAAGAAACAAGACTATATCTTGTTAACACTCTCATTTTGCCTCTGTTCGATTACTGAGATTCAATATATGGTAGCTCTCTCTCCACTGAAAATACTAGGGCAATACAGAAAATACAGAACTACTCTATACGCTTATCTCTCAATTACAGAAAGTCTCAGCATATTCTGCCGGTACTTAATGAAAACAATATCCTAACCATTTCAAGAAGACGATATCTCCGGTACTGTTGTTTACTATACAGAATAAATTCACATAAAACACCACCTTACTTGCATCATAAATTAACCCTTTGACAGAGGAAGTCGACTTTTGTCGACAGAAACAAAATTTCCTTAACATGCGAATGTCGACTATAGTCAACGTGTTAAAATTTGTTTGTCGAAAATAATAATAATAATAATAATAATAATAATAATAATAATAATAATAATAATATAGAGTGTTTTAAAACAAAGCCGACAACGTTTGGGAGGTGATTTCTGACACCAGATAAGACAAAGGTATAGACCAACCTGGGCGCACAAATGCTTCCTTTCGGAGTTATAGGCTGCCGAAAACATGAAAAAATGATCTTTAAAGCTCCATAGCTCCAAAACTATAGAACCTACCGTAGTCGGGTCAAGACTTCACTTAGGAATTAATAAGTGCCCTATCCAGGGCCGCTTTTCCGCTGAGGTACGCTAGGCGTGTGTCTAGGGCGCAAAATTGAAGTACGAAAAAAGAAGAAAAAATAAGATACGCTGGTGCAGAAAACGTCATTTCTGTTCCAGTTGAGTTACTTGATAAATAAGAATACTTAAGGACAGTTGTCTGAGAATAACTGGGGGTGAAAACAAACTATTAACTGTACTAATATTAAAAAAAATACGTGTTTTCTGCTATTACAGAAGAAAGAGTTTGATCTCCTTGGCGCTACTGAGGAGTTACAGACATTATATTTTTCTCCATTTGACTCTCTAACTTAAAGATTATGTGCTGAAGGTAAGAAGCAGCATAATTCTACAATAGGTTGCTTTTACGTAGAGTATCAGTTACTTCAGTTCTCCACCTTCGGGCTACTTACCTCATGTGGTAAATTCAAAACAATTTCAATTTAAAACTAATACATTGTAAAACTTTTTCATAATTAAATATATATACCGGTAAGGAAAATAAACATTTAATAGGGAAATCTGTTATCAAAGTGTCCAAAAAAGTAGATAGAAAACTATCTAGTGACAAACATTGTGAAACTTTATAAAATTCTCCAAATTAGAATTAACATTTACGTTAATACGGGGAAATAATTACGTAACTGTTTGCAAACAAAAATTAGGGACACTAATGCAAGTGCGACAACGACACTTTTTTCTTTTTCTTTTTGGTATCGTCATGAGTTTTACACATATGTTACAATTGATTCTTTCCCACATAAAAAAATAAATAAAATAACCATAGTAATAAAAGTGTCAATTGCACTTCTATGGTGTTCGAACCAGCTACACCTGAGGTTTAGAGGCTTGTTGCTTTAATTGACTGAGCTATTTGTTTTCTTACGTCAACTAAACCTGTTCTACGGTAAAAATGATTTTTCATTACGATCGTGCTACCAATTCGTCCTTTTCCATAGGTAATTTCAACTATTTGCTCTATCTATACGTTAATACTTGGCATAGATTCATATATTTGGAGCTTGCAGATAATGTACGTAATAAGACATATAAGAAATATTTCCTTAAAATTTTCGTTTGTAGATTTAATCACATTTCTCTCAATGACATACATGCCGTTGCTTCGTGTTGAAATGCAGAATTTCCTCGCGTTCTTGAAAAGTTCACACTTTAGCAGAGTTGGTAATTCTCGTAATTTCGGTGAATTTAATGTTTTTTGCTTCTAATTTATTTATTTTAAGCTAATATGTAACACAAATATTAAAAACTGGTTTGTCATTAACGCTTCCTGCTGAGGAAACCTTCCGAAATTTCGAACATATAAAGAAAACGGAGATATTTTCAAAAAACTTCATAATAAAGAGACGCGTCATTTATTTTGCTCATAGTAGTACCTTCCCAAATTTAGAAGTCGCAATGAGACAAACTGTACAGCAGAGAGAAGCTTTTCTGCCCTGAATGAAAAGCTTAAAAGTTCGATGTTGCTACGTACTCAAAATGATATTACAATGGAAATTGATTAGAATGATGCCATTAATGATTTTGCAATGATTAAAGTTCGAAGAAAACTTTGTTGTTCAAGTACGATGACAGTGACTCAATAAAGAATAAGGATGTCTAAGAAGAAAGGATAGTAAAGCGACGAAAAAGATGATAATTAACAAGTTGAAAACCGTTCATACAATAATGTATACCCTATACTGTAATTGCAAACGATTTCATTAATTTATGTAGTAATTTACAAAAAGGTGGGTGGTCCGTGATGCCGTAAGGTAAGAAATGAACAAGAGTGGCCAAACCATGCCACTATCCTTTCCTTTCGGCTGCCGGTTGCCAGTTCGGTACACTGCGGGTCCATAGGTGGTGGATAATGAAAAGACTCTCCAAAGAGCAGAAAACAAAGAAAGGAAAAAGAGTAAGAGAGTTAAGGGAAAATCCCTCCCGAACCAAAATTGGTAAGGTAATAACTGACAGAGGAGGGGGGTGCTCTGGAAATAGTGGGGATGTAACAATTTGAAGTGCCTAGGCCGTCGGGAGGTTAAAAACGGCCCTGGCAATATCCAAATATTCTTGTTTTAGATTCCTAAGGTACTGACGCAACAATTTTAATATAGGGAGTTTGGCTACGGGCATATAATTTGAAGTACTTACCAATTAACTCTCTAAAAATTGTTGCGGAAGTACCGCAGGATTCTGACACATGGACTTTTGGATAGGGCACATACTAGTTTCTAAATAAAGTCTTGACCCGACTACGATAAGTAATATAGTTTTTGAGCTATGACCGTTAAAGTTCACTTTTTCATGTTTTCGGCAGCCTATAACTCCGAAAGAAAGCATTTGTGCATCCAGGTTGGTCTATACTTTTTGTCTTATCTTGGTGTCAGGAATCACCTCCCAAACGTTGTCGGTGTTGGTTTGAAAGTTCTGACGTTGAAGTTCTGCCTTGAAGAGAGCGTGTGCGTGCCTTACTGCCGTGGTCTTCCTTGTTACCGTGACCTGACTTTCTTTTTATCTCGGTAGCCGTTTATTAGGCGTAGCCAGTGGCATATTTAAGGAGGGCTTCCCGGTTTAAGCTCCCCAAAATTGTATTTACTTTTTTAAAGAAAATGAACTATCTTGTTGAATTTTCATATTTTGGGGGATAAAGTTAGGAAAGCCCTCCGAAACAAAATCATAAATACGCCACTGGTCTTAGCAGTTTGTTGTATGAAACTGTAGTTGTCTTCATAAGAAAAATGCACATCGTATCACTTGATTTATTGAAATAAATTCAGATATACAAACATAATGACAAGTACTGTATCTATTCATAACCAAGTATTGGAAACACATTCCCTATAGTATTACTGTCTCCCAAACAGCATTATACATTCATGAATACTTATTCCTTATTGGACCAATATCGTGGTGACCTATAAAGAATATCTAATGCGAATGTTCGTGATTGATTTTCAGTAACAAAAAGGTTATGCTATACAATACCTTCAGCTAAGACCAATATGAAACAAATAACAATACAATATATTATAATACTTAATTCGATATTAACTGCAAGCCTCATTGGCACATCGACTAGTATGAAATAGATAATTCTACCGTTTGTAAAGAGAAGCTATTAAATAATAAAAATGTAATTATGTATTATGATCGAAGTTCATTTAATATGTATATGTACGCAGCTAGGTCTATATACAGTATTTCTTTGATATTATTTTTTAAGTAATTAGAAGTCAATATTCATTGATAACACTGCGCTGGGAAAAAAATATTGAATAAAAGATTATGAAGTTTAGTTGTGAAAAGCTTTAATTGGTATATTTTCTAGTCTCTGTAGCAAAGTACCACGTAATTACACCTAGGTAAGCGACTGGCACGTTCATAATTATTTTGTTGGTTTGAGTAAGCGTGCACGAGCTTCTGCTGTGCTTTTAGCACATATTTCAGTATCTTTTTTTCTGATGCCTTGTAGTGCCCTTTCTTACACCGTTCTGGTACGGTGCTGGCAATCCCACAATATGTGTTGCTTATCATAAGATCATCTAGAAATATCGCAGCATCGGACTTCCGAGAGCTGATTCGTTGCCAACGTAGGACAGGCTTACAAGGAAAGAAACAGGACATAAGAATTGAATAAAGCACATCAGAAATAAATAGGCAATGCGTTCCATAAGATGAGAATAGGAATTAAACACAACTGTAGAATGTTGACTAGTTTTAATTCTGTTACTGTATATAACAAACAAACAGTTGTCGTCTCATCATATCGGTTACAATCAAGACGGTTATGCCAGTGTGATTATGGTAGTGTACACATCCATATATCCAAATTCATCAACATTAACATGTGAGTTATGTACGTAATAGCATCCCTGTTTCATCCACCAATACACATAATTAACGTTTATCTACTAATATCTTCGTATTCCAATGCATATTTAGTCCTTTAAATCGTCGTGTTTCATATTCATATCAATAACATTTATATTACTTTTAATGAACCAGTTTTACAATAGCAGAAGGATGATAATTTAATCACAGGAAGCAAACCTAATCATTTGACATGGCATACACAATAATAATAAAACGAGTACACTATCATATCGGTACAGGCATCCGAATTGTTATTTGTAATTAACTTCTAAGATGTTCTATTCATCCTGGTGTGAAAGATATTATTTATACACAGGAGAGAAGACATTCCAGTTACGGAATCCTCACGGATTCCAGACTATTTAAACTAATACAACAAATTCATGTTTTCTTCTCTTGATCAACACTACTATTTCAACTTCAATTACTAATAATATAAAAACAGCAAAAATCTCAATTCAACAGAGGAAAAAGAATACAACTGGCTATAATTTCGCTGCCATTAACGCCTGTACACCGATGGCGCAGATTAATTATAATCCAACATTAATTTATACAACGAAATAAACAAAAATAATAGCATAAATGCAATACTAACAATAACTAATAAACTTTTGGTAATGGTAAAGATAAACAATAAGGGCATATTAAAAAAAATAATCTTATTCTGTAATGGAGACCAAACGGGTCCATTACAGCCTGTCTGTCTATATTCCTATTTGTTTCGTCCAAAAGAAACATGAATGCATCTTTTTAAAATTAAGTTTAGAGTAGGGGTAAAAGTGGATCTGAAAATGTAGGAGGATGGTACGTAGCGGCATGGCGATACGGCGTTCCCCTTGCCTATCTTTGCCCATTGTAATTTTTGCAGGAACTGAAGGGACGTCGTGCATTTTTTTTCGAGGTGAAGGCACGGCGTCCCCCGCGTCCCTCACTTTTACTCCTGGTTTAGAGTGTGAGTTTTTACATGTTTCTGAAATAAACCTAGTAAGTCGGTGTAAAAGCTGACGGAAAGATTGAAGAATACGGGTCCAAACGAGAAATCAATTTTTTGGAACACTCTACCCCCACAGAATACGCTTTTAATTAAATTGACATGATTAAAAAGAGCTTAAAGTGGGTATTAACTTAGGCTTGCCATATTTCAAAAATGAAGATCCGGGACACTGCTAAATTACGAGAATCTTCGAAATGCTTAAAATTAAGAAAGTGTTTTATCTACTCATTTACTTTCTTTGATAAGATAGAGTTGTTCAAGTATTACGTAATCACATTTTTACTCATTTTAGTAGACCTTTTCCTCCCTAGTTAAGCAAACGTAAACAGATAATTTACCCTCTCCCTCCTGATAATCATTTTTTTTTAACTTCTCAGGATCTGTTATGTTTCGTGCCTTTCAGAGTCTGTTTTAGCTCATTCAAGGTATGATGTTTCCTTTCACACGTTTTGTTTGTTCGTGTTGTTGTTGTTTTTTTTAGAACGAATAATTTATTGGCAATATGTTCTGGCGGTGTTTGTTACTTTCAAAGAACTTCTTTCGTTGAATTTTTACTTTATATCTGTTAAGAGAATAATTATATACCTAATCCTGTGGAAAAAAGCAAACTATAATATTCCATTCCTTTCTTTTTCACTGAAATCCGGACATCTAAGCATCCCGAGAAATATTTTCGGGACACCGGAGAAATATTTTCGGAGATCTTGATTCCGTGACGGTCTCGGATTTTCCGGGAGGAATGGCAACCCTATGCTATGTTCCATAACTCATTTGAAACAGGTCAGCCGTTTACACAACACCAAAAACTATGAATTCAAAACTAATTTGAGTCATTATTGATATCTTCCTTTTACCCCTTCCTCCCTCTGACGATGGGGCTGAACTTGGACTTGAACGGCATTAACAGCGTCACTATTGGTTCAGAGATTCCGAAAATTATAGATTGTATATACAAAATACTTACTATAACAAAAACGTCGTATCTAGCACGTAGATTTTTATGTTTATTCCCGGACTTAAATAATAATAGCACACGACGATATAGTTTCTTCCTCTCCATACTCAGTCATAATTCGGATTCCGACTCAAAATCCTCCACAGTAAGTACTACACGCCTTGAACAGTTTACCTCAATACATAATTTTAAAATCTTTTCCAATTTTCTTTTTAAATTGTGAATTCCTTTCTCTTAAACGAATATAAAGATATGAATGGCACATGAGGGATCTTCGTCTCACCAGATTAACACAATGCAACAAATTGCATGGTCACAAAAACTGTTTTCGAAAATGTGGGCGTTCTTTATGTATTTCGACCTCCTTAATTCGAAAATGATACTCAAAATATCGTATAACCCACAGTTTTGGCACAAATTGCTTACATTTGCAATTGATGACAATGTAATATAATAATATAATAATATATATGAAAACACCATATGAAGCTCAGAAGCGGCGCATCGCTTTCAACTGTTCAACAGTTGCGCCCCTAGCGGTACACAGCGAACTGTCACATTGGAAATGCCGCTTCCTGTTCGTCACTGTATTGTTGGAGGAAGAACGTACGTGTTAGTGTTAGTGTAAAATGTCTACCCGAGGCTGTGTAATCTCTCCTAACAGTTTTTGTTATATTTGGGTGAACTTGTGGTGAAAAAGACCGAAGAAACATTACAAATTTCATCAAAAAGGTCTACCATGCCTATTTCGGAGTGAAACTAGGCGACATCAACAAGCCATAGACTCCACAGGTCGTGTGTGTTGTATGTAGAAGATTTACGACGGTGAGGGTCAAGAAAGAAGAAGCCATTACGATTTATCATCACTATGGTCTGGTGGAAGCAACAGAATCATACCGACGACTGCTACTTCTGCTCTAGTAAGGTTACGGTTTCAACAAGAAGAACAAAAACACTATTGAGTGTCCGTGATTCGTCCTGTTCCACATGGCCCGGATATACTTATACCACAGCCTTCACAGACATTAGATACGGACGACAGTGATGACATGGCTACCGTGCAGGAGACGGATGATACTGAATTTCAAGTAGGCATAGATGAGGGCCCTATTCTGTTCACTCAAATCTAAATGATTTAGTCCGTGATATGGGACTGACAATGGACAAAGCAGAGCTCCTAGGGTCACAATGAAGCAGTTTGTCAAGGCATTACCTAAGTATGGCAACTGTTTCGAATATCTGTGTAACAAGTTCCCCAGTCTGTCAGATGCTAAGTTACATGAAGATGTGTTTACTGGTCCCGATATTCGCAAACTAATGTTTGATAAGGTTTCCTTCATTCAATGAATGCCGTGGAGCGAGAAGCGTGGACCGCCTTTAAATGTGTGGTTCAAAACTTTCTGGTAAAAAATCGTAGCTCAGATTATATCGACATAGTTGAGAACATGCTGACGAAATTAAAATACTGGGATGCTCAATGAATTTGAAGTTAAATTTTTTACATTCGCATCTTGACTTTTCCCTCCAAATCTGGGTGCTGTATTTGAGAAACATGGTGAAAGATTCCATCAGGATATCAAGGGCATGGAACGACGATACCAAGGCACTTGGAATGTTCGGATGATGGGTGCTGGATATTTCATCGTGAGCACCCGGATATACTGCATAAGAGGAAAAGCAGGGCCACGCCATAACCACTAAGAAAGCACGGAATGAATGAGTTTAATGCTTGTTTTGTACCACATTCCCTGTACGCATTTGTTCACTATGTGCATATTTCAATTTTTATTGTTTTAAACTTATATTCTACTTCAGCACGATTCGTGTTCCATATATATATATATATATATATATATATATATATATATATATATATATATATATATATATATATATATATGCCATACTTCCACATATGTTATCAATATTTGCAAAGTATACAATTTGTGCCAAATACTGGGTGGTAGGATGTTTTGATTGTCATTGTCAAATTCAGGAGGTCGAAATACATAAAGAACACATACTTTTGCAAAACGTTTTTTTCACTGTTGCACAGTGTTACTTATGAATAGAAACACAATCAATTAGGAACCCTTGATAATTTCCACAAATTATATATAATTAGTTCGTTTCACCATGCTAATTTTATTTTGGATTGTATTTTTCATACGTGGCCTTTTTATTCTCTTGCATTTTATTTATTTTTTTGATTTGTAGTATTTAACTTCTTTGTTTATTTTGGTAGCATATTCTTTCCTGTGTGATTGAAATCTTTTTAAAATTAAAAAACAGTGAATCCACATAGGTTAAGTACACGAAAAAAGTTTACAGAGTCTTATCTTCACCCGGTAAAAGAAGCCATAAATAAATAAATAAAAACAAGGTCGTTTCGGTACAAAAAATTGTTCGTGTTACCCACATTGTCTAGTAAAAATTATTTGATGTAGTTGATGACATATAAACGTATAAATGGTGTTGATTTTCCATCGATAAAGTAACCATAAAATGTATTTTGATTTATTTTACAAAGTGAGACAATATATTCGTGATAGCTGTGTTCAACTCGTGTTTTTTCTGTACGCTATTCTGGTTTCTTTTCCATTAGCGCCTTTTAACTGAGGAAATGTGTTTATGTCCGTTAAAAACATACATGCACGCACAATATAACTTGAAATTGTTTCTAAAATTTCCATTACAACACCAACTGGTAACGTTACATTGAATACTGGGATTAACGTCCTTATAGTCACATTTCGTTTCTGTAGAAATCCAGGTAAGAAACCATATCTTCTTGCAAGTTTTGCTTAATCTTTATTTTACTATATATTTATTATAAACATTTTTAGTATTATTCGGTTTACTTTCTTACTTTATCTAGAGTATGTTGCTCAAACTACCTTTGGGAATGGAGTTCATTCAGTAACGCATACGAAAACACTGTTAGTTTCTATGTTTAATGTTTGTAGAATTAACATACAAAAAAGTAATCGATAATACCTATAATCTAAAATGGATATATAAGGATAAACTATCAACCGACAACGATTAGTTTGCATGACGAAACATTCTGGTTTCGTCCGTAGTTCATTATGTTATAGTGGACATCTGATCACATTTAACACCAGTGCATTGTTGTGTATTGTCTTGGTTTGTTCTGAATGACGAGTTTCCCGGAACAATTCATCAAAAACTTGACACAATTTACGCAAGAACAATATTTTGGTACAATTTAGTATATTATGAAAACGACGATTAAAAAAAAAAAAATTGAAAATTGAAGTTTGTGCAAGATGAAAGCAATCTAAATGTTTCTCTTATGAGGAATCTCTAATGTTTTTATTTTCTCATATAAACTCATCAAAGATAACAATGGCGAAATTTTCACATTCATTAATAGCTACAATTGAATTATTGCTAGATATAATATTACTAATTGATCTTTAAATTGTAATTCTGCTTTTTCAAATCGTTTTTGCGTTTGTTGATATTTATGCTGATTCATACGTTTGGAATACATGTAAAATAATATTGTTGTTTAATCAACCTGGTTGTCATAGGAAGTTGAATAAGTGAAAAGTTTACCACATCCAGATAGGTAAAAGACATGGTATATCATCAGGTAATAATTCTCAATTCTATTTTTTAGATTATTTTTCTTTAATCATCTTATCTGTATCCAAGTTAAGTCTTGTTAAGTTTACTCATTTATTGTAGAGAAAACGTTCAAAGTATTTTAGTTAAATATTGATTTTACATAATATGACGGTTGTTGACTCCTGGAAGCTAGTTTTGCGAATAGTATGTTTTAATGATACAGCATTATTGTTATAATTGTTCACTCTTTTCATTGTATCTTTAATATACTCCTCATCCGTACCTTCATATGTATTATTACCATAGATGTGTTATTACCACGTTTTCTTCTACTCTACCTAACCCCTGCTATAATTTAATAAACAATGACAGAATAAGTACATCAATAAAACCAATTGTTATAGAAAGTAATGCTAATAAAGTGGTTAAGCAATAATAAGCATATTTAACAACTCGTATCTTTTCTTTTTAAATTGTACTATAATTTTCGAATAATATCTTCTATTAATTTTATTACATTTTCTCTTGAAATATATTTATCTAATCACATTTATGTGTTATATTATAAATGATGATGAGTAAGGTTTTTAAATCAACTGGTAATAATTCAGTATTAAAGAAAGGTTTCACTATAAATTGATTTACAATACTAATGATTTTATTATAAGTCTGGTCGAATTTTATAGTACATGTATTCAGGAACGCCCGAAGAAAATTTTATAGGGGAAGCCCATCTCCATGGTTGCTATAATACATATAGTATTTCTGGTATTTAATATACGTGGTTTGCTACATTACGTATACATTTTCGTGAGCCAGAGGAAGCCCGGGCTCCACAGTCTCCTCCCCTTCGGGCAGTGTTAGAAACGAATAAATTACATATTGGAAACAAGCTGCCAAAATTTAACCCTTTCGATAAAATTAATATTTATTTTAATTTAGTTACTGGAATATTTATTAAAATTGGTGATTACACACACACAGAGAGATGGGAGCTTTAAATATAGCGTCATTTACTACTATGTTTAATCGTAGAATCGTATACAAACTTTTATATCTTTCATTTTTGCCTGTAATAGTAGATAAGATTAGTGAATTTGAAATACAGTAACTGGTGAGGATAATAATGTGATTGGGCAAGTGTAACCGAGTTTCTACAAATAAATTTTTTACATAATAAATGAATAGAATTGAAGATATTTAGACTTATGTATTGCAAAGTGTTCCACTAAATAGACGAACATTTAACAATTTGAATGGACTTAATAAATATATGCAGATGCTGATTTTTTATGAAACTTGAAGTTGTACGTAGGTGCATAGGCCAGATGAACATATGGTGCAATTGAAGCGATATAACATAAATAATTTTGTTGCATTTTTCCTTCCACAAATAGAAATAAGAAAATGGAGTTGTTATAGATAAAATTGAATTCCGTGAAACAACTTCAATTGTAATTGGAACTGAAATTATCTAAAAATGAATCTTCATATGTAGGATATATCAGTGTTTTACTGTTCTATTTCCATTAACCAAAACCCGACTTTTCAAGCGATTATAAACATATAATATGAAAAGGAGGACTGCTAATAATATTTACTAAAGCTAATAGAAATACTGTTACATATAAATGAACTGGAGAAGAGGACGATGCAACGGCACTGCATAATTGAAAAACAACAATAAGCAATTTAAAAATAAGTATACCAATAGCAGAATACGAGCCTACTTATGACAACGAATTAAAACTCGAAACACTAAAAGTACTGTAAGCTATATATTCAATTGAAATGTATAAACGTTTCTGAAAAGCGACAACAAACTCATTCCTTTCATTTGATGTAACTACACAATTAAACGCAAGGCAATTCGTTATGCTTGATTATTTAATTAACTTATCAAATTAATAGATCAATTTAAAGATGCTAGTAAATTTTATCACTTTAAAGTAAAACATTTATTTGAAAAATGGTCGGAAAGATGTGTTTCCTAAAGAAAATATAAATTTGGATATTGATAATAATGATTGTCTTAAGATGAAGGAAGACTATAGCGAATCTTAGAAAATAATATGTAGACCCAGAAATATTTTAAGATCTAGATGAATTCATAAAGAAATACACAAATGTATATGATTAAGTAGAGTAGAAGAAATAACGCATCCATAAATGAAAAAAAATTATAATTCTAGATTTAGCAAAAGCTGTAGCTAATAATATAATATGAGATTTTAATAGGCCAGGAGAACTTTAAATATAATTCAAAGAATGTGAAAGTGATTGAATAATTTTAATTATAGTATGTCGTAATATGTTATGTATATACTTTTAACATATATTCCATGAAAGTTGTAAATGAAGATTTTTGTTTAAAAATGGCAAACCACTGATTATATAATAAAATTGGAAACATTGAGTTAAAATTAGTTATTGGTTTCAAGTAAACACGGAATATAAGATTGAGAAAATGTAGATTATAAAAACTGTGTTTGGGAAAAGCAGTTTAGTTGAATGTGATTAATTTAAAATATATTTTCCTGCTCGATTTACTAAACTAATGACAGACAAAACAATAGATGAGATAATTGGAGATGCGTTCTATTAAATATACTGGATTGAAGAATGATTATTCAACTTTAGAGTTTTGTATTGATAAGGATGAATGTATTTTAAAGATTTTCTACATACTAAAATGATGTTGGCCTCACAATTAAAGAAAAACGACATTAAAGTGTTTCGAATTCTTAATTTGGAAGATATAGATAAAGATAAACCATATTATATAACGTCATGGAAATCGATTCAAATGAAATCTGGTGAAATGATATTAGCACATTTGAATGGGAAGTATATAATGCCATAAATATACAGGGTAGGTATACAGTCCTACAAAGTATGACATTTTAGTTTATTAAGATAATTAGTTTATTTGCGTCTGTTTGTTTCAAGCTTAAGGTATGAGGACAACAATAAGTAAATTATATAAAATGCCATGAGCCGGTCACTACGGGGCTGTATACCTACTCTTGGGCCATCCTGTATAATAAAAATCCAGAATGAATGTTAAAAGAGACGAAGACAAAGAATCTCTTTATGCGTTAAGACCGGTTAAACTACCTTTCTAATGGATATCGTATATACCAGTTATTTTCTAGATATTAACCTAAAAGAATAAATTTTTTTAAAAATCTCAAAGGATAGATACTAGTTATTATGGAATCTCAATAAAAAATCACCTTACTAATAGTGTAAATGTTATTTTGATAGATGTTGAAATTAGTTCAAAAATCATTATTACTAATTAGGAACTGTGTTAATATATTTCACTACGAATGTACTCACCAATAATTGTCATGTAATTCTTGTGTAAATTTTATATATTTCATAGTTATAAAATTCGTAAAATCTGAAATATTTTATTTTTCTAATTTATTCATTAGATTGATGGACCGACGAATAAACTCATAAAATTGCAACTTTAATTTTATATTGATTGTCGTTTGAATTTTAAAATTCGGTCTATAAATGGGCGAGATGTGCCAAATCCAAAAATCAGGTATTTTAATGGGATTATTTTTGTGTTTTCAAAAAAGGTTACTCTCTGTATGTCTTAGTATTTTTGAGCATTATGCTAATATTTTTAATCTTTCAGTTTCATTATAGATAATGAGTCGATACATTCATTATTTTGCGTTTTTAGTAAGCTTTTGAAATCCGTTAGAATTTTTGAAATATCTTAATAAGTACAGAAAATATCAAGGATTATACAATTTAAGATTTTTATTTTGAATGTTGCCAGTATTGTTTATTTAGCAAATTGTCATATTTTTTTTTTAGATATATCATTTATAAACTTATGGGAGTGAAAATTATCACCTTTAAAGTATTAGGTTTAAATATAATTTTAACTAGTGTAATGGAAATATATTTTTCATAATCCTCTTGCAACATGCCCGGTTTTGTTATAAAACTTCCTTATTTTCAAACAATTTTCCACTTATTCAAGAGACGCCACTAATCACAGATTAGTTGATCACTTTGCAGATAGACGCAGTTACTTCTAGAAGCGTTTGTTCATATATAAGAATCGATTTTCACAACTTATTCATTCGATGCCTAGCTCAGTTGGTTAAAGTGCAACCTTAGTTCGTATCTCAGAACCTAGGATCGAACCCATACCATGTACTGCAAATTTATATCTAACGACCGTGTTGAAAATTTGCATTGCTCCATGATTTATAAAATTAACTGAGCTGTTAATCGTCTCCATGTGCTACATTTTCTATATCTCTGATTCGCGTGTAGATAAGGTTTGGTGTCCTTGGTATTTGGAGTGACAAAAAGGGTGAAAACGCGGCACCCGGGGATAAATTGGGAAGATCAAGATTGTCAGTTGTTTGAGTGGATGTTGTAGTTCATGCTAGACATGGAAACTGAAGCTGGGTGGAAAGCTAGAGGTACATTTACAGACCTCAATGGTTGTAAATAGAAAGTAGAAAAAATTAAAAGGTGAATTAATAAATCATGTATTTAATATTGGATATAAAACAAGAACAAACACCTGTGCTGTCCTCTCAGACGGATCTTAAGGTTTCTCCCCCGGAGTTTGCAGGAAATCAAAGATATTTGATTTTTTTTAAAAATACCATAAAAATTTATATTTCTGTAGATATATGTAATTTCCTCCGTAATAGTTTCGGCTTAATTTTTATGTTTCGTGTAGTTGTATAAATATTTATAAAATATCATTCTATTTTAAAAGAATTTGTATAATATAATGATAGAGAAACTTTCATTAAAACATTTGAGGGCGGAGTTTTGAAAGAAATTGTCCTCATATCACCATCTTGTTGCTACAATAGAAAAATTTAATCTGAAAATCTTATAACCATTCATAATTTAATCAATCTAATTTAGTGCAGTTTACATATTATACATAATATATGTGTGTGTGTAATACATAAATACATTAAAACACTTTAGAAATGGCGTTTAGACAAGTGGATAAGTTTGACTCAGTATCTACTTATTTAATCGGCATATGGAAATTTTTCTTTCTTTTAGGCAATTGTAAAATCTGTTCTGGAGGAATGGGTATTTTGAATCTGTACATCCTTTGGCTTGGTTTCGGAGCAGCTACTTGTTTACCTTCTTCAGAAATAAGAGGCATAGGTGAATTCATTGTGTCAAAGATAACACATTCTGAACTCATCTGCATTATTAATACAGAAACTCAAAATCTTCTGTTGCAGGATATCATACGATACATATCTGAAACTTCTCAGCAGCCTTTAACTAAAATTACCATGGAAAGTGATTACGCAGGACAACTTCAAAATAGATCAAACTATTCCAGTCAATGCAGACTTTGTTATATTATTTATAGATATAAATTTTCTTGTATGCTTTGTAAAGAATAACTTCTTAGAGAGATGGGTCCACCGAAATGAGCACTACATTTTGATACAAACGCATTTTACTTTTAAAGGCAACGTAATAAAGACCAATGTTTTTAAAGATACAGGAAATATGTACGTTGTTAATATACTATATAACGAAAACGGAGATAATGTTACTACAAGAAGTAATACATTCAACATTCGTAAGTACGACAGTTTCAGATACAAACTGTCAACAACGGTTCAATATAAACAAATATATCCATTTACTGACATACCAGAAGAACTAAAAATGAGTCTTATCCACTATCCTCCCTTTACTATGGTAGCCAAAGATGCATTAGGAAAATTGACATACGGTGGATTTGAATTCCGTATACTTGAAGAAGTGGCGAAAATACTGAACGTATCCATTTCTGTAATTGGCATACGAAATGCAGGCGGATGGGATGACGTAATACGTGATGTCATTACAAACAGAGCTCATATTGGTCTTTGTGGACTTTTCATCGATGCCAGTTACTATTCAATAGTTGCCATGAGTATTCCATACGCCAGAACTAGAATGGTAATTCTAGTTCCCAAACCTAAACCTATATATTCGCTTATGTCCTTAGTATTTCCTTTCCAACCTATAGTTTGGATTGTAACAATTACTGTGTTTGTAATATCTGGCTTATTTCTGTATGCAATAACACATATACGTCACAAGATTCTTCACGACTGCAGTTCAATACCTTACAAACAATTTAACTGGACTGTCTTGTATTTAGTAGATAGCTTGACATTACATGGTATTCCGGAACCGACAAATTCTTCCGTACGTTTATATTTTATTGCAACAGTGCTTTTTCTAAACCTGGTAAATATGTTCTACTGTAGCAAACTAATTTCACATCTTACTATACCAGTAACTTCACCTCCTATCCGAACACTCAGTCAGTTGGCAGACAGTGGTGTTCAATGGACAGATACAAACAATTATACTGCCAATCTGATTAAAACATCACAAGATATTTTCCCGAAATTCGAGAAGCTTTATAGAAATTATCATTTCTCTGCTGGAATCGAGGATGTGAAACAGAGAGTAACGAGTGAGTCGTACGGCCTTGTAGCTAAAGATATAGACGAAACTTACTTGTCAAAGATTGAATACTTAAATGATGAATCATGGAAGTCTTTAGTTTTGGTTAAGGAATCAGTAGGTATGATAAATATAGGGATGGCGTTAAAATTAAGGCCAGAGCTCAGACAAAAGATTGATGGTTTATTGCAGAAAATGATTGAAGGAAATCTAATCAGGAAATGGCAGCTTGAGACGATAAGGGATATAAATGGACGAGAGAGGTCAACTGTGATACAGTACAAACCAGAAATCAGTAATAGACCTGTTTGTCTTAATATGCTTATTTTACAATCTGCCTTTCTTTTGCTGATTATAGGACTTGTAATTTCAACAATAATTTTCATTTTTGAAGTAAGCCTTCCGTACAAGATGTGGAAATAGGAATGCTATTGCGAGAAAAGTCTTCAATTCATATTGTGACCTCTGTATGAAACCTGGAAATGAAAAGAACTTAATGAACAGACTACAAAAGACGGGGATCACCCCATTTTTCAGAAAGTTATATTTACCTACGTATTATACGCAAGTGCAAAGTTAGATGTTACGCTTTTGATAAAATATTTAGTAAACGTTTCTTACGAGAGATGCGTATATACTGTGTATTGAAGTGTGTTACCATTAACTGGTATTCACAATATCTCTGGCTGAGGATGTCTAATTTCACTCCCTGCAGTTATATAATCCAGAATGAGTCAAGCATTTCAATTAGAAATATGAAAATTTGTATTACTATCAAAAGTAGTAGAAAATTAGAATACGTACCTACATTTTTATATGGGAATCAAATTATGTTGGTATTTAACAGTACGATATACAAACAAACATTTTGAAGAAGCTATAACTTTTTATACATTTTCTGAATGAAAATTTAACAGTAGAACAATTGTATATCGTTGTGAACTAGGGGGACGCGGTGGCTCCGTGGTAGAGCGTTCACCTCTGGTGCTCGGGGTCCCGGGTTCGATCCCAGCCCCCGCCAAGTGAACTTTGTGGTGGACAAACACCGTGCTCGTGGGTTTTCTCGGGGTTCTCCCGTTTCCTCCCACTTTCTTCATTCCACCATTTCACTCATCTCTCATTATCACCGTCTCCTTTAGCATAACCGGCATAACCGTGGGACGTAAAACTTAAAGATTTCATTTCATTCAATCGTTGTAAACTAATCCACTGTGTTGTAAACTAAATATTTAATGTTTCAGTAAAAGTAGGTAATTTATAGCTTAATAGTAGTATAGGCTTATGCTAATTGCTCGTAGGACATACTGTATACTTTTAGTGTGTGATTCATTAACAAACTGAAATTAATATACATTATAAATGCTTATTGATCCAGGTCTATCTGTTTAAGATCTATGTGAGTAAGTCTAGAGTAGGTAGTTAGGAAGATACTGCTAATAACAATAGCTGCCATGTTGGGTTCTGTCAAGGTTAAAGCTGGCTGTCACAAGACTCGAATATATTCGATGAATATCTGAAAATACATTACTAAGGATAAAAAAATCGAAAATGAAAGAATCGAATCGTAATAGCACGCAGAAGTTACAACTTGATTTACATAAGGAATTTGAAAAATTTGAACCAGATGGTTATTACCTATTACCGCAAAAAGGGGCCAAATCTTGGAAAAAGTAGGCGTAATGTAATAATTACTACAATGCAACATTATCCAAAAGAACGCAAAAGTGTCTTTATAGTACACAATACAAATTTCCATTTCAATCTATTGAAAATTCTCATTGTTGCAATATGTTCAAAGATTATCACAGTCTCACCGTTACGTCTGCGAACGATGATACTGTAGACTTTAATTTTAAAACATAAAAATCAGGATATCACCTTTCCAGATCCCCTTGACGTGGTTCCTTGGATGTTGACTGTGATCATGGGCTTCAGGTTTTTTTTTCTTTCCTTCTTCTGGTACTTATATAGAACCAATTATGCTTGACCTAATTTCAATGGAGGTATTTAACTTCGAAGAAACGAATAATTTTACGTAAAATTGGGGCTGGCGACTGTAGACCAGAGCATAACGGAAATATTACACACCATTAAAACATCTAGAATTCCACTTAACATCACAGGCAACATTTATCATTGGCGCCACAATCGTGATTACTGATGAAGGATTCAACGCACTCGTATTTACATATAAAAGCGTTCGAGATCTACTCCGCTCGAACTACCCATTCACAAGGCGATTTCCCTTCATAGCATCACAATGACTATATTAATTATACGTTAACCTGGATATGTACAGGTGCTAATTTAGCACGCACATTTTCTCATACTTCGTTAATAAACTGTTATTAGTATAGTAACTACCAGCTACGCAACTAGGTTAGTTGTCACCCGAGGTAAGAACTCGCCTTAGTGCACCCCCCTCTTGACCAACCAAACCAAAACACTCTCCAACTACACCTAATACTGGTATCACACAGTAAATATCCTATTCCGTTTTTCCCTTCAAGTGGTAAACCTTGATTTCAAAACTGCAGTACATTATTTAAATTTTGTAGTACAAAATAAAACACCAAAGTAATCAATATTTGATTGCCAAATAACCTAAGCGTAGCATGCTTGACATATTATTATAGTCTTATCTTAATAACTGCAAATCACAATGTTTTTGGAATTGTTGGGATGTGCATATGTGTAGAAGAATCAAACAGTCTGTTGCTTTAGAATAGAATATTTAATTATGACCAAAGAGTCAACCTGTTGTTTCGAGTATTTATACTCCGATATTTTACAAATCTCTTAAATCGATGTAAGTAAAAAAAAAAAAGCTGGAACTGAAATTTAACTTTTTGGACTCTTTTGGCTACAAAGATTTTTACTATGTCCTCAAAAAATAGCTTTGAAGCTAACTTATACTCTTGGATATGATGCTAAGGTTGGTGAGTCATTGTTGTTTTGTTAAGTTTCTGCAGTATATTTTAATGATATTTAGTTTGCTAAAACTCCTTTCTTTGCCTTATAGTGAGAAATAAATATTTGACCAGATTTGCGCCCTTCCAATCCGGCGCCTGGAGCACAAACCCCGTTTGTCCTTTTAGTTACGTCACTGGTAACTACCAATCATATCGTCATCATAAGTTTAGGACAGATTAAATATAAGTGAATTGACTTATCAATAAATAACTTAGTACTGAAGATTAAAATGATAAAAGATGGATCATAGCATATTGTAAGGTGAGATCGTAGCAATTGGGGACCCTACATTTGATTTACTCGGACATATTTTTCATCATATTCACTTTAAAATATACGTTAGAAGTCCTCGAACTACATCAAGTTGCAGCAGGAAAACGTTCAGTTTTACTATACAGATGCATAGTATAAGTAGTGGTAGGAAGAGGAGTAGTAGTAGTACTAGATACGGGTTAGAAGCCCCGCAGGGGCTGGTTGGGTTCTGTTCTCGATATAAAGTGGGCAATCTAAAGACCTGCCCGGATTTTACTGTACATTTTACGATCTGTGGATCAGTATAGTAAAACTACATCAGATATATATATATATATACAGGGTGTTAATGAACTATACCTACAAAACTGTAAGAGGTGATTCCTTACATCAAAATAAGAGAAAAAGTTCATATGGACCTGTAGGCAAAAGTGCATAGTTTCAGAGCTAGGGCTGTCCAAAATCGCGAAAAACCCAAATTTCAAGAGACCCTATTTCGAATTCGAGAAACTGTGGATGGTGGTCCTTATCAGCGTAAAAGAAGTCATGCATACGCAATCCAAAAATGCATATTTCATTAATGTTCAATGGTATACAGAGTATTCCATTCAGGGTAAAATTCCCAGACATGCCATCAACCTAATTTTGAGATATGCTCTGACTTTATGATTGGTCCAAAGTAGGCAAACGATAAGTCTTGACAGCACTGAACACGGAATCCTTTGGCGCGACTTCGGAAGTGTTAAGGATCGTCAGCAGCACGATCTCTCGTACTCGGAAAACGCATGCTGCGATGTTTTCTTTCACGAAACGAAGAAAACGTGAAATATATCATGACGAAATACATCGCATCACACGGTATTCCGATCACAAAAGAACATGGAGCTGCCGGTTCCTAACACTTCCGACTTCCCTACGAAGCATTGGATGTCCATTGTTGTCAAAGTTTACCTCCTGCCTACTTTAGACCCTCCTTGAAATCGGTATATCTGAAAACTCTATAGAGAGCATATCTTAGAATTACATCCTGTAGGGAATACCCTTTACACCAATTGAAAATTGATCAAATATGCACTTTTGAATTGCGTATACGTGGCTTCCTTTACGCTGATAAGGACAACCATCCACAGTTTCTGGAATTCGAAAGAGGGCTATCTAAAATTTAGCTTTTTCGCGATTTTAAACAGCCCTAGCTGTGAAACTATGCACTTTTCGCCATAGGTTCATATGGACTTTTTCTCTTATTTTGATGTGAGGAATCAGCTCATACAGTTTGTCGGTATAGTTCATTAACATCCTATATATATATATATATTAGGGTTATGACTTTTTTTTGTAACCTTATGTTCCTGTGTTACAAATCGATAAACATTTAATCAAAACTAACGAAAAATGCATTAATTCGATTTTGTTGTCGAAAAAGGTCACCTCCAAACCAAAAAAAAAAAAAAAAAAAACGATTTCACAATATACGCGTATATTGTGATGATGGTTATTTGGTGTTCTCCCCTGAGGCAGGTCCTTGACCCGAAGGTCCTTGAGCAAGATGAACCGATGGTGGCTTCCCATTGCCTTCCATAGGATGATGGTGCCCTAAGTACAGGACCTACATTTTAACGTGAGGTCGGAACCCCTGTGCTCCCACCGGGAATCGAACCAAGAACCACGCGCACCAGAAGCAAGCGTGCTAACCATCCCGCCACGAGGGAGCATTTTGTATATGTAGTTTAGAGTTATTTTGTATTTGTATTGTATTGTTTATTCCATATATTATTCATTCTACATTATTTATTGTGTTCTATATGGATTGTTTATTGTATATGTATTATTTATTGTTATTGCATAACATAAAACATTTAAATAAATTGAAAATTACAATCTTACATATCAATTCTACAATTTCGAATAGTATAATTATAGCATAATGAACAATTATTATGTTCTGTTAGACAAAACAAATCTAAGCTTAAGTTTATCCTTCATTTTAGAGACGTCATTAAGATCTTGGAGACACTTGATAGCTCATTCAGCACATTAATTTGTTTTGGGAAGTCTTAGTCTCGATGGCTCTTGATTCTAAAACTTTTTCACACAGTTTAATGCTTTTTGATGAACCCGCAAGCTGCTACATAACTTCTGATAATCATCCACACTGTAGATTTGCTTAGTAAACCAATGGTCTGCCCATTTGTAAGAGATGAATCTACAAATTTCGAGTAGAGAGTCTCTTCTCCCTGGTAGAAAAATGAATGTCAGAAGAGCTAGTATTGCTCGAGAATTTCATCTTGTATTACTCAATTTTGGTATTTTCTGTTTAGGAAATCTTCCAGTTGCTTCAAAAAACCTGAAAAATCGAGTAAAATGAAATAGAAATTTCATATCATCACGCCAGCCAGCTGTTTCTGTTATTTCTTCTTCACCAGTCTCAAAATTAATCTTAAGCTGCTCGTAGTTCTTTACAAGCTCCAGGATAAATGGATATTCGATATTGGGCGATGTGTTGTTTTCTCCAAATTCATCATCCATCACAACGCGAAGCACTCAGTCAAGAACATGGTGTTCACAACCAATGAATTGTGGTACTTCAAGTTTCTTTTGAGTAAACAGCCTTTGTAATTGAATTACAATCTCATTCCTTTTTCCAGTGTTCACATTGGTAGTGTCTGCAATAATCATCTTTATACTATTCCATAAATTGTATTCATTGAGAACACCTGATATTCCTTGAACCACAGTATCTGCTTTTCCGTTTGGTAGACCTAGCTCTTCTAACTTCACTTCGTTCATTCTTCAACACTAGCACTTGATATTCTTGGCCATCAATACGTTTACCATCAAAATGCAACGCCCAGTCATCTAAATGTAGTATTTTCTTAATTTCTTCTTTAAGTTTAACAGCATCTTTAATAGTAGACTTGTAAATACCAGATTGTGGAGGCGTCTCAATGCCGATTCCATTTTGAGATAACTGCCGGCAAATGCTTACCACTTTGCTGGTTGATAACTTGGAAGATGTTACTAATTTTTTTGCAGTTTTGGTTTTGTTATACTTCTTCCTTGTCCTTATGGAGGGTTCATCTGAAGTTTGGGTTTCTTCATAATCACTCTCAGTATCTGATGTTTCGGAAGTTGATGTACTACCATAAGCAAAATAAATGACACGTCTCTTTATTTTGAAGTTTTTTGAAAATATCTCCGTTTTCTTTATATGTTCGATAATAATAATAATAATAATAATAATAATAATCCTGAATATGCCATACAGTGGCGGCGATTGGACGTTAAAAGTGGGGGGGGCAAGACATGATCTGAATATTTGTATATCACTGTTAGTTTCCCTGGTTGTTTCCAAAAACTTTGTTTGACGAAAGGTTGTATAACTAATAGGATACTATCTTTTTCAGTTAAAATACCGTATATCGTATTTTTATATTTTATTAAATAAATTGACAAGAGCAACAGAAGTAGGCACTAGCCCTTTGTACTCTTAAACAACAAAGGTGTAAGAAGAGATTTGATTACTTGCTCATGAACATCTTAAAATTCTGGGGGTCGCGGTGGCTCAGTGGTAGATCGTTCACCTCTGGTGCATGGGGTTCCTGGTCCAAACCCTGCTCCCGCCAAGTGGATCTTGTGGCGGACAAACACCTTGTGCGTAGGTTTTCTCGGGTTCTCCCGTTTCCTTCCACTTTCTTCATTCCACCATTTCATTTACAGTATTTCTCATCTTCACCGTCTCCTTTAGCCTAGCCGGCATAAGCGTGGGACATAAAACTCAAAACTTTCATTTCATTTCTTTCTCTTAACATTCTGTCTAGAAAATTGTGTAATCAGATTATTTAATAACAAATTTACAAAACAAATGAATAGAAAGGATAATATTAATCATAGTAATGAATAATGAGGTATGCTATGTAGAAGTAATATTGAAACTGGGGATTAATGAACAACTTAATTTTTAATTCCACATATGCTTTTAAATGAATGTTATTACTCTTGGAAAATCAAAGCCAGTAAATACAACAAACATTTGCTACGAGATTTAAAGCAATACATGTATTTGCTTGTGCAGCTTCTCGAAACATGTTAGTTGCCATTAGGTGCAGTTTTAACTCACTTGGAATACATCAAAACACAACCACACTTAGAATCATTTCACACTCCAGTTATACAAAATAATTCTAAAACCTAGAATTATGTTGAATTTACTAAATCTAATTGTGTATAAACTCGTACACCCCTAAACACACCACTTCACTCGTATATTACACTACAAAACACTGGAAAAGGTAGAAGTTGTTTCTTATTACGCTCTTTTTAATCAATATTCCTTACTTTAGAAAGAAGAAAAGCCATTTTAGGAACTGTCAATTTTTGTGCAATTAAAGAATTCCTTGTGAAATACTTTTTTTTTTTTTTTTTTTGCAAATGTTCTCTCAATTAGTTTCAAAGCGGCTGACTAACATATCGAGCCGTTGTAAGAAGGTTGTATAGAAGCAAAACCTTCTAAATTCGTTTTTGAATTTTGGCTGGGAACGAAGAAAAAGTTACGCCCTCATGTTTTCAGAATTTCTTAACAACTTTTTTGTTTAGTTGTTGATTTCACTCATTTGTATTATTGATCACTAAACAAAAAAATGTTCAACAATTCTGAAGCATAAGGGCGTCACTTCTTCGTTTCCTGACAAAATTGAATAATGGATTTATCAGGTTTTGCTTCTATACCACTGAATTGAAAGTATGCTGGAATTATTGTGCTTCAATAGGTTAATTTTGGGGATGTTTTCCGTGGCAATTAAAACGCAATTCCTGTTGCTTTCTTAACTTCACGGGAAAACAACCAATATATACTCACGCAATGACAAATATTATATGGCACCATTTTTTCTATGAGACAGTAATACATACAAAAACTTTACATTTCCAAATGAAACTATATACATTAATGGGTTACTTCAAAAAAGTGGGGGGGGCAAATGCCCCCTTTGCCCCCCCCTAATACCGCCCATGATACCATACTTACCTAATGTAGTAACCTTAGACATCTTACTTTAAAATGCTTTCTTTTGTAATAATTTGAGCAACCATGTGGGAGGCGGCACGACGGTTTTTTGCCCCTCTCATTTAAGTTTCCTCCCAACAGACAAGGACAACGTTACTGAAAAACAGGGACAACGTTACGTAATTTCTGATAAGCAGGCAGACAAAATGAATAAGAAAATATATTTATATCACCCTCTCCCCGTTCATGATTGGAATATCACGTAGCATTTTTAATTCTACTGAAGATAACCCTGTGCGGTTAGGGGTAAGTAACTAAAGAGATACCTAATACATAGCTCCCCTTGATTGTAATATTACCGCTTCTTTATTTGTTCGAGGGAGCTCCTACACAACCAAGGGTGACAAAAAGAATAGGAAAAGTGTCTATTGATTCTAGTGGCTGATCCAGCGCGGATTCCTGAGTGGGGGGGAAGCGGTGAAGTGAAGGATTCTTTTGTTGATATGAAGCTGTCACAAATTACCACTTAACTAAACTAAACGTAATGGTGTGGTTAACCGGAATCCAGTCAGTTCAAATTGATGTAAAAGTTTAATTTTTTACTTCATATTAAAGTTTTGGTTTCAAATGAGAATTTCAGTCCGAGTGGTCAATGATCAAATCTTGGGGGGATTTTCGGTGTAGAGGCTATGACCCCCATATGGGAAAAGGCAAAAATATTAAAATTCTTAAAACTTTCGAAGTTTTCGTCTATTTTAAAGGAACTTTTGGCTTCATATTCAAGTGTTTGTTCCAAATGACAATTCCAGTCCGAGTAGACAATGATCAATTCTCGTGGGACTCTGCAATGTAGGAAAAATAATGACGTCTATATCGTGATCCTGTTGGTGACATCACGAGTCATGACGTGAATATAGCACAAAATAAACGCTAAATGCTGTCGGCTCTCGTAGCTGAGTGACCTAGCGCAGCATGCTAGTAAGGAAGATTGGTTTTGGCGTGGGTTCAAATCCTTCCTAGGGACAATTATTTTTAAAAAATGTTTTATAACACTTCTTTCGTTAAAAAAAAAGATTTAAAATAATATTCAAAAAGTGATTTAACAATTATTTTTTTTTAAATTTTCGTTAAAATAAGTTTGCCCTTGTACTATACAGATCCATAGCGAAGTTAGTAATAAAAATAGTAGTAGTAGTAGAAACGGGTTACAATGCAATTCAGCATTCATTTGTTTCCGTGCGATGTTGCCAAACGTAACTCGGTTACAATGCTTTCTGGCTAGGCCTTAGTGTGTTTCGAAAATATGCTTGTGTTCGGGATGAAGTTCCAAGGTTCAGCATTGACTATAAGTTTTTGCTATTAATATCCCTTCTAACAATATTGGCAGTGGACAAAAGTTGGACCGTGTTGAAGCTTTTTGCTCCTAATTTAGTTATTTTACTTAATTATTTAACGAATATATTGAAAATATATTTGTCAGCAAGCACGTATGCAGGAATTTATTTCGGGAGGGGTCCAAAGTTATCTGGGGTCCGACTTCAATATTAGGATAAATTATAATATTTTTTAAAAAAAATAACCCCAAAAATTAGGTTAAATTTACAGAAAAGTTGGGATTTCAGAGGGGGTCTGGACCCCCTGAACCCACCCCTAAATGCGTCCTTGTTTTTCAGTAATGTTTCCTCATTTTGAAACCCTCAGAAACTTCGAATATATAAAGGAAAACGAGTTATTTTCGATAAAGTATCACTTCAAGGAGACGCGATATTTTTTATTGCACATGGTGGTACCCCAACTTAACAAGGGCAAGAATTCCTTTACTTTGGTTCTCTGCAATTGCGCTGTATCGAAAGGTTAGGTTTGTAATATATACTCCTAAGAACAAACGTGTTTGCCAGAGAACCGTGATACTGAACAGAGCTCCACAGAAATGCATGCTGAACTTTCGTTATAGCTACCCTTTGGTGTTTTTTGCCCTCAAGGTCAATCGAGTGATGATTCAGTTCAGTCCCTGTTCTTAAGCTGTGTTGGTATTACTTCGAATAGTTTTGACGTGTGTTTTCCAACCACCATATGAACAGACAATCAGGGCAAATCATAGCATACAATACATTTAAGCAAGTATATTTGTCGCGAAATTATTTCACACATTACCCAAAGACACTTAATATATGAATCCATACATTTATTTATATAGGTAAAGCAAAGAGTGGAAATTACCTATCGAAAGAATAAATCAACAGCACGATCATAATGAAAAGCATGCCTCGTAATATAACAGACTTCTTTCGCGTAAGAAATCGAAACTCAGTTGGTCAGATCAACTAGTCTGTACGAATTAGGTTGTTAGTTGGAGCCTAATACGAGTAAGAGTTTTTTTTACTATTGTTTTTCTCTTTTTTTATGTGAGGAAAAATCAAATTGTAACATCGCGATATCAAATGTATTTGGTTAGGTAACTTTGTCTTAGCTAAACTTTAAATATCAGTAACCGTCGAAATTATTTTACTAACCCATCAGTTACTGAACATTTCAAACACCAGTCGCATAACATGAAGGTTAACCTCACGTCCGCAGCCCTTAGTTATGCGTCCATACATTCATGGCCGGACCTTGGGCGGGGCAAGAGTCAGAGGGACGCCAAAACGAGCCTCAAAAAGTAAATTTTATAATGTGTTTCCTACTGGCTTTTTTGGTTTATATTCTTGTAAAGTAGCGGCAATTACATAATCTTTTTCCATTTCACCATGGAAGAAGAGGTTCATAGCACTAAGGGGACTGTATCGACAAATGGAGAGATGGCATGTAGAATAAAGAGTGGAGGGGGAGTAAGTATTGTTTGTTTCTTTGCTTGAGTTTAGCGTTCCACAGTTATGCCTTAATGGCCAAAGGAGATGTGGATACTGATTATAGTGAAATCCGAACCACGTTTATCGTTCAACAGTAACCCACCGGGAATTGGACCCGGGACCACAGAAGGCAGGCGTGCTAGCCACTAGACCAAGCTGGGGGGGGGGCGTTGTTCGTATTGTTTAGAGCAGGCCATATTTTTTGTGAAGTTTTCCTAGGTAATGAATGTCTTTTTGAAAAAATTGGTTTAAACTATTAAAAACACTAGGATAAAATGTAAAATATAGGCTAATACTAGGGGGGAGGGCGCCATAAAGTCACTTTGCCCAGGTGAAAATTTGGCCTGGTCCGTCCCTGCGTACTTTCTATATATTTTTTGACTTTGCAGCTTGTGCGGTCCCCACGCCACAGGGTTGTGGGGGCGCTATTTACGCCAATGCTTCGAACGTAATTCAATAACTGTTTCAGAAATTCTACCATCAGCGTGGAAACGGGAATATATATTTTTCTAATAGTCCCATAGAACTTTCACCCAGAACACCAGATGCAATATTTCAGAATGGGCTCTGGCTAAGTATAAGGAGGATCTGATATTTCCTAAGTAAGTTCCTTTCAGAAAGTTTGATATTTCTTTAACGAAGTTGTAAATAAACATACTCATCGTTCTTAGCCCGACAACAAACCATCCTGGACAAATCCCTCTAGAGCAACGATCGGCCAAAGTTTATTCTGGCTAATTTTATAAGCGACTCAAGGGTGAAACACTTGTTAACGAAAGCAATGCTGTGTATACACTGCCATGCTTCTGACAAAATATAAAGTGTTTTATAATCTTTAGACACTTTTCCTATTCTTTTTGTCACCCTTGGTTGTGTAGGGAGCCTTCGAACAAATAAAGAAGCTGTAATATTACAGCCCAAGGGCGCTATAAATATGTTACGTATTTCTTTTGTTAACTAATCATAACCGCCTAGAGTCATCTTCGGTAGAATAAAAAAATGCTACGTGATATTCCACTCACGGAGGAAAGGGTGCCCTAAATATATTTCTTATTCATTTTCTCTGCCCTGCTTGTCAGAAATTAAATACTTTCTTTTGGGAGGGTGCTGAAAATAGAGGGGCAAAATAACACGTCGTGCTCCTCCTACAGTTTAAATTTTGTTACGTGATTGCTAAAATTATTACTAAAGAAAGCACTTTAAACTAAGATGTCTAAGGTTACTACATTATGTAAGGGTGGCATATTCAGGAATAATAATAATAATAATAATAATAATAATAATAATAATAATAATAATAATAATAATAATAATAATAATAATAATAATAATAATAATAATAATAATTATTATTATTATTATTATTATTATTATTATTATTATTATTATTATTATATGAATATCTTTGGAGAGACGAAATTATGTGACACGAATCGTTACATGTAGAGCTTTAAGATGAGTGGTCAAAGGGGAGGGGAAGAAAAGGATTTTTCTCTCTGACTCTCTAATGTAAAGATTATGTGCTGAAGGTAAGAAGCGTCATCAATCTAAAATTGGTTGCTTTTACGTAAGATATCAGCTACTTCAGTTCTCCTCCTCCGGGCTACTTACCTCGTGGGGTAAATTCAAAACAATTTCAATTCAAGACAAATACACTGTAAAACTTTTCCGTAATGAAACATCTACTGAAAATTAAACATTTAATAGGGAAACCTGGTATCAAAGTGTCCAAAAAAGTAGATAGAAGACTATTTAATGATAAACATTGTGAAACTTTATAAAAATCTCCAAATTAGAATTAGCTTTTACTGGGAAACATTCAGTATGCACCAGCGAGCATATTGTGAGCAGTGAGCACAGGGAAAATAATTACGTAACTGTTTACAAACAAAATTAGGGACACTAATGCAAGTGCGACAACATTTTTTCTTTTTCTTTTTTTTTGGTATCGTCATGAGTTTTACACATATGTTACAATTTGATTCTTTTCCACATAAAAAATAAATAAAATAACCACAGTAATAAAAATGACAGTTGCACCTCTGTGGGGGTTCGAACGAGCTACCTTCGGCATACAGACTCGTTGCTTTAACTGACTGAGCTATTTGTTTTCTTACGCAAATTGAACATGTTATACGGTAAATATGATTTTTCATTACGATCGTGCTACCAATTCGTCCTTTTCCATAGGCAATTTCCACTATATGCTCTATCTATACGTTAATACTTAGTATAGATTCATATATTTGGAGTTTGCAGATAATGCACGTAATAAGACATATTAGAAATGTTTCGTTAAAAGTTTCGTTTGTAGAATTAATCCACATTTCTCTCAATGACATAGATGTCGCTGCTTCGTGTTGAACTGCAGAATTCCCTCGCGTTCTTGAAAATTTCCCACTTTAGCAGAGTTGGTAATTCCCGTAATTTCAGTCGATTTAATGTTTTTCGCTTCTAATTTATTTATTTTAAGCTAATATCTAACACAAATATTTAAAACGGGCTTGCTATTAACGTTTCCTGCTGGGGAAACTTTCCGAAATTTCGAACATATAAAGAAAACGGAGATATTTTCAAAAAACTTCAAAATAAAGAGACGCGTCATTTATTTTGCTCATGGTAGTACTTCTTGTTGCTGTTGCTGTTGTTTTTGAAGTAGACTGCAATGGCATTTTCCTTCGTTCGGGTGGATGGATAGTTTTGGAACTCGCAGTCTTCCCAGTTGTATAACCAACATGTCCTTGCTTTCGATCTGAATGTGATATAATCTATCCTCATTACACAGCCATTCATCATTTTCTTTTGTGATGTCAAAAATTTCATCCAATTGATCGTGTTTTCCTTGTTTTACACATTCGTCGTAGGTGCGCAGAACCTTATTCAGTTTTGCTTCTACGACTTGTATAGATACACTGGGGAAATTTATTTTGCCATAAACTTGTTACTTCTTTTGCGATTACATTTACACGTTCTTTCCTTGCCTTGATGGATGCTCTAAGGAACAAATAGCGACCAACAATTTGGATTTTGAGTGGTATCCTGCTCTTGTTTTCCAATGATTGATATTCTTTTGGAACATATCTTCTTTTCCTATGTGATTCTTGAAATTGCACTAAATTCTTCGTTCAGATTTTCTTTCTTTCGGTGGTAGAAGCACTTTTCTTAGGAGACATTTTGATTACAAAGGGTACTGGAAGGTTGTAATTATTGCGGAATAGTTTGCATGGTTTGGTCATATACAACACAACACAACACAACACATCACAATGCGACTCAGAAAATTACCGTCAATCACACACACTCCTTCAGTTGTATATATTCTTTTGTTCCTGAACACGGCACACAAACAATGTTTCACAATAAATGTCTGTACAACAGGGCTCTTTCCCGCTCGTTGCGAGTCACTATACCGAAGCGATGTATGTTTCCTTCTAGCTGCAGGCCGCCTACTCTCTGTTCTCAAATATCCGGTTATTGTATGGCGCGGTACTGTCTACCGGAATCTTCTAACACTATTTTCACACGTCTCTAACTTGTCTGCCAGCAAGTGACAAAAGCAGAAGAGAGCTTTAGAAGACTTCAGAAAACTATAGTACTAAACCTTGCACATTGCATAAAAAAATGCATAAATTGCTTATATATTATTTTAGATTTTGTTTTGGGGGTGACCTTTTTAAAAAAACTAAACAGAATTAAACACTTTTTTTATTAGTATTACACAGAAGTTCATCGATTTATGATACAGGAAATCTATTATTTTGCAAAAAGTTATAACCCATATATATATATATATATATATATATATATATATATATATATATATATATATATATATATATATATATATATATATATATATATATATATATAGCGGGTCGGGGTAGCGAGGGTAGTGTTAAATCGGCGGATTGGGAACCCCTCTTATTTCCCCGCTATGATTCTGCAGCGTTGCGAGCAGCAGGAAACTGAATGTCGACTTCCTATCAGTGCGTGGAGCAAGCACTGTCAGTGTTGGAGAATGCGTGTTGCACGTGCGAATCGTTTTATTGTTGTTGCTCTGCTTTACGACGCCTGTTGCAGTATCAAGAGAAACAAAGCTTAACGTGAGTCAAATAAGAACGCACAGAATGCTGAAGTCGCAATTATAGTTTCATAGTATCAAAGTTGTATGTTTCAGTAACTATAGTACATAATCTTTTCCCGCGCAGTTACCACTGACACCACATGAAGCACCAACATGTGTATCGGGACGGAACGGGGTAGGGGCGGAATGGGCTACTGATATCACATTGCAACTAACAGATGAAATCCAGAACAGCGAGGAAAGTCTACGAACTGTTCCAGGAAGTTGTTCCCTTGTAGCACCGAAACCAGGACCTTCGACATCATCCAGAGAACCACATCTCCCAGATGCGACCATGGGTTTGGGAAGAACATCTCTTGGTGAACCGATTCCAGGACCTTCCACGCCAATTACAGAAACAGACATTCCGGACATGAGAATATTTTTACGCATGTTGACGAAGAATATTTTACCTTTCTCCAGAGTTAAGACTGGTGGCAGGAGACTGATCAGAAGACGAGGAAACACAGCAATATCGACATCATCACCGTATACAGTAGCATTGGAACCAAGAGCCAGAGAAGAGAAAGCAAAAGATGGAAGAAAGAAGAGGAAGCTCGACAGATCACGCACCTGAGTATGCAGGAGAGCTGACAGCAGAAACAATGAAGAAGAAATTGAGCGCTAGTTCATCAGAGAATGTTACCTATCTTTATTGTGCTGGGTGGTATTCCCAATCCGACGAGGGATGGATTGCATGTATGCTGTGCAAACTGTGGTCACATGATTCATAGTGACTACGACGAAGACGTTTACGTTTGTAAGTACTGCCAGCCGTAATTCAGCGTACCCCATTGTGTTTCGTGTCTTCCCGTGCATATGAAAAGAAAACATTACTCCCTATAAACACGTGTGTGACCTTAGGGTTGGACACACATTGACAAACTACTGCTACTTTTTGTACCTAAAACTTCAAATAACATAGTAACTTCATTTTCAGTATACTCTTGTAATTTTTATTACTCTTACATACCCATTTATGTTAAGTTCCCCGTTCCTTCCCGCCTTCCCCTATATATATATATATATATATATATATATATATATATATATATATATATATAGGGGTTGGACAAAAAATCTAAAACGTTTGCAAAAGTTGAAAAGCATACCTAGTATGGTATGGGGCCTCCTTTTGTGTCCAAAACAGCTTGGATCCGACGTGGAATGGACGTATACAGCTCCTGATCGTGGTGTGTGGAATTTTGTACCATTGTTCCTCCAAAACATGCTCCAGTTCCTTAAGGGATGCTGGTGGAGGGTAATGAGACCGAACACGCCTTTCTAACTCAGACCACAATGGCTCAATGATGTTCAGATCTGGTGATTGTGGGACCCAGGGGAGGTGTGATAGCTCGTGGTCATGCTCCTCAAACCATGATTTCACCGTTTTTGCAGCGTGACAGGGTGCCAAATCATCTTGGTAGATGCCATCACCATCAGGGAACAATATTTACTTATTTATTATTGGTGCCTATTACAGGAGTTTATCCCAGTTACAAGAGGCTTACAAAATTAATATTATATCTACAAATGAACAATAGAAGAAAAAATAAAAATGGAAGAAAAATAAATTTATTTATTTAAGAAGAAGAACACAACAGGTTATTCTACCCAATTACAGTGTTCATACCAGAGTTACATAGAATATCTATAATATATTTGCGAAATCTATTCTGACTCATACTGTGTATATCCAGAACTTTTTACATTTACTCAGTTTGTTGTAGACTGCACCCATCCTCCACGTTGGTGACTGTTTTGTTGCATTTGTTCGAGATTTCTTAGAATAAAAGAAATTTCCATTGCTCACACGTATGTTTCCATTGGGTACCCTGAGATGAAAGGCAGAGACCAAATCCTTACTATTTAATTTGTTATTTAATATTTTGTACAAGAATATCATGTCATTTAACACTCTTCTGTGATTGAGAGACATTGTGTTAAAATTTTCATTAAGAGAAGTACTATTTTCATATGTGGGGAAGATGCCTGTTCTCTTGTACACCAGAAACCTCAGAAATTTATTCTGAACTCTTTCTATTCTAATAGAGTCTTTCTTCGTGTGGGGGTTCCATATAATAGACGCATATTCTAATTTTGATCTAACAAATGAAAAATATAATTTCAGTAAAACATTCGACTTATTATTCCCTTCCCATTCTCAAAATAAATCCAAGATTTTTGTTTGCGTCATTTACAATTTGATTTATATGATGCTCAAACGATAGTTTGTTATCATATATTACACCCAAATTTTTGATAGTTTGTTCCCCCTTTAATTCTTTACCATCTATCTTATATTGAAATTTAACAATATTCCGTTTCTTAGTGAAGGACACGGTTTTGCATTTATCTGAATTTATGTTTAACAAGTTGTTCTTGCACCATTCATTTACTCTGTCTAGATCCTCCTGCAAACTGACACAGTCCTGTGCTGTTGTAATTCTCCTATATAATTTTAAATCGTCTGCATAGAGTAGTTTATGTGATGTTTTAATACAATTAGGAAGGTCATTAATGAATATTATAAAAAGTAACGGCCCTAAATTAGATCCTTGTGGGACTCCAGAAAATTGAATATATTCAAATGATCTACAGGATTTATAAACCACATATTGTTTTCTGTCCATCAAATATGACTTCATAAGAGCAATTAACTGATCAGAAAAGTTGAGAAATTTAAGTTTATTCACTAACAACGTGTGGTTTACCTTATCAAATGCTTTCGCAATATCTGTATAAACTACATCTATTTGATTATTACTCTCCAATGTATCAACTAGATGGTCAGTAAAGACAGCGAGATTTGTTACGGTGGATCTGCCAGGAACGAATCCATGTTGATAATCCGATATTACTGGTTTAATGTGATTTTCAATGCGCTTATAAATTATGCTTTCAAATATCTTTGCAAATGAGTTTAGAATACAAACCGGCCTATAATTTTGAATTTCTTTACTGTCATTATTTTTAGGAATAGGGCAAACTTTTGTAAGTTTCCATTTTGCTGGAAACGTGCTGGTTTGGAGTATTAGGTTAAATAGCATGTGTAAAGGTAATAAGAAACTCTCTTCACAACCTTTTATTTCATATGCTGGTACATCATCGATACCTATCGAACACTTTGATTTTAGTTTTCTGATTGCCATTCGAATCTCGTCCACTTCTATTACCGCTATTTGCAACATATCAATTTTGCAACATATTTGCAACATATCATATAAATAAAAATATCCACAAGAAAACATCAGAACGTATAATGGCAAAATGCTAAATGCATAGGGAGAGAGCAAGATGTGAAGAAAATACCAGAAAGAGAAGATAAACCAGTATAGGAAAATTAGTTCGAAGTGCGGAAAAATAGTATAACAAGCTGAAAATTGGTGGATGTGTTCTTTGGATACCCCTGATTAACATACTCAAAATCCCAAAAAATCCCACCTGGGCAACATGCCGCCATCTTGGAAAATGGCCGCCATTGAATTTTTTTTTTTACTTAGGTTCCTTTTGAAGGCCATAACATCGGACACAAGAGAGATATTGATGTGCGGTTTGCGCGAGTTTATCGCAGACACTCCAGACTATTCACTGAAAACAACATTTAAACCTTTAATTGGAAATCTATGTAAACAAAGTATATAAAAATTACAACTGCGAAAATTTTTCGATACATATTTTCAATACAACTCGATTTTCGCTCTTTTCCGTCAGTGTTATCAAAAAAAGTAATGAAGCAAATGTTGTAGAGCACACAAAAATACACAAGAATATATCCTAGTTTTGTCCAAAATCTCAAGTCTGAATGGTTTAATAGAGCGCGCAGTAAACGCGGCACCATGTGTAGTGCAGTATTTTTTTCTCCGGTTGTTATGTGCCTTTTTCATTTATATGAAAAGCAATCAAAACATTTGCACTTGCAAGTACAAAACTATATCTTCACAAATTATAAGTTCGTTAGTTTCTTACGTACGAGAAAACCAAGTATGTGAGTATATTTATTTTCCCAAATATGGAAAAGAAAATTTGATAAGCTAGGTTCTTTAATAGTGCATACTTGGCAACGCGTAATTTTGGCAACAGCGTTAACACATGTTAGCGTTGTTGTATCTACAACTTTTCGAAGTTTTTGTTTGTAACTCTGTCTTTACATGCAGTTTCGACAGCGTTAAAAAAAAAAAAAAAAAAACTTGACTAGTGAACAGTGTTTGGTGGGATCACTGGTTTTGGCCTGAAAATGAGTACCAAACTGTGCTAATTTTCGTGTTGAATAGGGTTTACAATGGATATGATGGAGAGTGTTGTATGTGTGATATGCAAAGACCCGATATCCGAAAATGAGGCTGTGATCGTGACTAGAGGGTTAGAAACTATTCGCTCCATAAGCTTAATTCGAGGAGATGACTTGCATAAGAGTTTAGTGGACAAAGAAAAAGTGACAGCGCATAATAAATGTAGGAAAGACTACACACGTCGAATTAAGAAAGTTACAGATAAGGGACAAGATTTTAGCATAAACCTACGTAAAAGTGTCGATGCGTTTGATTTCAAGGCACACTGCTTGCTGTGTGGAAAACCAACCCAGTTTGCCGAATCGAGAAAACATCCCGAACGTTTTCTCGCAGTCAGTTGTGTTACTACATTGCCATTTAAAGAAACTATCATTGCACAGGCAAAAAGAGGAAATGACGAATGGGGAAGCGAAGTTCTTCTACTGGTCTGCTCTGTGATTGACCTTGTTGCAATTGAAGCTAAGTATCACCGAAAATGTTTTTCTACGTTAGCAGCTAAAAATCAAAATCGTCCATCTGTGTGTTATCACAGCAGGGGGCCTGAGTTGGAAAAGGATACAGCGTTTGCAAAACTGTGTGAATTCATGGAAAATGATGATGAGTGCCAATATCGTTTAGCCGATCTTCATCGGGTAATGAGTGAGTTGTATCCTGGTGTAGAACTGTACAGTGAAAGGCACCTTAAAGAAAGACTGCAGCAACATTTTGGCCCAAGAGTAATTTTCACACACAACAAAGGCAAATCGGATATCGTAGTGTCATTTAGAAGTGTAGTGAGCCGTGTACTAACGGACGAATGGTTTAAAAGAGTGGAAATCAATCTTTCGAATGAAAAGAAGAGAATAGTGCAAATGGCAGCAGAGATTATCAAAGAAGATATTTGTTCTGTTGTATACACGACTGATACATATCCATCAGCTGAAGACATTCGAAAAGGGGGTGCTGACATGGTTCCAGAAAATTTAAAACTGTTTTTGGAAACAGTAACAAAGAAGAAACATTACTGCAAATCACAAACAACACTGACCATAGCCCATGCAATTATATCAGCAGTACGGCCAAGATCATTCGTGCCACCAATCCAATTGGGTGTATCAGTTTATTTGCATAGAAGGTTTCGGTGCCGCTCAATTATCGACCTTTTCCATGCCATGGGATTGTGTTCATCTTACAGTGAAGCGATTAAGTATGAATCTTCTGTAACGGAGCATGCCCCGACAGAGCTTTCGTTCAGTATGTGTTCGATAACATAGATCACAACGTTAGCAGTGTTGACGGATATGGTAATTTTCATGTAATGGGTGGAATCGTCTGTGCAACGCCAGCTTCTTTCGTGAAAGTTGAAAATGAGGTTCTTCGTCCAGTGTCAGTGCCTTCTTCCAACAATATCGGGAGGTTTGGTTACACAAAGATCAGAACGTATAACAAGCACTACAAAACTGGACTCAAGCATTTTTCTATGGAGGATGTTAGCATACTTAACATTAAGCCACAGAATGCTGAATTCGCTAGAATTATCGACTTGTTATGGATGTCTGGACCAAGTTGTAAAGTGTCAAATTTTGTAGGATGGAGCGGATTCATGGAAACAACAATGCAATCCGAGGAGCGTGTGGAAATATCTGATGTACTACCACTTCCAATAGTGAACCTCGAACCCAGTAACATGTCGACTATATACTCCTGTTTGGAGTTTGCATCGGAGCAGTGCAAGAAACAAAATCAGTCATCATGTATCGTAACATTTGACCAGACACTTTACGTTAAAGCTATGGACATCATTTTAGCAGCAAATGTTGACAGCCCGCTCTCAAAAGTGATTGTACGTCTTGGAGGATTCCATGAAGAAGAACATGAAGACCTGACCGATAACGAAATGCCGAACCTGATATCAACCGCAAGCAAGCGACGTGGATGTTCTAAATCCGTAGGTTCCTTCAAAAGAAAATGCTCTAAGTAAAATATTTGGAAGTTTTGCCCATCTGGAAGTTGTTTTGTTACATTCTTGTGCAGCAACTAAGGCTAAGCAAGTGACACTGCGTTTACTGCGCGCTCTATTAAACCATTCAGACTTGAGTTTTTGGACAAAACTAGGATATATTCTTGTTTATTTTTGTGTTCTCTACAACATTTGATTCATTACTTTTTTTGATAACACTGA
Organism: Thermobia domestica; assembly: GCF_964235325.1. Classification (NCBI taxonomy): domain Eukaryota; kingdom Metazoa; phylum Arthropoda; class Insecta; order Zygentoma; family Lepismatidae; genus Thermobia; species Thermobia domestica. The sequence goes on from NC_137471.1 coordinate 38,096,023, forward strand.
CGGAAAAGAGCGAAAATCGAGTTGTATTGAAAATATGTATCGAAAAATTTTCGCAGTTGTAATTTTTATATACTTTGTTTACATAGATTACCAATTAAAGGTTTAAATGTTGTTTTCAGTGGATAGTCTGGAGTGTCTGCGATAAACTCGCGCAAACCGCACATCAATATCTCTCTTGTGTCCGATGTTATGGCCTTCAAAAGGAACCTAAGTAAACAAATTTTCAATGGCGGCCATTTTCCAAGATGGCGGCATGTTGCCCAGGTGGGATTTTTTGGGATTTTGAGTATGTTAATCAGGGGTATCCAAAGAACACATCCACCAATTTTCAGCTTGTTATACTATTTTTCCGCACTTCGCCCAATTTGGGCCTAATTTTCCTATATTAATTCTGATATAATGATTTTTATGAGCACAGGAACACTGAGATACTTCTAAAGTAGATTTATAAAGCCATCTTTTTGTGAAGGAGCATAACAAAGTCCATAAACTAACTTATCAAAGCAAATTTTAATAGATACAATATTGTTACTAAACAAATTCAAAATAGTAACAATAGAAGGAGTGTTCAAATATTAAAGACTTACATTATTATCATGTTACAATTAAATTGGCTGTAATTATGTAATAAATAGATTTAGAAATATCAATACTATAGGTATTCTAAACGCGGTAAAATTGTTATAAGCGATCTTATGTAGGTAATACGTGGCATAGCAAAATCAATTTCAGTGTTATTTTGTATTAAACTGTTAAAAATCTACACATACTTATCAATGGTGTATTCAAATGTGCAATGGTTTGGGATTTTTTACAAATAAATGGCAATCTTGTCACCAAACAGTTATGTGTAATATTAAAATTTAATAAATGCAAACACTCAGGACTATCAACAATTCCATTTACTAACTTGAAAAGAAATATAAGTTGAAAATACCTTCGTCTAGCAGATAATGTTCCAACATCAAATAACCTTAGAAGAGTTGCATACGATATTTTATTTTCATAAGAGTTTATTCTATAAGTTTTGTAATATAAGTATCTCAGAAACTTATTTTGAATCCGTTCAATTTTTGCAATGTACTGCTTATAATACGGTGTCTAAACTAAACTTGCATAATCAAGTTTGCTGCGTACTAGAAAATTGAGTAACATAATAATGACATATGGATTTTTAAAATCTCTAGTACTTCTTATCATAAAACCTAGAGATTTGAAAGCTTCATTAATAATAGTAGTTGCTTTGAAAAGCCATAATTAGATAATTTTGCAAGTAATACAGCATGATCTAGCTTATCAAAGACCTTCGCAAAATCTGTATAAATTAAATCCACAGAAAAACCATTATTAAGGGAATCCGCAATAGACTGTATAAATATAAATAAATTAGTAACAGTCGATCTCCGTGGATAAAATCCATGTTGAAAATTAGATAAATAAGGTTTGACATGATGAAATATTCTATTATAGAGAATATGCTCAAATATTTTAGCTACTGTGGAAATTAGAGATATAGGTCTATAATTTCCAATACTTTTGGCATCTGCTTTCTTAACTATTGGACGAATTTTACTAATCTTCCAGATTTCTGGAAATATTGAAGTTTTTAATATCAGATTATAAATGTAATTTAATGCTTTTATTGAAACTTCTCCACATCCTTTTAATAAATGACATGACAATAGATCGGGCCCACTTGATTTAGAAGATTTTAACTTTTTAATAGCTTCTTTAAGTTCACATTCAGAAATGGAATTCACCGTCAAACAATACGGTATGATTGACGGTATGGGAGATAATATCGTAATCAGAAGGCTGAGGAGAATAAACACTTTTGAAATATTGAGCAAAGTTGTAAGCTATGTCCGCATCTGTTGTAACTACTTTATCTTTGAAAGTCATATGACTTATTTCTAAATTTTGATTCTTCTTATTTTTAATATAATTCCAAAAAAATTAGGATTATCCTTCAATGCCATTTCTGACTGATTTATATACAGATGGTGATCAGAAAAATGGAAACACCTGTAGTTCGCAACACGTCAGATGTATGGGTTGGCAGTGGTGTCGTGGCGCCCGCAGCGCCGGACCGCTGGTGGTGGTGTGTTAGGTCGGTCTCCATACTACGTCAGGCGCAGTGGAACAGCAGTGTCCAGTGGCTGCAGCAGACGGAGGTAGTGTAAAATGGGAGACCTCTCAGATTTTCAAAGAGGGCAAATTGTTGGTGCGCGGTTATGTGGAGTGAGTGTGACGGCAGTGGCTACTGTGTTAGGTGTGTCGCGTGGGACAGTGTCGAAGGTGATGACGGCCTACACAACACACGGGAAAACCACATCGGGGAAGCGGAACAGTGGGCGGAAGAAAATCATGAGTGACAGGTCACGCCGGGTATTAAAGCGCATTGTCACACAGAACCGTCGTGCCACTGCGGAGCAAGTGACGGAGGAACTCAATCAACACCTCCCCCACCCTGTTTCGACAATCACAGTCCGCCGCGAATTACATGAAATGAATTTAGGGGATCGTGTTGCACGGGCCAAACCGCTCATCAGGGACCATAACGCTTTCGCATGCCGCAAATGGTACCGCGACCATGCAACTTGGACCGTTGAGGACTGGAAACGTGTGATATGGTCGGATGAGTCATCCTTCACCCTATTCCCAACCACGGGCCGTGTTTATGTGTGGAGAGCGCCCAAAGAAACTTATGATCTGCGGTGTCTCCGCCCAACTGTGAAACATGGCGTCAGCTCGGTGATGCTGTGGGCCGCCATATCATGGTTTTCATTGGGTCATGTGGTCACACTTAGCGAACGAATCACTGCCAACGATTATGTCGCAATTTTAGGAGACCACTTGCATCCTATGCTCCGGATGTTGTTCCCGGACAATGACGCCATCTTCCAAGATGATAATGCGCCCATTTACACAGCTGGCGTTGTTGCAGCGTGGTTTGAGGAACGTCGGGATGAAGTTCAACACCTCTCCTGGCCCGCCGAATCCCCAGATCTCAACATAATCGAACATCTGTGGTCCGTCTTGGAAACACGACTCCGGCAACGATTTCCACCTCCATCCTCTCTCACAGAACTGGCCGATGCCCTGCACGAGGAATGGTGTAAAATTCCACTTGCTATCATTTACGACCTCTATGCCTCCATCCCACGTCGCATCAAGGCTGTTCTGAAGGCGAAAGGTGCCCCGACACCATATTAATCTGGTAAGTTGCAATTTCGTTCAGGTGTTTCCATTTTTCTGATCACCATCTGTATAAAGCATAAGCAATCTTAATCAACGTTTTTGATTTTGTACGCAATTCCTTAAATTTATTTAAATTATAGTCGGAAATTTTTGTTTCCTATAATAATGCTTTTCTTTCAATGTATTAATAATTTCTGATGTAAACCAACATGGATATTGATATTTCTTAGATATTTTCTTTTTTGGCACATTTCTTTGAATAATACTATTAAGAGCATCGTAAAAATAATTGACAGCTTTATCAACATCAATTATATTATATAGATGCACCCAATGTTGTAGGTCAAGTTGTTTATAAAGGTTATAAAAATTGGCCTTACTACAATTAAACATAGTACTTGAGTTATGTTTTATGCCTGGTGTGAAATTTCCAAGATTAATATTAAAATTAAGAGATGGATGATGATTGTCTTCTGTCGATAATGGAAATACATTTCTAGTTAGATTAATATCATCTCCAAAATTAGACAAAACAAGTCCAAAGTTTTTCCGTACATATTTCTTATTAAATTATGCGATGTTAAATTATGTAAAGAAAGGAATTCGCCAACATATTACAAACAGACCCACCCTGCAATAAATCAAAATCAGCATCCGTAATTGATGATATATTAAAATCACCAACAACAAGCAAACTTTGATCATATATGTCGTCGATTTCCTCTAATTTTTGAAAGAAATCATTATAGGTTCCTATATGACTCTTCGGTTGAAAGTATACCAATACTATATAAAAACTTCTTCTAGATATTGTAACTTCTATACTCATCTGTAAACATATCTTTGAAACTGAACCAAGAACAAAAATAAGAAACTAATCCAAGAACAAAAACAAGTCCTATGTCCTAGTTGCAAAAGAACCAACACGTAAATGGAATTTCCAGTAACAATCTGTTATAAAAGTATATTATATAAACACTTTCAGGGTGATTATTTTAAAGAAAAGAAAAACACATTTTCCTTTATATTGAAAACAAGTGTAAAACAAGTCCTTTTCCTAAAAACCAAAATAGTCTCCGTAACAGTATAAAAACTAGCATTTTGAACGATAAATCATCATTCGATCGACGTTCATCAACAGAGCAGTTTGTGAATATTCAATCCACGTCGTTTGGTGACCGCCGTCTCCCAGAACCTACAGGATGTCTCCGTTGAAGCCGACGACCATTAACGACTCTTTAGTTTGTGAGTATGCTCAGTGCTTATAATCATTACATGACCAATTGTTGTGTAAAAAAGTGACTGTATAAACACATGAGAGCGCACGAGAGTTATCAAGGACAGACTACTTGATAATGACCCTGATCACTATACTATTTGAATCAATGTTGTAAATTTGTAAATATCATTTGCACTATTTCTATTGTTTAATTTTAGGTGATGGTTATATTCTTTCAATAAATGTATTTTTTTACATGGATGCTGTCTTGCTCTTTGTAAGGTAATGCATCTTCTATAATACTTTATTTCTCAAATTATATAACGTGACAAATAAGCAACATTCAGCATCAGTTTAATTGGAAGACCAATCGGAAAACAACCATTAGGAAGACGTAGGCGCAGATGGGAGGATAGTATTAAGATGGATCTCGCAGAAATAGAAAAATAAAGTAGAAACTGGATCCAATTGGCTAAGGACAGAAGTCAATGCGGAACTTTTGTGAGTGAGACATTCAACTCCAGCTTTCATAGGCCATGGAGTTAGTTAGTGAGACCTATGAACTAGGATTTGTCTTACCTTTAAACATTCTTTTTCGGTTAAAGACTAAGAGTACTGTAGTATTCAATCTATAACATATGCCCGTGATACCATTTCAAAACATTTGTCACCTTATTTCGTATTAATTTGTATTTTCTCATAAAATGTAAAATATACTCAGATGAGGATAGTAAAAAAAAAAAAAAAAATGTTATCGGCATAATACTCTTAGTGAAAAACCTTCGATGTACTCTAATACTTCACATTGATAAGTATGCTACATGTACTCTTATAAATCATGTAAAAGAAACTAGAAATTAAGAGAACATAAAAACCGAAGTTTTGCTAAAATAATCAGAGCAACTTCGTGTTACCTTTGAAGCACATTGACACGCACGAGATTAAACGTAGCGCAGAATCTTTTATTTATCGATTTTTAAAGAGTTTTCCGTACATACTCAACTAGTTCTTGCAGCTACGTTTGAATATCACATCGTCTCTGTTCTTCAAACAGTATTTGAAAGCATATTTAAATTAAAATACTTCTAATATTTATAGTCTTAAATATCATAAAATTTACATAACTTCCGTTTTTGTATTTAACGTAACGTTTCACTGCGCAGAAGCTATCTTCATTTATTCAGTGACTACCAGAGCCATCTATTCGACTGTCCTTTGTTCCGAAATGTAGCAGACGATCGCTGTGTAGTTGAAGCAGTGGTGTACCGCAAGATTTTGTAGTGTGTACAGTTATACGTAAAAGTTGTTTCATTGCTGTTTGACATTAGGTTGAACCGAGATTCCATGTTGGCAGTAGACTGTGATTTCTTTAGAAAATGAAGTTTCTTCTGCGAGTGTTGTCTAAACATTGATTTTGCATCTTTAAAAAAATGTTTGTGTTTATAAATTTATTTCTATTGTGGCAATAGAACTTCTCTCATCATAGAAGCAGGAATCGCAATGATTAGATGCTTACTGTTTCTTATTAACTTTGTTTTTGCTGTAAGTAACTGGTATTAACATGTATTTTTTCAGTTCTTTTGATGTCAATTTGAATTTTCTTTTTTACCTTTTTTTTTTAGTTCGGCTTGGAAGGCGTTTTAATCACGCTTAACCCTAGGCATAGGAGGTAAATACACGGTTCTGATTGGTTGAAGCTATCCGTTTCTCGCCATGTAGCATACATATAGCCAGTGGCGTATTTAGGGGGGGGGCTTCCGGGCTTAAGCCCCCCCCGAAATCTTACTTACTATAGTAAAGTATATGAAATATCTTGCAGAATTTTCACATTTTCAGGCAAAGCCCTCCCCGAAAGTTAGCAAAGCCCCCCCGAAAGAAAATCGTAAATACGCCACTGCATATAGCGTAAATCAAACGCCAGGTGCTGTCGGTTCTTGCGGCCGAGCATGTTAGCACGGGCTACTAATGAAACTCGCTTTTGGCCTGAGTTCAAACCCAACCGGAGGGAAGTTCTTTAATTTTTTAAAAAGAATTTTATAACACTTTTATCATTAAAATAAAATAAAAATAATACTCATTCGCCTTGTACGTGATTTACTTACGTTACGAAACCCATAGCTGAGGGAAGGGGGTTAGAATCCCCAGAGAGCTCGTTTTGTTCCACCTTGATCCCCATGAAAACACCACACCAGGTGACATCGAACCTCGCCCGCTTCCTTGTGACCAACTTAAAACTGTTGGCTAGGGTAGCGCGTGAAAAGAAATATGCGCTTGGCTTCGACAAATTGTTGAATGTAGTGAATATATTGTGTTGTCGTTACGTTGTTAAAATAGCCAACGTTGCTTGAATATTTACCTATTCTAATCTGCAGAGTTATATAACAAATACATTCTCCGATTTGTTTTTATTTTATTTGAGCATAAAGTTCATGAAAAACGAATCTTCTATGCATAATTTGTTTGACTTGTTGACCAAGCTTTTATTACTTTCCGAGACTCGAAGCAAATATCTAGGATGATTTTACAAAATATTGTCACTGTTCGTAACATTTATTTAATTTTTGTCACAAGGGAATTTCCAAACGTTTCCAGTCTGACGCTAAAACAGTGTTCGTAGGTTAAGAAAATTTCCCTCGACTGACACAAGACTTTCCCTTTTCTTACCAAATTTTCCCTAATTTGTTGAGTGTTCAATTTCTATGACAGAAGTTATGTTATAAGATTAATTTAGGTATATTAAAGGAAGAACCAACCACATTTGCTTTATACATTTGGTTTTTCCTTCTTTTTTTTGTTGCTTTTTCCTTCATTTTTAACGAGAGGGCACAGTGGCTCAGTGATAGGACGTTCACCTCCGGTGTGTGGGGTCACTGGCTGGATCCTAGCTGGCGCCAAATGGACTTTGTGGTGGACAAACATAGTATTCATGGGGGACAAACAGTGTTCATGGCATTTCATGGGGTTCTCTCGTTTCTTCCCACTTTATTCATTCCACCATTGCATTCATTTCTCATCATGACCGTCTCGTTTAGCCTAGCCGGCATAAGCATAGAATGTAAAACTAAAATATTTTTATTTTAAACAAGAAAAGAAATACATACAAATATGCCCATTCAACAATGGGTGCAAATTGTTACTTTGAACACACACACACACACACACACACATAATATATATACAAACTATGTGCTATTATATTGGTTTATTTTTGAAGAACAAAGAAAATTTTAAGCATTTATATTAGGCAATCAGTCAACACAAGAATTTCCCTGGGTTTTTCACGTTTTATCGAAAAATTCTATTTTTCCCTATTTGCTAAATTTACTTGCAAAATTTCCCTCAAACTACGAACACTGCGCTGAAATAGCACGCCAGTCCTAATAAACCGTTCATGACATACAATGCCATCTATGGAAGAAATAATGTATTAGTTTCAACTGTCTAGGTGCGACAGTTTCTTGGGGGTAGTCAACTGAATCAGTCCCTATTCATTAAGCCTGTATACTGCATGACAATCCTCCAATCTATACGCCTGTTGTTGCCAAGGGTGTAATGAAAGATTATGGTTTCCAGCGTAATCAGCATCCATGTTACAGCTCAGATTAAGCATTGTTGCCTTGGCAACCACATCGTTAGAAACTGAAACGTTGTTCAGTATGCGAGAGTGACGCATAGTGACTAATTCAAATTATTGTGCTTAACGAAATGACGGAGATATGTAGTAGAAATTGATATTTATTTCTTCCATAGATGGTACTGTATGCCATGAACGGTTTATTACGAGTGGCGCGATATTTCAATATTTGGAAATACTCTCTCTCGTACCTTCATGATTTAGAAAAAAAGAAAATGTTTACGGAGTTCAGTGCCAGTAAAATGTCAAAATAACAGTTTCTGTCTAAAGCGTTTGTTGTAATATGTGCTTGGGTCATATAATCTATTTAAAATAATTTAAATTAATTTGATGTTTCCTTCATTTTCTAGTGCCAACGCGTAACATAATCGCTAAATTTCTTGTCTTTGGTGCGAGCGTCCAGGGTTCGATTCCCTGTGGGGGCACTCGATCAAAAAATTGTAAAAAGATTTTTCAGACAAGGTATGCTGAATGAGTTTTCCTGGGTTTTCCTCATTCACACCAGGAAAATGCTGGGGTGGTACCTTATTTATAGGTTCCAGGCCGCTTCCTTCCTTTTCTTTCCCCGAATAGTGTGCTCGCCGAGGGACGTCATCCCTCATATGTGACGAACTTAAAGCCTTAGATGCCGAAAGCCCAGAAATGTAAATCCTAAATCTCTACTTTTTCTAGTACTAAAGTACAGGATGATCGATCACATGGATTTCCAGTCGTCCGAACACTGTGCTACTGTGCGTGCCCTTTGTAAGTTACAGGTTAATGCCTATGCTTTTGGTGTTTGTGATCCCGGGTTTGATGCCTGATTAGTATAGTTTCTTCTGTTAAAATAGTTCAGATCTTACTTGAATCAGTAGTTCTGTCTTATATATCTTCCCTGTGTCCGTGGGTTTTCTCGGGGTACTGCCGTTTCCTCCTACACTCTCATTCCATCGATTCTTCCATCATCATTCACTTGCCTTTATTATCCATCTCCTTTGGCCTAAAGAACATTATTGAGGAACGTTAACCTAAAAGATTCCATTTCATTTATATATCCTCCCTGCTGTACACACTGTTAAACTTCAATTTATTTAAGAGATGTAATGTCTCAGTGATGGAACATTTTTCTCAGGTGCACGAGGTCTCTGATTCGATCTCAGCTTCCACCAAGTGTACTTTTTGGTAGCCAAATACAACGTTCGTGGGTTGTTTCGTTTTCTTTCACATTTTTATTCCACAGCTTTGTTGATCATCATCATCATCATCTGCTATAGTATCAGTTCATAGTGGTGGGACGATGAAAACAATGTTTTGGCTCAGAGTGGTATATTCTACACAACTTCTACACTCTCGCTCGATTAAACTTTGTCGATTCTTGGAAAGAAATCGTGCAGTCTTCTTTTTTTTGATTCTCGTGCGTAACCTTTCAATGCCTTTCTACAGAGGACAGAACAAGAGTGAAAGAAAATTTAGTGAGAGAAGTGAGAGTCGACAGAATCGTGTTTGTAAAGTTACAAGGACGTCAACCCAAAAATCAATGGGCTTTCAGCAGAGTAGTTTTCAGTATTGTATTAAGAGCTTGACTAACGCGTCATGCTAACTTCCGTATTTAGTAACACTTAGTAACACAAGGACTCACCCCAAAATCAATGGGCTTTATGAAGAGTCCATTTTAGTGTTGTATTAAGAGGCTTGACTAACGTGTAATGCTAGCTTCCGTATTTAGTAACAAGTAAGTAATCATTAGTAACACAAGAACTCCCACCCAAAAATCAATGGGCTTTATGCGGAGTCGGTTTTAGTATTGTAGACAATCGAGTAAAGTATATGTATTCTTCAAACTCTTGGGAGGGCAATTGCCCCCCCCCCTCCCTGTCCCCTCTAAATGACGCCTATGGTTGTATTAAGAGACTTGACTAATGTGTGATGCTAACTTCCATTATTTAGTAACACGTAAGTGAAAATAACAACGATTTATGTCGGAAAAGGCCACCTTCGACTTTTCCGCAGGGTTATGCAAACACTTTAGGAGAAATCAAGTTTGTTTCCTATTGCCTGCATCGGCGGAATTAGGAATTGTGTCCTGGGGGAGAAGAAGTTTTGTCTCTTGGGGGCACAGTAAATACAAATGAGAATTAAAGGATCTTATAGGTGGCATATTAATTTTGTTTCAAAAATTTGGGTAGGCAATGCCCCCATACCTCCCATAGTTCTGCCTATGATTGTCTCTTATATTGATTTCTACAAGTAAGTTTGTGCTGGACAACATTGTGTTCGTAAGTTTTCTCGGGACATTCCCGTTTCCTCCCACTTTCTCATTCAACCAATTGTTCCATCATCATTCACTTTCTTTAATCATCCGTCTCCCTTAGCCTAAAGGACATAAACGTGGGACATTAAACTGAAATATTTCATTTCATTTTTTTAAAATTAAAAAGATGGGACAGTCTATAGAGGACATCGAGATGAAGAAAGTAACATTCCTAAGAATAAATTGGGCAGTGCTATGCAACAACCAGTCAACCCACAAAAAAAAAAAAAAAAAAAAAAGAGTTAACTCTGCTGGAGGGTTTGAACATATGTAAGGAACATACTAAAAAATTCTGGTAACGCGTTTGGGATAGCTCTGCCATCTATAAAGAGAAAAGTCAACCCATTTACAGTAATATCTTATAGGGTCGAGAAAACTATAACTGTGATTTCCCCACAACTGACTCGTTGTGGGTTGAATGGTTGTTGCATAACACCGCCCAATTCTCATGCGTAGTTTTTGAGTGAAAAAGAATATTATTTATGCTGCTAAAACCTATTGCATTCCTTACCATAATTGGTCATTCTTATTCTACTGCAATTCATTATGTTTAATAGCTAAAATTATCGTTCTTTATATTAGTGAGAAAAAAAAAAGATTTGGAGAAAAATATTTCAGCCACCTTCTTCCCTTAGGATATAAATTTCAACGGAAAACGTAATGACAAAAACCAATAAGGTATTCAATTTTTGACATAATTTTGTACCCATGGCCGTAATTTGAGGGGGCAGGAGGGGCAACTGCTTCCCAGGGAAGCTCCTCGCCGTTCAAGAGGGCCCACTTTAGGACAAATTTTTCTTGCTCCATATATGATACGAACATTTAATTATAAATGAAGTATTCAATAGATTCACTACATTACATAAACAAAACAGCACACAAAAGGTAAAATGAAACAAAAATGAGTCATGGGCCACTTTCAGTTAAAAAAAAAAAAGTTTACTCTTAGTTGCCCTAGAAATAATATTTATTCGTATGGCTTTGAGATTTATCAATATTGCTCCTTTAATTAATTTGTCATGTTTGAAACGAGCCCAGGGGCGTGCGGAAGGGCCCATAAAGAGTAAGAGAAAGATGGAAAGAAGGGGCCTCTTTTCGAATTTTTCAGGAGGGCCCAAAACAACATTTTCATGGGGACCCAAATATTATTGTTTACGTCGCTGTTTTAACCTCCTAAGAAAACGCCCTTTAATCAAAGTAACATAATAAAAGTGCTCAGCTTGTGGAAAGTTGTCACCAAACTCCAAAATCCATTTCAAACGGGTCAATCGTTTCCACGTTATGTAATCGATTTAAATGTGGTCAAGAAGAAAGAAGAAAAGAAAAAGAAGAAAATACCCTTATTCGTCCTTTAAAACCGGAATTTTGAGAAATCTGGGTCACGTGTTCCATCTACCTTGTTCTCTCTGTCCTGGCTCTAATCATAGAAGTCCGTTCCTACGTCATACATTGGCGAATTAGAAATGACTGCAATAGGTATGTAGTTTGGTATTCAAAAGCTTAGTCACGAGCGAGGCTATATGAGACCAGTCCCATATAGTTTAGAATGAAATCTGAACAAATATAGAACGTTTGAGCGAATCTCATTCGGAATCGAACACAGAACCCCATACACCAAAGCCACACCCGCCGTCCACTGGAACCAGCGAGGAGGGCTAGTTTTCTTATACTGTAGCATGCGGATGGGTAAAGCTCATAGTGTTTTGTTGAGTGATGTGTGGTTAGCACTTTAGAATTATTTCTAGATTAGTGGTTGTCAACCGATGTGTCACTGAACCGATGAAACACTGGTGTCTCCTACTAAGTTGTGTCGCGAAATTTCAGAATTTAAAAGTACCATAAAGAATTTAATAATAATTGGTTAAAATCGAGATAGACTGTACCAGTGAACACCTCCAGCGGTAGCAATAATGCTCAGTGCTATATAGAGTCATTATAAAAACTAATTGGTTTCACTATTATAATACATATTATTATTATTATTATTATTATTATTATTATTATTATTATTATTATTATTATTATTATTATTATTATGTATAATAAAAATATCAAACAATTTTATCGCTATGTCCTGAACGCTCAGTAAAGTGCACCGTCAACCAGAAAAGGTTGAGAACCACTGTTCTAGATAGTCAGATATTTAATCTAGCGTTCCCCGTTACGTCCTTCAGTCTAAATTACAAGAATAAACCATGAAAGTGAATTATTGCAAAATAGTTTATTGAATTAGAAAACGAGAAAATCTGAATAACACCCATGAATATGATGGTACCAAACCACAATCTTACAAGGAGGGGCCGCGTTGATACAGTAGTAGAGCGCTCATACCTGGTACCAAGGGTCCCTGGATCGATCTCAGCTCGGGTTCAAGTGGGCTTTTTTTGTAAGCAAATATCATCCACGTTGGTTTTCTCGGAGTTCTTTTCGTTTCCTCTCACTTTTTCATTCCACCATTTGTATCATTATCATCATCACATTCTCTCTGAACGTCGGAGGATAATAGTGGGACGTTCAACTAAAAAAAAAAAAAAAAGAAAGAAAGAAAAACATGACCGAACCAAGAACCTCTCGCAGCTTTCTATCACTGATGACCGTCCCCCAATTAGTGTTACCCACAAGGTGACGCGAAATTGAAAAAAAAAAATGAAATGACATCTTTTAAGTTTTATGTCCCACGTTTATGCCTTCTAGGCTAAAGGAGACGGTGATGATGAGAAATGAAGAAAATGGTGGAATGAGGAAAGTGGGAGGATACGGGAGTACCCCGAGAAAACTCAAGCGCACGGTATTTGTCCAGCACAATGTTCACTTGGCGCGAGTTGGGATCGAACCAACAACCTCATGCACTAGAGGTGAATGCTCTACCACAGAGCCACCGCATGAGATGAAACCGTAGGAAATAAGGTTTTATCGTCTCCTTTCAATTCTCGAAGTTTTCTTTCTCAACTCTTTTGTCGAGAAGTTTTTGTCGTCTCGTTTTGTAAGCACTAAACGTTATCAGAATTCTCCATCACAAGAGGTCCACGGAGAGGGCGACATAACATCCAAACCATATTTATTATTGAAGCAGGGATGTACGCAGGGGGTGTGTACTGGGGGTCCGGACCTCCCCCCCCCCGAAATCCGGACTTTTGTTGTAAATTTAGTCTAATTTTAGGGGCAATTTTACAATTTTAAATATAATTTAGCCTGAAATTGTGTTTGGACCCCCTGAAAAGCTTTGGACCCCTCCCGAAATAAATTCCTGCGTACGTCCCTGTATTGGAGTATATTGTGTAATGATTTGCGTATCTTTAAACATTGATAAATATACTTCATTGTGTTGGTGCAATCATTTTTATCAACGTATAGTTCTTACACTATGAGCCATTCCTGTAACAGTAAAATATTGTTTGAGATTGAAATCTTGCTTAGAGATAGCATTGCCCACGAGAGTCAACAATTTTTGTCTCGTTTCGTCTTGCCTCAAATTAAAAAAAAAAGTATTTCTCATACTATCTATGAACCGAGAAATTTCTCGTTTCGAGGACAACAGTACCCCTAATTGTATGTATTTGAAGTAATTATCCAAAGAGGTCTTTAATCCTTCCGGAAACTCCAATAGATGTGGTATTTACGATCTTAGCAGCATGGCTATATGGGATGACACGTACGGTTTTAAGTTGGTAGTGAACCACGGTGCTAAGTTTCTTGTACTCCCACCGGGAATCAAACCAGGGCTCCACTTACACCAAATTCATACAAGCTAGCCACGAGATCAGACATTTCAAGGTCAGTATTTCAAGTGCGACAAATAGTCATGAAATACCCCGTTTCATCTGCTTGCAGCGAAGGTCACTTCCATTCTGTAGATAATACTTCATTGAATAGATCAATACTATTCCAAGTGCAGTTGCGTGACAATATATTTAGTTGCGGGAGCGGCAGTATAGAGTAATCGTAATTGCGTGACGTCTCAGTAATTCTATATATATATATATATATATATATATATATATATATATATATATATATAAAAGACATTCGGCCCAGTACATGTCGCCACTAAATTTCTTTCCCAGACAACATAAACATGGTTTTAAGTTTCGTACGTGGCCGTAATATTTTTTATTAGATACTCGAGTTCTAATAAGTTAACATAGCATTTAATTTCCGATTTGATTTGAGTTTAACGTCCGTTTCGGCAGCGAGGCTACATAAGACGTGGACCTACATCTTAATGTGGGATTCAAACCATATGAGCTACCACCATGAATCGGACCCATGCCCGGGAATCGAACTTGACATTTCTTATGAAGTATATAAAAACCAACATAATATACAAAACACAAACAAAATTTTATCTAGGAAATAATGTGTATATGTCATCGTCATCATATGTACTCTGCCATTATTGGCAGGTTACTTGCTGCAACTGAGAAGCTTCCATGCTAACCTCTTCGTCTTCACGTACAATTTTTCTGCTATGATATCATCCATCAATTGTAGTCTCCTTCACCCCCTCCTCCTTCTTTTCCTGCCACCATACCCTTTAGCACGTCCCTAATACAGTTTCTTCTTAGCTAATGTCTCAAACAGTTTCTCTTCCTATTCTTATAATATCTAATATTGTTTTTTTTTTTCACTATTTGTAAGATCCTTTCATTCGTTTTCCACTCGGCCCAGCTAATCCTCTCCATTCTTCTCCACAGCCACTATCCCCGACCTAAAGCTCATTTTTTGGATTTAAAAAGGACATTGGGAAAAATAAACTTAATCTGAACTTTATTAACCAAGCCTCGTATATTCTTCAACATTCTAGAGACTCTTCCCTCATCGCTTTGATATGTCCTTTCGTTTGTGTTGGTGAGCCTCAGTCCGATTTCATGACTATATATAGACATACAATGTGGGAATAACGACTCCCTTTGTGAACGCTTTCTCGAGTCTGGAAAACGGGACAGTTGCAATAATACTTCCATGTTGTCATCGTCTATTGCTGGTTGGTCCATTCGAAGCATCCGCATCTTTTCAGCCAAAGAGCTTGAATTCAGCACTATACGTCATAACCGGGAAACTCCAGCTCCGAACGACTCATACAAAAAAGTTAACTAGGAAGAGCTTCAGTGTTTCGACACCTTTTATGAGGATTATCTCCTCGTTGCTGCTTGCTAGGCGGGGCAGCCAGCACCTACTCGAGAGCAGAGTCCATGCTGCCTGAACTTATATATTGCGCGCATCTTGCTGCCGAGTGTATGAGCTATCCCTCCATGGGACGGACATAAACACTTAATTAGTTGAGTATGTAACAAATAGTTTATTCCAAAATGTTTTTTGGATGTAAGTGCGTAACAGTTTCATCTGCGAAATGTATTCAATGTGAAGAATAAGTCGAGTTTATTGTTATTATTACAATAAACATCATAATAAGCGAAACCCTAAAACGTGATTTTGCCTGTGACCATGGACTAAAGAATATATTCGTAGCGCCAGCTTGGAGCATCGTTCAAAGAAGCTGCGTTCGGAATTTAACGCAGGACATCGATGGAACAGCATTATTGGCTAGCCGAAAAATAACGGTAGTTGTTTAGTTTATATGCCGAGCCACCTACTTCGTCGGTATTAAGTAAAAGGTTGTCAATTCATTTATTTTCTTAATTAATGTGCATGTAATATCTGTGTTTATTAAGTGACTTATATATTCACTATCTAAGTCTTGAGTTTATCACTTGTATTAAATCCAATGCATGATTTCATCACACTCGTAGTATAGCAAATATCTCTTACGTTATCTGCATCCACGCCTGTTGCGTTCCCAGCCCTGGCATGACGAGGATGCAGGCATGGGTGTGAACTATGGTCGCCGTGGAATAGCTGGAAAATAAAAAGGAGAAAAAATAAAATACGAGACCGAAAGTTAGTCCGAACCACGACGAGCATAATGGTAACACCACATTTGGAAAGCTTTCAGTCGTTTTTAATCATTTTTCCGTAATGTCCATGTTTCTACCCCATACAATACAATACTCCAATACGAAGCATTTTATAAGTCTTTTTCTCAACTATTTATTCAAGGTCTCACAAAATAGTATTTTCTTCCTCCTAAAGGCTTCTTTCGCCATTCTTCACCTTGTTTTCATTTCACATCTATATTTAATATCCACGATTCAGAATTTTCTGAAGGGGGATGCGCCAATAACTACCAAAATAACCAATCACACTGAAACTCTTCAAAGTGACATGCGACATGGTCTTGGGGAAGAGACAGATCTTAGAGAAGCTCTAGCACCAGCGAATTTGTGGCTCTTTCCCAAAATCAAAAAGGACCTCAAAGGTAACCATTTTGCTACCGTAGAAGACATCCAAACCAACGCGACGGCTGAATTTCGGAACATACCAAAACAGGACTTTCAAAGTTGAATCCAGCAATAGCAGAAGCGGTGGAACAAGTATGAGTGTTCTCAATGAGCCTATTTTGAATGAGATTAAGTGAATGTGTACCTATATTGTGGTAATAAATAGTTCTCAAGAATCCTATTTTGAATGAGATTAAGTGAATGTGTGCCTATATTGTGGTAATAAATAGTTCTCAAGAATCCTATTTTGAATTAGATTAAGTGAATGTGTGCCTATATTGTGGTAATAAATAGTTCTCAAGAATCCTATTTTGAATGAGATTAAGTGAATGTGTGCTTATATTGTGGTAATAAATAGTTCTCAAGAATCCTATTTTGAATGAGATTAAGTGAATGTGTGCCTATATTGTGGTAATAAATAGTTCTCAAGAATCCTATTTTGAATAAGATTAAGTGAATGTGTACCTATATTGTGGTAATAAATAGTTCTCAAGAATCCTATTTTGAATGAGATTAAGTGAATGTGTGCCTATATTGTGGAAATAAATAGTTCTCAAGAATCCTATTTTGAATGATATTAAGTGAAAGAGTACCTATATTGTGGTAATAAATAGTTATAACGAAATTCAGAGAACTTTTTGACGGCTTTTCGTATTTTAGACTTCCAAACTATGATATGCACGTTTGTCTGTCTGTCGACAGATATTTTTAGAGTAAAAATGGTAATAGATAACAAGAAATACCTTTTAAGGTTATTCATCGTTCCAATAATGGGTATAACATCTCTATCCATAAACTTCTATTCAAATCCGAAGTGATAGAAATCAAAATGTCCGGTTTGAATGTTAATCACTACAGAGCAAAAGCGATAATACACCGAGAATTTCTTTGTAATCTATTCGACGCTCTAGGGATAGATTTCATCTCCATCTTTCCCGCTACCATCACTAGAAGAGGCAGAAATCCGCTACCATTTTCGGTTTTAAAGATATTAAGTTAGTGGTTTCAATGTTACGAGTGGAGTTCAGAAAGTAAGGTTACAAAGCCTGCAGTGAAACGTGTATGTATTATTTCATACAACCAACACAGCCAACAGATAGTATACCAGTGGCGTATTTTGTGGGCTACCGAGGGTTGCCCTAGAATATTATGAAACCAAGGTATGATAATAGAAACTAATTTATATTGATAATTTTATACTTTTGTATATTCTTTCCATGATGCAAATTTTGGAGAACCTTATGAATTTAGAAATATCCGCTAATTTCTTTGCACGGAGTCTCTCTCGCTTCCTAAGAGATCTTCGACTTGGCAACATAGCAGAAACCTACCTTCTCTTTCAGCAAGAATCGTGTAGTCATCAGCGCGTTCTTCGCTCCACCTCCCAACGCAGCTTACGAACGGGCTGGTAGGTAGCGCCAGTTTCCTAGAGAGTAATCAGTTTCTTGAGCATGCGCGAAGGGTAAAGGGAAGTTATACGAGTAATGATAGCGCATTTTGGAGGTCGCTTGGAATTGTCACGGACATCGTGAGCCCCGTTCCGTAGCTGTTTGCGTCAACGCAAAACAAGTTTCGTTTTACAGTGTTTTGCGATAGTGGGTTGTGGGCATACATGTTATAATTATTTGTTGCTTATTTGCATTACGTTGCGAAGGCTATTACAAACAGACTTTTTCGTTGGCTAATAACCCTTTTCAGCGTTCTTTGCACAACTTTAGTTTACTCACCTGTTCAAAGCAAAATATAGGGACACTTCACGCAGCACATGAAGGTAGAAATGTATGATCGATTTTCTGTAATAACTAATAAGATAAAATAAGTCTTTCTAAAGAGGAAATCATATTTATCTACTTGATAAAAGGAAAGTATGCTCTAAGGTTTTCTGTTATTTTGAAGACTTTATAATAACGTGGAAACTAAATAATAATAATAATAATAATAATAATAATAATAATAATAATAATAATAATAATAATAATAATAATAATAATAATTTAATTATTATTATTAATATACAGGTGTTATAAAGTTTAGTGGTAGCCGAAACCAACAAACCAATATAATGTGTTAGGTAATTTTTTGACATAGTCCTCTTATCGATTGATGCACCTGTCGTATCGTGGGATGAGTTTGAAGATTTCCTTCTGGTAAAAATGCTGTTCTTGTGTGTTCAGTCATGTCACGAAATGTTTCACCTCTTCGTTTGAAGCGAAGCGACGGCCTCCTAAGTGCTCCTTCAAGTGCAGAAACAGGTGAAAGTCGCTTCAAGCAAGGTCTGGGCTGTAGGGAGGGTGGTCGATGATGTCCCAGCTGGGTTCAAATACATTAATGCCGTTCTGGGTCAGCACTGCTCCTCGTTGGTGACGTTTTTTCTACAAGTCGCAAACTTTTGGCACCATTCTGCGACGTGCTGCGAGATATTACAATCTCTCCGTAAACATCTACCAGTTTTCGGTGAATTTCAGCCGAGGTTACGTGTTTCGCCTACAGAAATCGAATAACTGAGTGGACTTCTTCGCGAGACCTGTTTTCCAAAGAAGTCGCCATTTGTGTTTAAGTACAAGCAGCGCCGTAGGTGGCGGGTGGCTGAAACTCTTCACAGTTGCCAACTCCATGGGTTAAAATTACCGGACACTCCTTATTCCTCTATAACAGACGAGACTCCAGGTATTTCGGTTTTGTAACCTTAGTTTCTGTAATAAAAGATAACAAGAAATGTTTTTTTTTAAATGGTTTCAGCGTCTGAAGAATAAGTTTCTTGTCGACCATTACTGCATTATTCAAACCAGAAATGATAGAAATGTACAATTTCTGGTTATTAACACTGATTGCCATAGTAAATACACGGTAATAGATAGTAAGAAGCAGTTTTTTGATGTAGATTCTGCGTCTAAAAAAGAGACTCAATGTTTTGTCTTATATTCCTCTACTCCAATCGAAAGTTAGATTAACTATTTTCGGTGTGGATGCAATGTTGAATTCAAATAGTTTGCAAGTATACCGCAATTTCAAAATATGAAATTGAAACTAATTTGCTTTATCCTTTCTCTTCACAGGTTATTCCAGGAAATTTCGACAGGTAGTGGCACCTTTTGTACAGCGTTGCTGCTGTTTTGTTACACCTTCACATTATCTTAATCATAATCAGGTATCCGGTCATCATTATAAGCTACTTATCGTAAACTAAGGAAATTCATGTACTAGAATTGTCTTTGAGTAAGAATTATCAATTTTGATACTGTCCATTAATTGTAATCTTTTATTTCCTCATGTTTTTCTTCCCGTTGTATCTTCTATCAGCCTCTTGTGATAGTTTCTTGCTAGACAAATCTTAAGTAGTTTATCTGCATTATCTTTTTTTAATTACACCCAGTGCCTACCTCTTCCCAATGCTTCCTAACCAGTTCCCTGTTTGATCCAACTAATATTTTTCATTCGATCCTAGTTCGCGCCATTAAACTTTGTGGTGGACGAACACCATGTGCGTGGATTTTCTCGAGCTTCTCTGGTTTCTTCCCACTTTCTTCATTCCACCACTTCATTCACTTCTCATGATCATCGTTTCCTTTAGTCTACCCAGCATAACCATTGGACATAAAACTGAAATATTTCATTTCAATTCTTTTCCATATTCGTGTTTTGAAAAACCGTCTAATAGTTCACATGGTTTTCTTCAGAGTCTTCATGTTCCTGTCTCTTAGAGAAGATGTTATTAACCTTGCTTACCTTTCTCCCCACTTCGTAAATCCTACATGTTTCAAGCCTCCCGTCGTTCTGATCGTTGGTCATGCGTGCCTTTTTTCTGACCCTTAAGGCTATCGCACACTAGGCCACTTCGTCTGTCGAAGACTTGCCACAGGCTGTGTCATCGCGTCGCTGATATTCGACACCAACCCGCGACGCCACGGACTCTAGATCTACTTCACGCATCGCGGGAATGTGGCACTTTTTATTTTTTAGTCAGAATAAGGATGAATTCAGTGTCCGTCTTTAAGGGCAAAGTGCAAACACGTAGCCTGGAGTTAGCGGCCCCCTTGAGGCGCGGACTAAATCCGCAGCCTATTCACTATTCGCCTTATGCAGAGTCGTTTTGACGCATGATTAGCGTCATACTAAATGCCTGACTACTGCAGGAAACATATGTTAGTCGAACTCTTTAGTATAGCACTAATAACGATTCAGAACGACTCTTCATAAGGCCCTATATGGCTAAATCCGCCACTGACTACATGAGGTCTCGCTGCCTCTCTTTATAAATTTCATTATAGAGTGTCATGAGGCATCAGCGTTAAGCTTAAGTACTTATAAAACATTATTTTTCATATTTTAGTACAGTAAATACACAAAACAAATAATAAAATAACGAAATGTTATAAAATTACACATTGGCCTGGGAGATCGCAGTTCCTAAATGTGTGAGATATATTTGGGAATATCTGATCATTTGTGTTATTTTTAAAGCCTAATTTGAAATAGTAAAGTGAAGCGACAAAGAATGTAGTTTTATGTTAAAATTTCCACCAAACAGTTCATTGGCTTGGTACCGAATTTTGGAAAATGTAAGAAAGAACAAAATGGCAGCATGCAGTGTACTTGCCGATGCTGTTCCCATCATCACTTTTTACTTTTCCCGTCGATTTTCAAATTTATGCAGGTGTCCATGGACTTTTGACTCAACCTGTATATATATATATATATATACTACGTGATCAAAAGTATCCGGACACCCCCGAAAACAAACGTTTTTCATATTAGGTGTATCGTGCTGCCAACTACTGCCAGGTACTCATAATCAGCGACCTCAGTAGTCATTAGACATCGTGAGAAAGCAGAATGGGGCCCTCCGCGGAACTCACGGACTTCGAATGTGGTCACTTGTGTCAGAAGTCTGTACGCGAGATTTCTACACTCCTAAACATCCCTAGGTACACTGTGTCTGATGTGATAGTGAAGTGGAAACGTGAAGGGACACGCACGGCACAAAAGCGTACAGGCCGACCTCCTCTGTTGACTGACAGAGATCACCGACAGTTGAAGAGAGTCGTAAAGATATCTATCCAGACCATCACACAGGAATTCCCCACTCTAAGTACTATGACAGTTAGGCATGAGGTGAGAAAACTTGGATTTCATGGTCGAGCGGCTGCTCATAAGCCACACATCTCAGGGAATGTCAGTGACGAACTGAGGTGAGTGAGAATGCTGTAGTGTCAGTCGGTCAACGAAGGCAGTGGCGCAAAATTTGTATCGCGAGTGGACGTGCTTTAAACGATGTTTACAAAACAGAAACAACTTTCGTGGATCAAAATTGAAGTGGCACGTGGTCGTAGTATACGAGAATGTTATCAGGGACTGCGCGAAGCCTGTGGTGACGCAGCGTTGCCCTACCGCACCGTGGCGCGATGGGTTAAAATGTATTGTGAAGGCAGGGAGAACGTGGAAGACCGCCAACATTCTGGACGCCCTGCAATGGATAACGCGACGATTTAGCTTCTTGCATCCTTGCTGAACGTGGACACATGGTGGACTGCGCGTGAGTTATCGGCAGAGGTCGGGTATGAAATAAAACTGTGCTGCACATTCTGCACGACATCCTTGGCTTCTGCAAAATTGCAGCACGTTGGGTATCACATGCTACAGTATTACCGAGGTGCAGAAATCGCACTGCTATGCACTGGAACAGGAGGTGCTGGACCACCACCAGAGAGGAGGGTGACAATTTCTTAGGCAGGATCGTCACCATTGATGAAACCTGGGTTCGATCGTCCGAACTATGCTTGAAGCGCCAATCCAACGAATGGAAGCACATCGGTTCCCCACGGCCAAAGACTGTTCGCCCTGATCAGGGAGGCAGGGAGGGTTGATTGTGGCATATGATGTTAAAGAGGTAATCCTGCACCATGCTGTACCAGTAGGGCAGACTGTGAATGCGCCATATTACTGCAGTTTTTTTTTGCAACACCATCTGCGTCCAGCACTTCGGAGAAAGAGCCCTGATCCTTTGGTACGGACCCCCTTCATCTTGCATGACAATGCACGCTGTCACACAGCCAATGTTGTGACTAATCTTTGACGTGCCTGGCAACGGTAGATTCTGGAATATCTACCGTATTCGCCGGATATGTCTCCCTGCGATTACAACCTTTTTGCCAAGATGAAGAAAAACTTCGTGGACAACGATACAACACCAGACAAGTCATTCTCAATGCCGTAGGGCGGTCACCGCTGGACATCACCAAAGAAGAAAGTGCTGACTGACTTAGCACGGCGCCTTCCATACGTGTGGCAGAAGGTTGTGGACATGGGGGACGATGAGGACATTGAAGGCATGTAGGGTGTACTTTCACCATTAATACAGCCATTTGTGAATTATAACAGTCTTGCATTTACTTTTTATCCATCCTTTGTATCTACAACAAGCGTCGTAGGGGGCGGGTAACTGAAACTTTGCACAGTTGCCAACTCCATGGAATAAATTACCGGACATTAATCATTGCTCTATAACAGACTAAACTCTAGAAATATCGACCTTGTAAACATAATTTTTGAGCTTCCCTCATATATATATATATATATATATATATATATATATATCGAGAGAGAGAGAGAGAGAGAGTTAGAAACAGTGTTAATCTGGTGGTATTACAGATGCCAAACAATGTGACCTTGTCGATATTTGCGTTGTAGAAACTTTCAGAGCCTTTTATCTATTAGTTTGAAAGTTACAAGAGCATGCCAAGGTATATAGTCCTCCATGCACCTATTACATTGTTTTCTTAATATATACTAAATACCTTGAGCGAAGTTCGAAACTATTTATTTAAAAAAATAAGGATTCATCTCATATCCATTCAAAATTTGAATTGTTCTTATTGTTTCTTAATACGAGTACATGTGTGTAATTTGATATTTTCAGTTTTGAGTGTATGATTAAATCTGTATGTGTCTAATTATATCTACCCCATTCAAGGGAGTTTCTTAATGCAAAGTGAACATTAACATCTGTTTATTTTAGGGGACAGGCATCGCTATTCTGAGTGTAGGAGCAGCAATCAAAAACCAGTACAGTATTTATGATGATTTTCTGGATGGAAAATTCTTCTCACCGCCTGTTATTTTCATCGGTGCCGGGAGCATTGTGTTCTTCGTCGCTTTCTGTGGCTGTTGCGGAGCGTGTCTGGACAACAACTGCATGGTTGGCACGGTGAGTCTTTGAACTAACGCATGTGTTAAAACGTACTGCAATTAACTTTGACAAACAAGCATTATGGCTCGTTGGTGCCATTAAGAGTGGAGCAGTTGTCTAAGTTATGTTTACAAAGATCTTCAGTCCCTGTCAGCCAGTTATGAGCATGACATTCTTCGTGAGATAATGTGAGGAGATTATTGAATGGAAGTATTCGTGAGTTGAGAAAGGATGTTTTCATAAGTTGGTGAAGATATATTTCTGAGTTTAAAGGGAAGTTCTTCGTAAATTAAAGAGTACTTGAAAATTGAAGGAGAGGTCTTTGTGAGTTACATTTAGACCTAAGAGGAGGAAATTATTTGTTAAATTATTCGCCATGAACGAAGCCCGATAGCCGCGCAGATATGAGGGTAGATATGCGATGTCGGATTTGATGTAGGTTAGGCAATAAACACTGAAGAATTTCGCTATTTTCCTATAAATGCTTGATTATCAAAGAAAACAAATTAGGGCCAGAGAAACAACTGAATAATAATAATAATAATAATAATAATAATAACAATAATAATAATAATAATAATAATAACAATGTACCAAATTTCACAAAATTAAATCCCCGCGTTAAGCGGGTTTGCATATCCAGGCTCCTAACTATGAAAACACTTACGCTCACTCCAACCTCAATCATTTCACGAATTCAACCTGTTTTACGTATGTTATTAGGACATAATATCGATTGTGATTTATTCTAAAAACACTTTTATACATTGCAAGAGCTGTAACGTCCAAACATTTACTGAGAACTCATAGTCGTATCGGAATAAACAAAAGCGAGTATGGAACAGTAAACTGCTTTCACAAGAGGCAAAAGAAGATGTACAAAGGCATACAAAACGGTCGAGGGGTTTGGGTCGATACACTATCAATCACATGTTTGTGTGTTCAAACCCGATAGTAAGTTGTTTTCATCGGGAGGCTGAAAATATTTCTTTGAGTAACTCATTGAAAACTTCTTTTGTTTCAAATTCGATTAGAACGGAACATTATATGAATTGCGAATCTTAAATCCATAGCTAAAAAAAAAAAAAAAAAAGTATACTCACTACTCCATTATCCTCTGATTTGTAACGAAGAACTATTTATAAACAGTGGTGACTTCAGAAAATTATCCTCGGGAGGAATTTCAATATGTGGGTGGAGGGCAAACATTGGTAGTCCACATTGAGCACGATCGAATATATGGTCCTGAAGGCGGAAATTTCTTAGCTCGAAAGGGGTCTCAAATTCTCCGTCAAATCACGTCCTGAAAGTATCATTGCTTAAAAGCTTTTCGTAGCAAATATCATATTACACTTGTTTCTCGTTCTACATTTAGAATTGGCAAAATCATAACTTACAGAGAATTATAATAAAAGCATAAAAATTACAATACCAATCATGTATAAATTATCCTGTAAGTTACCAACTTTGGGTCAGATTAAAACTCAAATATTTGTTTTCGTATTGCACTTAGAAGTAAGTCCTCTCTATATAATCCTGATTGGAAAGCCATGTATAACTCTAATTAATTAATCAATATTTATACAAATATTTTTTTTATTTTACTATTTTTACTATTCAATATTATATACACTTCATTTCCAAAATCAAAATCTCGAAAATGTATATTGTACGAGTGCAGATTCGGAAATAAATGATTATTTATCATATATATTGGTCTCTATTCGAAATTCTATTTAATCGAATCCGACAAGAACACAGACAGAAACATCGAGAACAGGTGAAAAAAAAAGAGAAAAAAAGGTGCTGTACCCGGCGGAGACTCGAACTTAGTTCGATTGGTGCTTTATATGCCGAATGCCTTAGACCACTCGGCTATGGCAACAACTAGTGATTGCAGCAAAGGCTTCGAGTAGTAGTTCTTATTACAGAATAACGTTTTCTATTGCCTAAAATTTAAACCTAATTTACTTTGATATAATATATCTATTAATTTGTTTCATGAACACGTTTTCATTACTTTGATGAATGATGTATGTTGTTGATATAGATTCTATTACACGTTCTTTCGTAAATATTATAGAAAGTATCAGGGTTATTATGATCTTTCATGGAAATTGACTGGCGCATGCGCAGTACACAAACAGTTCAATTGGAAGGCGAGGAAGGAAACGCTAACACACTGTTAGTATGTTTCCCTCACAAGCAGTAGTTCCGAACCGAGGGACGGCGGGACGCACTTCCTCCTCCTGGGGTGGCGTGAAGGGTTTACGAAGTCCCTTTGTTGTGTTATATTTTTTGAATGATTATGCACAATATACAGTCACATCTTCGACACATTTGGAAGTGATAAATCGTAGTATAAATAAATCGTCCTCCACACACAGTGATTGTTGCTTTTCCAAGATTATAAACTGGAACACTTTTTATTTCAATAGAATATAAAAGTTTCAATGGGAGGGGTTACAACCCCCTGGGTCTTTGATGTGTCAACGCCTAAACTGTAACTTTGAAGTTAGAATCGAAAAATAGAGACATGTGACCTACTAAATATATTTTTAGTTCATTATACATTTTCATAAATAAAATATCCACAATTACAATGACAGTAAATGCTAAGTAATTATTGTAAATGTTTGTACTTTCATTTTCCCTCTTTCTTCTCAACTGAGCTTGAAAAGTGTAAAAATGGGAGGTTAAGAATTTCAAATATTACGTATATTTTAGCGTATTACGAAATTATAATTAATAGAATCCGGCAGGATCACAAACAGAAACGTCAAGAAGAGGTAAAACCAAATTGTACTGTGGTGGGATTCGAACTAATCTTGAATTGTGCCTCAGAATCTCTAGCCGAATGCCTTAGTCCACTCGGCTAATGTCACAAGTTGAAAATATAGTAAGCGTGTTTCGTGTTCAATCTTTTGTTACAGTATGAAATTTATTTTGTATTCTCTGAAGTTTAAGCCTATTTTGGCCTGATGTAATAATCTGTTGAAATTGTTTTATGTTTACGGTATTCTTTACTTTGACGAATGATGTTAATATAGGTTCTATTACGTATTCGTTCATAAATATTACAACAATTGTCAGGATTATTTATGATCTTTCAAGAAAACTGACTGGTGCATGCGCAGTAGAAACAGAAAGATGCACTTTACCGACATTTGTCATACACGCCAGAACGCAAATTTCTAACAGGTTCTGAAAATGCCTCGCTCTAAAGGTTGTGGAGAACTGTCTGTTGCTCTGAGAGGAGAAATCATAGGCCGAGCAAAAATGGGACAAACTGTGCCTCAGATTGCTAGAGATCTGGGATGTGACAAGAAAACGGTCAAGAAATGGGTTCAGCGACATGAAGAAGGTGGTGAATGGTTCAGGTCTCGGTCAAGAAGTGGAAGGCCAAAAGTGACAACTGCAGCTCAAAATCAAGCTTTAGTTACAGAAGTAATCAACAGACCTCTACGCCACACGTCAATCCTCTTGGACAAAGCCAGAGAATATAATTGTTCTCACGAAACAATAAGAAGAAGATTATTGGGGGCTGGTCTACACTGTTCAAGACCCGCTAGGAAGACTCTCCTGACTGAAACTCACAAGGCCAGACGAATGGAATGGGCACAGAATAACATAACCCAACCTCAGTCATATTGGGACTTAGTCATCTGGACCGACGAGAAGGTTTTCAAGTCTAACCAACAAGGCAGAGTTATATTGTATAGACCGCGCGGAACCAGGTATGCTGAACAAAATATTATCAGAACTTCTTGTTCAGGACGAATATCAGCACACTTTTGGGGATACGTGACGGCTGCTGGTCCTGGAGATTTGGTTGCGGTGCCTGAGAGAATGAACAGCAGTGTTTACATTAATATCCTCGAAAATACGTTGTTATCGTCCTTAGAAAGAAACTTCCCCGAACAGGAAGAATGTATATTTATGCATGACAACAGTGCTGTTCACACTTCCCGGCAAACACGAGAGTGGCTAAGTGAACATCCAGAGTTAATTTGTATTGAGTGGCCCCCTCTGTCCCCAGATTTGAACCCAATTGAACATCTCTGGGCCTACATGGTGCAAGAATGAGAAGAGAGACGTGAAGACAGAGACCAAACGTTTCTTCAAAATCATGTTATGGAACTGTGGCAACATTTTCGTGACACACCGTCGTATTGCTCGAGACTTGTATCTAGTATCCCCTCCAGACTTCAAGAAGTTATTGACTCTGGAGGTGATTACACGAAGTACTAGTGTGTTATTTTTTGTGTAAACATTTATTTAAGTTTCATTTATTTATTATATTTTTTCAAGAGCAATACTTTCGTTCTTCATTTTTTTCCTTTGCTTGTTTACTTATTAGTTCGTTAAAACGTTAAGGAAGAGTAGTATATCTTCAAAAAGTATTTGTGAATTTACTTTGAACGTTTCTAAGAATACATTTACTTTTTTTTCTTACTCTATATAGTGCCCAATATTACTTTCATTTCAGTTAATTAATAACTTTATTTTACATCTCGGATAAAAGTATTATTGCCTTTTTAACGATGTTTTTCCTTTTGATTGTGTAATTTCTAGTTTAATTGAATTATCTCAATTCGAATGAATAAATCACATTTTGTTTAGTGTCCCTTCCTTAGCTAGGTTCGAATTCGAGAACAATGTGGTGTAATTTACGTTCTTTATTCTTCATATTGTGCAGTAATGACAATATTAATTATTTTTCATGAGTCCAGTTGATCAGTGAGAACTTGGACAAACATTAACCTGGTGATTCTTTACGCAATGACAAGAGTAAAATTCATTTTAGCTGTTCTTTATACTTCACAGCTATGAAACATTCTAACAGTGTGTTAGCGTTTCCTTCCTCGCCTTCCAATTGAACTGTCTGTGTACTGCGCATGCGCCAGTCAATTTCCATGAAAGATCATAAATAACCCTGATACTTTCTATAATATTTACGAAAGAACGTGTAATAGAATCTATATCAACAACATACATCATTCATCAAAGTAACGAAAACGTGTTCATGAAACAAATTAATAGATATATTATATCAAAGTAAATTAGGTTTAAATTTTAGGCAATAGAAAACGTTATTCTGTAATAAGAATTACTACTCGAAGCCTTTGCTGAAATTACTAGTTGTTACCATAGCCGAGTGGTCTAAGGCATTCGGCTTATAAAGCACCAATCGAACTAAGTTCGAGTCTCCGCCGGGTACAGCACCTTTTTCTCTCTTTTTTTTCACCTGTTCTCAATGTTTCTGTCTGTGTTCTTGTCGGATTCGATTAAATAGAATTTCGAATAGAGACCAATATATATGATAAATAATCATTTATTTCCGAATCTGCACTCGTACAATATACATTTTCGAGATTTTGATTTTGGAAATGAAGTGTATATAATATTGAATAGTAAAAATAGTAAAATAAAAAAAATATTTGTATAAATATTGATTAATTAATTAGAGTTATACATGGCTTTCCAATCAGGATTATATAGAGAGGACTTACTTCTAAGTGCAATACGAAAACAAATATTTGAGTTTTAATCTGACCCAAAGTTGGTAACTTACAGGATAATTTATACATGATTGGTATTGTAATTTTTATGCTTTTATTATATTTGCTACGAAAAGCTTTTAAGCAATGATGCTTTCAGGACGTGATTTGACGGAGAATTTGAGACCCCTTTCGAGCTAAGAAATTTCCGCCTTCAGGACCATATATTCGATCGTGCTCAATGTGGACTACCAATGTTTGCCCTCCACCCGCATATTGAAATTCCCCCCGAGAATAATTTTCTGAAGTCACCACTGTTTATAAATAGTTCTTCGTTACAAATCAGAGGATAATGGAGTAGTGAGTATACTTTTTTTTTTTTTTTTTTTTTTTTTTAGCTATGGATTTAAGATTCGCAATTCATATAATGTTCCGTTCTAATCGAATTTGAAACAAAAGAAGTTTTCAATGAGTTACTCAAAGAAATATTTTCAGCCTCCCGATGAAAACAACTTACTATCGGGTTTGAACACACAAACATGTGATTGATAGTGTATCGACCCAAACCACTCGACCGTTTTGTATGCCTTTGTACATCTTCTTTTGCCTCTTGTGAAAGCAGTTTACTGTTCCATACTCGCTTTTGTTTATTCCGATACGACTATGAGTTCTCAGTAAATGTTTGGACGTTACAGCTCTTGCAATGTATAAAAGTGTTTTTAGAATAAATCTCAATCGATATTATGTCCTAATAACATACGTAAAACAGGTTGAATTCGTGAAATGATTGAGGTTGGAGTGAGCGTAAATGTTTTCATAGTTAGGAGCCTGGATATGCAAACCCGCTTAACGTGGGGATTTAATTTTGTGAAATTTGGTACAGATGTTTATAGAGGTTAGTGGTAGCCCAAGCCATCAATCCAGTATACGCCACTGCCTTATTTATACCGGAAGTGCTGTAAATCTACGACCATTTCCTATTTCAATGATGATTAGTATAGAGGAAAATTGTAGTGGATAGCAAGAAGTAGTTTCTTTCTTTTTTTTTTTATTGGATTCAAAGGTAGGTTCCATTTTCACAAGTACTCCTATGCAAGAATGAATAAAATGACAATTTCCGGTTTCAGTTCAGGTCCCCTCAGAGGAGGAATGGTAAAATAAGTAACGAGAAGTTTTATTATATAGGTTTAGCATCTCCAGAACAGGTTTTATCTCGAAACAGAAAATGATAGGCTACATGCACAGGTTCCAGTCTCAGTACTCAGTCCCTCATATTTTGGTACTCTACTGTAGTTTCACAATATGTTAAACAAAACTTACTTAAAGAGCCCCATTACAGCGAAATTAAAATAGCGCTAAGTTTACAGTGACTATGGGATATCTTCAAATAGATAAAAGACAATCGAAAAGTTCAACAAGAGCTCGCTAGAGAATATTATTTTACATGAGATACCGTTATCACTACTCACTTATCTGCTTTCGATATCCAGCCATTTAGAAAATCGGCATTTACTTTCGCGTTTCTAAATGGTTGCAACCGGAAAGCTACTAGGTGACTCTTGAAAATTGTACCTCATGCAAAATAATATTGTCTACCGCACTTTTGTTCCACATTTCAATTATTTTTTTAAAATGTAATTGGAAATATCACATAATTACTGTGAACTTAGCGGTATTTTAATTTCGCAGTGATTAGTTCTCTTAAAGAAGAGTGCGTCGTTCTGCGTTGCATAGTCACTAACGCACTTGCCTTCGGTGCGAGTGGTCCCTAGTTCGATTCCTGGTGGGAAGACTCGGTCGAAAAAGTGTAAATAGCTTTTTCAGGCCAGCCATGCTGAATGAGGTTTTCCTTGTTCACATCAGGCAAATACCGGGATGGGACCTAATTTATAGGTCCCAAGTCCCTTCCTTCCTTCCCCAATCCTTTATTCCTTCTCTTTCCCCGGATAGTGTGCTCGCCGAGGCAACCCATCCCTCATACTGGACTCGGGATGCGCACGAGTCGAGACATGTCTCGAATTTCGACTCGACTCAAATTCGAGCCCAGATTAGAGTCGAGACATACGTTGTAAAATTTGAGACGAGTCGAGACGAACGTATTTCTCGACTCGAAGTTTCGAGTCGAGATAGGAGTCAAGTCGAGACTGCTCATAAAAATCTCGACTCGATTCGAATGTATCGAAAATCTATAATTTTTAATATTATTTTCAATAAGGTATTCACTCAGATACAGCCTTGAAAACAATTCCAGCATTTATTACTTTAGAAAGGTGCAGAACACATAAACTTAATAGTTAATCTTTCGAGATCAAGATTTAATTTTCATCTCAATTCATTGAATTGATTTTGAGTTTAACGTTCCGTTCAGCAGCGAGGCTATATGAGACGTGGACCTACTTATTAACGTGGAATCCGAACCACACGAGCTCCCACCGGGTCAGCCCAATTCAATTAATTAGAACTAATAGTTAATGTCATGATATTCGATTGTACTTGAAATATATTGTTAATAAAATATTAGATTATCAAGTTTGTATAAAATTCTTATCCGTAGCCTATATCTAGTTTGTATAAAACTTTCGCGATAAAGTTAACTTCATAAATTCTCTGAATGAGCAATTAGCAGTAGTAGTAGTCTAATCGCCCCACTTGAGGCAAATTTGGACTTTGACCCCGACCTTTGTGACGTCATAGGTCAAAGGTCAATGACCTTAGCCCAGGGTCAATGACCTAGGGGTACTTAGGACCACCCCCTTTAAATTTTGGCAGGGGTACCTTGGCCCACCCCCCTAAATTTTGGCAGGGGTACATAGGACCACCCCCCTTAAATTTTGGAAATTGCCAAATCTAAAAATTTGGTATGGTAGCCTAGGACCACAGTATGTACCTCTATCAGTATTGGGGGTCTATGTCGTTCCCTTTTATGGGTAAAAAATTGCCAAAAATTGAATTTTCGGAGGTTTTTGACCTAATTTATCCCCTTGGATGAGGTGTTTTTTACCCTATATGGTTATATGGGCGTATACAGGGGTCCATTAGCTTTCATAACATATGGGTATATTAATGCACCCCTTGAAAAATTTGGGAGGGGTACCTTAGCCCACCCCTTAAATTTTGGAAATTGCCCAATTTAAACATTGGGTATTATAGTACAGGACCCTAATATGTATCATGATAAATTTGAGTGGTCCACCTCGTCCCCTTTTAGGGGTACAAAATTGCCAAAAATATAAACGTAAGCAATACGTTATACCACGTGTTTGGTTTTCGGCCTAATTTATCTCCTTGGATGTGGTCCTATTACCTTATATAGTTATATGGGCGTATACAGGGGTCCATTCCCTTTCATAAGACATAGGTATAT
This sequence comes from Thermobia domestica, assembly GCF_964235325.1. Classification (NCBI taxonomy): domain Eukaryota; kingdom Metazoa; phylum Arthropoda; class Insecta; order Zygentoma; family Lepismatidae; genus Thermobia; species Thermobia domestica. The sequence continues at coordinate 38,128,756 of NC_137471.1, forward strand.
TAATGCACCCCTTGAAAAATTTGGGAGGGGTACCTTGGCCCACCCCTTAAATTTTGGAAATTGCCAAATCTAAAAATTGGGTGTGGTAGCCTAGGACCATAGTATGTACCTCTATCAGTATTGGGGGTCTATGTCGTTCCCTTTCATGTGTAAAAAAATTGCCAAAAATTCAAATTTCGGGGGTTTTTGACCTAATTTATCCCCTTTGATGAGGTGTTATTACCTTATATGGTTATATGGACGTATACAGGGGTCCATTCCCTTTCATAACATATGGGTATATTAATGCACCCCTTGAAAAATTTGGGAGGGGTACCTTGGCCCACCCCTTAAATTTTGGAAATTGCCCATTTTCAACATTGGGTATTATAGTACAGGACTCTAATATGTATCATGATAAATTTGGGTGCTCCACCTCATTCCCTTCTAGGGGTACAAAATTGCCAAAATATAAACGTAAGCAATACGTTATACCACGTGTTTGGTTTTTGGTCGATTTTATCCCCTTTGATGAGGTGTTATTATTCTATATAGTTATATGGTCATGTATAGGGGTCCATTACCTTTCATAAGATATGGGTATATTTGTGCACTCCTTTAAAAATTTGGGAGGGGTACCTTGGCCCACCCCTTAAATTTTGGAAATTGCCCAATTTAAAACATTTGGTATTATAGTACCGGACCCTAACATGTATTATGATAAATTTGGGTGGTCCACCTCGTTCCCTTTTAGGGGTACAAAATTGTCAAAATATAAACGTAAGCAGTACGTTGTACCACGTGTTTGGTCTTTTGGCCCAATTTATCCTCTTGGATGAGGTTCTATTACCTTATATGGTTATATGGTTATGTATAGGGGTCTATTCCCTATCATAAGACATAGGTACATTTGTGCACTCCTTTAAAAATTTGGGAGGGGTACTTTGGCCCACCCCTTAAATTTTAGAAATTGCTCATTTTATATATTTGGTATTATAGTACTGGACCCTAACATGTATTATTATGATAAATTTGAGTGGTTCACCTCGTTCCCTTTTAGGGGTACGAAATTGCCAAATTTTACTACAACCACGTGTTTGGTATTTTGGTTCAATTTATCCCCTTGGATGAGGTCCTATTACCTTATATGATTATATGGTTATGTATATTGGTCCATTCCCTATTATAAGACATGGGTATATTGATGCACCCCGGGAGGGGTACCTTGGCCCACCTCTTTATTTTGGAAATTGCCCAATTTAAACATTTGGTATAATAGTATAAGACCCTAATATATATTACTATAAATTTGGGTGGTCCATCTTGTTCCCTTTCATGGGTACGAAATTGCCAAATTTTAGTACAACCACATGTTTCGTTTTTGACCTAATTTATTCCCTTGGATGATGTCCTATTACCTAATATGATTATATGGTCTTGTATAGGGTCCATTTTCTATCTAGGACATAGGTACATTGATGCACCACTTTAAATTTTTGGGAGGTGTACCACAGCCAATCCCTTAAATTTTGGAAATTTTTCAATTTAAGCATTCGCTATCATAGTGCATGACCTTAATATGTATCATGATAAATTTGGGTGGTCCACCTTGTTCCCTTTCATGAGTAAAAAAAAAAAATTGCCAAAATATAAAGATAAGCAATATGTTGTATCACGTGTTTGGTTTTTGGCCCAATTTATCCCGTTTGATGCGGTCTTATTACCGTATATGTTTATATGGTCATGTATATAGGTTCATTTCATAAGACATGAGTACATTGATGCACCCTTTAAAAATTTGGGAGGGGTATCTTGACTCATCCACTCAGTTTTAGAAATTGTTTAATATAAGCATTTGGTATCTTCGTACAGGTCTTCAATATGTACCACTATAAATTTGGATGGTCCACATCGTTCCCTTTCATGGGTAAAGAACTACCAAAAATCAAATTTCGGAGGTTATTGACCCCTATTTAATACGTTATATGGTTTATTACCTCTATATGTTTATGTTCTCTTTTAAATTTGGGAATTATCAAATAACAAAATTCGGTAAACGTTTTCTAGGACCCATTGGTATTCCTCTTATGACCAAATATTCAAAATTTAAAGGTTATTGACCGGCTTTATTATTGAATAAGTACAGGATTTATTACTTTTTCATAAGACACAGGTGTATTTGTGTACCAATCTTAAATTTTGGGAGGGGTACATCTCTTATTGTCATATCAATAATTGGTAATTGTTCTTTGGGTAAATCATTGTGAAATATGAGTATGATCACGTGATCAGTTATTGACCTATGATGGGATTAGGAGTCCAGGACATTGGTACATTTAAACTTTGTAGGATAATTTGAGAATGCGTCATTGGTATTGATTATTACAGCCAAATATAAACGTAAGCAATACGATGTACCACGTGATTGACCTTGATGAGGTAGTGTACAGGGATAAATAACTAACCTTATTGAATCTTATGACTCATAGTCTTAAGGGAATATATGCTACAACACTGGCAAAGTTATTGTTGATGCAATTTGATTGGTTGATCACTATCTTTCGTGCAATCTGATTGGCTGATCACTATCTTTCGTGCAATTTGATTGGTTGCTGATTTTCAAATCTTTGCTGCATTCAGTTTTAAGTTTTGTTTAACACTTAAAAAGGTTTTTGAAATTTTTGTTTGAAAATTTTTTTTTGTTTGAAACTTTGGTTTGAAATTTTTTTTTCATTTGATATTTTAGTTTAAAAATTTTTGTTTCGAAATTTTTTGTTTGAAACTTTGGTTTGAAATTTTTTCGTTTGAAATTTTTAGTTTGAAAATTTTGTTTCGAAATTTTTGTTTGAAATTTTTGTTTCAAAATTTTTGTTTAAAAATTTTTTGTTTTGAAATTTTTTGTTTCAAAATTTTGTTTGAAATTTTTTCGTTTGAAATTTTTAATTTTTTTTCGTTTCAAAACTAAAAAAATATTTGTTTGAAATTTTAGTTTAAAAAAATGTTCGATTTTTTTCTGTTTAAAATTTTTGTTTGAACATTTTTGTTTCGAAATTTTTGTTTGGAAAATTTTGGTTTCAAATTTTTAAGTTTATGCACTCATTAGTGAAGAACCGGAACTGCTTAGAAGAAGATTTGGTTTGAATTTTTTTCTTTGAAAATGTTTCGAAATTTTTGTTTTGAAATTTTTCGTTTCCAAATTTTTTTGTTTAAATTTTTTTTGTTTCGAAAGTTTTGTTTGAAATTTTTTGTTTCAAAGTTTGGTTTGACATTTTTAAAAGTTTGTGCACTCATTAGTAAAGAACCGGAACTGTTAGAACTAAAACCTCTGGCAACATTGTGGTGCAATAGTACACGTCAGAACATAGGGTTGTACTTGAAATGAAAAAAACACAATTCATTCAAATGGATCATTTTATTACACTCCACATACATCCATACCAGATATATGATCTGGATATTGTCGATACAATGTATTTTGAACTTCTTGCACTAGTTTGTCTTTAGCATATAATTTTAATTCCAATTGAAGTCTTTTAAGGTCTATTGCAATATCAATTGGTGGAAACTCAATGTCCATTTGATCACAAATAAACTGTTTATCAATACAGGTATGCACCCACGAACGATGTTGACAACCATCACAATATCTAGATACATGTTGTACAATATGCATAACACATTTTTCAAAATAGTACTTTTTCAGGAATATACTTGTTTTGTTGCACACTTCCACTGCATGTTTCACACACTGAAATACGCTGATGAATTTGTTCCATTCTGTTTGCGTTAGATACACCATGTTGCGAGGGACATGGAATGTACTCTTTTTACGTAACAGCACCATCTTCTCTTCGAGGACTGTACGTAGCACCATTTCATGATTTGAGCCTAATGATTTGACTATGGTCACATTTAGCTCATCATGAAAATAATCGTTCATTTGGTCGATTCGTGAACATAATATTTGCCATTCTTCACAGGTCAGTTGTACACCAAATTGTTCTGCTTTGCCCAATCGAATCACTGGTTCAAATGTTCTAGCACTGATACCAATCATCACATGTTTTGTTTGAAATATATTTATTGGATAATAGCTTGCGAAGATGAACTCTTTATCGTTAGAAGTACACATCTTTCCTCCTGAAAAGCACTTGCTCAAATGATTTCGTGGGATGACAGTGTATTGGTTAATTTATAGAACTACGGCTGACGTCATAGGAAAGGAATGTGCTGACGTTTGAATTCATGGTTTCATCACAGTTGCTGACGTCATGCTGACCAATCAAATTCATACAACTATGTCTAATGTGCTGACGTTTGAATTCATTATTTCATCACAATTGCTGACGAATCTGGCTATGTACTAAATTCAAATTGATGACTTCGACCCAAGAATCCTTTGTAACATAAAGATACAGATCCAGTATTTAAGAAACGCAGCAGTTCTTCTTGTTTTGATGCCTCCATGGGAAAATATCTTGCTGGTAAAATTATATTCTTATCATTTTCAAGCTTCACTACGATTCTTAATCCAAACTTTGTAGGTATCATTTGGCTAGCTAAGATTCTATGAGGTACATTCTGTTGTAAATCAGTAATCTTGGTAAATGATTTCATCACATCACGTGTGTTTAGAAACTGCAGACAAGAAGCCATGATGACGTTATCATGAATACTAACTCGAACGATACTTATATATGATGCAAAACTGATGACGTTGCATTATCGTGTTCTGACGTGTACTATTGCACCACAATGTTGCCAGAGGTTTTTATTCTAAACAGTTCCGGTTCTTTACTAATGAGTGCACAAACTTAAAATTTTGGAAACGAAAAATCCAAACAAAATTTTGAAACAAAACAAATTTTCAAACAAAATTTTGAAAAAAATCGAAAAAAAATTTGGAAACGAAAAATTTCAAAACAAAAATTTCGAACAAAAAAATTTTAAACAAAAAATTTCAAACGAAAAAATTTCAAACAAAAAAAATTTCAAACAAAATTTTGAAACAAATTTCAAACAAAATTCTGAAACAAAAAAATTCAAAAACAAATTTGAAACAAGAGTTTTCAAACAAAAACTTTCAAACAAAAAATTTTCAAATAAGTGTTAAACAAAACTTAAAACTGAATGCAGCAAAGATTTGAAAATCAGCAACCAATCAAATTGCACGAAAGATAGTGATCAGCCAATCAGATTGCACGAAAGATAGTGATCAACCAATCAAATTGCATCAACAATAACTTTGCCAGTGTTGTAGCATATATTCCCTTAAGACTATGAGTCATAAGATTCAATAAGGTTAGCTATGTATCCCTGTACACTACCTCATCAAGGTCAATCACGTGGTACATCGTATTGCTTACGTTTATATTTGGCTGTAATAATTAATACCAATGACGCATTCTCAAATTATCCTACAAAGTTTAAATGTACCAATGTCCTGGACTCCTAATCCCATCATAGGTCAATAACTGATCACGTGATCATACTCATATTTCACAATGATTTACCCAAAGAACAATTACCAATTATTGATATGACAATAAGAAATGTACCCCTCCCAAAATTTAAGATTGGTACACAAATACACCTGTGTCTTATGAAAAAGTAATAAATCCTGTACTTATTCAATAATAAAGCCGGTCAATAACCTTTAAATTTTGAATATTTGGTCATAAGAGGAATACCAATGGGTCCTAGAAAACGTTTACCGAATTTTGTTATTTGATAATTCCCAAATTTAAAAGAGAACATAAACATATAGAGGTAATAAACCATATAACGTATTAAATAGGGGTCAATAACCTCCGAAATTTGATTTTTGGTAGTTCTTTACCCATGAAAGGGAACGATGTGGACCATCCAAATTTATAGTGGTACATATTGAAGACCTGTACGAAGATACCAAATGCTTATATTAAACAATTTCTAAAACTGAGTGGATGAGTCAAGATACCCCTCTCAAATTTTTAAAGGGTGCATCAATGTACTCATGTCTTATGAAATGAACCTATATACATGACCATATAAACATATACGGTAATAAGACCGCATCAAACGGGATAAATTGGGCCAAAAACCAAACACGTGATACAACATATTGCTTATCTTTATATTTTGGCAATTTTTTTTTTACTCATGAAAGGGAACAAGGTGGACCACCCAAATTTATCATGATACATATTAAGGTCATGCACTATGATAGCGAATGCTTAAATTGAAAAATTTCCAAAATTTAAGGGATTGGCTGTGGTACACCTCCCAAAAATTTAAAGTGGTGCATCAATGTACCTATGTCCTAGATAGAAAATGGACCCTATACAAGACCATATAATCATATTAGGTAATAGGACATCATCCAAGGGAATAAATTAGGTCAAAAACGAAACATGTGGTTGTACTAAAATTTGGCAATTTCGTACCCATGAAAGGGAACAAGATGGACCACCCAAATTTATAGTAATATATATTAGGGTCTTATACTATTATACCAAATGTTTAAATTGGGCAATTTCCAAAATAAAGAGGTGGGCCAAGGTACCCCTCCCGGGGTGCATCAATATACCCATGTCTTATAATAGGGAATGGACCAATATACATAACCATATAATCATATAAGGTAATAGGACCTCATCCAAGGGGATAAATTGAACCAAAATACCAAACACGTGGTTGTAGTAAAATTTGGCAATTTCGTACCCCTAAAAGGGAACGAGGTGAACCACTCAAATTTATCATAATAATACATGTTAGGGTCCAGTACTATAATACCAAATATATAAAATGAGCAATTTCTAAAATTTAAGGGGTGGGCCAAAGTACCCCTCCCAAATTTTTAAAGGAGTGCACAAATGTACCTATGTCTTATGATAGGGAATAGACCCCTATACATAACCATATAACCATATAAGGTAATAGAACCTCATCCAAGAGGATAAATTGGGCCAAAAGACCAAACACGTGGTACAACGTATTGCTTACGTTTATATTTTGACAATTTTGTACCCCTAAAAGGGAACGAGGTGGACCACCCAAATTTATCATAATACATGTTAGGGTCCGGTACTATAATACCAAATGTTTTAAATTGGGCAATTTCCAAAATTTAAGGGGTGGGCCAAGGTACCCCTCCCAAATTTTTAAAGGAGTGCACAAATATACCCATATCTTATGAAAGGTAATGGACCCCTATACATGACCATATAACTATATAGAATAATAACACCTCATCAAAGGGGATAAAATCGACCAAAAACCAAACACGTGGTATAACGTATTGCTTACGTTTATATTTTTGGCAATTTTGTACCCCTAGAAGGGAACGAGGTGGAGCACCCAAATTTATCATGATACATATTAGAGTCCTGTACTATAATACCCAATGTTGAAAATGGGCAATTTCCAAAATTTAAGGGGTGGGCCAAGGTACCCCTCCCAAATTTTTCAAGGGGTGCATTAATATACCCATATGTTATGAAAGGGAATGGACCCCTGTATACGCCCATATAACCATATAAGGTAATAACACCTCATCAAAGGGGATAAATTAGGTCAAAAACCCCCGAAATTTGAATTTTTGGCAATTTTTTTACACATGAAAGGGAACGACATAGACCCCCAATACTGATAGAGGTACATACTATGGTCCTAGGCTACCACACCCAATTTTTAGATTTGGCAATTTCCAAAATTTAAGGGGTGGGCCAAGATACCCCTCCCAAATTTTTCAAGGGGTGCATTAATATACCTATGTCTTATGAAAGGGAATGGACCCCTGTATACGCCCATATAACTATATAAGGTAATAGGACCACATCCAAGGAGATAAATTAGGCCGATAACCAAACACGTGGTATAACGTATTGCTTACGTTTATATTTTTGGCAATTTTGTACCCCTAAAAGGGGACAAGGTGGACCACCCAAATTTATCATGATACATATTAGGGTCCTGTACTATAATACCCAATGTTTAAATTGGGCAATTTCCAAAATTTAAGGGGTGGGCTAAGGTACCCCTCCCAAATTTTTCAAGGGGTGCATTAATATACCCATATGTTATGAAAGCTAATGGACCCCTGTATACGCCCATATAACCATATAGGGTAAAAAACACCTCATCCAAGGGGATAAATTAGGTCAAAAACCTCCGAAAATTCAATTTTTGGCAATTTTTTACCCATAAAAGGGAACGACATAGACCCCCAATACTGATAGAGGTACATACTGTGGTCCTAGGCTACCATACCAAATTTTTAGATTTGGCAATTTCCAAAATTTAAGGGGGGTGGTCCTATGTACCCCTGCCAAAATTTAGGGCCGGTGGGCCAAGGTACCCCTGCCAAAATTTAAAGGGGGTGGTCCTAAGTACCCCTAGGTCATTGACCCTGGGCTAAGGTCATTGACCTTTGACCTATGACGTCACAAAGGTCGGGGTCAAAGTCCAAATTTGCCTCAAGTGGGGCGATTACTACTGCATTCTATAGTAATTTAGCATAGTTATAATTATTGTATTTTTGTTATCATGATTAGTTTTCTTAAAGAACGCAATAGGGCTAAATAACTTCTGGATTTTTCGCTTCCCCAACTATTTTGAGGCTTTAATGTGTTGCAGCAATCACGAGTTACGGATAATGTATAATGTAACATTTGTTGTACATCACATATTATAATACGAGACTATTTTACATAGTATATTACAATAAATAGACTGCTTGGATGCCAAGAACTAGTACAGATAGGTACCTTTCACTTCTATAGATAGGTATTCTTTTAAAAGATTTTTTTTGTAAACATTAAGTTATAAAACAACAAACTACATACAGTTTGGCGCAGTGGCAGAGCGTTGTATTGTCTGATGAATCCCGATACCTTCTTCATCATGACGATGGGAGGATGCGAATCCGTCGTGTTTTAAAAGAACAGCTCCTTGACACGCGTACTGCGGGACGGAGCTGGCGGCGGCTTATACTCTGGTTGACATTCACGTGAACATCCATGGGCCTAGTGGAGCTCGAGCAAGGCACCATGACGGCCGAGCGTATCGCACAGTGCTTGCAGATTACGTATACCCCTTTATGACAACTATGTTTTTCAACGGTAGTGGCATTTTTCGACAAGATAATACAATGTCACAAGGCCAGGAATGTGATGGAGTGGTTCGAGGAACACAGGGGAGAGTTCCAAGTGATGTGCTGACTCCCCAACTCGCCGGATCTGAACCTAATCGAACACATCTGGAATGTGATTCAACGTGACGTCAGAGCTCATCGCCTCCCTCCCCGGAATTAAATGACCTGTGTTTGCACATGTGGTGCCAACTCTCTCCAGCGACCTACCAAGGATCATTGTGTCCATGCCAAGACGCGTCGTTATCCGTACCAAAGGTGAACATGTTGACAGTTAGGTAGGTAATCATAATGTTCTGGCTGATTTGAGCGTATATTTTAATTCGTATATTTTTCTCGACTCAAATTTGAGACGTCTCATTTCGAATTCAAGTAGAGTCGAGACAAGAGTCGAGACAGAAACATATTTTCGAGTCGAGATATGAATCGAGACATTTTCTCGAGACGAACAAGACAGGGTTAAATCTCGTCTTGACTCGACTCGTGAGCACCCCTATACGTGACGGGCTAAATGGTCATAGATACCTAGAATAGAAATCTAAATCCTAAATTCCTGTTCAAGAAGAGTACCAGAAGTCCTAAAATATGTATTTCCTAATTTCAGTTTGCTGTATTCCTGATCATTGTTTTCATCTTTGAAATTGTCGGTGGCATTGCGGGATACATTTTACAACAAGATGTGAGGATGTACTTACAAAACCATCTCAACTACTCCATGAGCCAAGTCAATAGTAATTCAAAAATGAACAAGTTGTGGCATATTATTCAAACAGATGTAAGTATAGTACTGAGTAAATGAGCTCTTTTCATTTTTTATTTGAATTTTGTACGGACATATTTGTACACTCATGTCCAAAATGATTGTCGCATATCTATAACTGTCTTCTTGTAAAAATATAATTTGATAATGATTTTGCAGGGTACTTTTAATACTGATACTATGTTATAATCGGGAAATTTATATTTGTGGTAAATTTCTTAGGAAAAGAATTATAAATACGAAAATTAGAATGAGTAAAACAAAATATTGCTAAATGCACAAGAACATTTTATTTTCGTTTTATTGTTCTTATTTACTGCTCTTTTGAAATATAATTTGTCACATACATGTCTTTGCCTATTATACTCATACTAAAACCATAAGAAATACCAGGCGAATTCGTTATCAAATTATATTCCTAAAACAACATATTTACCTAGGTATAGACATGCGACAATAATTTTGGACATGAGTGTACCTATATTTATCTAATTAATCCTTTGAGGGTTAATGCATAAAAATGTTCTGAAAACAGGATTTTTGGTGTTTACTTATTAATACTTCGAGACTATTCATAATTTTTGCTATTCTTTTTGTAGATGGTTTCTCTTATTGGTTTTGATAAATTAGTTATGTTTATGTACGGCAAGTAGTGGCAGCAACCCGTGCTATAATGTGGTGTCGCCGTGTAATCAGCGAAAACAAAGAGGATATATGCAAAACATGTGGTTTCATGGCGTAATTATTTGGACGCAAATGTTAACTTAATATTATTGGCTGAACTTGTTTCTAAAACTGTACATATAAAATTTACATGTTACTTTAACTACGTCAGATGTTAAAAGAAATAAATCTAGTTATTACAATGTCCGGCGCTAATAGCATATCATCTTTTGTTTCGTCGACTTAGTGAGGAAAATACTACAAAATAACATTGAATTCGGTAAATGAATTGTAAACAGTGATTTCAAGGATGTTATAAAATAGAGGATCTGGCCATATGCATCTTCATCCTATTAACTGAATGAAGCCAAAAAAACAACCAAGTATCAGCACGTCTGATTGGCTACTCCTGCTTCCGCCATGGTCTGTTTGGCTATTTTCTTTTCCGTAATGAATGTTGGCTCAAAACATTGCGATCTTATTGGGCGGAGTGGGGGTGGCGAAACTGTGACGTATGGCTTCAATATTTTCTTGTAAATGCAGATCCTCTATTTTGTAATATCCTTGAGTGATTTAGCCGTGGTTCACGTGGGCTGACAGAATGCTTAATGCGTGAAGAACGTTGATTCTAATGGCTGAAGGAAGCAATGGGTTTGGCCACACGGATTGACTAGCGTGCGCATGCAGAACATATTAATCACTTCGTAAGCATCGCCCATAGCGGATAGGGTGCTCAAAGACGACTGAGCTAACTGCTATTACTGTTGCATCAAATGGTATTTATTGCATCAAAGAAAGTTTGCTGGGCTGAATGATAAATATGCAGCGATTTATGTATTGTTTTACACTACGCGGTCGCGAATTCAAGCGTTGTGTTTGTTGTAAAAATTGTCTCCGTATGGGTGTGCGATCTAAATGTGGATAAGATAGATACAGAATCAATGCCACATGCAGAAGTCGTCAAGTGGAGGTGTTCGAACTCCCAAATTTATTAACATAATGGTATGTCATATTTTCTAACTTTTGAAGAGGAGTTTCAACACTCATGCAATTCAATGTAATGAACATACCAAACAAGCTTCCCCTGCCACCTGTAGGTTCATTTCTAAAATTAAACTACTTACATACTGTTTCGTTGTTCGATGACAACCTAATTTACCTAGTAAATTAATTTCACCAGAAGTGGTCTTTACCATATGTTTACCCAAGCCACCGACAACATTTGGGAGGTGATTTCTGACACCAAGATAAGATTGGGTGTACAAATACTTGCTTTTGGTACTATAATTGATTGCAAATTTGTCAAAAAATGCAAAAGGAGCCACAATTCGAGAACAAAATAAGGGTCAAAGACAAATACAGTAAAAGTATTGTTTATTATTTTTAGTAGTAGATTCCATGAATTCAGGATGGGATATAATGTATGGGCAACAGAAGGATGATTCCCCGAAATAGACTGGAGAGTATTTTTTTTAAATTAAAAAATAGACGATAACCAAATATAATATTTTAACGAGTGAAAATCATAGTACAAAAATTGTCCCCATAAGAATTTCGTCTGTACCGGTAACTATATCTTTTAGTATAGTTATCTGGCAACCCATAGCCGCTGTACGAATTATGTATCAATATTCACCATGATGAGAAAATAAATCAGCAATACAATGCTCTTTCCAAGACACGAGAATTAATTTGTGGCATAGTTTATGTATTCATTAAAACATTTCTTCTGATATTGTGTTATGTAGAAGTAAACTACTTTCTTGATGACATTGAATATTTTCTTCGTCGTATAATATGATGTACGTAAAATCCGGAACATCGAATTCTATCAATAAATGAACCAGCGGATAGTCACAGTATCCTACAAGCGCAACCTACTTTATTGTCAGTTTTTAAAATTCTATAGTAATAATAGTCTAGGCATCAACTTGACAAAAGTGTTCTCCTTTTCGAGTTTAAGAGCAAATCATGTAACAAACTGGCATCCGATATTTTTTTGAACATATACCCATCACTGATCACAAAAATGAAGGATACCAGAAAAAATACCTCTCAATTGGGGAGGGGGAGGAGGAGAAACCCGAAATTTTAGCCGTTTCTATTATTCACTATATCTCTGTAACTATTGGAGCTAGATCATACAAACGTTTTTCATTTTGTTTCTTTAATTGTCTTCTAAATTTAATTCTGGTACATTTTTGAGCTAAATATAAGGTTTTCTTCTTATTTTCATTATTGCTCAGTATTGGTTGCTCGTGACATCACTTTTTTTTAAGCCACAGAATCTTTACAAGATCGAATTCGGAAAAATGTTTCCTCTAAAAGTTTTATTTATTTATTATTTATTATTATTATTATTATTATTATTTTGCCATTTTATGCTCCAAAAAATGTATACCTAGTTAGTATACGACTAATAGTGCCTGAGTTATAAGCGACTTTATTCTGTCGTGTGTGAAACTGATCACAGCGCGACCAAAGAGTTACCTTGTAACAAACGGTAGATATTTGCAATTGATGATGATTAATATATATATATATATACAGTGGCGGATCCAGGATATGATCAAGGGAGGAGCTAAGCCATAGTTTGCCGTTTTATCCAGTGTAAAGCAGGATTGAAGTCCATTTTATCCAGTGTAAACCTGAGCGTCAAGGGGGGGCTATACCCCCTTAGCCCCCCTTGGATCCGCTCTTGTATATATATATATATATATATATTAATAATCTTGTCTGCCTGCAAGTATATAATCCTAATGATTAAGTCTCTCTATAATCTAATTAAAAATATCCATTTTTAATATTAATTGAAGCGCTTTTCGGAAAATAACCCTTGTCTAAATACAAAATTTCTCTGAAGAATGAAATTAAAATGGTAGAGTGTTCACCTCTGATGCTTGGGGTCACGGGTCGGGTCGGATCAACCCGACCCGTTTGAGAGCACTATGGTCACGACACTGGGTGAACGCCAAAATGCACTCCCATTGGGAATTAAACCCGGACCACGTGTACCGAAGTCTTATATGTTAATCACTAGCTAGATCAAACTGGGGATTTGTATATGCATCTTAATGAACATTTGGCACTTTTAAGGTTTGGTTATTTCTTTTTATAACTGATATCAATGCCCGACGTGGGAGAAATTTATTTTTTTTCTTGCTTTAGTTCTATGTGACGAAATTTTTCTTAAAGGTTAGTGTTCTCACCTGCTCGGAAGGCAGGGGGTCTTCTCGGAAGGTAGTAGCAAGAGTCTCTTGACGGAGACAAAAGGAAATCGTTTAACTACAATGATAAGGATTGAGGAAACGGGAAAACATCTGTGATTTTTTCCATCCCTTCAACTTTCATTCCAAAATAGGTTTTTATGATTCCGGGACCCGCGCCACTTTGATTTTTCTTTCTCGGTAATTAAAACGTATTTTACAGTATATATAGTTGCAAGTAAGAAGATGCATAATATGAATTTTGTAATTTAAAATTTAAAAATACAGTATGATATTTAATTATAAAGTACTAATTTTATTTCATCACTTTCAGCCCAACAAATGAAATTCAAACAATTCGCACCCTGGGTCTTGGTCATCAATACTGCGTTTTATTCTTTGTCTTGCACAATCAAGTCTTGGTCCTGCATTTCGTAGTCTTGGTGGTCTTTCATGCTATACAAGAGCCAAGAATGCTAGCCTCATCGGTACAAATGAAGACCAAGTGTGATTTTGATTATGGTCTTTCATGCTATACGGAAAGCAAGAAAATATGCTCATCGTTACTTGGTGATCACCAAAACAAGGCCAAGAGCAAGATTACTATGCAATTCGTCTTGCATATCCAATCTTTATCTTGTTCTTGTATCGATGTCCTTGGGCTTGGTGAAATGAAATGAAATATTCAGTTTAAGGTCACCCGATTCTGCACCGAGGCTAAGGGAGATGGTGACCATGAGAAATGAATGAAATAGTGGAATGAAGAAAGTGCGAGGAACCAGAATAACCTCGAGAAAACCCACTACACGGCGTTTCTCACCACAAAGCCCAATTAGCGCAAGCTGGGATCGAACCATGGATACCACGCACCAGAGGTGACTTCTCTATCACTGAGCCACCGCGGCCCTGCTTGGGCTTGGTCGTCCATATCCAATCTTTCTTTTGGCCTTGCTTAACAACTTCTAGTTTTGTTCTAAATCCAGACTCCATATTGGCGTACATATTAATATTACAGTCGATTGGTAAAATCAATCTTTCACATTTAAAAATTAAAGTACACACAAGTACAAAAATAAGTATTTACCATAAAAACACTAGCTGCAAGTGTTCAAAATAGATTTATGGTTTCTATAAAATCAATTGAAAATTGCTATTTTTAATTAGGCAGCTAGTGAAAAACAGCAGCTTTCGACTCCAGCCGAGTTTAAGCTCAACCTAAACTCAGTTGACCAAAGTGAACTGACCCGAGTGACCCGACCCGATAACCCGACCCGAGCTGACCCGATTGACCCGACCCGAGCTGACCCGACTGACCCGACCCGTTTGAGAGCACTAGTTGGAAGCTTGGTCAAATTTGGAGTAAGATAGCAGTCCCTACAAATGTTTACTCTGACATTTTAATGTTTAACTCAACTAATATAAAACCCGCGTACACCGCCATGACTTAAAAAAAAATCAAATATAATTACTACACACACAAAATTATATATAGACAGTCTACCGCAACTTAGCTGAATTTTTGAGGATGAAGGAAATTGTTAAGGGAACCACTAATCTCCAAACTTAGTTCGAAAGCTCACACAACCGGAAATTCAAATTTCACTCTCACTCTGAACCTTTCCTCGAAGTCAAACATGGCTATCCTAGTATGATATTTCATATTTCATAGTTCTACTTATTTCTCGGATGAAATTCCAATAATTTGGGACTCCAAACAGCTTCCAAATTGTTTCTTTGGCTATTTGGGATAATATTACCTGAATTTTCAATGGTTTTCCTGTTGAATCGACTAAACTTTTTACTGCGTTGTTGCACGGTGTTTCCTCCACGTAGTCTAGGGCACAAAGATCGAGGTAGAGACGCGCCAGAACACTGAGGTAGCATATAGTTCCCAATGACGGCGCAAAAAATTCGCGGCGGAAAATACAAAACGAATGAGAAATAGTAAAAACTGGATCAAACCGGATTTTAGTAGGATATATGCATCTCATCGGAAGGGGGGGTAGGATATGGGTATCTCATTGGGGTATCTCAAGGGGGTCTAAAGTATCCTACCAAATATCGGATTGGTGGAAAAATTTAGAAAATTCTACTCAATTGCTAACCTATGATTTACATCGAAATAATAATGTATTTTTTAAATAATTATCCAAATGAGATGCCCATACACAAAAATTTACGAAGAAAAGTAATATGTAAATAAAATAAATTATTTCCCGAAGATCTAGTTTTCTTAATTATTCTGAAACGTCTAAATTAAGTTTATTTGGACACACACACACACACACACACACACACACACACACAAAAAAAAAAGGATTTAATATGTAAACCGAAAATTATACGTAAGACATGATAACACGCAACATTGTTACACAGTACAGGTGAAAATTATTCGAACCGAGAAAAAAATATACCACGTCAGCTGTAACTAGAAGGTACATGTGGAACATGGAAGCTTCTCAATTGCGGCAAGTGATCTGCCAATAATGGCTGAATACCTATGATAATGATGAATATTATTAGCCTTTAACAAGAAAAAAAAAATATCAGACATATGCGAATCGATTAATCTGATTCATCTCAACAAAATAATATGGATGAGTACAAATCCTCATGCGTTTATTCGAGAAAATTGAAAGACACTAACTTTCTAAAATGTAAATTTAGAAATTCATGTTGTTGTACCATGACTAAGAGAAAGTTATTTCTGAAATATACTCTCATCATTTATTTCATTGTGACACAAGCAATACAAAAATATGGCTACAGTATGACTGATGAGATATAGCCAGATTATGATTAACTCTACGACTTTAATTTCTGTTTACTATAATGTTTTCGAAAGATAAGTAAATCATACGAGGTGTATTCATAAAGAAACCAATCCTCTGTTGTAACATCAATACTGTTCACTTACAACATTTTAAGCACTATCCCCCCCCCTCAAAATATTCCTCTCTACTGGAACACACCGTTACCAACGTTTCTGTCATTTTTGGAAATCCTCCTGGAACGCGCACTTTGGGATGGTGCACAGGTCTCTTGTCGCATTGTCCTGCAACTTCTCTGTGGTTTGGAATCGACGTGCTTCCAAAGTGATTTTTAAGTTTGGGAAACAGGAAAATTTATTCTGGGACTAGGTCTGGAGAATAGGGTAGATGAGTGTACAAGTGGAATCTGATGTTTAGCCAGATAACTGCGGATGAGGAGCGAAGCGTGAGGAGGCAGATTAGCACGGTGCACCATCTCAGTCTGATTTTCCCACAATTCAGGTCTCTTTCTGCGCACAACATCTCTCAATCCCACTGAAATGTCCTCGTACAACTGTTTCTTTACTATAAGATCACATGATAGAAATTGATGATGGACAATAACTTTCCAAATAATACTAATAATAATAATAATAATAAAAATAATATTAATAAACAATCATCTTAATTTCTGTCCAACTCATGGATGCTGCTTTTGATCGAGGAGACCCTGAATATATTGGAAAACAATTGAAATGTCTCTATAAATGTTTTGTCATGTTTGTAGCAAAATTTGACCCACCACATTATTCTTCAAGGTCTATCTTTATTACCATATTAATAATCCAACGAACAGCTTGTACAGTTACTCACTTTCGCGGCTACAGCTCACCAACTAACGGTCATAGCGAAACGCGGCAAATGGGAATTTGTTGTCTCAACCTGCCGCTAGGTGCGCTCAGTGCGCTCCCGCTGCTGGTTGGCATACTATTTCAAAAGTTCGGTCAGGGCCGCGGTGGCTCAGTGGTAGAGCGTTCACCTCTGGTGCTTGGGGTTCCGGGTTCAAACCCTGCTCCCGCCAAGTGAACTTTGTGGTGGACAAACACCGTGTGCGTGGGTTTTCTCGGGATTCTCCCGTTTCCTCCCACTTTCTTTATTCCACCATTTCATTCATTACTCATAATCACCGTCTCCTTTAGCCTAACCGGCATAACCGTGGGACGTAAAACTCAAAGATTTCATTTCATTTTCAAAAGTTCGGTTTCTTTTTGAACACACCTCGTATATCTACCAAAATATCACATTCAGCTGAACAAAGTAACATAGTTGCCGATGAATTCTCATGCGTAGTTTTCTAGAAAATCAAGAAAAAATACTAATTTTCATGGCGTTAAAAAGTATGTCACTCTTTATCAACCTGTTGGAGTTAATAGCTTTTATTCCGCTGAAATAGCTAATTTATGTACTGTGCACGAAACATGGTAGGAGAAATTGGGACCTTTCTTTTTAAAGTTAGCATTCTTCGTGGGAAGATCAATTAGATTGGACATATCTTATGTAGAATATATATATATCTAACGCCATAGATGGAAAGATGGAAAGCAAGTGTGAAACAGAAAGAGTAATATAATTCATCCATATTTTTTAAATAGAAGAAAATATTGAAAGTTACACGAGGAAACGGAAGATTTAGAAACGTGGAATAAACATTTCCATACTCGAACCTAAAGGAAAGAAAATCTCATTAGGCCTACGACCTACCGGCAGGCTACTTAATAATAATAATAATAATAATAATAATAATAATAATAATAATAATAATAATAATAATAATAATAATAATAATAATAATAATAATAATAATAATAATATGAACAATTACATTAAGTGGCAAATATATCTGTAGTTTGATTTACACTTATAGTGCCAGACACAATTTTAAAAGTAAGATGCATACTACTTGTAACGGAAACGATACACTCGTACAATATGCGAATACAGTGGGAAGTTCTAGGGTCCACGGTGGGTCAGTGGTAAAGCATAAACTGGTGGAGAACATGATGTTCGTGGCTTTTATCGTTCGGGGTGTTTTCTCCCATTTTCTCATTCCACCAGATTTTCATAATTCATTTGCTTCAATTATTGTTTCACTTAGGCTAAAGAGCATAATTGTGGGATGTTAAACTGAAAAATGTCATTTTCATTTTTTCAATGCTAGGTCGTGGGTTCGATCCCCGGAACGTACACTCGGTCGAAAAAGTGTAAAAGCTTTATCAGACCAGCCATCCTGAGTGAGATTTTCCTGGATTTTCCTCATTCACACCAGACACATGACGGGATGGTACCTAGCATATAG
This sequence comes from Thermobia domestica, assembly GCF_964235325.1. NCBI lineage: Eukaryota > Metazoa > Arthropoda > Insecta > Zygentoma > Lepismatidae > Thermobia > Thermobia domestica. The sequence goes on from NC_137471.1 coordinate 38,147,603, forward strand.
GTCCCAGGCCACTTAATTCCTTTCCCAATACTTTCTTTTCTTTCCTGGGATCGTGTGATCACCGAAGGACGTCATCCCTCATACGTAATGGGCTAACATGGCCATAGATGCCGGAAGACTACAATTCTATTTCTTAATCCTGACGAATACAATGTTCTTTTTCGTGAATTGCAATGATCAACAATATGTTGTAAAATTAATCTCTCTTTCTTTTTAAGTTTTTTTGTGCACTTTTGGATAAAAACCGGTGGCATATTTTTTTTCCTAAATATGTTTTCTTTTTAAGATTTTCTACCATCATGCAATAAGAGGTAGTCTAGAAAGTATTGAGGCTTTTGCGCACGAATGGCGTTAGTATTCCAAATCTCAGTGTAAGCAGTGAGTTAGGTCTTACGACAATTGACAGCTGACAGTCGAAGCTAATAGATGTGTAAAAATTAGTGGAACTCTTATAATCATACACAAAAATTATTTGCGCTGTGGAACTAAGTGAACTTTCCGCAAAGTTACATTTTAATCTAATATTTTATTTCGAAATGAAATCTTTCAGTTTGACGCCCCACAATTATGTCTTTTAGGCTGGATGATTAAGCCAAATGAATAATGATGGACGAATTGGTGGAATGAGCATGTGGGAGGAAACGAGATTACCCTTAGGAACTCCACAGGCACGATGTTCTCCATCACATACTTACTTGGCTGGGGTTGGAGCCAGAGACCCTACGCACTACAGGTAAGCCCTCTATCACTGACCAGACGTGCTACCTATTTCATTTCGATAAGGGTCCAAATACTTCGAAGACTCGTAAAGAAATTTGTGCTGCTTATGGAAAACATCCGTTGCCAAAAGCAACAGCCAAAATATGGTTGTCGCTTTCGTTTTTAAAATTCCGATGTCCCAGCAATGGGTGACCAATCACGGTAAGAATGAATGATATTCTGCTTAATGTTGGAAGGAACCTGCATGTAAGCAGTCACGATGTGGCTGATGACATAAATATCTATCACCAAACAGGATTGAACCATTTGAAGAGAGTTGGCTACAGCAAGAACCTCGACGTTTGGACGCTACATGATGTGACTCAAAAATATCGAATCTCTACTGAAACGTAACGAGAATTTGGGATTTAGATTTCTGGGCTGTCGGCATCTATGGTCATTTAGCCCGTCACGTATGAGGGATGCCGTCTGTCGGCGAGCACACTACCGTATCAGGAGAAAGGGAAGGAAAGAAGCGGCCTGGGATCCGTAACTTAGGCACCACTCCAGCATTCACATGGTGTGAATGAGAAAAACCCAGGAAAACCTCATTCAGAATGGCTGGCCTGAAAAAGCTTTTTACACTTTTTGGACTAAATGCCCCATCCGGGAATTGAACCCGGTGAAACGTAATGAATTCGATTCAATTCTAAAGCACTTGATCACGAGTAACGAAAGGGGGATTACCTATGACAACAATGTGCGAAAAAAAATTATGGTCAAAACGAGAAGCTCCACAGTGTTTAGCAAACCCACACTAACGCTTAGGAGGCCACGGTGGCTCAGTGGTAAAGAGCTTTGTCTCTGCTGCGTGATGTCCCTGGTTCGATCCCCAACCAAGTAAGTTTGTGGTGAACAATATCGTGTCCGTGGGTTTTCTCAAGGTACCTCTGTTTCCTTCCACTTTTCATTCCACCAATTATTTCATCATCATTCACTTGTTTTAATCATCGTCTCCGTTAGCCTAACGGGCATAATCATCGGACGTTAAACTCAAAGATTTCATTTCATTTCCACATTGACGCTTAGGAACGTTACGCTATGCGTTTGATGCGATTGGAAGGTTATCGTACATCATGAGCTGATGTCCTAGGGCAGAACGATAGACTTAAAATTGCGTTGTTGACAACTAGCACAAGTACAGAGTGCAGTTAAAAAAATGAGCCAGAACTGATCAACAGAAAGCCTGTTGTATACCACGCTGAAAACACCAGACCGTATACATCTTTAATCAATTCTTTAGAAAATGAGAGAACTTGGCTGGAGGTTTTAATGCATGCATCCTCTAGTCCGGACCTGACATCTTCAGCAATAATCGTTTCGTTCTCTGCAGAATTCTCTAAACGATATTAAGTTAGTTTCAAAAGAGGCCTGTGAAAACCAAGTGTCACAATGTTTTGTCAGAAACTATAGCAGTTTTTATAGCGACGGGATTACGAGGTTGCCGGGAAAATGACAGAAGATAATCGATCAAAATGGCGTATATGTGGCTTCGTAATGTTACAAGGGAGGAACAGAAACTAAGGGTACAAGTCTGATATTTCTGGAGTTTTGTCTGTTATATTTCAATGAGGAGTGTGTGATAATTTTAATACACAGAGTTGGCAACTGGGCAGAGTTACAGCGATCCACCACCTACGGCGCTAGCTGTAGGTAAACACAAATTGCGAGTCGTTTGGAAAACTGGTCTCGCGAAGAATTCGATTTCTGTGGGTGAAATATGTAACCGCGGCTGAAATTCACCAGCAGCTGGTAAAGGTTTACGGAGAGACTGTAATGTCTCGTCAACATGTTACAGAATGGTGTCGAAAGTTTGTTGCCCAGAAGACCAGCACGATGTTGAACCAGTTTCACTGGGACATCATCAGCCACCCTTCCTACAACCTGGGCCTGTTTCCTCACTTGAAGGAGCACCTAGGAGGCCGTCGCTTCGCTTCAGACGAGGAGGTGAAACACTTCGTGACAACGTGTCTGAACACGCAAGGACAGGGTTTTTTTTTATCAACATGGAATCTTCAAACTCATCCCACGATGAGACAGGTGCCTCAACCGATATGGAGACTATATCGAAAAATAACCTAATGTATGTACTATCTGTTGGCTTTATTGGTTGTATGAAATAATATATACATGTTTCACTGCAGGTTTTGTAACCATTTTTCTGATCACTCCTCGTATTTTCCAAACACAATAAATGTATTTTCAATTTTAACTTCCAAATGCTCAATAGTTTTTAGACAACCCAATATTTTAACCCTTTCCGGATCCTGGCATTTTGGGCTATTTTTTAGACTTTCAGTCAAGCAGCTACTGCATCGTCACTATTTATTCTAGGATCATGGTTCATACCTCATTCTCTTCAGAATAGAGCAGGCTTTCAAATGGTATCACTTCCATGCCCATACCATATACCAGAACAGGGAAAATTGATGTCAAAAGGAAAATTTTGAGGGGAAATTTTTTTGTCCAACTTTGGGCCCCCCTGGCCCCTCTGTGTGAACGTAGAGACCTCCAAAAAATCTGATGAATAGTACTTGGTATACTAAATGTGTGTACCAAATTTCAAGTTTCTATCTTGAATAGTAAGGGCGGGAGAAATTTTATCAGGAATTCCCACCATGCCCAAAACGACCGCAAAACACCATGATCTCAGGGAAAAAAATTCCTAAGACATCCCTAATTACCCTAGGGTCATGTTTCGCCTATCATTCTCTTCAGAACAGAACTGCCTTTCAGACGGTATGACTCACGTGTCTCTATCATGTATGTAAAGGGGGAAAATCCTGAAGAAATGGATTTTTTGGGTCTAAAAATCCCTTTTTTCAACTTTTGCCTCTCTGGACCCCCCTGTTTTTACGCAGAAATCGGAAAAAACTTCTGGTAAATACTACTCGGTGGACTGAATGTTTGTGCAAAATTGCAATCTTCTACGTGAAAAAATAGGCCCACCAGAAAAAATTCCCTACTTTGCCCCACTTTTACCCTATACAGAAGTATATTTGGATAAAAATTCACTGAGACGGCCCTAATTACCCTAGAATAATAATTCGACCGTCGATCACTTCAGAATGGAACTGCCTTTCAGACAGTATGACTCACGTGGTCCTATCATGTATGTGAGGCGGGAAAATGACGACAAACGGGATTTTTGGGGTAAAAATATCCCTTTTTGTTAACCCTTTGCCCCTCTGGTTCCCCCCCTGTTTTAACACTGACATCGGAACAAAAAATCTGGTAAATACTACTTGGTATGCTGAATGTTTGCGCAAAATTTCAACCTTCTACGTTCAAAAATAAGCCCGCCAAAAAATAATGAACATAGGCTTAAAAAGGAAAAAAAAATACATTTTAAGATTATGACGTCATCACCTCCTATGTCTGGACGCAGGACGGTCTGAAACCATATGTAATGTCTTCTACAATGTCTCTGGACTTGAAAAACAAAAAACAAAAAAAAAAAAACAAAAAAAAACCGGACGAAAAAGCTCAAATAGAAGAGAAATAACGCAATGTACCATGAAACACCCGTATGGTGCAAAATTGTACCATAGGATCCCCAAAGGGTTAAATATTTTGAGCGTGAGATAGTAGGTTATACCTATACTTAACAAGAGTTAGAAGAACACTTTACTTTTACTATTTATTTAATTTAGCTGCATTGCTGTGGAGTTGATGGTCCCGCCGACTGGAGAAATGTATTCACAAACAATAGTGTTCCAGATTCCTGCTGTAAGAACAATCTCGACTGCAATACGGCAATTTCTACTGACAATACAGAGATCAATGATAAAGGTTGTTTCAATGCCCTGGACAATTTCCTCGAAGACAAAGCTATGACTCTTGGTGGTATTGGAGTTGGTATCGCTTCTATTCAGGTAAGAGAGAGGAATTTATTCCAACAATATTTAGTACCGGTACAGCAAATGGTATAAATAAACAAAATGTTTCTGGTTTTCTTTTGTTTCCGTCACGATCTGAATCATTGCCTTCTGGTAAGCATGCAGTAAATTTACAATAAATGACAATCTTGAAAGAAAAGCTATAGCAGGACAAGTGTTTTTAGTCCTTTGATAGTTGTTGGTCAATATGCCTGCTGACAGAGTGAATGTCGCTGTTTCTAAATTCAGAACAGAAGTTCCTTTTGGTGCTTCTGTACCTTGAAAGTGAAACAATATGGATGTTTTGAGAATTTCCTGGAACTGACGATCTTATCTGCACTTAAAGTCATATGTTAAAATTAACTATATTTGAACGATAGTAGGCGAATGGCAAACTAAAAATATTTATTACATGTGATATGTCTAGGTTGCAGAGATAATGTTTACAGTATCTGTATTATTTATAAAATTCAAACTAATACCCAGATAATATTTAGTTAATGACTTGGAAGTGGTTATATCACGATCTATAGCAGTATTTTTTTTAAATCTTCAAAATTCATTGATTTTCGGTAAAGCTGGCACAGTCTTGGTAAGTAACGTAACGCAAGTAACGCGTTACATTTTTTCCAAAGTAACTGTAACGGTAACGCGTTACAAATTTTTAAGTAACGTACCTAGTTTGTGTTACTTTTTTCGCGATATATTTCGAATGAGTAACTACAATATATGTATATTTGTTTTCGGAAACAAATATTTCTAGGCTTTAAGTGAATTTCTCAGAATGGAGCAATGGAGCATGAACAATGTCGGTGACCGACAGTTAGTCATCGGCACACAAAGAAACAGATAGAATCATAGTGTCACTTGCTGTTTTTGGAAGATGAGGACAACCTCAGGGAAATCACGTGTATTGATTGCAAGCACCTTGAAGGTTTTGTCATAGATTTTGACAGCTCCAAATCAATACATTCAGTGAGTGAATATTCACTCAATTTTTAATCAATACATTCAGTGAGTCTATTTTACTTTGATTGGTGTTGTTTTTATAAAGATGGAGAACGAAAATATTTTACCGTTCGAACATTTGAAAGATACTTTTTCATAAAAGCTGAAGATGATGGTGGACAGAATTTAAAAGTAAAGTGGTGCCCCGGCGGGAAATATTTATCAACAACTAGGATGCCATAATTAACAATATACAGTAAGGGGTTAATATGAATAAACTGTGTTTTGATTAGCAGACATACTTTATTAATAGAAAATAGTTTGTTGATGGTATGTAATAATGGAGTTCTTTCAGATAAGTTTGCGTATCCTAAAGCCCCGTTGATTATAGGGTTTAGAACAACTAGCTTTAAAAAGCATCTATCGATTTTAGAGTTACTGACAAGTTTTGATTCACCTTCAGTTAATGTGTTCTCATTTTATTAGGTGTGGTGTAATGTTCTCTATATTCTGTACTTTTAATTTTACATAACAACATATGTGATTATTATATAATAAGTTTAGCAGAACAATAATAAACAACCATTTTCTCTAACGCATATTGTTGGGCACGAGCTTCGAGTTTTGAGTCGAGTCAAAGGTAATATTCTCGAGTCGAATTCCTAGCCGATTCACTTGTTTTGGTGTCGAGTTTCAAGTCGAGTCGAGTTTGATAAATGGCTCGCTCGTTTTAACTCGTTTTGAAATCATGGCCTGATTACACTAGAAAACGAAAGTCATTAGAAATGTAAGCTAAGAAGTAATATGGAATACTTTTAGTGTTGCTCACGAGAGGAGGCACTGCTCACATCTGGCCTCGTCTCGATAGCGTGACCACATGAGATTTTTTTTTATAACAAGCTCAGCTTGGCTCGGCTCAACTGAGCCGATGGCTCGAGCCGGCTCGCTTGGGGTGAACCATCGGCTCGAGCCGACTCGGTTGGGTGAGCTGTTGGCACGGATCACTTCTCGGTTCGGGTCGATAGTGAATGAGCTGTGAGCCGACAATTCTAAATCCAGGTCGAGCAGTTTTGAAGATATTTGGCCAGTGCCCTATAACTTTTAACAGTGTTTGACTCGAGCCCGAATACTCAACCTAGACCCACAACCCAAATTCAGGAGCTCGTGAACAATGTCCTTGACTCCTAGACTTTACGACTACCGATGTTGGCAATCAACTACTTTTTTAGTATTCAAATAGAAACCACCTATCTTTCATGTTTCTAAACAGTGTTGTTATAATAATAATAATAATAATAATAATAATAATAATAATAATAATAATAATAATAATAATAATAATAATAATAATAATAAAAGTTGTAGTAGTAACAGTAGTATCATTGATAATAGCCTATATTGCCTATGCAAGATACTTGAAGAGAGTACTCGAAACTACACACCGGATTTGGCTGGACGCGACTCGAAACTCGACCTGAATTCGAGTCGAGTTGTAGGAAATTTTTCGAGCCGAGTTCTCGGGTCGAGCTCAAAGATATCTGTTTCTAGCTGGATCGAGTTTCAAAGAAAATTCGCTCGTACTTGCTCGTGCCCATCCCTACGAGTAACGCAGAATGGCATTTTAGTCTATGTTACATTATATGAAAATGTTCATATAACTGTCAAGTAAAAATTTGTCCTTGCAGTTACATAAAGCGATTCAGAACGTGCAATAATAATAATAATAATAATAATAATAATAATAATAATAATAATAATAATAATAATAATAATAATAATAATAATAATAATAATAATAATAGCGGTAGTAATAGTAGTACGGAAAACTGAAGTAGTAAGATTTATTCACATATTCAAAGTTTCGGACCTAAAAGTAACGCGTTACTTTCGAAGTAAAGTAACAGTTACTTTTTGGGGGCAAGTAACGCGTTTGTAACGCATTACATTTTTAAAAAAAGTAAAGTGACTTGTAACACGTTACAATTTTACAAGTAACTTACCCAATACTGAGTTGGCACTGTTCAGTAGAACCAATGGCAGTCAACAAGTTTCAGTATATTATTCAGCGATTTTTGTTTCGTTGAAAGCAAAACATGCTCGATAGCCAACCACAAATAACAGAAATGTGATGTATTTGAATACATTTCATATGACTATTACACCTGCGTTATAAATTATTATAGGGGACTTTCAAATTTAATTTGATTTACTTTATTCGTAGATTATGTACCTAATTTTATCAACATTGCATGCAGCTATGATTGGCAAAGTACTATAAAAATGGGTGTCCAGCAAATTGCTTTTTGAAAAGATAGTTACATCAATTATTGCTATTCTTGTTTCCTTGGTAGGGGTCTATTGCAGAAAATATATCATGTAATTTCTGGCCTATATAAGTGACACGTTCTCAATTGTATTCCATACGTTCTATAATAATCTATATCTGTATCTAGTGCAATATTTTTGGCTGTGTGTATATACTATAGCTCATAATGGTAAACTACTAAGAATTTGAGTTGAGTTGAGTTGATTTTGAGTTTAACGTCCCGTTCAGCAGCGAGGCTATATGAGACGTGGACCTACTGATTAACGTGGAATCCGAACCACATGAGCTCCCGCCCTACTAAGAATTTGAAACAACTATCTACAACAGGCTTAAGTACCCTTAACTTCTTTTTTGTTTGTGTTGTATGGAAGGGTATAAACAGAGTGTTAATGAACTAGACCGACAAACTGAAACAGGTGATTCCTTGCATCAAAATAAGGAAAAAAGTTCATATGGACACTTGGTCAAAAGTGCATAGTTTTAGAGCTAGGATTGTCCAAAACCGTGGGAAAATAAACTTTGGGGGGCAAATATCTTCAAAACTATTAGCTATTGAGCTGAGGCGGCATGTTACTGTCTTAGACTTGTAATCTATTCTATCCGAAAATTCTCATGATTCTGAATCGTTCAGTGGCGGCGCAAGGGAGTCTACCACAGGAAGTGAGGGTCCCGGACATTCCGTTAGGACAGATGGTTCCGATTCATGACAAATGGAACAACGTCCAACCAAGTAACAAAAACTCTTTGGCAGTCCATCAATGTTTTAGAATCAAAATGGCGAAATATTTTTGGTGTTGTGCGTGGTTGCATAACTACAGTAGGGATTGAATGTAGTGGTCAAAAGGAAATTAAATGAAATCATTTTATCTAATCTAAAGGTTCATGATCCACAATTACGACCTGTGTGCGCTGACATTAACAAAACATAATGATTTTGAAAGAATTGATCCAATGAGGATTTGCGAGGAAATGTATCGCCCGCACAAAAAGAAAAAAATGAAAATAAGAACAATAGATACAATGTTCTTCATCATAAACTTATTTGATAGCAGATCTAAAGTGGAACACCTTGCCATAAGATTCACACTATCATTACAGTAGCGGTGTTAGACTCATAATAGAAGGGGGCAAGAGGGAAAGCAAGAAAAATTTTGGGGAATCGAGGCAACCACATTTGTTTTGCTTTGAATATTATTATTATCAGTTGTACTTATTATTATTATTATTATTATTATTATTCACGGTTGTACATATAAAATGTGACAAGGGGGGCGAGAAAAAATATGTATTCAGGTGGCGGTCGCCCCTCCTCGTCTCCCTGTAGTGCCGCCACTGTATCACTGAGTTATCAGGTACCCCTTTCGTCTGGAGACATGGAAAGTATGCAAAATTGATGAAAAACGGCTGGATGCTTTCGAAATGTGGGTGTGGAGAAGAATGTAATGAATTAGCTGAGTCGAGCGAAAAACGAGTGACAGGGTGTTAGAAATGATTGGAGTGAAAAGAACAATTCTAGATATGATTAAGAAGAGAAAGAGAAATTGGTTGGGACATTGGCTAAGAAGGAACTGTATCATGAGGGACCTGCTATGATGGCGGTAAAAAGAGGGAGGGGCAAAGAAGACTACAGTTAATGGACGATATCAAAACAGCAAAATTGTACGTGAAGACGAAGAGTTTAGCGGAAGACCTTGGAAACATGCAGCAAGTGACCTGCCAATAATGGAAAAATACCTATGATGACTTACCGTACTTAATTTCTTATGACTTACTATGACTTACTTCCTTACTTAATTTGTTTCTTCTGACTTACTATGACTTACTTCCTTACTTAATTTCTTTCTTCTGACTTACTTACTTTCTCCTTAATTTTTCCTTTTAGATTAATTTGTTTCTTTCTTAATCTCTTTCTTATGTAATTATTTCTGTATTTATTTTTGCAGAACATTTTCCTCTTTCTGTGTAGAGATATAGCTACTTTGTTAAGAAATAAGCATACGTCATTTATCGTTGTGTACATATATTTTTATTGTTAAAGGACATTGTTGCATATATTTTTCGTTTCATTTTCTTTTTCAGCTTGTTAGCGTGATATTTGCCTGCTGTCTGGCAAGAAAGTGTTGAAGAAATTTCGGGTATATCTGGAAAGTTTTACAATCCATCAGGTATATCTGCTGTAAGAGTAAAGCAGAAGTAAATAAAAGATCAATGATAATAATATTGCCAGTATTATTGACAGGATCAATAGCTCATGTTAAACAGTAAGCAACAAAAATTCTAAATTGTTAGCTGGGATAGAGGATGTAGAACAGACTTACGTAAACATGATTCTGATATTTGATTCAATATATGTTTTATCTGAATAAATTTTCTCTTATTAGCATTGAATTAATTATGGCACTAATTCTTGTTAGTTTATAAAGGGAACTTAAAGTGCACTGGTCATAGTACCTTATTGTAGCTAAAGTTAAGGATGTGAAGTGAATGCTATTAATAATTAAAAAAAAAAAAAAAAAAAAACTGAATTCTAAAAGAAACATAAACAATATTTTCCAATGTTGAAAAAAATATCTGTATCCCTATTTGTTGATGTGCCTTAAAAAGTTTTCTATTTTTACCGAAGAAAGATTGATTCAGTTATGGATATGTCTATTTTTTCCATGTTGGTATGAGTGGATGTGGATTCTATTTAATATGTAACTCTCGTTTTTTTTTTTTTTTTCTGCTGTAAACCACAAGCGTTCCGCTATATTACTATTTCACTATTGAGCTTCTTGTAAGCGGTAACTTCAAAACAAATCTTGTAGATTTTGTTAAGAAGATACTTCATTTTCTAGGCCAAAGAGCATTAACTTAGGGATTTAGTATTAGTTTAATATTGGTCCTACAAAATGTAAGTGAAATAATGTGTGTGAAAACATGTTATTATTAGCATGTATCAGAAGATTTGGCCTCTATTGAGTATGCATAATTTTGAGTAGCCGTAGAAGATATGTTTTTTAAAGGACATTGTAGTAGAGCTCATTGTACCAAATGTTATGAAAGGAGTTTCTGTAGATAGCTTGTGGAGACAATCATTAAAAATTGGACAGTACGCAGCTGAACAAGTGAAAGTGAAAACACAAATATTATTTGTTAATGAAGTGGCGGAGCCTAATTAAAAGTTGATCTCCGGGAAGTATCTATCTAAGAGATGACCAATTCCCAAGTAGATAGAAGGAGTGGAAATCTGATGAAGACATAGTTATTGTGTTGAAACTGCCCCGTCATTGTTTTTTTAAAAATATATTATCACATAGCCTTGTTCAGTGTGTTATTCTGTTTATCTTAATACATATATTAATTCTGTTCTGCAATAGAAGAAAATACTAGAAGTATGAGTTTGTATATATGCAAGTTAAATTCCCGTTCTTCGCACGGAAAGAACAGGTTTATGGAAAATAATTGAACTCCCTTCCCCCCATTAGTATTCGCATTTCAATGAAATTATAATAATAAAAGGCCATAGGATAACTTATTTTTACATAAATTTTGAACTCCCCTTCCCGTTTAGAATAATCCCCTTAATCAATGTGACATAATAAAAATCATATGAGGCAGGAACTAACTATGTTCCAAGATCCATTTCAAACAAATAAGCCGTTTTACATGATGTGATTGTAAACAGGTAAAATCTATTCCAATGTGGTGAATATAGAAATTGCACCTTCCTTCCCTTAAAACTGGAATATATATATATATATATATATATATATATATATATATATATATATATATATATATATATATATATATATATATATAGATGCTGGGCCATGTGTCCACTTGTTTGTAGTGAGGAGGTTATATACATTTTTTTATCTTTCTAACTTGAAAGACTCAGGAGATACTACTCTATTTTTTTCACTTATTTTGAACCCCAAACTCTTTTAGAATACTCACTTTAATCAAAGGAACGATTGAAATCAAGCTCAAGGTAGATAGTAAACATGTAACTGTAGTTAAGCAAAATAAAATAAAATAAATAAATAGTATAATTTTAGAGTGTGCTTCTGTGCATGTATGCAATCCATGACCGTGTATTCTCAATCTGTGCCTTTAATATCCATTTACAAGAATCCATAATTGTGGATTGCTCCAAATCTCCACGAGTACGTACTTTTACTCATAATCAAGCCTAAGCAACTATTTAACTCTGGAAGAACACCATAGCATTATCATGACACAAAGTACGATCCATTACAACATGTATACATTTAGAAAACACTAGTCGAGTAAGAGTTGGTACCAATTGCTAAATTATTTTACATTTGACTGCAACATATGAACGTCACACCGATACATTTGAAATTTCTCATAGTCTGTCACAGCTTTCACTATTGAGCACAAATATTGGACTAGGAGTTTACTATTAAATTTTCGGTAATCTTCTAACGGGTGACCTACTGACGTATATCTATAACCTAACCTAATCAAATGCAATCTTTTAGGTTAGGTTAGGTTATTCAATAGCTCGGTAGGTCACCAGTTAAAAAATACCGAGTTTTGTGTTCATTAGTTATATTATTTGAATAGTCCTTTTGAAACAGCTACATAAGTTTTGAAAATCCTGATTAGTTTACAGCTTAGTGAAAAGTCACTTCATATCTTTACAGTCGCCACAAATTCCAAAGTGATGTCCAACACATAAGCTGCGTAAGCGATACACACATCTTCTTTTGTTCCTTTCTGTCCTTACGAGGACAGAAAATACACCGACCATGTCTTCTACTTCGTGATTCTGTCACAGTTTCGGGCTGCTGCCTCTTCACTCAGTACATCAGATATTTCTTCCACTGTGACTGCCTCATTTATTAACGCCATGATATGTTGCACTTTAGCCGCAAAGAGTTCGAAACAAAAAATAAACGAAAATTTCCAACAATGTTATTTTCGTACCATAAAGAACACCCTGGGGCCGTATGCGACCCAGTTGCACTAAATAAACAGAAATAGTGTACACAACCTATAATGGTTCCTACTTTCACCACTACTCAAGCACTGAAGGTAGACGAATCATTAACTATTTTGGTTATTTAGCACAGGCGCAGGTACGTAAGTCAACACACGTGGGGTCTCCGGAGATTCCAGGGTGTTTTACCAGGGTTAAAACCAAACCACTATTTTGTTCCAGACGTATTTATTGCTGTTGCTTCCAAATTCCCTAAAAACATTTATTATTACAATAATTCATCAACTAATTCATGTATATATATATTACCTAATTTGACATATCAATTTCAAGGTCATAAAATAACAATATAATCCGAATTACCAGACATCGATTTCGGCCTCCAGTAGGACGTCTTCTTCATAGGCTCGAACGATGTTCCTGTAACATTTTCCCTATATCAGTAATATAATAGATTTGTGAGTGATTTAACGAAATTTTCATTTTAGAATTGTTAACAGGAAACACTAGGGAGATACCACTATTAACAGTTTTTTTTATATATTAATATATTTTAATATTGTCCAAAATAATGTATTGTTTAAATTTCTGTAATTGTTGGAAATAAAAGATTACTTGAGTACCAGATTATTTCGTTTTTTTTTTTTTTTAAATATGATTTGTTCAACAATTTAATACATACAATATCACACTTTGTGTGAAGTGTTGCAAACTAAGGAAACTACAATATCAGAAACATCGAAAAATAACAAAGTTTCGGAGGGTTCTACAACAGTTATAATATAATTAAGACGGGTAATGCACATCCAAAGTAACTTTTCGCCAAACATTATGCTCATCTTATGACGTATTTTGAACAAGTAGAGGCAAATCTACAACGAATTAACAATTTAACCATCTTCAAAGGACTTTATTTCGAAAAAGTGTTTAGATAAGTATCATATCGAATTACTTACATTATTTCCAATAAACATAAATATCATAATGCCGTTTAAAACAATTTGGTATTACAAACCAAGGTGGAGATATGAAAATTGGTAAAATTTGATATTTTAAATGGCATGTATGTGAGGACTTCAAAAATATTTGTTTCTTTTATAACATGACAACAATACCTTTTGGTAGCCGTAATTACCATAAGTTTTCGGAATTAGATAATTTTAAGCAATATTGTAAACTTTAATTTTTTTATTATATTTCCAGAATGGTTTGGGATGTCCAACCGCTGTAAACATTATTGTGATGTACAAATCTATTGAAAACCGTCTATATAATTGGATATGGTACTTGTTTAATTAACTTTTACGAAATAAATTGTTTTGAAAAAATCAAATTTTCAATCCCTTGTAACTTCGTTTGTATATATTCGAAATCTCTCAACGTTTTTTTTTTTTAAATCATGATCATTGCTCGACTTTCTGATTCTTGTTACTACTTCTGTAGAGGTCTCCAAAATGGGACTGTTTATGGCACTATAACGTTCTTGGTTTTCCAATATTGCATGACAAGTATGGTACTGTGTGGTTTCCTACTACATACAGATTTAAAATCTGCAACAACCTTACGTATTACCTTTTTTTTTTCTAAATAATATTTTATATTGAGTTGTAAACTTTGTCAAGCTTGTGGTATCTCAGAGTATCCCAAACAATATCTCGCTGCCGATATTGTACGGTACAAAAGTCAAGCGTTTTTCACCACTTAGTTTAAAAGTTACAACTGTGTATTAAGATGAATAGTCCACACACACGAACACGAATATATATATATATACAACCCGTACCGCTTGTCTACGGTAAACTTATACGGTAGTCAATTTAAATGCTGTTCTTCATGTTTCAAACTATAAAAAAAAAAACTAACTTGAAAAAATTGAACTAGTAGCCATAAAACATAAGAAATATGGAAAACGTATAAGTTTTTAGTTCGCATACATTACCCATGTAGCGTTTCGATCGGAAATTTATACATATATAGCAGACAGCGAATCCATGTGTCGGTATTATGACAACCAGTCTCATGATTGCTAATCCTTGCTGGCTGCATGAAATGACAATTTAATCGTTTCATAGGAGGACACAGCAAAAGGCAATAAAAGTCTGCCCGGGCGCATGTGATCTTTGATTCTCTCTCTCTCTCTCTCTCTTCATCTGTCTTAGCCCGTGTGTGTGATTTCGTTCCACAGCAAGTAGTTGGTTGATAGGTGTTAAACGTGACGTTACACCATGAAGAATCGAGGCTAACGGAAGACACAGCCCCGACACCATCAACGAAAGATACGTCATCAACTTACGTCGGAATTTCAAGATGGCCGCAATGGCAGTACTATACAAAATTAGATATCTTTCTTCTTCTATTTCTATTATCCAGGGTATCTTTGCATTACATTTAGCCGTTTCTAAATTACATGAGTTTATTCCAGATTTTCCCCATATACTATGTACTGTAATCGGATTCAAAATTTTAGGTCGCTTGGGGCACCATTTAATATTATTCAATGAAACTAATTTTTCTCCTGGTTTAATTTAGTCCCATATGGAACAATTTAAGGGGTGAGACCAGCCCGATCTGAAAATTGATATTTATGGACCACCCTAATATATATATATATATATATATATATATATATATATATATATATATATATATATATATATATATATATATGTGTGTGTGTGTGTGTGTGTGTGTTGTGTTATATAGTATATTTGGACTCAGTTTCCTGATCAAAGTTACATTACATCTTATGAATCTACAATTACGTCACTTTTGAACAAAGAGATGTTTATCGTTGTTTCCCCCTATGTAGTTCATAACACTTCATAATTTTAGGGAAAAATATTTGGCAACGTGTATTACTTCTAATCTCCTGATTCATTTAAAGAACCAATTACCGGTTGGTCGCAAACTAGAATTATTATATTCAGCTGAGGAATATCAAATTTTCAATCAGATTTGGCCGATACATGAACCTTGTCGCAAATTGGAATGATCATAAATCGCACTGAATCAATAAAAGTATATCCACAGAAAGCTATATTAGTCCATATATCCACATTCATGCATAGGCCTTCTTCTATTTTGTAGTTGACCATCCATCAGAAGCGAGTTAATATTTGATCTGATGATGATTTGCGGGTGAAACATCTCAATCAAAATCTCGCGGCCTACAATTTCGCCTGGCGAATACCTGGATAACGTGTTACTTATATAACTGAGATACAGCACTGAAAAGTTTGCTCCATTAGTAATATTACGAAGGATAATTTACATTTATGCTCTAATAATGATAACAAATATGTTTTGGTTAGTGGCGCATTTAGGAGGCTATCGGGCTTAAGAGGTCCCGAAATAATTTCATTATTATTTTTTTTTCACATTATACGTACAACACAAATGCTTCTTACTGGTTCTCAAGCCTCCCCCTCCGAAACAAGATCCTAAATACGCCACTGGTTATGATAACATTTGAATCGATATTACAAATACATCTCTACAAGCGCTTTGGCAGTTTATACTGGTTAATATTTCAGTATGGCGTAAGAAAAATAAAAACTGGATATTGGTCTATATTTGTGATGTATTTAAATTTTAGCAATTCGAAACGTATGTATTTTTTTTTATTTCTATTCACATAATGATTGGATAAACTTCTAGTTTACGCGCATACCCACCGTTGCTAACGCACCTGCTCCCTACAGACACCCCCCCCGCACAAGTCCACCAGTTCATCCCATTCTGAACGTTTGTTGGCCACGAGACCAGAAATTTATCGATTATAATCTGGAGTACCACACGAGAAGTATCTTTTTAAATTCGAGACGGCGCACGAAATACAACAATTATCGTCTCGTTTTCGAGACGAGAAATTTCTCGAGTCCCGTGGGCAACACTGATTCATCCAAGTTTTGATCTCAAACACTGTTTTAGCGTTACATGATTTGTATGTAGAAACCTACAAATTGGTAAAATGATGATACGAAAGCAATGAAGAGCATTTATCTACGTTTAAAATATGCAAGTCGTTACACAATTTAGACCAATAATGCCACATTATTCGTGGACCAATCGTGACGAGGAACGTTTGTAATACTTCCAGATGAAATTAAGAAAAATTAGGGCCTAATTTCTTAAAAACATAAATTACCAAAACAGAACAATAAAATGTCGAGACTAGAGCGAAAGAAGTCTTCGAGGATCGGGACGTGACGAGACCTATTAAATTTAGGAGACGAGACGAGAAAACCTTACTTCCCGTCTCGTCTCATGGAGAAAACTATTTGTACAAAATAGATAGATTCTTGCTTGTAGTGATTACCTGGCAGATATTGGTGCAACATTTTTTTTGACATGAATAATAATCGATTTTGTGGCATATCAATCTGCAAACGTTTCATCAATCTGGTGCTATTGTTGGGGCATTAGCCAAAAAACAGAACACTGTAGAATGCATTAGGTTATTATTTATAAATGAAGTAAAATCTTTGTGTTTTACGTCCCACGATTATGCCGACTAGGCTAAAGGAGACGGTGATGATGAGGATGAATGAAATGGTGGAATGAAGAAAGTGGAAGAAAATGAGAAAACTCACGAACATCCACCACAAAGTCCATTTGATGCGATCTGGGATCGAACCGGGAGCACACAAACACACCTGAGGTGAGCACTCTACCACTGAGCCACCGCGGTCCCCGTTATTCTTTAGGGCATAATAACTTATGTAAAAGAATCTTTGAAATTCCTGTTTTTAATCTGCACGAAAATAGATTTGATGAATACTACTTCTTCTACCTGGGTTTATTAAACTTCCAAACTATTCTATGCAAAGGTTTCGAAAGCCTAATAGAACGGCTATGTACGTTAACAGGTATCACACCAAAAACGGCAAGAGACATCGAGAAGGGTTTTCTGGAATCGATTTAGCGTCCTAAGAATAGGTTTCATCTCCTCCATCAATCTTCTATATAAATCGGAAGTAATAGAGATGGACCACTTACGGGCCATAAATGAAAAACTATATTATCTAGCGACAAGCGGTTTTAGGGAATTGATTCAACGTCTCTAGAAAATGTACCATCTCCAATCCTATCTCTCTATTGGAAACCAGAACTGGTAGAAATTTACTACTGTTTCCGCTTTCAATATTGATTTTCATAAAGTATAAACGATATGATATATCGAAAAACAGTTCTCGGTCGTTTTCTTCTTACACATATATTAACTATTTTGCAGCCCGCTATACATCACAACAGCATAAATCCTTTTCTATCTCTGTGTAAATGTTTGTCAGTTGCTGCGACAAATAAGCTAGTTTACTCTACACTATACAGCTCAAAACTACTTTTATAAATGAACATCCCTCACTTGAAAGGAACACAGACAGATTTTCTGAAACTTTTGTACGTCTTTAGCTCCAATATGCCTTTAAAGGTAACTATTCGTGGAGATGTTTATGTAGAATCAATGGAATCTTGAAAATCTATGAAGAGAGAGAAAACAGATTTTGTTCTTACCTGCTGTCAATCTGCATTCCATTGGTTTCTTCATCTCCGGAGACGACCCAAAGTTCGCGCACGTGACCTAGCGGGGGACAGAGAATGAAATAAACCTACCTGCTTAGCCTCCTATCTGCTGCTCTGCGCTGTTGCAAAATGCAGCCATTATTTCCACAGCTTTTAAATGGAAGAAAATTAATTTTTAATTAGCGCGCTCTAATATTACCCTCGGAAGAAAAAGTAAAAGTGAACATGCAACATTAATACTAACAAACATTTGGACGAATTTTGAAATGTATAAAGTAAATAGTTTTCATAATATTTTGGAAAGAAATACGACATGTTATTATATTTGGAAATCCCAACGCATTCCGAGTGTTGGACACAGCCTTAAAGTCAGTTAATTGTATTCAGGGACTAGAAATATTTGGTCCCTTCTGTCTCTCATTCGCTGGGAGGCCCCCTTTTTTAAAATTCCTTTTTCGCACGATAATATAAACCATAGAGGCTCTGAATCGATCAGCTTTTTTATTTCCTTGAAAAGACTGACCTCCTGAAACGAAATATTCTCCCAGTAATTATCTGTCGCTGAAGTGCGACTAAACTGAAAACCAATACAAAAATTCTGTTCGGACTCCACCTCTGTACGATTTCCGCAGAGGAACCTTTGATCAGTTCCTCTTTTAATATACCAATTATTTTTTTTTATTCATTAGAAGATTATGTAAAAACGACCCATTGATTTTTTTCGCAAAGTTTACCCATTAATTTAGTAGAAGTTTGTAGAACATTTTGGTAGCATGATTAGTGTTCTGCTACTGTAGAACATTGTGTGAACAATTTTCTTTATGTGTTTTGTTGGTAAAATTCAGTATCTGTCGAATTCTTGATGCCTTTTGAAAACAAACAATACCAGCTAAACTTTTTCCCCTTTACAATAAGAGAAAAAAGCAAGAAACAAATCACTAAGAAATATTATTATTATGTTTTTTGTGTTATAGAAATAAGATGTAAGAATCAGACATTTTTAAAGCACCTTTATATACGTAAGAGTTTTTAGTACAAGACTGCAGTGACATGCTACTGGACATTAATATTATTATTATACTGA
This sequence comes from Thermobia domestica, assembly GCF_964235325.1. Lineage (NCBI taxonomy): Eukaryota > Metazoa > Arthropoda > Insecta > Zygentoma > Lepismatidae > Thermobia > Thermobia domestica. The sequence goes on from NC_137471.1 coordinate 38,167,072, forward strand.
AAGGTACGCGATTTTTTAATCAGTATGAACCTGAGATCCAGCGTACGGGCACCTTTATTTTTAGAAATAAAACGCTATATATATATATATATAGGTATACATGCACATATACACCAAACATTATGTGTCATCACCAGCTGAAATGTTGCCCTCCGGTCAGCCAGAGTACCTCATGGGCTCTTACGACATAAAGTTCAGTACTTTTTCAGTAGGGCTACATAGAATCGAGGCGAATTGCAGGACAGACATTAAGAAAGAGGTTACATTCTTTTCTATGTTTACTTACATACTATTAAAATACTGATGAAAATTCAAGAAGTGGTGAATTAAAGTTCCTGGCAGTACAGGAATGAAAGGATACGGTCATCCAGATGGCTCATGTTCACCAGAGTGTTAAATGGCAAGCGCATCGATTCCTAGTCACCGTTATTCTAGGCTTTATAGATTAAATTTCCCTATGTCTTAATTTAGGTAGCTTCCCAATCACCTCATGATGCTTGCCAATGAATACATTAGTTTCTTCGGATTTTTACTGTATAAACATTTTTGTTTTCTGACACGCCATCTCCGTTTTACTCATAGCAAGAGTAGTACTTAAACAATCCAAACTACGACTCATTTCCCTGCCATCTAACAATAGATTATGAACTGGGAACAAATCGTTCCAGCGTTTCTCTGTCGAAAGGGGGACACGTGGTTGTAGAAAGAAGGAAAGTGCGCACTAATATATAAATAAAGATACCATATCTCAAGTACATAGAATGACAATATTTCTCCAGTTTAAATTCGGAATTTGAGGTAAGTGATTTATGTACAGAAAATATTAAAAGTTCAGAGGTCGACATAACAAAAGATTGCGGTATTTCTCATTCGTGAGATCTAAATAATCAAGATGCTCTGAGGTTTAGTTCTGTTTGCTTTCCTATGATCGTATTTTTGCTTTTCCTGACGTATTTTCAACGAACTTTTACGAAATTCGCTACTGAATTCTCTACGTCCGTGTGTGTCTGTTATTTGCGAATTTTTCTATTTTGAGCCCTCCAGTTTATAAAGTATAAAAATGAGAAAGTAATGCAATTTTTCGCATTACTCTTAACGTTTCCGAGATATTGCCTAAAAGTTCCGATTTTTAATTAGCTATATCTCGGGAACCGTAAGTCATTAGGTCATATTGGTGTTGGCCAATACGTATGAGGAGGATGAATATTTTAGTACCAAATAGTAACCTGTTGCCCCTGGCAAACTGGCGATCGTTCCCCAGATATTGGTCAAAGATAGTTCGCTTTTTGGGAGATTTAATGAGCCATATCTCGGGAATTGTAAGTGATAGAGATATATTTTACGATTTTTTCAATTTTGAGCCCTCCATTCTGAGAATGTGTCTTCGTAAAACAACATATCGTAGAACGTTTTAACAGAACTCTTAAAGAAAACACGTGATTATAAATGTATAAATATAATTCAAGATTGTTTAATGAGTATAATAGTAAAATATATAGAACAATTGGTGTCAAAACCTGTAGAAATTAATAAGAAGAATTTCCAACTGATTTACTTGCTTTTTTTTTTTTTTTTTTACATTTCTTACTCGCTTTTTTCTGTATTTTCAAGTCCGGTTTGAATATTTTTCTGAATGTCGTTTTTACATAGGCTTATTTGTACTTGAAATTTACTTTCTAAAATAATTAGTCTAAATTTTAATGAACAGAATGCGTCGGTCACTGATTTTATTGTAATGGTAACGCGGACCACCAATCCACCAATCATCAACAAGTATCCCAATGAATAGCGTTTTAGAAGAGATTTTCCTTTCTCGCTTTCAATTTCGAGACAGCTAGAAAAGCTGATAGTTGCGTATAAACAGTGAAATACTTAACTCATGCTTTATCTAAGTCCATTCCACAACAACGACTACATTCTCTCTCAATTAAAAAATCAAATTTTGCAATTATAATCCAAAAGCAACAATACAATATTTAATTGTTGAATTGTTGCTTAGAAACATTAATGAAATAGATAGCAGCACCATTCATTTTCTTTACCAAAACTGAGGTTTAAGCAGAGGCAGTTAAACGTGAGTTTTTGTCATTATAAAGAATACTTATTTAGTTTTTTTTAAAAATTTAATTCGGTAGACAAAAATTAAATGTTCATTCTTATCAAAACAAATATAAAATACTGCAGACTCATTTCTGTCTTATAATTTGCCAGTTGTAGTATAGCAACATTTCCTTTACACAGAAGATAGCAAAACCCAAATATAAAGTAATTAATTCTTAAAATGTCAATAGGTTTTGATTGAAATAATAGATATGGAAAGATTAAATCCTAGTACTACAAACAATATTTGACACTGCAAAAGTTAAGGAACCTTCCTAATATGCCTAAAATAAGTTCCTCCATTATTTGTCACAATCAACGTACAAACTTGCCTTATTATATATACGTAGGAAATTTTATGGACATTTCCAGACACTACCCGCCTAGGTTCAGGTTATTTACTATGTTTCAACAAGTAGAATGTAAATATTTTATAATATCTAACTATGATTGATCCTTACCTTATGCAAGTTACACATAAATTATTTTATGAATTTTGATTAATAGAAAAAACGGCGACAGTGCCACTAGAGAACACAATAAGTCCCATTGTTTCTCCATAAGTTAACCTACACTGGCCGCGGAACATCCACATTTTGAGTGCGTAGATAACCTTAGCCATCCATCTTGCACGATGAACTGCTCCTGGGATGCAAAACCTCACTCCACGAGGTGGTGTTCCTCCCAGAAATATAACAGCGAGCTCTAGCATCTCTTGGTAATCTTCTCGTGGATGGGAAATAGAAAGTTGACTTTGAGCGAAATCTATAATGGATGATTTGACGTCCTTGACAGCTGAGAGGACATACGGATCCTCCACGCCTGTCTCATACTTTGATTGGTCTATCTGTGCCCATGAATCTTGAAATCTTTTAAAAATCTTGATGTCTGGTCCGCTTGACAGGGCCCCCATGCAAAGGAAGAATACAGCAGCAATCACAAGTTCAAAAATATGGTGTCTGCAAGCAAAAGTACAACAGTTCCTGGTTGAGTTTCGTTTCAAGTGAAGCGCAAGCACCAGCTTTTGTCCCTGTATTGCTGGCCGTTGTGTCGAAGCATATTCCATGGATAGCACGTGTTAGATTCCACTTATTTAAAAGTTCTAAAACTGCTGTTGCTATAACAGTCCCTGCTCCGGAATTTAACTTTGGAAAACCCAAAAGCTGATCCTCAATTCTAGGGCTGGAAACAATAACCGGAAGGCGATCGATACTTCTTTTCCAGATATATCTGACAACAACTTTCCGTCCCAGTGTATAATCAAAGGCCCTTCTGGCTTAAACTGCTCTTGCAGATTGGCTGAAAGAGAAGAGCGGATTTGTTCTATCTCCTTTCTTATCGTGGAGTAACTTACACAATAATCATTGACATTCTTTCCCATGCCTTCTAGGGTTGCTGCTATTACTAAAGCTGCTTTTCGGTTACTGATATTTGTTCTATCTAGAGTGGCAGCTAGTTTAGGTGTTATTATAGATGATGGCCCAGCTTCACTAATATCTACTGGTTGGTCAGATGATTTTTGAGACACACATTTACGATCAAAACTAGGGTCAATTGCTTCACCGACATCAGGCTCAGAGTCGGAGGAATCCATTTCGACGGCAGTCCTGACACAGTGATTTTCTAACTTTCGCTTCTCACGTTCAATTCTTAGCAGTTGTTCCATTTTTCTTTTCTCCGCTCGGCGTTCTTTTCCTTCCAATTTCAAATCAACACTAGTCATGCAGCCGCGACGACCCTTTTCACGCTATGCCAGAAGAAACTCCCGATCATCCGTGTTTGTTATCAATTTCAGTGCATCCGCGTGTGCGATATCGAACAAATCATCCAAAGAATCTACAAATGTCTGCTCAATACGATGTTGCGCTTCACCCTTTCTTTTTCCATTCTTTTTTAAGCGCATCCAAACGTCGTGAAGTTTTTCTATTTTGTTTATCACGTGTTGTACACTTCGAATGGGGATCCGGGCTTTTGACCAAAATACACTCACATTCTTGGCGACTTCTCGCGAACTGTCACGGGTAGTTTTCTTAAGATTCCTATGGTAATAAAAGAAATTGCACAGGACTTGACGGTTGAATGGAAGTTTACTATTAATACCTTTGATTTTACACTCCGCGGACCTGTCTAGAAGGTATAATAAAGTTCTTCTTCTCGGTGAAATATCTGATTCTGCCGATTCGGATACACTCGTCATGCTTATGCAACTTACAACAATGTTTTATAACAACAAAAATAGCAGTTACCGCCTCCGAGTCGCGTATTTTGTGATGAAAATCTTTCTTCTAACAATTCACAATATATCACTACACTAAATGAAGCATTGAATGCGGATCAAAGATTACATAGCAATTCACTAGTTCAGCAACACTACATATGTTAATTCGTGTTAGATTTTAACAAAATGTTTTTTTCACAAGTCACTATCTACTTCTCAAGAAAAGAAAACGTAATGGCTAATTAATAACAGTAATCAGTTAAAGTTGGTAAATACAATGGCTAAAGTATTACACTGCTGCATGGCTTCGGTTAACTCTTTTATTTTTATGTACATCACGAACATTACCGCCCTAGTACTTTCTTCTTCCACTCTGCTCAGACTTGCTGAGCAATGTTGCCAGGCTCATGCGGAGTAGAAGTTACTAAATATGATAAAATAACCACCAAAAACAAGTAAGGGAAAGTTTTGAAATTAAGAAATTAAAACAAAAAGAGTATATGACAATCGGTGTCAAGATTCAGAAAACTTCGTTAATGAAGGTTAATCTCAGTGATCTGAAACGAGGGATCCCCGTAGCTTTATGGCTACAGCTCTCGAGTCCGGCGCTTGTGGTCCCAGGTTCGAGTCCTGCAAAGAGTCCAACGCCTCGAATACAAACCCGAGTAGTGGTTCAGATCCGACACTGTATAGCACCGCTTCTGAAGACAAACGTAAAACCCAACAGAAACAAATGACCTGGAATACAACATAATGTTATAATTTGGCATATACTTTATGCTTGATGAGCGACCTCTAAATACTAAATAATGTAGATCATATTTTTCTTCTATACAAAGGAACATTTTTGGTCGGTGACACATAAAAAATTCCAAATATGATATTTTAAATCACCCTAATATATATATATTCCACTTATATATGCCACTTCCAATTATACAACGGACGAAATATATAACATATTACTGATGACTTTCTTGCAGGCACTGAACAGAAAATTTCGCAATAGATTTCTATCAATATTAGTGTAGGTTTTAATTTCCATTAAACAGTATATAACGGCACTATAACATCGCAGGAAAATTTTCCCCCAGTACATTTCCGGATACTACGGAGAACTTTAAAATTAGAAATTGCTACCCGAAAAAGCCTGGAGGTGGTAGTAATGATCAATTTTAGGTAAGAACTTCTAGACTGCAAAGATCTCAAACCATTGGTCGCGGACCCTTTTAATACAAAAAATATGACCTTACAATTAATTGATTAGTATATACCAAACACAGGTTGAATAATCATAACAGATAACTATAGCAATCGAAGTCCCGACCATATTTTTAAAATTTTTTCTTTCAGTATTATACTCACAAATAAACACAGCCAACAATGGGTGCAAATGATACTATTTTGAATATATATATATATATATATATATATATATATATATATATATATTTGGTCTAGGAATTAATTCGTGCGGTTGGTACGCACACATTGAAGCTGTAGTACAAACACAAAATACATAAATACCTTAAGAAAAATATTGTCCATCGCTAGCCACCACTTTCGCCCATCTGTCAGGCAATGTACGGATTCCGTGGCGAAAGAAGTCCTCATCCTTGGAAGCGATCCAGTCAGAGACCCATGTTTCGATATCTTCTGAAGAAGTAAACCGCTGTCCAATCAAATCGTTGTTCATGCAATCGAACAAGTAGTAGTCCGAAGGAGCAACGTCTGGTGAATACGGCGGTTGGGGTAAAACTTCCCATCCGACATTTTCTAAATAGGTTTTGACCGGTTTTGCGACATGTGGGCGAGCGTTATCATGTTGAACAATAAGTTTATCATGTCTGTTCTCCCATTCTGGTCGTGTTCTGGCCAGAGCTTGCTTCAAACGCATTAATTGTCGTCGATAACGTTCTCCATTCATAGTTTCACCCGGTTGCAGCAGCTCATAGTACACCACACCTTTCATATCCCACCATATGCACAGCATAACCTTTGCACAGTGAATATCTCGTTTTGGTTGTGATGGACCTGGTTCACCTGGTTTCACCCAGGCCTTTTTTCGTTTAGGGTTCTCGTAATGGATCCACTTCTCATCACCCGTAATAATTCGATGCAGAAACCCCTTTCTGCTCTGTCGTTGAAGCAACAATTCGTAAATGGTTTTTCGTCTTTCAACGTCTCTGTCTTTCAATTCATGTGGAACCCAATGTGACATCTTTTGAATCATTCCCATGGCTTTCAAGCGTTTGGAGACTGTTGTTTGATCAACGCCTAATGCTGCTGCAAGTTGTTCCTGCGTTTGACACGAATCCTGCTCGAGCAATGCTGTCAATTCTTCGTCTTGAAATTTTTTTGGCTGTCCAGCTCGCTCTTGGTCTGCCAAGCCGAAATCACCACTTCTAAACCGTGCAAACCACTTCTGACACGTTTGCTCAGCTAGAGCATGGTCACCATACACTTCCACCAAAATACGATGACTTTCAGTCGCACTTTTCTGCATGTTAAAGTAATGCAGCAGGACACCCCGCAAAAACACTTTATCAGGCACAAATTGCGCCATGTTCACTTAACTACAAACTGGTGTTGTTGACGCTTTAATCCACTGCCCTATACTACGAACGATACGCGATGACAGCGGTTTGCAACACATGTGTGGGTACACGGAACTGTGGGACGCTCCGTTCGTTGCGCCATCTCTTGTCCACCCGCACGAATTAATTCCTAGACCAAATATATATATATATATATATATATATATATATATATATATATATATATATATATATATATATGTATGTATATGTATATAACAGAACTGCTAATGTATCGGCTATTTCTGAACAATGAAAAAGGATTTATATTTATCAGTCAGTCAGCGGGAGAACTTTCCTTAGATTTTCACTTTTATCGGCAAAATCCATTTTTGCTAAATTTACTTTTGGAATTTCCCTAGATTGGGGAAATTTCCCTGAAATTACGAACATTGGCTACGAGAACTACAATAAATATTCTGTAAAGAATAAACTGAGGAAACAAAACGAAGAAACAGCAGTCATAAGATACCTTATTAATTTTAATAAATTTGTTGTTGAGTTGATTTTAGTTTAGCGTCCCTTTCAGCAGCGAGGCTATATGAGACGTTGACCTACTGATTAACGTGGAATCCGAACCACATGAGCTCCCGCCGGGAATCGAACCCGGATCTCCCACGTTAATAAATTTGGTTTACCAAAATTCCGTTATATATTTTCCATGATCGTCCGTCCAAGAGACAAAAATTCTCAACTACTTGATCAATCGTTACCAAACTTGGTCAAAATGTAAAGAGTCAAGAATTAGGAACCGAGTTCCGAGATACTCAAACCGGAATTGGTAGAAATTAACTACTACCGGTCCTAACGATCACTGTAGAAGAAAAAATGGCAAGAGCTAGAGAGATGCGATTTTCTTCAATTGATTAAGTGTCGAAAGAATACATTAGGTCTCCATCCTTGACTCTTTACTAGAACCAGAAGTTGATGAAGCACACTCTGAATTCCGATTTGAATATTGATCTGAATAGAACAAAAAAGAAGTAACAGATAGCGAGAAACCGTTTTCTTTTAAATGAATGTAGCGTTATAACAATAGGTACTGCCATCTTCTCTATTAATCTTCTATTCACACCTGAAGCACCAGAAATAAATCACTTAGGGTTTTAACATTCATCGTCATGGAATAAAAACCGTAAGACATCTCGAGAAGTGATTTCCTGTAATCAATTAAACATCCTAAGTGTATATTCCAACTTCCACTTTATTCTCTCTAAAACCGAAAGAGACAGAAATCAACCTTTAATCTTGATCGCTGTACGGTAAAAAGAGGTAATAGATAGATAACCTGTTTCCTTTAATCGATTGAACATCCCAAGAATACGTTTCATTTCTATTGTTAAGTCTCTACTAAAATCGGAAGTGGAACAAATCTGCTACGACTTCTGATTTCAATATTGTTGTACATTCAGAAAAAAAATAAAAGTTCGGTTTTAACGTTGACCGTTATAGATTACAACCGGTACCAGATACCGAGAAGCCATTTACTGAAATCGATTAAGCGACCCACGTATATATTCCATCTCTACTAAAACCGGAAGTGGTATAATTATACTACCACTTCGGAGATCACAACAATTGAGATAATATCACACCATAAGAGTTCATACTCCTTCACGTGGTGTACACGTCACACTGCTTCTTGTTACTTCTACACAGTTTATTTCTGGACTATCTAGACGAGACCGAGACGAAATCAAGATTGATATTGAGACGAGACCGAAACTGAGATCACTATTTGTCAACCGACACGAGACCGAGACTATATAGAAAGTCTCGTCTTGTGTCAATACCATCCTACTCTTCACGTGCCCTAATTGTCTGCGTTTGTCATTCTTCACTGTATATTTCTTCAAGCTATCTTCAAATAATATTAACTGTACCAGCCTAACCTTTTAAGTATTAGATACTAGCTTGCATTCATTATCTACACTTCTTCACGGATAACGGAACAATTTACTCGTATGTACATACCAGTCAACAGTGGAAAGCTACAACGAAATGAGACCTTTGACTCAATAATAGTCCATCATATGCATATGAGAAAATGCGAATAGTCATTACCCTTATTCGCTGCTATTCAAATTTTGCACGATAATTTGAGCTATTATAGTACATGGTTGAGAAATATGATCGCTTATTTTGAGGGAAAACTAAATGTATTTGATAATAAGGTGGATACTAGATAAAAGAGGGACAAGAATGGGGAATACTGAAAATTTCATATTGAGGAACCCAATAATTTATATTGTTCCCCTAACATTGTTAGTGTTACTAAGTCTACGATGCTCATGTGGGTAGACCATGTAGCTAGTATGAAAGGAAGTAGAAATTTTTAACCAATGGAAAACCAACGGAAAGCGAGAATTACAAAGACCTAGACGTGGATAAAAGGAATATATTAAGATGGATCTCTCAGAAACAGGAACGCTAAGTAGAAAATAAATCCATTTTGGCAAAGGACATAAATCAAAGGAGAGCTTTTGTAAACTCGACATTGAACTTCCGAATTCCATTTGCATGGAATTAGTTAATATTTTAATGTTGTACACAGTGTGCGAGAATTGATAAAATTTTAAATGTTTGGGTAGAGTACAATCCCTGAAAGTATTATAAACATTTATACAAAAAAAATTATAGTCATCATATTTTGGCTTCCATATTCTTGGCATGTAGGCATATGATTTAACACTTTCGATCCGAGGGGGTATTTAAATTATTAAAGCCCTGTGCCCGGCACAAAATAAAGGTTATTTTAAAAAATCATATCTGCCTAAGTTTTTATTCGAAACTTTTGTAACTTTGGGACATGAAAGTAGAAATAGCGATCTATCAGAAGGAAAAGTATCATGTACTTGCAGATTTTGTGTCCCACGCAGCAACAGGCCCATTTGATAGATATTGTTCCAGTTTATCAGACACTGAATGACCACACACATATGCACACTTAAAAGTTTATAAACACCTCTCAACTGTTGAAAGTTTGCTCAATATATACAAATTAGATTGTTTTTTACCACTCTACATTCAATAATCCCAATATTTGTCTTTTGTGTGAAAAACTTCAAATCATCTTCCAATACAAAGCGCAACGTCGCACTTAGGACAGTAAGTTGTGATCTCTTTTCCGCCGGCTTTCCCTGTACGCAACTATTCGCGATCTGAACACACTTTACACTTTCGCTGTCCTTTACGGCTTGGATCTGCAGCCTTTAGAGGTAAGTAGTATGGGTAGTGTCCATAGCCTGAAAGTCTACCTGCGGTTGATGCCTGGGATTGCTTTTGGATTTCCAGTCCTACATTTGAGACCAATCCTTTTGCCACATCAATCAAATACAGCCGGAGTGCAATTTTGTTCGTTGCCAGTTTTCTATGTAAAATATACGAATTTACAATGCTCAGATCGAAGAGGCGAAAGAATACTGTTTCCACCATTTTACAGATTTCCTTTCAAAGGAGTAATACGACAGCATTTGATCTGACGTATCAACACCTGTTTTGTAAGTGTTGTAATCAACTACAGCACATGGCTTTACCTTTTGATGCTGTCCTCTTGTGGTGGGCTGCTCTATCATTTGATGGTTATGAGCAGTACTAATGATATAAACATCCCGTACGTCTCGTCACTTTATAGCCAGAAGATGGTCCCGCTGCATTACAATTGTTTCTCCTTTCTTCAGTTTTTTAGCAAATGGTGCACGAGGCATTTCGTTTCTATTGGGCATCACAGTACCCACTGCCACGGTATTACAAGCCCACAAATGATCAATCGCGCTTGCGTGTGGAGCGATAGTGATAACGAATGCTTTATTTCTCTCCCTACGATGAATGAAAGGCATTCTTAGACCAGGGTTGCCAGTAGATTATTCACAAAACACCCAGAATTACTTTCGCTAATGAAACAGCGTACAGAATTAATTTTTATTTGGTATTTTAAATTTTAAATGGCCGTGTCGTTCCCGAACGACGCTCGGATTTAACGTAAGTTTACAGCGTGTCGTTCTGGAACTACAATCGGATTGAAAGTGTTAAGAGGTACTACAATGAAAAGCATCAAACTATCCGACAAACAGTTCCTCCACGTTTTTGTTCATCAGGATCACATTATGATGGTAACACTAATGTCTGTCATCCAGGTGTTCACATAGAACACAGTGGCACAGTATGAACAATTGAGTCATCATTTGGCTGTATTGATTTCCAACCCATGGCCACAATTATCACTCAATTCAGAATCTAATATCCCGAACATCCTTGTAAACATTACACAACACATAAACCTAACATTTTCTCAATCAACCCTCAATTTAGATATTCTATAGAGGTGCACAAATTCTGTCTGTTTTAACAATAAAAACAAATCGCATTTTGGAATAGAAATTGATATTAGTAATTAATGTAAGTGTATTCAGATCTCTTAATTGAATATGTTTTAGTTTCAATAATTGTCTTATGAATCGATTGTATCTTATTTGAGGACGTAGCACTAACATTTTTCTATAACAGTTCCACATATTATCTTTTAGACTCATATCACGCACGTTGGCAGCTTGAGCATTAACAGTAAATGTTAATGATATTTTAGTTTAAATTGTAATTAAGGAAAATGTTTAGGTATGTAACATTAATCTCTTTAAGTATCTATAAAAACGCTACCAACGACATAGCATTAACTCTGTAGTCTTTAATTAGCAATCTTTTCGAAGCTTTTTTCTCACAAACAATTTTCAAGAAATTAGATTAACACCACGAAAATAATTAAGAAAGATATTGTTTACACTTCAGTTTCAAGTGTAATTGAACCAATCATCCAGTTTGGTAGACGACTAACCATCACTATTCTTAACTTAGTGCATGTGAACATTTCCTTGAATGTTTTTCTATATTCAGCACTTGTTTTACAATAAAGTACAAAATTAATCGCACTGTTGAAGAAAATTAGTTGATCAGAAATTCTCACTAGTTTTTGATAGCAAACATTACCAGTAAAAAACATAATATAAAACGCTACATAAATAGTGGCAACTGGTAAATGTGTTACACAATAAACAACCACAATTAGCAAGAGTGTCATGGTTATTTGGTTTGATTTCTCTTCCATAGATGTGTTCGAACTTCCTAGCCTCAATGTATTCACTTTTTGCTTCGTCTTCTTAATGGCCAAAAATAGCATCACACAGAGACCTATCACAAGGATTAACGCCAGAAATTTACCAAACAGAAATATGTTGAAATTCAGGTTCCTTAATGTTGTGTAATGATTTTCCTTGACAAGTTCTTTAGAGTAATGATTGTGGAAACAAGTATGAAAATGTTTTCTGTTGTGCTCTTCGAGAACTAGCAAAAGAAGTGGCACATTCAGTAATATCGAGATTATGTAGACCACATTTGTTGCAACATAGCTGTTTCTGGAACTGTTCATTGTTAGGCTTTTAAATGGATAATAAACTAGTATGATTCGCCATGCCCCAATCAAAACAGTCATCCATGTCGAAATGGTGTGGAAAGACCATTTTAGAAAATGTCCTCCGATCAAGTGGTAGTAAGTCCACGATTTATTTTCGCCATTCTTTCCATTTTTATGAGTGTTACAATGTATGAGAATTGGTAATTCATTAACCAGCATTAGTAAGTCAGCTACAGATAGCGCTATCAAGAAAATGTTGATGCACCCTTTTAGGCGAGCTAGAACTATGATGTTCAAGATATTTCCAACAGTACCTAATATCAAAATAACTAACTCTATTGGAAAACTAATATTGTCGTATGCAGCTAATGCTTGGACGAAATTTCCCGCACAGAGTTCATTATTTTCAGTTACATTTGTACTATTCATTTTGCGTTTGTGTTGCTTTTATGCGTAAAAATCAGACTAAATGATGAACTTAAGCATGAAAAAAAAAATGAACACTTAGTTTCGTAGAAATAAACACATGAGTTCTCAAATTAGAGTTTTCGAACTATTATTCATAATATTGTTTGAACAATTTCAATCGCCAGTAACTAAAAGTTTATTACAATAACTGAAATTGATTAATAAAATATGAAGGCTTCGTAAAAATTCAATCAAGTGTAAAACCATCACTTGAATAAAGTACGGGACAATATAATTTATCAGAAAAATTTTATCCGAATGTATTTGTGTAGCTTGATAAATTACATTTTTCACTTTGTCTTCTTCAGTATCCACACAATTTTAATTATAAGAGGTCTCACTCATCTGCAATAGTATTCGTGTTATTTTGTATGTCCTCAACTGTAGACTAACTTTATCCTGTAAAAGAACAAGAAGAAAAATGTAAGCTTGTGTGTATATTAAATCCGGTTATAAATGTTATTTTTAAAAATGTATTTAAATAAATTTTAAAATCCCTCCATTGCCATTATGCTGTTGACTAATTTATTTAATTAGCTATTTTTGAAAATGTCGAGTTAAAACTGAAATATTTGAGCGAAAAACTTAATTTTAACAGTAAGGAAATCGTGTTGAAGATGAATATTAAAAAAAAAAAAAACTGAAATTGAGGAATAACATAACATAGAAGTCAAATTATGTAACTAGAACAAAAGGTACATACGTTTACTTGGGATATGTAGTTAAGTGAAACTAAGATGGAATATAGGGCTACTATGTGGAATCAAACAGCTTCGTACTATTTTAAAAAAAAGTAGCAATGCATTTGAAACAAATTTTATTCAAATAACTTAATTGAATCTCTCATTTGAGAAACGTCATAAGTCAATAGTGTCAATAATACCATAAGTCAATGATTTATGACGTTCCTCGACTCAGAGTCACTTGTTTCAGCTTGATTTTGCACAAACTAGTAGCGTGACCTCTGATATATCACATCCTAACGATGTAGCAACCCTTCAAGAATCAAAGCTGTAAATTCATTTTCGGCATATGGCTGACTTATGACGTTTCTCAAATCAGCGATTCAACTGTACCCCTACTTGTTTTGTCATGTGGATAGGAGAAATGTATACCAACAAAGTCATACACCCTGTAGATTAACTCTTTTCAATTTACACAATAAAGAACAAAGAGGTGTATGCCAGTAACAACGCAGGATCAGGAGAGATATGAATCATTGTGAAAATAAAGAGAGTAAAGTGTGCTTCGATACTAATGTGTTGCAAGAAGTAATTGTACTCCCATGCGCAAAAAAATTGCGCGTATACTGTAACTGAAGATTATTCGTATTTATTCCATTTTCCTTACGTTTATAGGTAAAATTCAGTTATTAGTATGTGGAGATAATAGAAAGCAATCCATCTAAGGAGATATTTCCAAAAAATATAATAAAATAATAAAAATATAAGCAAAAAACAAAATTATGCTCGGTTTTGTGTTTACTGGCAACGATGATTTCTATGGATTTTTTCAGTAGCAGAGCATGATTGCGGAGGGAATTCAGTAGGGGAGTCGAGGAGTTGGATCAAGGAACTGGATAGTGGACTAAAATGTTGCATTTATTGGTTAAAACCTAGTGTGTAGATTGCCTGCCAAATATAAATTAGCTTTTGTAACTAAGATGTCGTACGAAAATATAGAATTAAACAGAAAAACTCTTATCTTAAGGTTCGAAGCAATACGCACCATGGCTTTGAAGATTATTTCTTACAAAAAAAAAGAGCCAATACAACGTAACCTCCGTGGTTAGGTGGATAGAGTGGCGGCTTGTAGTTATTTCATTATTTTGACACCACATCGAATCCCATCCCATCCCATCCAATTCTTTTTTTTTTTTTACAAAACATTATAATTTTCATGTTAATAAGAACCGAAGCAATATAATAAGGACAACTTACTGATATTTTGCTGTAATGACGTATTTATCCAGGATTAGAGAACTATTGTTAATAGCTATTGTTTTCTGTTCATGCTGTTGTATAGCTTCTCTCATCCTGTTTTCTTGGGGAAAGAACAATTTTGTCTCCAACAAAGTGTGAAGGATATATACGGAGAGAAAAAGACATCTTAGTACCAAAAGTGATTTATCGTGATGAGATGGACTAGTTTGCCATTATTATTTAAAAAAACTAAATTATTGAAGTTGGCTTTTCTTTAGGTTTTAGCTAAAAAAAATATTTTTTATTTATAAGACTATACTTTATGAGGCACGGTGTGTGATCATACCCACTAATTTAGCTAGGGAGTGAAAGATAATTGTTTATACAAACATTTTACAGGTTTAGGTGCGTGAAACACCAATACACCATGGTCTCCCTTATCCGACCATCCTTTGTTCCACATACCGTATGATCCGATATATCATTGCAAATAGCACCAATCGGCAAGAAGAACTGCAAGTTGTGGTCTTAATCTATTTTTTTATGCTCTGGAGTCTATCGCCTAGCGCGCCCTCTACACCTTGACTCATACGTCTATCATTCAGTGCAGACACGTATCCAGGTTTTCCATTCGGAGTGGGCCCAACACGTATGATTCTAATTACGTAGAATTACGTCCTCGTAAGCACGTAATTCTAATGTTTTAAAAATATCAATATCAATAATAATAATAATATTATTAATAATAATAATAATAATAATAATAATAATAATAATAATAATAATAATAATAATGCAACAGTTCTGTATTTCTCTTAAACTTTTTCCTACTTTTCATTTATAAACCGCATTTACTTTACATTTACTTTGTAAACTGCATTATAGCACAAACAAAATGAAACATATTTTCGAGAAAAATGTAACTAAAGAAAACTGTCTGCTACGTATATCGCATAACAAAAATAGCAAGAAGACATTGAGTGTGTCGTTCTAATATATTAAAGTTAAAAACAGAACGGAAAAGAAATGTTAATCCTATTTAAAACTGTTCTTTAATTCCACCTGGTATAATGGCATTATGGATGTTCTTAGAATTATAACAAGACAACAGCACATTGCCCAAAGTTTGGACACTGACTACTAGTAAACTAATATAAAAGAACCTAAAAAGGGTAAAAAAAAGTTTATTAAAAAGTGCTTGAGTTTCGGAGAATGAGAGCCCTCAGACTCTCACGCTGGATACGTCCCTGATTCAGTGCAGTGCAGTTATTTGATATAAAACATTATTATTAGATGCGTAATATGTAAAATTATATCATAAGTTTTACTTTTAATAGGTCTTTTCTTAACACATCCATATTATCCAGCGTTCTGACTGCCTGTTTATGTCGGATAAGCGAAACTCTACTGTATTTCCAAAGCTAGCATATACATGAACTAGAATTGTATCATCCTAGAACAGACAATAGTGTGAAATGCTTATATTAAAAGGCTGGAATAAAAAAAAAGCGTAAGTACTGTTTTGGTAACGTGAGAACAAATTAAAAACAATTGAATATATTTCCTAGGTATCAGATTATCATCTTATTGTGTCGATGTGTATTCTTTTTTAAACATTGTTTTAAGTCATACCATTCGCAATATTCCTAAGGAAATCGAAAAAAAAACTCCTATGTGCCTCTATGGCAAAGCGGCTTAAGTGCATGGTCCGAAACCGATTCCCACGTTAAGGCCACGTTATCACTAGTCCTTCCAAGGACGCCAATTTCTCTGTAAATTTGGGGGGGGGGGGGTCATTCAAATGCAGAAGATATATATATATATATATATACCCAGATAGCACGAATACTTGCGGCAAATTTTTGCTTCGTTTAGTGGAGCAAACAATCTGAAAGTTTGCGAAGGCAAAATTTCTTAATATTTACTAAAAGCTTTCAATATGATCTGCAAATTTTCGCTGATTTGTAAAAATAAGTTCACCACTGCATTAACTTGCATCTTTTTTGAAAATATAGCGTTGAAAGTTTGCTGTCGCAAACAGTTTGCAACTGTAAAAAAACTTGTTTCGAAAAACTTGCTGAAAGCAAATATGTGATGATATTACCGAGTGCGCGCACATCGTACCCAGAAGTCACTTCGCTACATCAACTGTGACAAAACAAGCGGGAAGTGAGAATGGAGAAAAGCCAATACATCAGGATCAGAGGACTCCAGAATAAACTCACTGGTGTCTTATCAGATGTTTTTATTCACCTAGGCAGTCTGACGTTATTTTGTGAATGTGTGTGACAGTAAATACAGGGATATGATCGTTGAGTAAGTAGATAAATTGCAATATCCTTTGTCTGTGCGTTTATCGTTCGTAAGTTTCTTATCTTTGGCAAGTAGCTAAAGATGTTTAATGCTTGCCACTAAGAAAAGACGGATCCACATTATAAAAATTTTGATGTTTCATAAAGTTAGGTTTCATTTTATAAATTTGCAGCAAACATTAACTGATACATTTGCAGCAAACATGATCTTGCGATCGTGAAAACACTTTCTATAATGTTGCTGCAAACCTTTTAATATTTTCACCAAATTTATCAGCTCATTTTCGGAAATTTTGTCAAATAAAATTTGCACAAAATATTTGCAGCAAAGTCCTGGCAAACTTTCTTGCTGTGCAGTCGCAAACATTTCGTTTGTATTGGCAGATGTTTTCATTTTCTGAGGCAACTTTGCTGCAAACTCAGCCAGCGTCAACTTCGTTATTTGCATTGAACTTTCGGCAAATTTTCTCATTTGAAAAGGCAAGTTTTTTGCAAATTTTTTAGTTTGCCTTTGCAAATTTTTAAATATTTTTCTGTGCTATCTGGGTATATATATATTGCTAAAACCTTAAAAATAGGTTTGCAATCTACCTCAAACGTGACCGGTTTTGTGACGTAAAAGGCAGTTAGAAACTTCTGGAGGCATGTCGAACGGAGACCTCTTGTCTGGGTCGCAAACCCCAAACAATTCTCATACATGAAAACTACTGAATGGCCTTAACATCCACCCAGTTTCTCCAAGAAGTAATTTAAACTAATGCAAGTCTTGGGGGCGTAGATAGCGTAGCTCAGAATTAGAAACATGGGAGTAGAATTTCAAAGATAAAATTCGATAACACAGAAATAATTTAGAACAAGAATTTAATGAACTGATCTTGAATGACTGAAAAACTACAGAGCATGATGTGGACTGGTATGACTTAAAGACTAGAGAAGACAATGCATAATCACTTACTTTTGATAACGATGACGAGCAGAACCTCTGATGGACAAAATGACGGAGTGACAGAAACTAATTATGAATAATTTGACTCGCAGAGTTTCGACGTCAAAATAGAACTTCTCCTACCCGGAAGAGAATCCGGTAGTATTTATATGATTTTTCCGTCATGTCAACATTCTTGCACATTCTTTCTGAGTCTTCCTAGTTCTAGAAGTCATCGCCGGTCATTTGCATTGTAGAAGTCAAGGCACTCTAAATTTTCCATTGGATTATGAATCCTAAAGAATATTCAAACTGCCTCCACTTCATACATTGCCTATCTTATACACATTTTAAAATTCAATTAAATATTTTGTTTCATTACATTGTGGTACACAATATTCCCTGTGCTTTAATTAAATATTTTGTTTCTTTGGTGGTTGAAACAAAAGCTTGGAGAAAAAAATAAAAAGTTAAACCAAAACCAAAAATTACATAAAATGATAATAGTAATAATAATCAATTCTTTTTAAAATATTGACCCATAAATTATGAAACACCCTATATGTTATAAAAAGTATCCTATACGTAATACATGATGTATAAAATGAACATCAAAATAAATAAAAGAAAAATAATGCTTGAATGAAATTTAAAAAAAAAATGTTCTGAAATATTGTCCACATTGGATTATCCTGTATATAAAAAAAGAATATTTTATTGTAATGGTAAATAAGTCTTTGCAATATTGTTAGTTAAAGTCTGTTAAAAGCAGACACATAGCAGTTCAGGAACGTAGAATAAGCAAAGATGGTATGAAGTCATGTTAGATAACAGATTATTTTTCTGTCGACTTATCACTTTGTCTGTGGGAACAAACAACCATTCTCTGTTGTTGGCTCAGAGACCAAGTTCTCAAGAATGTTCACAGCGCGTTGCCAACTGCATTTAAATTCACCAAGTTTTAATCACTCAAAGTATGTGGATATACACAACTTAAGAAGTATATAATCACTGGAATAAGCGCTTGCACACAACACTAAAATATATTGTTTAGGGACATGCACTCACTCACTTATTTCATCACTAAGTATGTGTAAATAATACAAAAAAGTAAATTAAATCACTTCACTCAGTAACTCTAGGATATTTAGAGTTAGCAACACTCTTTAATATTCACAGTTGATAGCGGAAATGCAGCGTAGTAGTATTCAATGACAGCGGAAGCAGGGGGGGAAAACTGGAGATGCGTAGAATAACACTGATTAGTAGGATCCCCTCGTAAGATGCTACAGAGCTGGTGCTGAATGCATCTTGTCTTTATTTGTCTGTGTGTGAAGTCAGTTAATAGTACAAAGTTTGTTAAAATAATAGTTTCTGTTTTCGGTGTTTCTTATTTTATTGTGTTATTGGTGCTTTCAACATAATATAGTGATGGGTCCTTTGTGTTTTTTAAAGTTCTAGTGGATTGTGAACAAAAGTGAAAAAAAATCGTGAATTCAATTACAGTTCAGAAGTGTTGTGCATCAAAGCGAAACCACTGTTTCCCTTTTCTTTTTCCATCCTCACTTCTTTTCATAGCTAGTCCTGCTATAATTATCTTGTAGAAATCATTCTCTAATCAATCAGTCATGTTGCTTTTAGTTGTTAAAAAAATTCGTGACCTGCATTGCCTGGGAAGGATATAGGGTAAAGGAATGCTCTGTTTTAGATAATAGTCATTTGCATATCGCAAACGGCTAAGCGAGTTTTATTCAAAGAAATTGAAGTAAAGTTATTACTGGATAGAGGAATATTAGAAACATAATTACTAGGAATAGAAAAATTGACATCGTCATATAAGTGTAGTGAACTTGACGTAGATGCAATTACAAATTGATTGTCACGTGACTCGAATGACAAATTAGAAACGTAATGAGGTACGTGAGGTCCAGTGGGTTGCGGTGTTGCCAAGTTTCGCATACAACATTTCGAGAAGGTGCAATCATATTTGAACAACAGTCTTATAAATAATATAACTGCAATAATTATACAAACTAATGTCGTGGCTTCGATGATAAAAATAATTTGTCCGTCCATTCTCTGTAAAAGAAAGAGAGTGAAGGGACTACTAAATATTTTGGCCATAACGAAATAAAATAACATAATATCTATAACAACTACAAGCAATAATAAAACTTATTTCCTATTTCTCAACTACTTTCTTTTGTGTTCTCTTCGTCTGTCTGAACCTTAGAGATCAACTATGAAGTTTCTATAAGCATCATATACAAAAGGTACGTTATTCAATCTTAACCTAGCTCAGGATAGTGTAAATCCTGAACAGTCTCAAGCCTGTAAAATAGGGAGAGAGGTTGAATCTCGTGCCTCAATACACTAGTCTTACTATTAATATCGTATATCCTTAATAAAATATTCCAATAAAAACTAAATGTTCCCTGCGCTTTAATACGCAGACCAAAAATAACATACTCTTAACATGATTGCATGAAAATAAGACTAACACATTTAGCATGACGTCTCACACCTTGGTAGCCTTAGATCATGAATTGAGTTAATTCAAATAAAAATTAATTACATATATGAATTATTATCATAGTCATTCTATCTTAAATTATTTAAAGGAAACTTAAAAAACTCAAAATCAATACTGAACTTTGGAATGAGGTGTGGAAGTGTACTTGTGCATCATGCAAGGTACAATGCCCACATTCCTATGAACTATCTCTATTAACTTACACTACTAACTTATTTCTACTAATATTTGGAAATATTTAAGTAAAAGAAAACTAATATTTTGTTTCTCTTTTCTTTTTTTTTAAATATATTTTCCAGGTATGTATGCTGTTACTGATATACATAATAAACTTAAATACATAAATATATTGATAAGGATAAAATAAATACACATAGTTCGGTAAGTAGTTCAATGATTACTACCTTCAAGATTGTTTGCATGTGAGTTAGCGTAATTTTTCTCTAGTTTTCTCAATTTAAAAAATAAATACAACAATAGAGCAAGAAACAAAACTAACATAATCGGGATTACAATTGAAAAAATGCTATGCAAGTTGTCAAAATGTAGCATATGCAAACTATTTTCATTGAGTTTGAGTGATTCTAATTCAGCACTGATTTGATCTAAAGATTTAATTGCATACGTTACATTTAAATGTGGAGCTGAGATATTTATTGTCAAAACAACATTCGTGTTGACCACATTAATAGTTTGCCTTGAGGGCAATACAGTGTGTTTTATAAAGATGTTTTCAAAGTTTTCATACAAAATAAATTGTGTTTTGTTGTTACCATAGACTAATGGTTCAGTATGAAGAACATTATGAGATGTTCTTTTTGTAATGTGTCCTGGTATTAGAGAATTAACTAATAATCCTGCAGGAGTATAAAGATGACTATACTCAAACTTATGTGAAATAGTTTGAACTTCGCAATTAGTAAATGATTTATTGAAAACCATGTTCGTTAAACATTTCGATGGGGAAGTGACTCGTAAACTAGACGTCTCGCATAAAAATAAAAATGAATGCCATTTACATAACAGCTTATTGATTTCCATGAATTTGTTGTCGCTTTCATATACCTGTTCTGGAATATTATATTTCACAAGCTTATCAGAATGTAACATTCCTAAATTGGAAACTTGAAACAATTTTGAAATTTTGTTTGGTGTTACTACTGGTGTTTTCAAAACTAAATCTACATTCAGTGTTTCAAAATTGAAGTTAACCAAAAATACAGATGAAATTGAATAAAATAAACCTATATCATGGATATACAAAGTATCTTTTAAAATTGCATGGTTCTTAACTAAACTTAAAACTTGCTTTGAATTTAATATTTCGTGAGTCACTCTATTTTGAAGAATATCAGATATCATTTTCATAATCCTTTGCTGTGATTGATAGTACGTAAACATTGCAAGCAAATAGGTTTCTATGCTAACTACTTTACAAAATCCTTCTTCTATCTGTGATTTCATTTTCAGCATAGTGTGTTTGACTGTTAAGGCTACATTCTGTACAATTTTAACTTCATGATTAAAAGCTTTCTTGAGATTTTGAACTTCAGTTGTTAACAGATGATCATGTTCCTGTAACGCATTTACAGATGCCTTTAATTGACTGGTTTGATAAAAATTATAACCTGAAAGACCTAAAGATGTAAGACCAAGTATCCAAGATACAATTGATCTCCGATTACGTTGTTTAGGTACACAATGAACTGAATTGTTCGAAAATTGGAAAGCACATGGTATAACGTCTCTGATTTCTGCAAAAAATTCTCTTTCATGTTCCAATAATTCTTGCCTGAATTGAGTCCAATCTGTACAACTATCATTGTGTGGTAACGTAAAATTAATATCCAAATGAATCCGAAGCGTAGTATAGATGTTCTCTGCATCATGAACTGCAAAGCCTGCTTGCGAAATAGCAATGCCTAGTTCTGCTAAAGTAATTTGTTGCTGAGGGTCAAGATTTAGCTCACAGTAGCTACTCATGGACCATACAAGAATCAGAGTCATGGAAATCCAATTCATCTGAAATGAATAAAAATTTCCACTAAGCGGCTTGTTGAAAATGAAATCTCAGATTTAAAATTTATTTATAGGATGTTCTCTAATCTAATATTTACTTTACAGGATCATTTTTTTTTCTCTAATGTTGATTCGTTTCTCTAAGTGAGTAAGAAAAATCCATAATTCCTAATCTAACCCAAAAGGATAGAATAGAAAACGACACAATTGAAGATTATTAAATTACGTTTTGATATTGAAATTTAGAAAATGTTAACATATTTCTATGTCAACTTCCGTTGATTGTCTGGACTTGGTTGAGGTTCAGCGTCCAGAATTCGCTGAAGCATATCAAAACGCAAAATAATAAGATAGTCCACCACCAGTTAATACCTATACTAGATAATGTTATATTTCATAAACTCTTTTTTTTTTTACACTAACGTTCCCATTTGGCAATTGGAATCTTCGTAAAACGGACGTAGTCTTCTAATGTCAAATGAATCCTCGACTTCTTCATTTTTCGAATTTCGATAGCGAATTCGATACGAATTTTCATTCAATTTTTCAACAATTGTCCCTTGCGTCCTAAATTTGTTTCCAAAGCAAGCCGGAACTCCTTTCTGCGGGTTAACATCTTGGATTAGGACTTTCTGTCCTAAATGAAATTTTTGATCGGAGTATTTTCTCTGAAAGTATTGTTTCTGCGATTCGAATCTCTTAGAAAGATTTTTCGCTGCAATCTCCCTCGCATCCTGTACATTCTTGATTCGGACTTCATTCTCCACGAACTTGCATGGAAGATCTAACTTCGCATCCAACATCGTTCTCGCTTCAAATCCGAAAAGAAGATAAAAAGGCGAAAAACGGGTACCTTCATGTTTGTGGGTATTAATACAAAATGTTATATTTGCCAAAGCCGTGTCCCAGTCATTTGATTTCTTGTTTACAAAATGTCGAAGGCATGTTTGTATTTTGTCGTTAAATTTCTCAGCTAATCCAATGGTATAGCTACTAGCTGTATTCGCAAACTTCAACTTGATGTTGAATCGTTCTGCCATTTCTTCCATGATCTTCGATTTGTGGGATGTCAATCTATCTAAGTAAATTAATTGAGGAATACCAAACTTGAGAATTATTTCCTCATAAATGGCATTAGTTATCGTTTCTGCCGTAATGTCAGGAAGACTTTTAGTCACCAAATATCTTGTACAAGCATCCACCATTGTTAAAATGTATTTATGTCTGTGTGTAGCCGATAAGGGAAAAGGCCCACACTCGTCGATCACTATTGTACTCATAGCAGAGTATGCTGGATAGGTTTGTGGATGTAGAGGTGTTCGACCAGATCTTCGTTTGTTCACCTGACAAGATATACACTGCTGACAATGTTTCTGTATGTACTGCTTTAAGGCTGGCATGTAAACTTTCTTAACTGCGGCTGAATACGTTTTTGAAAAACTTAGATGTCCCCCTCCTAGATTAGAAGAATGAACACAGTCAAAAACATAGTCTCTTAAAGAAGAAGGAATACATAATAAATAATTAATTCCTCCAGGATGTTTTTGTTTACGAAAAAGGCGTCCATCCTTGATCTCAAAGTAGTACGATTGTCTTTCCGTCTTCGCGTCCTTCGGTTCTTCTCCTTCCAAAACTCGGATGATTGGACCGCAAAAAGAGTCCTCCCTCTGAAGTTTGCCGACATCAACGTCCTCCTTGAATGAAATGAATGTATTCAGGTCTTCAACATCAAAGTCCTCTTTTGTTGGTTGATTATTTGTTTCCCTGGAAAGTACATCTGCCACATTGTCTGAAGACTTAACATGAATAGGAATATACTGATATTCTGCTAGCTGTAGTTGCCATCTCGCTAACTTCGATGGTAGGTTAGGAGTATTTTTCAAGTAGGTAATTGACCTATTGTCACAAAGCAATTTGAACTCTCGACCAATTAAAAATACTCTAAGCGCTTTGAATGCACTTAACACTGCGAGTAACTCTAAAGAATAAATGTCCAGATTCTTCTCACTGTCTCGCAAATTCCTGCTGTAGTAGGCTATTGGATACCACTTCTTATCTTCATCGCATTGCATCAAAATTCCACTCACAGATTTTCGGGAAGCATCTGTGTATAAAGCTAGAGGTTTCTTCGCATCGTACGGCTTCAATATGGGTGTCTTCATCAATTCTGATTTTAATCTATCAAAACTTCTCTGGTGTTCGTCTGTCCAATGAAATTTCACATTTTTTCTCGTCAGTTTTTGAAGAGGGTCCACTATTTCTGCATAGTCCTTTACGAATTTCCTAACATAATTCGTAAGTCCCAAAAATGATTTTAATTTTTTAGTTGATGTAGGTATCTGAAATGTTTTGATTGAATTAATGATCTTGTCCGAAATTTTGTAACCAAACCTGGATAATTCATGTCCTAACGCTATTACTTTATCGTGGATAAACTTACATTTCTCAACAGAAAGCTTCAGACCTACATTACGTAATCTTTGAAACACTTTTTCTAAAATCTCAATCATCTGTTCCTGAGAATTGCTTGAAATCAGGACATCATCCATATAACACATCACATGTTCAGGATAAACGTTCGCTAAACACATAGACATAATTCTACTAAATATTGCTGGAGAATTTAAGAAACCTTGGGGAATCGAACGATAACGAAATGACCCGATTTGAGGCAAATTAAAAGCTGTATAAGGTCTAGATTGTTCTGCCAAAGGAACACAATGAAATGCATTCTTGATATCTAACGAACAATAGTACAGTCTTCCTCCTATAGTAGATAAAATGTCATGTATTGGTGGTAAAGAAACGGATTGTAACACTGCGTGAGAATTAAGGAGACGCGAGTCCAAACATAGACGTAAATCTCCATTTTTCTTCTTTACAAACAGCACGGGCGAGTTATATGGGCTTTCACTATATTCAATAACTTTTTGGTCTAAAAGAAGATTGATTTGTTCTCTAATTTGTGGTCTAAGGGCCGCAGGAATGGGATACTGTCTTCTATAGAAAGGAACCTGTGTTTTTAATTCTATTACATGCTCATAATTCTTAATTCTCCCTATAGAATCCTCTGACCAAGCAAAAACGTCGGCATATCTATAGCATAAATCAATCAATTGTTCTCTAATCTCAGGTTTAACCTCTGTACCAACATCTAGTTTTGTACTATCAAACAATTTCTGATCTTTCAACAACTGCTCTGAATCTACATCCTCTGACTGTACATTGAAACATTGAAAATCACTTAAATATGCTAGATCTTCGGCATACCCTAAAATCTCATTTTTCGTTAACGAAATTGAAGACACAAAAGGATTAATAACTTGTACAAAGTGTTGTTTGGGAGATAAAACTGTCCTAGGAATCAAAATTCCTGTCTTGTCTTGTAACGATTTGTTTGGTTCAAGTAACCATTCTTTTCCTGTCTTTGAATTCGCTAATTTTACTTCAACAAATTGTTTCGTTCGAGGCGGAATAGTAACATCATTAACCAAAACAAACGCAGGGTTCATACTATTACAAACTAAATTATTAGCCTGTGGTGATAATTCCTTTGAAATATCCCTGTTATCACTTATAACAAACCTAGGAGGTTTTCCAAATCTACGTAGCAACAAAACATTTCTATTCAAGTCTATTTGTGCTCTCTGGGATACTAAAAAGTCATTCCCTAACAACATGTCTTGGGAAAAATTGTTTAGCACGCGAAAAGCATGATGAAATGTTCTCCCATTAATCTTAAAACGAACAATTGCTATTTTATTTATCAAAAGAGAATTTTGAGTAATTCCTTTTATGCGTGTATCAATATTCAAAATCTTAGCCTTTGGTGAAACTAAATCTTCTCTAATTATTGATATTTGTGAAGCCGAATCTAACACAGCATGAGCATTCTTATCTTCTATCAGTATTGGCATTAAAATCATATTGTTTTGAGTGATAATGGAGGATTTTACAACGTGACCCTTGTTCCCGAATACTGCGTTATCTGTAAATGTACCTCCCACATTTACAGACATTACGCGTTTAAAGACTGCTTCCGCAATAAACATGTATCCTCTGTGTGAAAACCATGACCACAAACAGAACAAATGGGATGTGTTTGTGCCTGAGTCGGATAATGTTGATAATTACTACCATACATAGGTGTTTGGAACTGGTAATTATGAAAATTACCTCTAGGATAAAATTGATTTCTCGACTGGCCTCTAAAATTTCTATAGTTACCACGGATTCGACCTCTAAAATTTCCTCTTTGACTAGAGTTATGATTCTGATTTCCTCTATTTTGTCTGAAAAAGTTATTCCCTTTTCCTTGAAAATTCTGTCTGTTTTTATTACCATTGTTTTTATTACTACTATTACTGTTATTCTGATCAGATTGTTGCTGACTAATCTGTAAAGTTAATTTCTCTAACTTTTTCTCTAACGACTGCAATTGATCGGAGCTAACTGGACTTTGTGCCTGATTACTTGATTGACTCTGCACTTTCGGTTCACTAGCCTCCTGCTTAACTAACTTTTTCTTTTTCTTCCTCTTTTCCTGATTGTTCAGCGGTTTCACCTCTACTTCACTATCTGACTCGACCTCGGAAGAATCTGCTGTTAATGAAGTTTTCAACTTTGGAAGTACGGATTTCCAAGATTGTTTCGTAACGGAAGTATTACGTTCGCGTTTTTCCCTTCTCTGTACACGAGCTTTATTTTTCTCAAGCTTAACTAAAACACCTAACATTTCTTCTACAGTTGTAAATTCATATACTCCAATGCGCTCTAAATAATAAGGTTGTAATGCAGAGGCTATAAGAGCAATCACCCTTTCCTCTGACAACTTGTCATCAAATCTCTGAATCAGCAAAAGCATGTCATACACAAAGTTCGTAACTGGTTCATCAGGTTTTTGTATTCTTTCTCGCAATTGATCTTCTATGTCTAAACCTAGTGTAGATCTACCAAATTCCTTAAAAATAAGTGTCTTTAAATTGTCATAAGATTGTGGCTCTTCACTTTGTCTCTGTAAAAATACCCGTAACCTTTTTCTAAATTGCCCTGTAAATGCTAACGGTAACATTTCCTTTTTCTTAGTTTCGTCCCAACCATTGATCCTACATACGTCATCATATTCTTCCATAAATAAACGTATATCATCACCACTTTTGACATCGAACCTCGGAATAGGCAACAAATCTCGAGCAATCTCAACCTTAACCGAATTGTTTGCCGGAGTTTCTGTATTCGTTCCTTGATTCATTTTGCTGTTTAGCCTAGTATTATATTTATGTGGAAATCTTGTTTGCGTTTGCGCTGACTTTTTCTTTAATTTCACTACATGTAAATGTATATCATCTAACAATTCTGTTAACTCATCAATGGGCATGAGCAAAATAAGGCAAGAAAAATAATCTTTTAACTTAAATAACTAATATAACATTGTACTCTATGTAATATAACCTTAAATTTCTAAACCACCTTAAATACAACCTTAGCACTTAAATTCTAAAACGTTTAAATACACTTTGAAATATGATTGCACACTCCCGCTCTTGGTGAAACATTACGATACCGAAATCAATTTGAACAGTGAATTTCAACATACAAAATAGCTTGTAACACTATCCAAAAGACCGCGCACTCCACCATGCTAAAACCTTAAAAATAGGTTTGCAATCTACCTCAAACGTGACCGGTTTTGTGACGTAAAAGGCAGTTAGAAACTTCTGGAGGCATGTCGAACGGAGACCTCTTGTCTGGGTCGCAAACCCCAAACAATTCTCATACATGAAAACTACTGAATGGCCTTAACATCCACCCAGTTTCTCCAAGAAGTAATTTAAACTAATGCAAGTCTTGGGGGCGTAGATAGCGTAGCTCAGAATTAGAAACATGGGAGTAGAATTTCAAAGATAAAATTCGATAACACAGAAATAATTTAGAACAAGAATTTAATGAACTGATCTTGAATGACTGAAAAACTACAGAGCATGATGTGGACTGGTATGACTTAAAGACTAGAGAAGACAATGCATAATCACTTACTTTTGATAACGATGACGAGCAGAACCTCTGATGGACAAAATGACGGAGTGACAGAAACTAATTATGAATAATTTGACTCGCAGAGTTTCGACGTCAAAATAGAACTTCTCCTACCCGGAAGAGAATCCGGTAGTATTTATATGATTTTTCCGTCATGTCAACATTCTTGCACATTCTTTCTGAGTCTTCCTAGTTCTAGAAGTCATCGCCGGTCATTTGCATTGTAGAAGTCAAGGCACTCTAAATTTTCCATTGGATTATGAATCCTAAAGAATATTCAAACTGCCTTCACTTCATACATTGCCTGTTTTATACAAATTTTAAAATCCAATTAAATATTATGTTTCTTTACATTGTGGTACACAATAATATATATATATATATATATATATATATATATATATATATATATATATATATATATATATATATATATATATATATATATATATATATATATATATATGAGGATTTTAAGACAAATTACACTGAAATTATGCCAAATATTGTATATTCATAAATACAAAGGTGGCCTACATGAGCTTTGGGCGGGCCCGGCCCCCCAGGATCGGCGCCCTTGCCTTCTTTCTAGTTAAGAAAACGTATGCAGATGATTTACTCCCTCCCCCTGGTAAGCAAAATTTTTTTTCCCTCAAGATCTGTTGTGTTTCGTGAAATAAAAGCAGGAATTTCCTGATTACTTAACCATCTAAATGAATGTTTTCACTTAGAGCCATCCCGTCGATTCGCGTTGCCTAGGACTAAAATAAATTAAGGGTCAATAATGAAGATGAGACTTCCATATCAAACATGAAGAGACATGTGGATCGAAGATCTTTCTTTGTTCCAACTTTGATTTTTTCAAATCCATGATGGGAAATTATATTATGAGTACAATTTTTGAAATTAATAGTATACAATCGTAAAAATATCTTACAAAACGATGGTTTATTGTAAAATACTTTGACTCAATGAATGAATTACAAGTAATAAACTTGTTACTTTTCCTGAAGAGTCTAAGTCTTGAATGAGACGGAAGCTCTCGAGCGTAGTGTTTGGAACGATTGTCTCACTTGTTCTACCTTCCCGTGGCGCAGCCTTGATTCGACTTGATCCTAAACGTATTATTCAGAAGTCGAAGTCGGAAGATGTTTCCCATTTTTCCAAAACACTCTTGGTCGATTACAATCTGCCTCACTCATGAGGGGAAAATCCCATGCCGTAAGCGTCGGTGGACCACCGATAGGAAACTAGTGACATGTCCCCAAAAATTGGCGGTCCCGCAGCCAAAAATTGGTAACGCTTCCGTTTTGAAAATTATACCACCACCGGCAGAGAAGCGACGGGACGCCAACGAACCACAAAATTATTCCCCTAAAATACGTTAAATCGCCTATATGCGTAATTTCTTTGCATCAAGGTGTCTAAAAACATTTTTTTAAAAATAAAACAAAAGTGCCGTGAGCTGGGCGTGAACCATCAACCTTAGGGTTACTAGTTGCGTAATCTTCCGAACTCGCCACGAAAGCGCCTATGAAGACACAGCTTGTAGAGTGATAAATCGTTGAAGTCTTTTTAATATTTCTAATCAGAGTACTCCTTTAACCGTGTATATTTGAAGATAACTGTTTGGAATCAGATCAAATGCATTCGTCATGTAATTTTATAACAAAATGGCAAGCGTCTATTTACTTTTTTCATAGTTCTCCCATATTCACTTGCTAGTGATCGGCGACAGTTGCCAACTAAATTCATACAATTATACGCACTAGTCTCAAGATTTTTCACTTCATGATGTAAAGGCAGGAGTCACTCTTGACCCCCGGAGTTCAAGTATTCTCCTTATAATAACAATTCGTCAGCGAAAAATAATATATAATAATAACCGCATGCACATGACTGGTGATAGTTCATGTTGGCCCCTTTACGATTCTCCGTGACAAATCAAACGAGCGCAGACCAAAACGAAGTCCTCGTTCTTACGTGGTGGTAACTTCAATATCCCCGATTTTTTTTTTTAATGCTCAGATCTGCCTCTTCAGTTTCGGCATCTGAAGACTTTAACCGAAACGGGCTATCATCATCGCATTTTGTTTTCCTTTAGCCTTTTTCATCATCTTTATTTGCAATAATTGGAAAGAAGACAGGGAACAAGGAAAACGGTGGGAAGGACGAGACCACAACACTCAACATCCAACAACAACGAACAACAAATAAAACAAAACAAAATTTTAAAAACAAAAAGAAAAACGAAAAGAAAAACAAAAGGACTTGAGCTATCTAATCAATATTAACTAACTAAACAAGAATTAAATTACTATCTAATTCCTACCTAATTTTATTATCGTATTGCGTAACAAATTTGATTGTTTTCTAGCTACTACCTAAATTGTCATATATAGTAAGTTGACAATTGTTTAATATTTCCAAAACATACATTTTCTATTTGCGTCTTATTGATTTTAAGAGTTTATTAAATAACACGAAAAATTCCTGTTATCACACTCTGATAACTTCGGTGTCTGCTTACTGCTGACTGCTGATATTCTTCCTAATCTTGGTTTCTCACCTAAATGATTTTCACCTGTATGTGCGTTCCTCTCCTGTGTCACGGTTTCCCCTGTGTGGTTAATAATCACTATATACACATCACTTCACTAAACACTACACTACACATCACTTCACTAACACACCACTTTTCTATAATGCATTTAAGTGTCATATCGATAAAGTTGGTTCACTGATTTTTTAAAAATTTTGATTATGACTGTATTTGTTGATGTAGCTGTATTATTCATTGATCTCGGTTCATCCTACACATCAGAAACGGACCGTGAGTATCGACATGAGGCCCAGGACACACTCGGAGCACTTAGTGCGGGCCCTGGTCAGTTGTGTCCCGCCGCCGCGTACCCACGGACCGAAAGTCGCACGCTATCGTAACCTAATCGCGAAGCGGCTTCGAGATGATGCTCTATTTCCGAGTCTTCATGTCAAAATTGGGATATTTTTATATGATTGTTTCTATTACATATTAGTGTATATTTATTCCCACGGCTCTAGATTTAACACTCATTCCGTCACCATCGCATCACACATACGCTCCCAGAGCATCCGGAGTTCCTTACCAGTCAAAGACCGAGAATGCTCTAGGCACTCACACACCACCACTTAACCTCCTTCCTGGGGGCGCGGAGATCCAGCGCTTCCAGAAGTTTCCTTCGGTCCAGGAGGGAGGAATCCTCATTCATTCTGTTTTCCATATTTTATGTTCATTTAGTTTGTGTTTTCTTTGTAAAATGTTTTCTGCATAGTTCTGAGTATTCCTCTGCTACATGTGCCAGGATTCTATAATCCTCTTCATCTCCCAAGCTAGCTTTTATATCTTTCTGTCTAATTTGGTCACGAATTCGCAAGTACTCCTCCAGGAACGGGCACCACAGAACACTGTGTTCAGGTGTCCCTTGTTCTCCACATTCACTGCTATCATGTTCTTTTTTGTTGATTCTATAAAGATGGGTTGGAAAGGGACCATGTCCTGTTAGGAAATGAATTAGTCCTTTGTTGGGATTGAAGTAATTCCATTTGAGTCGCGTTCCAACGTCTGGAATAAACGTGAATAATCTTCTTGATGTTTTGTCTACTTGCCAGTCCTGTATACATTTTTGTTGAATTTGTCTTTCTATTTCATCGAGTTTTTGTGCTTTGGTCCCTAAAAGTTCTTTCGTCTTATTTAAATTTCCTTTTTTATACCAATATGTTGCCGCTCTCTGGATTACTGTTAAATACATTGGTTTGAAACCCATCAAAATACACAACGCGCTGTGCGGTGTCGTGCTGAAGGCACCAATGAGCCGAATTAAAAGGTTTCTTTGTGGGCGATTTATTTTTGCTTTTAAGGAGTTATTCTCTAATAATCAATGTGCCCATACGCTGGAAGCATAGTTCATCGAGGCGCTTAGGATTACCTCCTGATAAGTCTTAATTAATTTTCTCGGTAGCCTATAATTTGTTTGAGCCAATGAAATGAGTTTATTAGTTACTTTATGACCCTTTTAAGTAACATAATTAATATGCTCTCCAAAATTCAGTTTATCGTCTAACACAATCCCTAAATATTTAAATACTGATACCCTCTCGATCTTACTGTTGCCTATTTTAATTATTGGTCCTCTTGATAATTTACTTCCAAAAATCATGTATTTCGTTTTCCTCTCAGAGATTTTTAGCTTAGACTTTCCACACCAATCAAGTAATTCGTTTATAATTCGTGCTGATTTTCTTTCCAATTCTATTCTAGAGTTTGCTGAGATTATTACAGCCAAATCATCAGCAAAAGCAATTACTCGTTCAGTTTCCTCTAATTGGTTTAGTCTTTCTAAACACGGCTGATATTCCAAATCCCACATCAATGGTCCTAAGATCGATCCTTGCGGACATCCCTTTTGTAAAGTAACTTTGATATTTCCCAGGTTTTCATGGATGATGATCTGTCTATTCAAAAAGTAATCCCTAACTATATTTACTAAATATTGTGATAAATTTAGCTCTTTTAATCTTTCAATGAGAGATGGTGTCCATAAGTTATCAAACGCTCCCTCTATGTCAAAAAACAGGGCCAGTGCATATTTTCTTTCCATGCTACTTTCCTTAACTTGATACACAAATGCATTTAAGGCATCTTCCGTAGATTTGCCCTTTCTGAAACCATATTGTAAACTATCATCTTCGATATTTCTATGCTATCGTCGAATTCTATTTGCTATTATCCTTCTATCTATAATCCACAACCGGATAACGGGGCACACTGGCGTGCCCAGCAAAATGAACAGTGTGACGCAAACTTTTACCTATTATTTACAAGAATATTTGTCGAGTTTATTTTATTTATTATTATGAACGATTCTTCCACGGATCAGCTGTCTGTATACAGTTAAACAAACAAGTGTCACATTGAGGGAATGACTGTAATTATTTACTTTAATAGTAATAGAAATGTATATTTTCTTGTATTTTCTACCGGGAATAACTGCATCCGGTCTAGAAAGCTGCGACTAACAACAAAGGAACCCGATGTGCCAAACACACACCACCTACGCACTTCAATACACCAACAAAAGGTGCAGATTATTCATGAGTTAAAGTCTCTCACCCAATGTATGCTCCTAACATGTCTCTCAGCGATTACATTTTTTGGTATCTCAATCACTTCCTAGTAGGATAGCTTTACCTAGAGACCACTGATTAACCTGGTATTGGATGTTTCACTTTTTTACCTTTGGAGTTGACAGTCATCGTTTGGATATATCATACGCAAATATCTAATATTAACAACGTTTCTTCTATAATTTCGTAATATTGTATTATTTCTTTGTATTATTCATTAGCTTGGTTAAGCTTGTTTAAACACTTTTCTCTTTGCACCTACTTATTACCTATATCTTAACGTTGTATAAAAATACACTAACTCTCACCGGGAATCAAATCCAGAACCAATGCACTTGAACTATTTGGCCACAACAAGGCACATTTAAATAGAAGTTTCGATTTTGTTAGGAAAATTGTGATTAGGTGTAACATTTAAAAATATATTTAAGAATGAAAATGAAATTAAATCTTTGAGTTTTACGTCCCACGGTTATGCCGATCAGGCTAAAGGAGACGGTGATAATGAGAGATGAGTGAAATGGTGGAATGAAGAAAGTGGGAGAACCCCGAGAAAACCCACGAGCACGGTATTTGTCCACCACAAAGTTCACTTGGCGGGGGCTGGGATCGAACCCGGGACCCCAAGCACCAGAGGTGAACACTCTACCACTTTTTTTAAAAACTTCCTGACTATTTTTTTCTATTTTAACCACTTCTCAGGACTACTGGACACGACAGGGACACGAACACAGAAACATCGAGGACAGTTAAAATTCCACCCTTGCTCTTCAGAGGGACTCGAACCCCCAATGGGCTTCACCTTACGATCATCAGCCTAACGCCTCAGACCATTCGGCTACACCCTCCGGCTACCACTGAGCCACCGCGCCCCCCATATTTAAGAATGGGTACGGATGAAACGCACTGATTTTTCTCGCGCGAATTTCTTAAACTGACTCGTGTTAGGCTGCAGCTATTACTGAAACATTTATTTGGGAAATGCGAATAAAATAATGTGTTTTGGAAAACTTTGTTCAAAGCAACTTATGTCCAAAAGTAAAGTACCCATTGGTCATATTTCTGTTAGAAATAACATATGCCATATATTAGAATTATTAAGGAAATAATTGTATGTGAACTATGAGCAAAAGCGTCTGAGTACTTTCTGCGAAATCGTCAAAAAAGTCATCCCGAAGAATAAAATATCCCTTGTGTATCTTTTCAGGACAAACGAGTTATGCTATTTATGAAATACGAACAAAATTGCCAGAGTCATTCTCGACAAAATCGTAGGGTAATCGTAGGGTAATTACTTGCTCCGAGAAGTAATATACCACTTCTAGCTTTTTAGGATGATGGAATTATACCATATCGTTAGGTTATTTATGTAACATTTATTTATGAAATATGAACAAAATTGCGTCAGGCGTTAATGGGAAAATCGTCGGAGAAGAGTAAACTACCCCTTCTGAATGTTTACAGGACGAACGAGTTGTGTCATATTGTTAGGTTATTAATGATACAATTATTTATGAAATGTGATTGAGAAAATTATTCGAAAAAACGCATCCCATACAGTAAATTACACCTTATGTATTTTTTTTCAGAGCAATGATTCATACTATACTTGTAAAAAAATAAGCAAAATTACAGCTATTTTTGAAACAATTTAATTATTTTAAATTTTCATTCATCAGTAAACTACCCTTATTTTTAGGTGTCGGAGGATATAGAATTCGAAACGATAAAGTGTTATAAAAAATTCGTCTAGAATTCGGTCCAGATACGTCGAACAGTATGGCCTCTATTTGAATGTATGTAAAAGCGTGACGAACCGACAAACAAACAGATGGACAGACATCAAAATAATTTTTTCGATATGTGGGGACGTGAAACTTGAAGTCATTGAAATCTCGAATTCGATTTTTATCACTATTACTACAATTTCTTCTTTCGTCGCTTGAACGTGAAAAAGAATAGGAATACAACGACACGTAAGGTGATAATTTGTAATTCCCAAAATTTAATGAGTTACGTTTAATGTGTTGCCATGCTAGAAAAAAAGCTTATGCGTGTTTGTTATATCATTTTAATATCAGTTTTTCACGCTACTATATAATGTAGAAATATGGTATGATTATCGTTCATATTCATGCTATCTTTTGGAAATATTCGTGTTCCGCATACATAGATCTGTATAATTTAGTTACGTTCAACGAAAGCATTCTTGCACTTGTGGATATGAAAAAAAGAGATAGAGAAAGTCAATACTCTAAAAAGCAAAAAACACAAGCACACACACACATAAACGATCATTTAACATCAGGTCGATGTAACAAGGGGTAAGACTGGATAGGCTGTCAAGGTCGCGTATGTTCTTTTTCCTGTTCCAGACACACAAACCCGAAGTGAGTTGTCTGCTGTTCAAGAACGGGAAGCAACATACAAGACTATAAACTGAAAACAATAACTGTTTCCAATAGTACACGTATTCTAATACAGAATAAATACGTCGATTAAAGGATACAATCAATAAATTATTTCCTTATTATATTGTTTCGGTTCTTATTAACATCAAAATTATACACTTCCTATAATGTTTTGTAAAAAAATGGGATGGGATGGGATTGGATGGGATTCGATGTGGTGTGAAAATAATGAAATAACTACAAGTCTGCCACTCTATCCACCTAACCACGGAAGTTACGTGGTGTTTGCTCTTTTTTTTTTAAAGAAATAATCTTCATAACCATGGTCCGTATCGCTTCGAACCTTAAGATAAGAGTTTTTCTGTTTAATTCTATATTTTCGTACGACATCTTAGTTACAGAAGCTAATTTATATTTGGCAGGCAATCTACACACTAGGTTTTAACCAATAAATGCAACATTTTAGTCCACTATCCAGTTCCTTGATCCAACTCCTCGACTCCCCTACTGAATTCCCTCCGCAATCATGCTCTGCTACTGAAAAAATCCCTAGAAATCATCGTTGCCAGTATACACAAAACCGAGCATAATTTTGTTTTTTGCTTATATTTTTATTATTTTATTATATTTTTTGGAAATATCTCCTTAGATGGATTGCTTTCTATTATCTCCACATACTAATAACTGAATTTTACCTATAAACGTAAGGAAAATGGAATAAATACGAAAAATCTTCAGTTACAGTATACGCGCAATTTTTTTTTGCGCATGGGAGTACATCAATGGGGTGGACAAAACTAACCTGTGACTGAATCTCAAAAATCTTAGGGAACGTTGTGATGCAAAATGGTCTGACTAAATCAAAAGGCAACTGGAGAGCAATATTGTAAATAATTGTTTAACCTTTATTTTACGGCTTGTCAGTACACTGCCAGAATAGTAAATCCGTTCTTTCCCGCGTGTCACTGTACTGACACAGGCGAAAGGTCTACTTTGACCCGCGAGCACACCGGTTGAGAACCAACGTTTTTGGTTCCTTTCACTATGGACTATCTCTTCATACAATAAGGCACATCATTTAAAAAAATATGTGTGCTCGCGGGTCAAAGTAGACCTTTCGCCTGTGTCAGTACAATGACACGCGGGAAAGAACGGATTTACTATTCTGGCAGTGTACTGACAAGCCGTAAAATAAAGGTTAAGATAGTCGTTTGTAGAGATAAGTTAGAAAAACTTCCATCCAAAATTGGATTCATAACGACTGATGTTGCTGATTATAATGATAGTGTGTATTGCTATTTCATCTATCTCGATGGGGCACAGTGTCTTAATACTGGTAGTAGGGCGCTCACTTCTAGTGCGAATGAATTCTAGTTTGGTGTCAGCCTACATAAGTTTATGGAAGGCACCATTGTATCCCAGAGTTTTTTTGAGTTTTTCAGCTTTTCCTAATTTATGCTTAATCGCAGGATTCTTTTCTCAATATTGATTTGCGTTTACCACTCGTCTTGTAGGCTATGAGATGTTAAACTAAGGATTTCGTTTTCCACTTAACTATCTCCAATATGTGATACAGAGGCATATAATTTGGGGTCAGTGGCAAAACAAGTGCAGGGGCCTATGAATATGTATGTGTGTAAGATGACTAAGATAGATCACTATATTCTGTATTTGATGGTTGAGCTCGGCCTGGGACAGACTCGACTCTGCTTGTATGCTGTAGTTTATTTGTCGGTAAGTACTGAGCCGAGCTCGGTCAGGGGCAGGGTCGGCTAGCCTCGTATGTAATACTTTATTTCTCGTTAATTACTGATCACAGCTCATTCAGGAACAGGCTCAGTTCGCCACGTACGTTGTACTTTATCAGTAGCTGCTGGGCCGAGGTTGATCAGGGACAGGCTCTGCTCGTCTTGTATGTTGTACTTCATTTCTTAGTACGGAGCTCGGTGAGGGACAATCTCGACTCGACTCGTACGTGCTACTTTGTTCCGCGGTAACTACTAGTCGGATCTGAACGAAATTTGGTTAGAAAGAAGTTTATCGCCTTAGGAATAAAGATCACTATATTTGATGGCTAAACTAGACCAGGGACAAATTCGGCTCGGGAATAGAAGCTGTGTGCAGGACTTTCTAAGTAGTGTTAAGTTAGTTCAAAAAAGGCCTGTGAAATTCATATGTCACAACTTTTGACCACGACAGATCTATAGCAATGCGAGTACGGATTGCCAAATAAATGACAGAAGGTCTCGTACAAAATGGTGCATATGATTTTTCATAATTTTGCGTTTCATAATAGTAAATGCATTATAAATTTTAAAATCCAAAGGCTAAATACTTTTTAGACAACATGACAATAACAATATTTTCCAAAATACTTGAGACGACACAGGGACTTTTGAAATGAATATTTGACCGAAATAAGACTCGGCGTTTCGAGCCTGTCTTCTTTTGACTTATAAACAACCGTTTTGTCTCGGTATCATTTCTAAGTAATGAAGTAATGTGCTAATGTGTGAACGCTATTAGAGAACCTGAAGATAATTAATATGAAAAAACACCACCAGTGGATGAAACAAGAAGTTTACTAAAATAAAGAATTATGAGTAATAAGTGATATCGATTTCGTTGCTTTTTTCAGTGATTCGCATTTGTAGTTTAACTTCATAAGTAAACGTTTCAGTAATAAATTGATAATGTGACATAATTCATTTGTCCTGAAAAGAACTCACACTGAAAAATAATGTATGTGGCGTACGTTAAATCGTTTTACATTTGTAAATTCTGTAGTTTTTAGACTGGACGTACATCAAACGTATAACTGAAAACTATGTCGTATAACACTTTCTGTATAAGTGTTCCATCTATATATACTTTCCGTATACGACAACAATATAG
Source organism: Thermobia domestica (assembly GCF_964235325.1). NCBI lineage: Eukaryota > Metazoa > Arthropoda > Insecta > Zygentoma > Lepismatidae > Thermobia > Thermobia domestica. The sequence continues at coordinate 38,206,081 of NC_137471.1, forward strand.
GGGGTTTCCTCGTAAAACAATATAGGAGGTCAGGATCTCACATACAAGTAGACGTATGTAACATATAACTGACGAAGGTAACATACATATATGTGTGTAATATAAAGAAGACTGTTAGATATCAGACGTCCTGCAACGGCATGATGTGACATCTAAGGGCAGTGCCTATGTAGCATACTGATAACGTATGCTCCGTACTGATTTCTATAGTAAGCAAGAGGAATCCATATATTTGTATAGTTCGCGGCATAGAAATTGTTACAAAAATTCTAAGTCCAAATTAATAACAAACCCTTGCCACGTTTTCTTATGCATCCAGAAATACATGTCTCAATCGATTAGTTGCGTCCAGTATTCAATACAACCCCTCCCCCTCCTCCATCTCTCCTTGACTGCAGCAGTGAGTGTGACGTAGTATACTCTTTCCATTCAGCTGAAAAAGAAACAGGAATCAAGTTTACAACGTTATAGCTTTAAAACAGTCTTTTCCATTCGTTTGTTCTGAAATAGTTTTAAGAGCCTACATTTTAAAGAAAGTCTCACAATGTTCCCTGAGCTTCACAAAGACCTTTAGTTTCATTGTTTCCCTTCTTTAAACAGTGCAAGCTAGTAAGATGCTCCCTAAGAAATCTATGGAAAATGCGAATAACGGCAGTAGGTTTTGTGCTTCCTAAAGTCTGTAATGCACGCACAGAGCTCTAAAATATCTACTGAGTGTTATTCAATGATTCATTTCATTTCTTTTCAGCAATTGCAAGCAAATGTTCCAGGAGGTCATTTGGCCAACACAGGAGGGTGTAATTCCCCCTCCCTTGAGCTTCATAAATACGTATTGTTTGATCAAATGTAGAGTAATACACCAATAAAAAAGTGAAAATCTTATGTCGGTGGAGAATCTCCCCCCCCCGCCCCGAACAAAATCTAAAAGACACTGCTTTAGGAAAAAAACCTATAGAGTTACGATAGCACATAGCTAGAGAGCTTACATTTGGTTTCAAGAGTCGAAGGTTTGATATCAAGCCATATGAGTTCCTGGGCGACAATGAGAGAGAGAGGGAGAGAGAGAGATAGTTTCAAGTATGGAGACAGAAAGGGTTGATTTATATACACAGATTTAGAATTGGGGAAAAATGATCGGACAGCATTCGTATTATGACAAAAGTTGTGATTTTGTGAAACAGAAGAAGGGAAGGTTTCGAACTGCGAGGATCACATTAGGCACTTGTCGAATTAAGGTGGAGAACTCTTTTTAGAGCATCAGATGAATACGAAAGCAGAGAAAGATCCTGAGAATTGAGGAATTAATAATTTAAAAATCTGAAACTTCAAGACACAAATCTGCAACTACCCACATTTTAAACAAAAGCTAAAGTTTCATGTAGAAAGTATTCTACTGTATGTTTTAAGGAAAATAACAGAATATCACTCAACAGTAAGGCATATAATAAATTAATTTTTAGGATATGCAGAGGTAATTATAAAAGCTTTGCTACAAAAATACCTACAGAGACCATAATTCAATGAGCTCTGAAATACAAAGTAACAAAAAGCCTATAAGATTCAGTCTACAGAGCAATTGTTACTTAAAGAATGGTCATGCACTATTTCGAGAATCGAGACAAGGCGAGAAATATTTACGATACTTTTCGTCTCGTCTCCATTCTCATCTCCAAATTGAGACGATAATTTGAGTTAGCCTTGTCCCGTCTCGAATGTAAAATGTTAATTCTAATTTTTTTTGTTTGTTTTAGAAACGAGATGAAAAATTCCTTTTCTCGTGGGCAACATTAAACAAAACCAAAATATTCTTGCCAAATGTCACGTTTCTGTTTGTAATGGTATGAACTAAGCCATAATTAGCTACTAGCTTTCAATCTTCTACGAGATAATAATAATTATTATTAGTTTATTATTATTCATGAAGATTTGACAGTTCAAGTATTGAAACATCGGAGTATTCAAATATCTGAATATAATAATATATGTGTCATCGTCGATCAATCACCTTCAAAAACCGTAAGGTAAAAAAAATCCCGACGTGGATTCGAATCATGAACCTCCGGATTACTGATCGAGCGCCTTGACCACTCAACCACAACCACTACGCAGTAAATGATTCGTCTTTAGTCTGGTTACGTTAAGTTTCTTTGCCTTCGCTTGCAAAGTTGTATTTCTTCGTTTCAGAACGTCTTTCGTATTCCTTTTATGATGATATAAGTGAATAATCTTCGGAAAAGTTTATATTAATAACGTGATTTGTTCTTAAACCTTTGGTTCACAAGTTTGTTTCTTCTCCACACGAAACCACAGATATGACTGATTTAATTCTCATACTCTGCATTATTTTCAAAGCAGTCGCCATTAGCTGATCAATTATTTATATCCGCCACGATAAATTGTAACTAAGTTACAAGAGATTTACGTCCTATCTGAACGGCGCATCCACCGAGTCAACTTTTGGAATATCCCAATTAAGTTAGCTTTCAACGTAGCTAACGGAAACGTATGTAACGAGTTCATGTAGTTTTCCGTAGCAGAATGGATAAAGTCATGGTCCCATAGATACAAGGTTCGTGGTTCGAAACCCGTCTCGGAAGTTTCAGATTTTTAAATTATTAATTCCTCAATTCTCAGGATCTTTCTCTGCTTTCGTATTCATCTGATGCTCTAAAAAGAGTTCTCCACCTTAATTCGACAAGTGCCTAATGTGATCCTCGCAGTTCGAAACCTTCCCTTCTTGTTTCACAAAATCACAATTTTCGTCATAATACGAATGCTGTCCGATCATTTTTCCCCAATTCTAAATCTGTGCATATAAATCATCCCTCTCTGTCTCCATACTTGAATCTCTCCCTCTCTCTTAATGTCGCCCAGGAACTCATATGGCTTGATATCAAACCTTCGACTCTTGAAACCAAATGTAAGCTCTCTAGCTATGTGCTATCGCAACTCTATAGTTTTTTTTCCCTAAAGCAGTGTCTCTTAGATTTTATTCGGGGCGGGGGGGGGGGGGGGAGATTCTCCACCGACATAAGATTTTCACTTTTTTATTGGTGTATTACTCTACATTTGATCAAACAATACGTATTTATGAAGCTCAAGGGAGGGGGAATTACACCCTCCTGTGTTGGCCAAATGACCTCCTGGAACATTTGCTTGCAATTGCTGAAAAGAAATGAAATGAATCATTGAATAACACTCAGTAGATATTTTAGAGCTCTGTGCGTGCATTACAGACTTTAGGAAGCACAAAACCTACTGCCGTTATTCGCATTTTCCATAGATTTCTTAGGGAGCATCTTACTAGCTTGCACTGTTTAAAGAAGGGAAACAATGAAACTAAAGGTCTTTGTGAAGCTCAGGGAACATTGTGAGACTTTCTTTAAAATGTAGGCTCTTAAAACTATTTCAGAACAAACGAATGGAAAAGACTGTTTTAAAGCTATAACGTTGTAAACTTGATTCCTGTTTCTTTTTCAGCTGAATGGAAAGAGTATACTACGTCACACTCACTGCTGCAGTCAAGAAGAAGTGGAGGAGGGGGAGGAGTTGTATTGAATACTAGAAGCAACTAATCGATTGAGACATGTATTTCTGGATGCATAAGAAAATGGGGCAAGAGTTTATTAATTTGGACTTAGAATTTTTGTAAGAATTTATATGACAAAAACTGTACAATATACCGCTGTCCGGAGAACGGATTTTTCTCAGTGCACAAGTGTTATTCTTGGAGGTGAATTTCCCCTGGACGATTTTCTCCAAAGGGACTCAAGCAAATCTGTCCACATTTCATAAATAATTTAATTAATAACTCTGAAACATGAAATTTGTTATTTGTTCTGAGAAGACTCATAAGAACTAGATTAATCTTGAGAGTTTCTTTTATTTATTTATTTATTTTTAATTTTTAAAACTCACTTAAATACTACCCAGGTGATTTAGTTTGTGTTTCATTAATAATGTTTAGTAGTAATATGATATATGGTATAGCCATTTAACATGAATACTTGTTCAAGTGTTAGTTCACTTTTATGGCTGAATTTTCTTCAGACAAAGTTTTCCGAAAACGCCATAATATTTTATTCGTATTTTGTAAACAAAATATCAGGATGGCTCAGTGGTAGAACGTTCACCTCTGGTGCTTGGTTCGATTCCAGCTCGCACCAAGTGGACTTTGTGGTTCACAAACACCGTGTGGTGTTTTTTTCCGGATTCTCCCGTTTCCTCCAACTTTCTTCATTCCACCATTTCATTCATTTCTCATCATGACCGTCTTCTTTAGCGTAGCCGACATAACCGTGAGATGTAAAACAAATATTTCATTTAATTTTTTTGAACAGAAGGTTTCAGCGATAACTAGAGCTTAAGGTTGGTGTAAAGGGACAAGTTTTGCCAATAGATGTCACTACAGTTTTCGTATCTCTTTGATGCATTTTTTACCTTTCACGAAAATTTACAATTTCTCTTACAAATTTTAACGTACAACTTCAAATTTTTGGAGAAGGAACTTTATAATCTATCAAAGGTAGAATCCGTGCCGATTTCTTATTTAGAATTTTCTTCATTGTTGAAACAGTTATATTGTTAAAGGTTTGGATATCCCTTTCAACAAACAAGCCATTTCAACAATGAAGAAAATTCTAAATAAAAAATCGGCACGAATTGTTGCCTTCGATAGGTTATGACATTCCTTTTCTAAAAATTTGAAATCTCTTGGTTGAAATTTGTAAGAGAAATCGTGAATTTTCGTGAAAGGTAAAAAATACATGAGAGAGATACGAAGACTGTAGTGACCTCTATCGACAATACTTGTCCCTTTAAACTAACCTTAATATGATTTGGTTTAAGAAGTTTGATTGAGAAAGTTTAGCGAGGTGATCCTTATCTTTTGAGTAGAAAATTGACTAATTTGATGCTAAATTAGAAAAGTGCTTCCCAACTTGAGAGGCAAGTGGAGGGGGAAAGGGGGAGCGCAAGGTACTGAGAGACATAAATAACATTCGTACTTACTAATGTTACGAATGTTGTAATAAAGAGGTGTTAAATATATATAGAACAAATACAAAATAACTATTGAGTAAGCATTATATGGTTTCATTAAGTAAAAACTGGTAAATAATAATAATAATAATAATAATAATAATAATAATAATAATAATAATAATAATAATAATAGTAATAATAATAAGACACTATATTTTTATGCAAAAGTCTTGCTGGAATAAATATAAATTGGTGATATTATTATTATTATTATTATTACTGAAGGCCAGAATTCAATACTGCATCTGAAATCACAGAAGAGATCAGACAAAAAAAAAAAGCAAGTATGACCAGGAAGCGTTATGGAGGAGGATGAAATATGCAAGGTTTACGAAGGGAGACGCCAGATAAAGAAGGTTGGAAACCACTGCTCTAGAAAATGAAGGAAAGACAAAAGAAGATTTAAAAAAAACATACTTTATGATGTCACTTCGACGACGGACTTCTTACTTTGAAATAAATATGTGTCATTGGCAGATAAATAAATAAATACTGGGCAAGAACTAGTACTTACAAGTATTATCTTTCCTACAATTCATCTTCGTAATTATCTTCAATAGTCTTAAGACTTCGGACGTACACAGCACATTTTTTGTTATTGTTTCATCACGGGTTATTTGTACTAGAATGAATAACACATTGCAATAAATATCTTGCATTATAGCAGAAAAAATTCAAAAATTAATAGCAAAATGCATTGAGGAGATTACGTGTGCATTGCGGAAACAAGTATTTTTCGTTTAGTTGCTTCGCCGGAAACCCTATCAGATTGACCTCTCAAAAATAAAATTCCCTTGACGCAACGTATTTGTGGTTTAGGAAGGAATCTAATCAGTTCTTGAGATAATATTAATGAGGAAAAAAGAAAGAAGTATAGGCAAAAGTATTAGTTAATTTGGAGAGACCCTTCCATTGGTTAGAAATGAAGATAGGGGAACTTCGGGCATTGTACGTCATTGTTTATTATCGTATACCTGGAAATAATTATATAATGAAAGTCAAGTAGGAATAAACATACACTTCACTTAGTTCGCTTTACATGCTGATATCTTTAATGAAAGTATTAGTAGGCCTATTGAATACGAAAACCTAAGCTAAACCAAGAGGTGCGGTTTTAAGGGTAATATGGAATGGGTGGTTAATATGGTATAATAGGTGGCTTTGAAGGACAGCCAAATTAAACTAAAAATACATTATTGAAAGCAGGAGAACGCACTGAGGGAAGAAAATCGCATGTGGCGTACGTAAAAACGTATATTACATTCGTAATTTTGGACTTAAAGTACAGCAAACGTATAACTGAAAACGCATGCTTTATAAAACTTTCCGTATAAGTGTTCCATCTATACGTACTTTCCGTATGAAACAATATTGGCAATCAGGATCTCACATAGAAATGGATGTATATTAGCATACATACATATATGTAATATATGGAAAACTGTTACATGTCAGATATCTTGCAACGGCATGATGTAACATCTAAGGGCAGTGCCTATGTAGCATATGGATAACGTATGCTCCGTACTGATTTATGTAGTAAACATGAAGATTCCATATTTTTTGTACAATATACCACGATCCGGAGAACAGATTTTTCTCAGTGCAATTGTATGTCAGGAAACCTACAAGAGTCACTAATTTATTCTTTTTCAGTGTTAGCGCTGTTTTTGTTAGTCATCTCAAACAAAGTAAACGGTGTACCAGAGACACATCTACTGAGGTGTCCATGTTATTCAGATCCTCCTCAAAATTTCGTAACTCTACTAACATTTATAGACGTTTTAAACAGAACTATACTTGTTTAATAGAGAAATGATTTTTGTGGGCCAATGATTTGATGTCTTACCTGATCTATTCTTTCTTTTCTTATCAAAATAATGTAGTTCTATTATATTTTCTAAAAATATAAGTGGCAGTAATTAACAATTTCTTATCGTCTTTTCGGGTGCAGAATAAGACATGTTCAATATTATATAAACGTATTGGACTCCCGCCCCGAAATAGTTTTTACCCCTCCCATCAAACATTTCTGAGTGGGTGCCTGCCGGTGTACTCATAGTAGTAGTCCCCCCCGTTGGCGCGAATGACTCATCCTCACTCTCTTTTATGACCGGGGTGAAAGGTCAATGACCTGGCCCGGGGTCAATGACCTAGGGGTACCTAGGACCACCCCCTCTAAATTTTGGCAGGGGTACCTTGGCCCACCCCCTAAATTTTGGCAGGGGTGCCTAGGACCACCCCCCTTAAATTTTGGAAATTGCCAAATCTAAAAATTTGGTATGGTAGCCTAGGACCATAGTATGTACCTCTATCAGTATTGGGTGTCTATGTCGTTCCCTTTTATGGGTAAAAAATTGCCAAAAATTCAAATTTCGGGGTTTTTTGACCTAATTTATCCCCTTTGATGAGGTGTTATTACCCTATATAGTTACATGGGCGTATACAGGGGTCCATTACCTTTCATAACATATGGGTATATTAATGCACCCCTTTAAATTTTTGGGAGGGGTACCTTGGCCCACCCCTTAAATTTTGGAAATTGCCCAATTTCAACATTGGGTATTATAGTATAGGACCCTAATATGTATTAGGTTAAATTTGGGCGGTCCACCTCATTCCCTTTTAGGGGTACAAAATTGCCAAAATATAAACGTAAGCAATACGTTATACCACGTGTTTGGTTTTTGGTCGATTTTATCCCCTTTGATGAGGTGTTATTATCCTATATAGTTATATGGGCGTATACAGGGGTCCATTACCTTTCATAAGACATGGGTATATTAATGCACCCCTTTAAAAATTTGGGAGGGGTACCTTGGCCCACCCCTTAAATTTTGGAAATTGCCCAATTTAAACATTTGGTATTATAGTACTGGACCCTAACATGTATTATGATAAATTTGGGTGGTCCACCTCGTTCCCTTCTAGGGGTACAAAATTGTCAAAATATAAACGTAAGCATTACGTTGTACCACGTGTTTGGTCTTTTGGCCCAATTTATCCTCTTGGATGAGGGCCTATTACCTTATATGGTTATATGGTTATGTATAGGGGTCTATTCCCTATTATAAGACATAGGTACATTTGTGCACCGGGAGGGATACTTTGGCCCACCCCTTAAATTTTGGAAATTGCCCAATTTAAACATTTGGTATTATAGTACTGGACCCTAACATGTATTATGATAAATTTGGGTGGTCCACATCGTTCCCTTCTAGGGGTACAAAATTGTCAAAATATAAACGTAAGCAATACGTAGTACCACGTGTTTGGTTTTTTTTGTCGATTTTATTTCCTTTGATGAGGTGTTATTATCCTATATAGTTATATGGTCATATATAGGAGTCCATTACCTTTTATAAGATATGGGTATGTTTGTACACTCCTTTAAAAATTTGGGAGGGGTACTTTGGCCCACCCCTTAAATTTTGGAAATTGCCCAATTTAATCATTTGGTATTATAGTACTGGACCCTAACATGTATTATGATAAATTTGGGTGGTCCACCTCGTTCCCTTCTAGGGGTACAAAATTGCCAAAATATAAACGTAAGCATTACGTTGTACCACGTGTTTGGTTTTTGACCTAATTTATTCCTTTGGATGAGGTCCTATTACCTTATATGGTAATGTATAGGTGTTCATTCCCTATCATAAGACATAGGTACATTGATGCACCCTGGGAGGGGATTCGGTATCATAGTACATGACTCAACATGTATTATGATAAATTTGGGTGGTCCACATCGTTCTCTTTTAGGGGTACAAAATTGCTAAAATATAAACATAAGCAATATGTTGTACCATGTGTTTGGTTTTGGCCCAATTTCTCCCCTTTGAGGAGGTTCTATTACCTTATATGGTTATATGGTCATGTATATAGGTTCATTTCCTATCATAAGATATGGGTACATTGATGCATCCTTTAAAAATTTGGGAGGGGTATCTTGGCTCATCCACTCGGTTTTAGAAATTGTTTAATATAAGCATTTGGTATCATAGTACAGGTCTCCAATATGTACCACTATAAATTTGGATGGTCCACATCGTTCCCTTTTCATAGGTAAAGAACTACCAAAAATCAAATTTCGGAGGTTATTGACCTCTATTTAGCATGTTATATGGATATGTACAGAGGTTTATTACCTTTATATGTTTATGTTCCCTTTTAAATTTGGGAATTATCAAATAACAAAATTCGGTAAACGTTTTCTAAGCCCCATTGTAGATGTTGATGTTCCTCTTATGGCCAAATATTCAAAATTTAAATGTTATTGACCGGCTTTATTATTGAATAAGTACAGGATTTATTACTTTTTCATAAGACACAGGTGTATTTGTGTACCAATCTTAAATTTTGGAAGGGGTACATTTCTTATTGTCGTATCAATAATTGGTAATTGGATAGTATTTCATTCATTGGGTAAATCATTAGGATCACGTGATCGGTTATTGACCTATGATGGGATTAGGAGTCCAGGACATTGGTACATTGAAACTTTGTAGGATAATTTGATAATGCGTCATTGGTTTTGATTATTCCCGCCAAATATAAACGTAAGCAAGACGTTGTACCACGTGATTGTCCTTGATGAGGTAGTGTACAGGGATTCATTTCCTTTGTTGTGGTACTTCTTAAGTTTGAGTACACACACACACTTCTAGAAAACAGTTGGTTCTACTCAGGTAAACAATTGACGGACATTATTGACCTTATTGATATGATTAACTCTAAGACTTAGGTATATCAAGAGAAGTATTCTTTAAATTTGGGAATGGTGATAAACAGAATTTTAACATAAGGTGTGAAATTTGAAACAATACATTGAACTTTAGTCACAGCTCATAGTCTAAGATCATTGGTGGTGATTGATTTGAAATCTGATAGCTAACCTTATTGAATCTTATGATTCATAGACGAAAGGCAATACATGCTACAACAGTTTAAAATTTAATCATATGGTGATGTAATCTGACACTAGCAAAGTTATTGTTAATGCAATTTGATTGGATGATCACTATCTTTCCTGCAATTTGATTGGTTGATCACTATCTTTCGTGCAATCTGATAGGTTGATGAGTTTTAAATCTTTTTCTGCATTCAGTTTTGTTTTAACATTTAAAAAATTTGAAACTTTGGTTTGACATTTTTTCGTTTCCAAATTTTTTTGTTTAATTTTTTTTGTTTCGAAATTTTTGTTTGTTTCAAAATTTTGTTTGAAACTTTTTGTTTGAAATTTTTGTTTGAAAAATTTTTGTTCGAAAATTTTGTTTAAAATTTTTCGTTTGAAATTTTTCGTTTCCAAATTTTTTGTTTGAAATTTTTTGTTTCAAAATTTTGTTTGAAATTTTTTCGCTTCAATTTTTTTGTTTGAAATTTTTTGTTTGAATTTTTTTTCGTTTCAAAATTTTGTTTCAAAGATTTTTGTTCTAAATTTTTGTTTTCAAAGTTTGAGTTGACATTTTTAAAAGTTTGTGCACTTATTAGTAAAGAACTGGAACTGTTTAGAACAAAAACCTTTGACAACATTGTGGTGCAATAGTACACGTCAGAACCTGGGGTTGTACTTGAAAAAACACAATTCATTGAAATGGATCATTTTATTACACTCCACATACATCCATACCAGATAGTGGTTCTGGATATTGTCGATACAATGTATTTTGAACTTCTTGCACTAGTTTGTCTTTAGCATATAATTTTAATTCCAGTTGAAGTCTTTTAAGGTCTAATGCAATATCAATTGGTGGAAACTCAATGTCCATTTGATCACAAATAAACTGTTTATCAATACAGTTATGCACCCAAGAACGATGTTGACAACCATCACAATATCTAGATACATGTTGTACAATATGCATAACACATTTTTCAAAATAGTACTTTTTCAGGAATATACTAGTTTTGTTGCACACTTCCACTGCATGTTTCACACACTGAAATACGCTGATGAATTTGTTCCATTCCGTTTGTGTTAGATACACCATGTTGCGAGGGACATGAAATGTACTCTTTTTACGTAACAGCACCATCTTCTCTTCGAGGACTGTACGCAGCACCACTTCATGATTTGAGCCTAATGATTTGACTATGGTCACATTTAGCTCATCATGAAAATAATCGTTCATTTGGTCGATTCGTGAACATAATATTTGCCATTCTTCACAGGTCAGTTGTACACCAAATTGTTCTGCTTTGCCCAATTGAATCACAGGTTCAAATGTTTTAGCACTGATACCAATCATCACATGTTTTGTTTGAAATATATTTATTGGATAATAGCTTGCGAAGATGAACTCTTTATCGTTAGAAGTACACATCTTTCCTCCTGAAAAGCACTTGCTCAAATGATTTCGTGGGATGACACTGTATTTGCTGGTTTATAGTTATTGCTGACGTCATTGGAAAGGAATGTGCTGACGTTTGAATTCATGATTTCATCACAGTTGCTGACGTCATGCCGACCAACCAAATTCATACAACTACGGCTGACGTCATTGGAAAGAAATGTGCTGATTCATGATTTCATCACAATGGCTGACGAATCTGGCTGTGTACTAAATTCAAGTTGATGACTTCGACCCAAGAATCCTTTGTAACATAAAGATACAGATCCAGTATTTAAGAAACGCAGCAGTTCTTCTTGTTTTGATGCTTCCATGGGTAAATATCTTGCTGGTAAAATTATATTCTTATCATTTTCAAGCTTCACTACGATTCTTAATCCAAACTTTGTAGGGATCATTTGGCTAGCTAAGATTCTATAAGGTACATTCTGTTGTAAATCAGTAATTTTGGTAAATGATTTCATCACATCACGCGTGTTTAGAAACTGCAGACAAGTAGCCATGATGACGTTATCATGAATACTAACTCGAACGATACTTATATATGATGCAAAACTGATGACGTTGCATTATCATGTTCTGACGTGCACCACAATGTTGCCAGAGGTTTTAGTTCTAAACAGTTCCAGTTCTTTACTAATGAGTGTACAAACTTTTAAAATGTCAAACAAAAATTTCAAAAAAAATTTCAAACAAAAATTTTCAAAAAAAATTTGAAACAAAATTTTCCAAACAAAACTGTTCAAACAAAAATTTTTTAAACAAAAAAAATTTGGAAACGAAAAATTTCAAACGAAAAAATTTTAAACAAAAAAAATTTTGAAACAAAAATTTACAAACAAAAAAATTTCAAACAAAATTTTCAAACAAAAATTTTTTCAAACAAAAATTTCAAACGAAAAGTTTCAAACAAAAAATTTCAAGCAAAAAAATTTCAAACTAAAAAAATTTTACGTTTCACGGTTAACCGTCAAACTTTATCCGGTTTTTAACTATTCGATTAACAAATAAACGGTTTTGATCATATTTATCAGTGAGTGCAAAATGTTGAACGAAACCAAGATTTTTAAATGTTAAACAAAACTTAAAACTGAATACAGCAAAGATTTGAAAATCATCAACCAATCAGATTGCACGAAAGATAGTGATCAACCAATCAGATTGCAGGAAAGATAGTGATCATCCAATCAAATTGCATTAACAATAACTTTGCTAGTGTCAGATTACATCACCTTATGATTAAATTTTAAACTGTTGTAGCATGTATTGCCTTTCGTCTATGAATCATAAGATTCAATAAGGTTAGCTATCAGATTTCAAATCAATCACCACCAATGATCTTAGACTATGAGCTGTGACTAAAGTTCAATGTATTGTTTCAAATTTCACACCTTATGTTAAAATTCTGTTTATCACCATTCCCAAATTTAAAGAATACTTCTCTTGATATACCTAAGTCTTAGAGTTAATCATATCAATAAGGTCAATAATGTCCGTCAATTGTTTACCTGAGTAGAACCAACTGTTTTCTAGAAGTGTGTGTGTGTACTCAAACTTAAGAAGTACCACAACAAAGGAAATGAATCCCTGTACACTACCTCATCAAGGACAATCACGTGGTACAACGTCTTGCTTACGTTTATATTTGGCGGGAATAATCAAAACCAATGACGCATTATCAAATTATCCTACAAAGTTTCAATGTACCAATGTCCTGGACTCCTAATCCCATCATAGGTCAATAACCGATCACGTGATCCTAATGATTTACCCAATGAATGAAATACTATCCAATTACCAATTATTGATACGACAATAAGAAATGTACCCCTTCCAAAATTTAAGATTGGTACACAAATACACCTGTGTCTTATGAAAAAGTAATAAATCCTGTACTTATTCAATAATAAAGCCGGTCAATAACATTTAAATTTTGAATATTTGGCCATAAGAGGAACATCAACATCTACAATGGGGCTTAGAAAACGTTTACCGAATTTTGTTATTTGATAATTCCCAAATTTAAAAGGGAACATAAACATATAAAGGTAATAAACCTCTGTACATATCCATATAACATGCTAAATAGAGGTCAATAACCTCCGAAATTTGATTTTTGGTAGTTCTTTACCTATGAAAAGGGAACGATGTGGACCATCCAAATTTATAGTGGTACATATTGGAGACCTGTACTATGATACCAAATGCTTATAATAAACAATTTCTAAAACCGAGTGGATGAGCCAAGATACCCCTCCCAAATTTTTAAAGGATGCATCAATGTACCCATATCTTATGATAGGAAATGAACCTATATACATGACCATATAACCATATAAGGTAATAAAACCTCCTCAAAGGGGAGAAATTGGGCCAAAACCAAACACATGGTACAACATATTGCTTATGTTTATATTTTAGCAATTTTGTACCCCTAAAAGAGAACGATGTGGACCACCCAAATTTATCATAATACATGTTGAGTCATGTACTATGATACCGAATCCCCTCCCGGGGTGCATCAATGTACCTATGTCTTATGATAGGGAATGAACACCTATACATTACCATATAAGGTAATAGGACCTCATCCAAAGGAATAAATTAGGTCAAAAACCAAACACGTGGTACAACGTAATGCTTACGTTTATATTTTGGCAATTTTGTACCCCTAGAAGGGAACGAGGTGGACCACCCAAATTTATCATAATACATGTTAGGGTCCAGTACTATAATACCAAATGATTAAATTGGGCAATTTCCAAAATTTAAGGGGTGGGCCAAAGTACCCCTCCCAAATTTTTAAAGGAGTGTACAAACATACCCATATCTTATAAAAGGTAATGGACTCCTATATATGACCATATAACTATATAGGATAATAACACCTCATCAAAGGAAATAAAATCGACAAAAAAAACCAAACACGTGGTACTACGTATTGCTTACGTTTATATTTTGACAATTTTGTACCCCTAGAAGGGAACGATGTGGACCACCCAAATTTATCATAATACATGTTAGGGTCCAGTACTATAATACCAAATGTTTAAATTGGGCAATTTCCAAAATTTAAGGGGTGGGCCAAAGTATCCCTCCCGGTGCACAAATGTACCTATGTCTTATAATAGGGAATAGACCCCTATACATAACCATATAACCATATAAGGTAATAGGCCCTCATCCAAGAGGATAAATTGGGCCAAAAGACCAAACACGTGGTACAACGTAATGCTTACGTTTAAATTTTGACAATTTTGTACCCCTAGAAGGGAACGAGGTGGACCACCCAAATTTATCATAATACATGTTAGGGTCCAGTACTATAATACCAAATGTTTAAATTGGGCAATTTCCAAAATTTAAGGGGTGGGCCAAGGTACCCCTCCCAAATTTTTCAAGGGGTGCATTAATATACCCATGTCTTATGAAAGGTAATGGACCCCTGTATACGCCCATATAACTATATAGGATAATAACACCTCATCAAAGGGGATAAAATCGACCAAAAACCAAACACGTGGTATAACGTATTGCTTACGTTTATATTTTGACAATTTTGTACCCCTAGAAGGGAACGAGGTGGACCACCCAAATTTATCATAATACATGTTAGGATCCGGTACTATAATACCAAATGTTTAAATTGGGCAATTTCCAAAATTTAAGGGGTGGGCCAAAGTACCCCTCCCAAATTTTTAAAGGAGTGCACAAATATACCCATATCTTATGAAAGGTAATGGACCCCTATACATGACCATATAACTATATAGGATAATAACACCTCATCAAAGGGGATAAAATCGACCAAAAACCAAACACGTGGTATAACGTATTGCTTACGTTTATATTTTGGCAATTTTGTACCCCTAAAAGGGAATGAGGTGGACCGCCCAAATTTAACCTAATACATATTAGGGTCCTATACTATAATACCCAATGTTGAAATTGGGCAATTTCCAAAATTTAAGGGGTGGGCCAAGGTACCCCTCCCAAAAATTTAAAGGGGTGCATTAATATACTCATATGTTATGAAAGGTAATGGACCCCTGTATACGCCCATATAACTATATAGGGTAATAACACCTCATCAAAGGGGATAAATTAGGTCAAAAAACCCCGAAATTTGAATTTTTGGCAATTTTTTACCCATAAAAGGGAACGACATAGACACCCAATACTGATAGAGGTACATACTATGGTCCTAGGCTACCATACCAAATTTTTAGATTTGGCAATTTCCAAAATTTAAGGGGGGTGGTCCTAGGCACCCCTGCCAAAATTTAGGGGGTGGGCCAAGGTACCCCTGCCAAAATTTAGAGGGGGTGGTCCTAGGTACCCCTAGGTCATTGACCCCGGGCCAGGTCATTGACCTTTCACCCCGGTCATAAAAGAGAGTGAGGATGAGTCATTCGCGCCAACGGGGGGGACTACTACTCTCATACGGTATATCTTCGGAAAATATGCCTTCAGACAAGAAAATGCAGTCAGTATCATGGTTCTCTGAAACCATTTTTATACTGCTCAACACATGGAAGCATGGAAAACAACGATTTGATAATTTTGCTGTCAGATACATAGCACAGAAAAAGGCTATCTCAATCATTACTGAATTATCACTTTCATTATGCTAAGTCTGACTGTCTTTCTACCGTGTAGTATGTTTCAATGTCGCTTTATTCACTTCTAGTGAGCATCATTGGAACTAGCTTCACAAGATTGTATTAACTTATCGTTAGGGGTAAACGCGAGAGGACGTCGTTTCCCCACTTCTAAAAATATATATATGGTGTCTTTCCAATTCCTTAAAAAAAAAAAAAAAAAAAAAAAAAAAGACAAGGCGAGGCAGCACGACGGACGTAGAGATTTGACTGTGAATTTAATTCTTAACACAAAGGAAATAATTATAAATTACGGGCCAACACATTATAATAATTACAAACTACCCAAATACAACCAAGTAGAATATTGACAAATACCACAGCCAGAAACACATCATGGAGGACACTAATAGTTGCCATAATGAAGTACGCATATATCAAAGGTGTTGCAAAATAAGTGCATAATAAGTGTTTCGTGCGACGGTGTCCCAGCAGTAGTGGGACATGTTGGCATTTGTCCATTAGCTACATGTTGATATCAACACACACATTGACCACATTGCAATATCGATCACGCGATCCCACTAGTGACATTCATTTAGTTTACCCAGTTTCTTAGTGAGTGCCCTTGCATAATTTCAACTTGGCCTCAGTTGTTGCATCCTTATTGGTATGCAACCGTGCACATCATATTTCAGGGGATTGATGGAATATTATTGGTGAATTAGCAATGGCTTTCATGTTCTTGATGCTATTCCTTACATTTCGGACGCTTTGAACTCACGTTTACTTAGTATGAGTGAATTTCAGGGCATTTTTCGTTACGTGTTTTCACACATGTGAATCACCCTGCTTCATCTGTTGTTCTCTACCGACACTCCATATGTCGTTCTAGAGTATTTGAGTTCAAATTCGCTACACTTAATACTCAGAACGTCACTATTGGCCAGCATCCGTACCTGGCAATTATGCAACCACACACAACGGGCATGAAGATGTCCGCCATTTTGTATTTGTTTCAGATATTGACTTAATACAAACGAATTATTATTACCTGGTAGAAACCCTATCAATGCATATCCATTTAGACCAATTTTCATTTGGCAGATTATCGGGGACTCCCTATGTTCCTTTGGGGAATCCCTTGCGTGTGGATGGTAGGATTGTGAAACATGTAAAATTCAACACAGCAGGTATAACTTCTTGAGTGAATTTTTTACCCGCCCTCTTTACGCTGGATAGTTTCCGAACTACTGGCGTCTGAAAGTCATTTTCCCACGCTTTCGGCACTTTGTAGATCCGAAACTATGTCCAATAGCCGGAAGTTCAAGAGAACTTTTTTCTTGTCTCAGTGGCAGGAGTCAGCTCCCAAGAGTTGTAACACTTATATTTCAATACCCGATATATTCTTAATAATTGTCTTTTCTTTACTAATTTGTGATTTTATTTAAATATTTTATAACAACCCTCCAGTATCTGGAAACTAAGGTTTGTTTTTCGTGTTCGAATACAATTAAAAATTTCCTATTTAAAAGAGCTAGTGAGAAACAGTCACAAGCCACAAATTAAGATCGAGACATACATGTAATCAAAAGAATGTATTGTGTGAAGATATTACTTATCTTATTATCCCTCTCGGGATCTTGGGTTTTTGGGGTATTTTTTAGACTTTCAGTCAAGCAGCTACTGCATCGTCACTATTTATCCTAGGATCATGGTTCATACCTCATTCTCTTCAGAATGGAGCAGGCTTTCAAATGGCATCACTGCATGCTCATACCATATACCAGGAGAGGGAAAAGTGATGTCAAAGGGAAAATTTCGGGGAAAAAACTTTTTCACATTTTGGGCCCCACTGGAACGGCCCTGTGTGAACGTAGAGATCTCAAAAAATCTGATAAATAGTACTTAGTAGACGGAATGTGTGTACCAAATTTCAAGTTTCTATCTTGAATAGTAAGGGCTGGAGAAATTTTATCAAGAATCCCCACAATACCCCAAATTACCGCAAAAGACCATGATCTCAGGTAAAAAAAAAATCCTGAGACATCTCTATTTACCCTAGCTATACTATCTCTATATCCCTACCCTAGACATCTCTATATTTACTATAATTCGCCAATCATTCTCTTCAGAATAGAACTGCCTTTTAGGCGGTACAATTCACATGTCTCCATCATGTATCTAAGGCGGGAAAATCCCGAAGAAAGGGATTTTTTGGTCAAAATATCCCTTTTTCCAACTTTTTGCCCCTCTGGACTCCCCTGTTTTAACGCAAAGATCTGAAAAAAAAATACGTTAAATACTCCTCGGTGGACTGAATGTTTGTGCACAATTTCAATCTTCTAGGTGCAAAAGTAAGCCCGCAAAAAAATACCGAAAATGCTCCAAATTACCCTGTTCAGAAGTATATTTTGATAAAAATTCCCTGAGACATCCCTAATTACCCTAGGGTCATTTTTCGCCCATCATTCTCTTCACAATAGAACTGCTTTTCAGACGGTACGACTCACGTGTCTCCATCATGTATCTAAGGCGGTAATATCCCTTTTTTCAACATTTTGCCCCTCTGGACCCTCCTGTTTTAACGCAGAAATCTGAAAAAAATCTGGTAAATACTACTCGGTGGACTGAATGTTTGTGTAAAATTTCAATCTTCTACTTGCAAAAATAAGCCCGCCAAAAATAAAGAACATAGGCTTAATAAAAGAAAATATATATTTTAAAATTATGACGTCATCACCTCCTATGTTTCGACGTAGGAAGGCGTGAAACCATACGTAAGGTCTTCTACAATGCCTCTGGACTTGAAAAACAAAACAAAACAAAACAACAACAACAACAAAACCCGGACGAAAAAGCTCAAATAGGAGAGTTATAACGCAATGTACCATGAAACACCCGTATGGAACAAATTGTACCATAAGTTCCCGATAGTAAACTAAGAAAACACTAATGTTTGTAGCATTAGTAAAAAAGTTCCAGTACGTCAATTCATATTTCAGGCTCGGAATAAGCGTTAGTTATTAGTAGAGAAAAACATCTTAATGTATTTTGTTCTCCAGTGGCACCGTCCCCAGTTTTTACATTAAAATTCATAAAATAATTTATGTGAAACCTGCATAAAGTACTTATCAATTATGGTTGGATACCTTAAGGTACTTACATTCCCGCTTGTTGAAATATAGTAGATAACTTGAACCGAGGCGGATAGTGCGATGATAATTCGTGTGGAAGGGCCCATAATGCAAGCCCATACACCGATTGTGTCAAATAATGGAGAAACTTACTTTAGACTTATAGACTTACTTTAGACAAGGCTCCTTAACTTTTGCAGTATGAAATATTACTAGTAGTAGTATGATTGCCTGTCTCCATACATATTATTTCAATCAAAACTTATTGACGTTTTAAGAGTTAATTCCATTCCATTTGGGTTTTGGAATCTTCTGTGTATATGAAATGTTGCCATCCTACAACTGGCAATTTTGTAAGAGAAGACAGAAATGATCTGCAGTATTTTGTATTTCCTTTGATAAGAATAAGATGAAGATATTTAGTTAATTCGGTAGAATTTTTATTGAGGTTGAGAAGTTTGATCTATAAAGCCAGGAATACTTGCGACTGGGAATCGATGCACTTGGCATTTATCACCCACTTGAACGTGAGCCATCTGCTGGCCATATATTTTCATTCCTGTAGCACCAGGAAGTTCAATTTACTACTTTTTGGAAATTTCATTAGTATTTTAATAGTATGTATGTGTAGGATGTAACAAAAGAATGTAACTTGTCTTAATATCTCTCTCCTGCAATTTACCTCAACATCTGTGTTCCGAAAAGATACTAAACTTTCTGTCGCAAGACCTCATGAAGTACTCTAGCTGTCCATATGGGTGACATTTTCGTCGGTGACGACACATAATGTAAAAAGACGAATACATATATATATAATTGGGTCGTTGATGATCTTGTGAGTCGTGTACGAAATTCAAGATAGATTAAAAATAAATAAACTTGACATTTAAAAAAAAACATTAAAATAAAATTTAAAATAGCTGATTCTATTTTGTAGCTATATTCCAGTTCACAGAAAGTGGAAAACCAGTATTCTCTTTGCCTAAACGAGTCATGAGAATTCCGAAGATTTGTATTTAATACAGATTAAAAGATCACTTATTGTAAAACACAACTATATTTCTGTTTACATTAGAAATTTGGAAGAGAAAAATAAGGTTAAGAAGAAGGAAGAAGAGGGAGGAGAGGAAAAAGAACTAGAATGACCTCAAAAAAAGTCTATCACGAAAGGATAGTAAATAACAGAAACAATGTAGAGAAAATATTAAAAGTAAGATATCGGAAAAATAGAATAATAGAAAGGGGATAAGAAGGAAGAGAAAGAGAAGAAAAGTATGGAATAATTATTGAAACATAGTTGGAAACCTAATAATGCATTGCATATGTGGTGTATTTCTGTT
Organism: Thermobia domestica; assembly: GCF_964235325.1. Taxonomy (NCBI): domain Eukaryota; kingdom Metazoa; phylum Arthropoda; class Insecta; order Zygentoma; family Lepismatidae; genus Thermobia; species Thermobia domestica. The sequence continues at coordinate 38,226,552 of NC_137471.1, forward strand.
GATCTCTACGTAAAAATAAAAAAAAATCTAAATAAACCTGTTCCAGTTGGACACATGTTAAGCCATACAACACTGACGTGGATCCAAGTAAATACTATACATTAATTTAATCAGAGCCAGTCCGGCTGATGAAAAAAGATATTAGTTCATGTAGTGGTCTCGAATCAGATTTGCTCTGTATAACAGATGTGTACATCTCGTCTGGAATCGGGATAAATACCGGAGGTCGAAAGAGTAAAATAATAATAATAATAATAAAAAAATCCACACTAAATGCCACAGCATTAAGATGCAACCGAAGTTCTCATTAGATTCTCAGAACTCCGGCGGCCGTTGTTACTGATTTCTATTTTCTCACCCTTGTTGGTATCGAAGAGCCACAATTGATCGACAACAGTAAGATTTAGTCTCTGATGAACAGTATACTTATGTTCAGAAATCATTATTGATTACTTATAGCTTGTAGTAATATCGCAAGTTGTATCGTTTGTTATGATAATTAATTAATTAATACACTTAAGTGTATTACACTAGAACGTATTTATTATGAATTTATATAATTCACCTTACAGCGAACACTCATTACATCACATGCGCTGTGCTGTCACAGACTATATCGTGATTCACACTGTCAATGTGGCCAGAACCACTTGACAACTACTGCATCCATTACATCTCCCCCTTTTACACATAATCTTTGAACCAGTAAGGTTTCTTTACTTTTCTTTCGGACCTACGTGGCTTATCACCAACTACTCCCCTTAGATTGACACCACAACTAGTTTCTGTCACATTTTGATTTCTCGTTACATTGTCTTGTTCTATGGGTTCTTGATTTTCTTGCACACCCTGTACATTATTATTAGTTACATCATCATACTCACACAAGTTTTGAAATTCAAATTTGTTTAGAGACTTTCTTAAATGTATTTTATTCCTGCGATACACCTGATTGTTTGTGTCTTTTACTAAATATGATCTTGGAGTGTTTTCAACATTAATTACTTGACCTGGTACCCATATCTTATCCTTTTGCAACAAACAATTTTCCCCTGGTTTAAATTCAGGCCTTATTTTAGCTGTTTTGTCATAAAGCATTTTATTTTTCTGCTGCTTCTTTAGTAACATTTTGTGTACATTTTCTTGAACTTTTGGTTTTAGCAGCTCTACATGTACTGGCAACTTAGTTCTTACCCTCCTACTCATTAACATTTGAGATGGTGACATATCTGATCCTAACACAGGAGAATTGCGATATTCAAGTAACCCTAACCTGTAGTCTCTCCCTTCTTCTTGGCTTTTCTTTAAAATTCTTTTTGAAATTCCTACCGCTTTCTCTGCCAATCCATTCGACCTTGGATACCTTGGACTACTAGTTATAATAGTGAAATCCCACTCTCTAGCAAAATCCCTGCATTTCCTTGAGCTAAATGGTACATTGTCAGTCACCACAATTTTAGGTATACCATGTGTTGTAAATACATTTTTAAGTTTGTCATTTACTTCTACAGAAGTTTTTGACTTCAGTGGTAAAAGTTCAAGCCATTTCGAGTAATAATCCATTATGACTAGAAATGACTTACCCCCAAATTCTAAGATATCAACACCTATTTTTTCGAATGGTAAATTTGGTATGTCATGGGAAATTAACGGTTCTTTGGTATTTGACATTCTGTACTTCTCACACGTCGTACATTTAAGGACCATATTTTCTATATCCGTTGCTAACCCTGGCCAATACACTATCTGTCTTGCTCTTGCTTTAGTTTTTTGCACTCCAAAATGACTTTCATGCAACTGGTTTAACACTTGTTTCCTTAAACTAACCGGTACAATTACTTTTTTACCTAAAAACACTAGGCCATTTTCTACAGTAATATCCTGTCTTAATTTATGATAAAATTTTACACTGTCATCTAATTCCTTCTTATCATCTGGCCAACCCTTGTAATACAGATCTAAAATTCTACTTAACACAGGGTCTAATTTAGTTGCTTCAATGAACTGCTCTTTACGTGCATCACTTACTTGTAAGTGAGAAGTTAGACTATGGATTACTTCAGTAAGTGACCTGTCGTCTTCTTCAACCTCATTAAGATATGACCTTGACAACAGATCTGCAATGTGCATATTTTTGCCTTGCACATAAACAAGTTTAAGATTATAATTCAGTAATTTGAGCTTCATTCTTTGTAATCTACTAGAAGGCACATCTGCTACATATTTATTCATTATAGAAACTAGAGGCTTGTGATCTGTTTCTACCTCTACTTCCCTACCATAGATGTACAAATGAAATTTTTCCACCGCATATACAATACTAAGTAACTCCTTTTCGACCTGTGCATATGATTTCTCAGTTTCTGTAAGGCTACGAGAACTGTAAGCTACAGGATGCCCATCTTGTTTGAGACAGCAACCCAGCCCTTCACTTGAAGAATCACATTGTAATGTAATTTTCTTATTTACATCAAAATTAGCTAACACAGGAGCACTAGAAAGTTTTTGTTTTAACGTTTCAAAAGCCTCCCTATGTTTCGGTAACCACTGCCATTCAATATTTGATTTTAACAATTCCCTTAACGGTGCAGTGATTGTAGAGTAATTTGGAATGAACCTATTTACGTAATTTACCATGCCAATTACTCTTTGTAATTCCTTTTTATTTTTGGGTTCTTTTAACTCAAGTACAGCTTTTACCATGTCCCTATTAGGTCTAATTCCCTCTCTACTGTACACACGCCATAGGTATTTAACTTCGTGTACCTTATATTGTAGTTTTTCAGGATTGAACTTAATGTTCAAATTTCTTGCTCTCTCTAGCACTACATTCATGATTTGATCGTGTTCTTTTTCAGATTCTGCCCCTATTAAAAGATCATCAAAATAGACGACTACACCAGGAATATCTCCAAAACACTTTTCATTTAATTTCTGAAACACTTCTGGAGCTATGCTTAGACCAAAAGGTAGCCTTAAAAACCTCCAACACCCAAATGGTGAGCTAAACGTACACAATCTACTTGACTCTTCATCAAGCTCAATGTGATAGAAGCCATCTTTCCAATCTAAAACACTGTACACAGATTTTTTATTTAGCCTTGCACAGTAGGGATTATTGCATAATTTCGTTTAAGAGCTTTATTTAAATCTTTAGGATCCAAACACAATCTCAGGGACCCATTAGGTTTTTCAACTATAACTAGATTGCTTACCCAACCGGTTGGATTTTCTTCTTTACAAATAATTCCATCTTTTTCTAGTTTTTCGATTGCTTGCTTAAGTTTAGGCTGTATACTTAGCGGCACCCTTCTTGGTGGCTTTGCAACAGGTTTTGCGTTTTTGTCAACTTCTACGTGTAGTTTCCCCTTGTACTTACCAATACCTTCAAATACGTCCTTATTTTGAGATATAAATCTACTCTTGGTCATTGTTGTTACAATATCAACAGGTACTCTTTGTATTAAATGTAACTTTGTGCATGCACTTAGGCCTAATAACGGCTTAGCTGCGTTACTTACACCTTCAACTATTACAAAATCTAAGTATTCATCCGCGTTTTTTGACACACAATGTAAGTTTACAATACCTACGGGTTTAATTTTATGACCACCATAGACTTCTAACAACATTTTGGTAGGCCTGACCTTAAATTGTTGATTTACACGTTTAAATTCTCTAATTGGAAGCACGTTGACTTCTGCACCTGTGTCCAACTTAAATGTGATTTGTTTATCTTCCACCTGAATGGTTTCTTCCCATTCTTGCCTTCCTGACATTACAGCATTAATGTGAGATATTGACACTTCTGATAAATACAGTACATCACTTGTGTCCGTCGTTTCCGCTACTTCTTCCTGTATGCACTGGACTTGTTTAGCCTTGCACCCCACTGCAAAATGATTAAACTGTTGACACTTTCTGCACTGTTTACCGAATGCTGGGCACTGCGCTTTCTTATGTACTGTGTTGCACTTCTTACATTTGTACTCATTATTGTGAAAACGCGGGTTCCTTGCACTGTGTTCTTTACACTTATTTTTGTTCTCTCCTGTTGTCCATGCTTTACCTGGCGGAGCTGATAACTTTTTCCCACTTGCACTTTTTCTTCGCACTTCACTAACTTGTTTGTTCTGTATGGTATCTGTTTGTTGTCTGCTCAATTCCGCTGCACGTCCCATTTCAATAGCCTTATCTAGTGACAGTTCTCCTGCACGTAACATTCTTTCCTGTAATACCTTATCACGTATTCCTAACACAATACGATCTCTTATTACACTGTCTGTTTGGTCACCAAATTCACACGTCTTAACCAGTTTCTTTAAATCGGTAACGAATGAGTCAAACGATTCTCCTTCATCTTGCACACGGGAGTTAAAAACATAACGTTCTACGACCACGTTTTTCTGGGGATTGAAGTAAGTTTCAAAAGTTTGAACAACTACCTCGTACTTCTTTTTGTCTTCATCACTTATCTCAAAAGTGTTGTAAATTTCTACAGCTTCTTCACCAACTACATTCAGTAATATGGCAACTTTGGTGGCACTGGGCTTTAAATCTTGACCGCTTGCAGTCATATAAATATCAAAATTTTGTTTGAATTTTCGCCAATTCTCACACAAATTACCGGTAAGGCAAAGTTCCTTCGGGACTTTAGCTGACTGCATTTTTTGTTTTGCTAGATGACAGTCTCACTGTTAAAAGATAACCGACTGCGCCATGTATCGTTTGTTATGATAATTAATTAATTAATACACTTAAGTGTATTACACTAGAACGTATTTATTATGAATTTATATAATTCACCTTACAGCGAACACTCATTACATCACATGCGCTGTGCTGTCACAGACTATATCGTGATTCACACTGTCAATGTGGCCTGAACCACATGACAACTACTGCATCCATTACACAAGTTCTTGGTTTAGTGTTTACATAAATAAGTAAATACAATTTCTTAATACTACCATAGGTTCCCATGTTTAAAACTACGTCACATTCATACTACCACTCATTCGATATAAATTTAACATTTAGGGCACGAAGTCCATATATATATACGGACTGCGTGTTTCTTCTAGAGACGCGACTTCCGTATTTATACGGACCAAAGAATTGTGTTATGTATGACTCTCAAATTCGTATACAAACGGATTTCGTTGCACGGATATTGTCTTTGGGGCTTGTTTTAAGGTTTTTGCCATGTTTTGGCAGTATGGTTGCACCAAAAGTGACGGGAAATAAGTTATGTTTCGCAATCGTTTTGTGTTTATATTCGTGTAATATGGCAGAACGTTGTAGAGAAGTTGTTCCAGACGATGAAATTTAAATGTTGATTGATAAATTGTCGCGTTATGGTATCAGTAACGAATGTTTACCATCTGAAGAAATTATACAGATGACATATCAGATATAGATGAGTATTTCGATGAACCATTCTTCGTTTCTGTGTTCGAAATCGATAAGTATAGTGTGTAGTGTTCTGATAAAGCATAGAAGTTGGTTCAATGCGTACTCGCGGAGAAGAATTTTGACAGTTCAATTTATTATTGATCATTGTGAAATAGTTCGAGGTGCAGTAAAACAAGAATAGAGCATTTCCTTTTTTGGTAATCACACCAATAATGTTTGCACTGTTTATACAAACAGGCTCTGTATTGATGTATCATTGGCAGAAACTAGAAACTATGCAGACAGTATTGGTCGGAACACTTATGAAACAAGAAAACTATACTTGTGCACAGGGTGCGAATTACCGGGGGGGATGAGGGGGATTTCCCCCCTCAATCACATTTTGTTCCCCCCCAAAGAAGTCAGCTGAAGTATCCCCACCGGGGATGCTCGCTTTCCCCCTCAAACTATGCTTAGTGTAACTCCAAATTTCACTGATTTTTGTTATTTCTTGTAAATTTAATCTTCTAGCTGTATTTCGAAATGATCGATGTAAACTGTTCAGTTTTGGTCATTTCTACTTACCACCTAATTACCCACTATTTTCAACGTTGTTTAGTAGAACTATATTATTATGACTACGGTTGTTACTTGCAACTATACCTTCGTACCCTTCAGTTCGTCATCGTTTGTGAATTTGAATGTACTAATTGCGTATACCATACTTGGCGAAGTTCGGATATGTCTTATTCATCCTCTATATTTGTATCGATTATCATCTTATTTTAATTTTTGTTATAACATGTTATTTCATTTTCCAGTGTACTCTTTGTTAGCACATTGTCTTCATTCCCTAGTGGGTTGTGTGTATGCAACTCAAAAGTTGCATTTAATTTGTGATAATTAGCATAGTAATCACTGCTTTTACAGTTTACGGAAATGAAATTTTGAAACTGTACTCAAAATCTGAGATATAGGTATTCTCTCGTAAGTATATGTTAACGTACACGCTGGGGGATACGCTCGTAGTGAGCAGACATGTTAATGAAGGTGATTGTTAGGTGAATAAGCGAATAATTCAAGATTTGTTTCAGCACTTGTTAATACGACTGGTTCTCCGTGTCATTGTCCGTGTCTGTATAAGCATTTCAACTGGAGCGAGTTTTTTAAAAGTTAACCCTTCATTTTTCCATCTTTTCGCTGTACAGTTTGCTGTCCACGCAATTAATGTTGTCTGAAAAACTTCAGTGTAATGTTTTACTTTATTTAAATAGCGTAGCCCATAGTGAATCAACTCATCTTCAACCTAACAGTAAAGTAATTTTTAAGTGTTGACTTTCCGTGCCCATCACGGAATCGATATTTGGAGAAAAAAAGTCGTGATGAGCATAGCTTTAGCGGAAAGTAGAAGCACAAGCTCGAAATTTGAATTGAGAGATTTTAAATATTTGGCCTTCGATTTGACCTTGATGTGAGAAATCGGGAACAGCAACAATCCATTTCTTATTTGATAGGCTAATATCTAGATTTTCTTAAAAAAAAAATGTCCGGTTTAACTGGTAATTTTAGTGGTTTTCACAAGACTGAAGTAGGTTTCTTTTCGCAACCTGTATGTATTAATGCAAAGTGGAAGCTTTCAATATGAGTGGAAAAATTAACATATGCTTGTGATCATGGCTATCGCTCGAGCCAAATTATTAACTAAATAAACCTTAGAGAGCTACGGGGACAAGAGTGAGTACAACATTAAAACACGTTCAGAAAGGTTTAGTGGGGTGTGTGTATGTCAGACAATATATATGTGCATAGTTATTGTCGGTAGATTTATTAAATTAATAAATATCTCATTTATTACAGGTCACACACACACACACACACATCATATATATATATATATATATATATATATATATATATATATATATATATATATATATATGGGGGTAAGGCATTTATTGTCTCATTTTGAAATTTGAACCTTCAGACTATGTCCTTTGGCCTAATTTTATCCCCCCCAATATAGATTATCTAATTCGCACACTGCTTGTGCACAGCATAGTGAAATCACAAAAAAATGTATATTTCACGTTTTATTCGCACAATCAGTTCAACCAACAAGTAAGACAGGAACGCAAAATATTGGTAGCGCGAAAATTGGCCGGCTGGTTGAACGGCACTTTGCAGAAACCCCCTGACACAACGAAGATGTGCAGTGTGCACTGTGAAAGGGAAAGCAAAGGGCCAGAGAGTAAAAAAGGACAGTAGGTATTATTGCCCACATTGAAACGTTGTTCTTTGCGTTTCGGAATATTTCCGTTTATCACAAACAAAAAGCAGATGTGATTTGTAACTACAGAGATCTACGAAATACAGACAAGTTTTGACAGGTATTTTTGGTGCACCCTGTGCTTTGTTTTTGGTGCAAGTAGTACATTCTATTCTCCTGTGTATCATACAATTCTCTACTGTTCGTGGGATGCATTTTTTATGTAGAAATAGTGTTATTGTACTCAGTTTGTATCTTTATAACATTTGTATTCAGGTTTATAACTTTTTTCAAACTAAAAGATAGTTTCTTTCAAAATATCGCAAATATGCCAATATCAGATATATCGGAACAAAAATACGCTAATTATTCAACGAAGAACCATACTTTATTATTTTAACAAAATTTCACATATTATTTTATTTATTGCTACTGTATGTCAATTTGAAAAAAAGCCAAAAATCCTGCCGCAAGCGGAAAAGGACAGTGCTTAAAGCCTCCGCACCCAAAGTGATAAACATTTAGATATATTAGATTAGATACATATCAAAATAAAAATCATTACCTACTGTTTTACAGAAAGTAATTATTGCAATCAACAAAAAAGAAGAAAAAAGTAAGAAAACCACCCTTTATAAATGACAATATTATTACTACCAATCATTATGTCATATTTGATATGATAATCTTCACACCAAGAGGGTACGTTGTTTAAATTTATTTTGTTATTCAGAAACTACTCATTGGAATTCCTGTTTTCTGAATCTATTAAAATCAGACCTAAGTATAAAAACAAAGAAATACTGAGCTATATAAGGTAGCTAAAGGTCTAACATATATCGTCTGGGAAAGAAAATACACTCTTATTTCGTCCTTGAAGAAAGAAAAGAATTATTTTGTATGTCTTTCATGCTCAAAATTAAATGATACATATATTTCACTTTTTGGGCTAGTTTTATCGTTTATTTCTTATTGATATGTAGTAATGCACTTGCACGCTGCTTAACACGCAGCCAGAAACTAAAGTGCTTGGAAAAGGAAAATACACACCGCAGAACCGTATGTTTCGAAACCTAACCTAATAGAACTAGAAATCACTATAAAGAAATACAAACCTAAGGGTGTAGACGAAGTTCAGGCTGAGTTAATTTTAGTTAGAGACAAAAAATTGTGGAACAAGATACTTAAATTCATTCACCTTATCTGGAACAAGGAAGAATTGCCACGAGAGTGGAAAGAATAAATCATTCTTCCAGTTCACAAGAAAGGCGATGAAGCTGATTGTAACCATTTTCGAGGCGTTTCTCTTCTGTCAACGTCCTATAAAAAACTCTCAAACATTCTATTAGCAACATTAATCCCACACGCAGATGAAATTATTGGAGGTTGTCAGTGTGGATTTAGGCGAAATCGATGAACTATCGACCAAATATTTACCATTCGATAAATACTCGAAACGAAGTGGGGATACAATACCCTGGTACATCAACTATTTATTGATTTTAGAAGGGCTTACGACTTGGTTGGGAGAGAAACATTGTACAACATTCTTACAGAATTTGGAATACCGAAAAAGCTAATTAGATAACTTAAAATATGTTTAAATATCACAAATCCCAAAGTAAAGTCCGGGTAGGAAAACTTTTGTCCACGAGTTTTCACGTCGAGAATAGTCTGAAACAAGGTGATGCGTTGTCGACATTATCATTCAGCTTTGTTCCGGAATACGCTATAAGGAAAATTAAAGATAGGAACCAGGGCCTACAGTTGAATGGTGTTCACCAGGTTATGGCATATGCTACTGATATAAATTTAATAGGGAATGTTATGAGAACAATAGAAAGAAATGCAAAGGTCTTATTAAACGCTTGCAGGGACATGGGTTTAGAAGTAAATGCAGAGAAAACTAAATACATGGAAGTTCGTCGGGATCGTAATACGACAAATTACGGATGCGTTAAAATATCGATTAATACTTTTGATAAACTGGACATTTTCAAACATATAGGATCAATATTAACAGACGAAAACTATATTCACGAAGAAATTAAGTGTTGACTAAAACAGGGAATTCGTGTTATTATTCAGTTCAAAATCTCTTGTCGTCCCAAATTCTGTCGAGAGCTTAAAATATATATAACGATAATCATGCCTGTTCTGTATGGTTGTGATACATGGTCGCTTACTCGGAAGGAAGAACATAGACTGAAAGTATTTGAGAACAAGATCCTGAGACGAATATTTTGACCCAAGAGAGACGGGAATTTCTGAAACTTCATAACGAGGAACTACGTAAATTATACGATGTACCAAACGTTGTTAGGGTCATCAGATCTAGGAGGTTCAGGTGGGGAGGTCATGTAGCAAGGGTGGAAGAAAGTAGGAACGCTTTCAAAGTCTTAATTGGAAAACCAACCGGGAAATTACCATTAGGAAGACCTAGGCGCAGATGGGAGGACAATATTAATATAATCTCGCAGAAATAGAAATACCAAGTATAAACTGGATCCAGTTGACTAAGGGTAGAAGTCAGTGGAGTCATATGTATTTGTCAACGTGGCATTGAACCTCCGGGTTCTATAGACCATAGAGTTAGTTACTTAGTTGGTAATGCACTTGCACTTTTACGTCGTTCCAATTTAAGACATTAACAAATGTTTATGATGATACTTGGACACAAATGAAATGGCACGACAGTCTATACAGTCATAAATCGGTTAGTAATTTTTCGTCCTTCCGGGCTTCCAGTTTCCAAATGTTTAAATTACTTATTTGATTCTAGTTAATTTTATGGGGGGAGGGTAATTTGTCACCTTTGTCGAGAAGTTTCCAAATAATAGTTTGTCAAATTGACTTTTTTTTTTATTGGGAAACGAACAATTATCCAAATAGACGCCACTAGGAACGAATACCATTGGGAAGGTACCTCCAACGGATTAAATATTAACCATGTTTATTGAAATCAATCAATCGAAATTTTTGATTCACTTAGTTTTACTTTTAGTTTACACTAACTAGAACTAATTCGGAGATACGGTAATCACTGAGGAGAAGATGGAGGGTAAGTTACATAATTCTAAGAAACAGGATTTTACTGCATGGTTCACAAGTAAATCGTGGTAACCTGCTTATCTGCTTTATCCCATACATACCTTTTAGTAGGTGTTAGTACGAGAGTTAAGACAGAAATACTTCACACATAAACCCACATTTACTGATCTAGGCGGTATATTTTTATGGTTGACAAAAACAAAGAATTCAAAACCATAACCATTCAAGACAAAACTTGACTATTAGATTATATTAAATTCATTAATCATTCTATGGACCACGTTACATGTACACTTGTATAAAATGGTATAGAACTCGTCAGTAAATAAATTCGATACAATATTTAGTACAAATGCAATGCTCTTGTTTTCAATAACTTATGAAACATCTAGTATATACAATTCGAAATTAATTACTTTCAGAAGTTTCAAAATTCGCTTCTAAGATATTCATTTTCAGTGTCCGCTGCTGTTCCAGGTAAATTTGTGTAATTGATGGAATTATAGATCAAAGTATTTAAATATTCTGAAGTAAAATTTGGTAAAAGGTGCTGAAATGGGAAGTAAAGGAGAACTTCCAGTAGTTCCAGGATAACGATCCCTAGCACAAAGCACTCAATGTGCATTCGTGGCTCCTTTGTAATTTTCCGCATGTGCGGGAAACACCTTCGTATTTTCTTGATATTAGCGTGTGCAGGGTCCGCAAATTGTAAAATGTACAGAAAAAATTGGTCAAATCTTAAATTTGCCCATTATATGTCGAGAACAGAACCCAACTAACCCCTGCGGTGCTTCTAACCCGTTCCTTATACTACTAAAACTCCAACTACTGCTTATAGTAGAATCTGTATAGTGAAACTGCACTATTAACATTATTCAGCACTTAGGGTATGTGGTCATTTGGAAAACCGGTCAAGAAATCATGCTATTAAAAGAAAGGAAGACTTGGAATCAGTACCTCAGACTGAATGGGGAAAAATTTATCCTTCCTTGTGGGAAAAAGAAAAAAAAAAATGCAAAATTCATACCCGAAAGATTGAAAGCCATCATGTGAAGTAGAGGATTGCCAACAAAATATTAAATATATCTAACAACACTACAATTTTGCTAGAAATTAAATTCTTTTTTGACATGGATTTAACCTGTTTTCGCTCTTTGTATTTCTTGATAGTCATGAAGTTGAGTTTTGTCAGAGATGTCTCTATTTTTCATAGGTACACAATATAGAATAATTAAATATATATACATAATTAAACATATACAAGAGAATAAACATTTTAAAAGTTCGCTTCAGACTAATATATATATTTCTCTGAAGCGAACTTTTGGAATATTTATTCTCTCTTGGAATATGTAAAGAGGTGTATGTCCGACTTCTATTTTGAGCCAGTGTATATGTTTGGACAACTTTGCGCCTATGGGAAAATATGTGTCGTTGTGAGGTATACGCAAGATAATATGATCATTGCATTAATTTACTGGCAATCAAACAATTCTGCTCGTCCGTGTCAACTTTTCGCAGTTTACTGAACATTAATTTTAACCAATTTATGTACGTAATCAATTCTTGCACATGACAATTTTAATGCAATAGCCGACTTGACTCGATAGTCGCGGCTAATGAGTTATGTAATTCATAAATATTTAATTAACTTATTTATTATACCTGATTTTTAAGGGTACGTAGGTAATTTGCTAAGGTAGTTTTCACGCAACAATTCTTTATGAATATAGTATTTGACTTCAAGCATTTATTCCTTGATAAACTACCAAATAAAAGTCAATACTGAAGACAACAGTGTTTATGAAGTGAGGTTGCTTGTGAAATACATATACTTCGTGTCTGCTTTCACGTACACAAAATTCCGTTTATTTCTTATTGTTGTTAGCTTAATTCCATAAAGTATAGCCCGCTCCCCCCAGTGTTTTTAACGAATCATAATGATTCTAACGATTCATATTAGTTCATAATGAATCGGAATCGCATGTTATAAAGATTTAAGATGTAAATCTTGTGGTAAGGAAGCTTTAGTATAAGTAGTAGTAGTTAGTAGCAATAGTAGCAGTAGTACTAGTAGTAGTGGTAGTAGTAGGAACGGTTAGAAGCCCCGCAGGAGTTGGTTGGGTTCTGTTCTCGATATAAGTAGTAGTAGTAGTAGCAATACTAGTAGCGGTAGTAGTAGTAGTGACTTCCAGTTCCGGTGACAAAGCACTGGGGGAGCGGGCTATACACAAGCCTAATTCCATTTGAATGGTGCACAGTTTTGAATTCTATCTCTGTGTTAATGCCTTCCTCACATGCCCATCGTTTACATATCACTCGTATACCTTTTTTTTTTTTTTTTTTTTTTTTGTAAATTAGATAATAGGTTATACGTGTAACTTTTCAAGGCATATGCATATAAATTGTTGCTCTCCTCTTCTAGTTAGTTATTATGTTATCACTTCAGGCCTTCGTTATAGTATTTCTTGCTACAGTATGTATGACTAATACATTATAGTCGTATCCCGTGCATGCCAATTTTGGAAGTTTAACCGGTACTGTGATACGATTTTATATATGTAAGATTTAAGAATAACTTTGCTCCGAAATACTCAGTTTTAGATAATTTTGCTAAAAATACTTTTTAACGATCAGCCCAAAAGTATTTCCTTGCTTGCAGCATTAAAGGGTTAAGTTTAGAGTTACCCCTACAGTTTCAAACCCACAAAAAAGCAGTTAAAACATTAAAAGATTTTTAGGCTAGGTTTGGTTAGTTTAGGTTAGGTTAGGTTACCCGTTATAACTAGTTAGACTAGAACAGTGACTGGAACCAGTTCTCATAGAAGCTTCAATGGCCTACGTTTAGCAGAAGGGGTCCAGCTCTTTTCTCTAAAAAATGTTACAATTTTGGTAATTTCTGTTCACATTCGGTTAGTTTATATTATATTAGTGTAGGGGTTCGGCATAATTTTCAAAAGAATGAGATAAATATGGACACATCTAAGGTTTTTATTTTCATCTTTCACACAGTCTGCTGAAAACTCCATGAATAAAGAACGATTCTCTAGTTTTAACTTAGTCGCCTTGAGTAAAATTCTTACGGTTAATTTTCTAGATAGACTGGTGTGGGAAGAACATGGTTTGAGCTTAAACAGTAAAATATGCAGTCTAAATTTTGCTTTATATAGACTACAAGGCACTGTCTCTCAACATACTTCGCTTTTATTATACTGTGCTAAGATATATTCATTTCTCAGTTTCGAAGTTATTTTTTGGGGAGTATCGCATCTTCCTTATCCATCTACCGCATACAGTTAAAAGCTGTACGTATTTTGTTTAATTTGTAACCAAGATCATCTTTTAGAGAAATATTTTAACCCCATAGAATTCCCTCGCTCCCATCTCTCTACATATACAAAAGCATTGTCTTTCGTAAGATTAATTGGCATTCCTTTACAGTTACATCTTCTACGGATGTTTATGATTATAGAAGATTGTATAATCACTTACTCCAGCATTTTAAAAACATTAAGAACATAAAGGTGTTAAGAATGGGGTGTTTAAATTTCCTGTAGATAAAGCTCTTATAGTGTTATTGAATATTTAGAGTGTAATTCTTAAACTTACAGTTAGTATATATTTAGGTGTATTCTTTGCTACTAGTTGTAATCTAATTTTTCTTTTTAGTGTTTTATTTTACTTTTTATTATTATCTTTGTAATTTGATGTATTGTTTTCTGACGTATCCTATGTGCTTGGTCTTCTGCAACCTCTATGTGCAGAAAGAATGAAAATAAACTAAACTAGACTGAACAAGTGATTTTCTCACAGAATCACATCTTACTTATCATTGTTTAATAAGGTAAGATAGGGATAAGTAGGGTAGGATCGGGTCAGCTTAGGATTAGGGAAGTTTGAACCCATTTGTTAAAATTAATATAGTGTAATTTCTTGTATTGCTATGTATTGTGAATTGCTTCCGATAAATGTTCTGCTGAAAGTGATTTTTGCCGTTTCCTTTACCACAGAGTAGGAAAGTACAAGAAAGAGTAAAATAGGATTGAGACCTAAAGTAAAAGTAATTGAAAAACTTATTAACTTCAGAAAACCCGCTCCAATTATTATTCTTACACAGACACGAAAAATGAATTACTTTCGTAATATGACACTAAACGGTCATATACGCACCTACCCCAACACACCTGCCTATTTCGGATGGTACTCCTAATACTGATCAATAAAAATGAAAGTTTTTAGTGTAATTATGGTAGTAGTTGTTGTATTAAAATATAAATTATTTTATTGGGAAATAGTATTTTGATTTGTTAGAACTGACAACCTGAGCATAAGAGATAAGTTTATTTTTTTAATATGTGGAAGTTAAGTAAAAGAACAGTTTTACCTCTGAATGCTTGGACCACAATTTTATTAACAAAATTATAATTTTAACGAAAGGAGAATAAGAACACTATATACGTTTTCTCAGAGTTGCTATTAACACGTCAGTACACGCCCCCCAATTGTAACATGAGGACACGCCATGACGGCAATTTGCTCACGCAAGTTTTGATAGCTAATTTCAGTATTTTTACATTTTTATTGAGAGTGAAAAATTTATTCTATGAAATTTTGACTTCTTAGCTTATTATAGACACTTTCAGTACCTAAAAAAGAACCTAAAGATTTTGGTAAAATTTTTGTTATGTTTTCACAGTTTTTGAATTTTCTATTACAACACGAGAACACGCCACGTTAGCATATTGCTGCACTCTTGAATTTACAAAGTAACGCCAGAACACGCGCTGTGAGCAAATTGCCGCATTAGCTATTTGGGCTATAGGAAATTTTCTCCGTCATATTGACACACGTTTTATTATTACAAATACAAAAAAAAAGTACAAAAACATCATTAATGTACTAGAACAGTGATGTTATGAAACTAGTCCAGTGAAATTTAGAACGTATATTTACATGTCACCTTTTCCGTCCTTATCGTTTACAGCTGGTCCTTGGCCACGTTCGGTGCAGTTTGTACATGATGGTCTTATGTTTTTTGCATATCGGAGTGTTGCAGTTGATGCATAAGACAGTAGTTTTCCTGTTCTTTCTACGAGGGCAGATACCGCAAACTCTATTGTGACTTCGCTGATCAGGTGCTGCTTGAGGTTCTTGTCTAATTGGCTGAATATTTCAACTAGCCGGTCCTTTATTGACCTTGCGATTGGGTAGTTTGCAGCTATTCTTATTTGCGCATGATCCGAAAGAAGCTGTCGGTCAAGTGATTTCAAGAAGTCTTTTCTTGCAGGCTTCTTGAATTCATCGTCTTCCATGTTGTTGGCTTTCCAAATAACAAACGAATTTATTTCACCAACATTCAATTCAAAGAAAAACATTGTTAGTGGCCAGCGATTTGATACACGCGATACGCTATACTCTTTTGCATGACGTCACTGACATCTACACCACATTTGATTTGTTGTAAAAGGTAATTGATCGTTTGCATGCATCACCTGTACTTTCACCAATCTCATCGTCCCCCTGCCATGTGGAAAGTAATACAATATACTTGTTATTTGCAGCTTTGTACGATACTAGTGTCACCTGTTGTTTTACTCTTCAAACAATACGTTTAAAGAATGAGCAAACGGCCCTTAAAATACAACACTTAACACTAGAACACGCCCGTTAGCAGCCTGCTCACAACAATCCTTATGTGGTTACACGCGCCGTTAGCAATTTGCTCACGGTGACCAATACACACCCTTCCACTCCAAAACCATGCGCATGACGCAAAGCCGTTCAGGGTCAGGTAGAGGTGGGGTGGGTAGGGGATAACTCGGCCCCTCCGCCCCTATTGTCTTAGAATAAGGAAAGTGCAGGTGTTTTTGCAAAACTGCGGCAATTTGCCGCGGGTGCGTGTAACGACGAGTTAAGTTATATGTCACAACCATATGTTCGCAAAAAGAACAAAACTGAAAGCTCAGACATATGTTAATGAAGGTGACACATGCATATATGAGAACCTGTAAGTCCAAATTTCGTTCTCACGTACATAGGTGCCTCTATTCCCTCCGTCTGCCACATTTGGTAGTTGCCAAGACCAATGGTGATCACCCGGTTCATTTAATTACAAATTTTTAGTTGTTAATTTGAAATTAGATCCTAAAACTATGATTTTTCAGAAATTAAAAGTCCCATTAGGTTATATTACCTTTGTCCCTTAAGGACAAGTTATTTTCAAAAGAAAACTTTAATAGTTCATTCAGATTACAATCTCAAGATCTTTTTCTTTTCTTATAACCACACTTAATCAAAACCTTGTAACATATTAGCATCTCCATTTATGTATTTATTTTTTAAATAAAATCTTCGTCCTCAAAACAACTTACTCTGCTGCTTCATTCTTTTTGATACGGAATAATCTCAATACATGCTGGTAGATATTTTTCGCACAATTGCACTGAGCATATCATATAATAAATAATACAACAATGCCATCTGTCGCAAAACATTCCTACATCTGTCCTACTTTTTTTTGTGTAAAAGTATGAACTAGTGCGTGTAATGTTGAACTTACACTTGCATTAACTCTTATGTGATAAAGAGCACACTTTGCATTTCATATTTCTATTTTATTATACATGTGAAAAGTAAGAGGCCGATATACTTTGATTACTTACACAATCCTATTCTGAAATAAAGTAAATCATTTCTTCCGTAGGTTTTACATATTTTCTCCTAAAATAGAATAGCACCTTTTAATGAACGGTGATAAGAAGAAACCAGCTTTTTATTATTATACTGAATTTGAAGCTGTTTAAGAATTTTCGTGAAATTTTATTGATTCTTTTGTTTGTTACGTTGAAATAGAATTTTTATTTTTGTCTCGTGAATCGAACCCTTTTCCAGTCATGTTTGGTGATGTTATCTTTCTGTTTCTAACTTGTTTCGTCGTAGCACGGGGCACTTCTACCTCAATTTAAAAAACTTTTTCTTTTTTAATTGTGTACTAAGAAAGATAAGAAACACGAAATTCTTATGTTGGCCGATAGTCCCACCGCCCACTCTCTCGCTGGTAAAATCTGAAATGACGCTACTGTATTAAGATGTGGATTTCTGTCAAGTTTCTTTGTCTTCATCGAATGGGTACAGTTTGTTTTTTTTCTTTCTTTTCTTCTCCTTTAGCCTAAACGGCATAACCGTGGGGCGTAAAACTGAAAACTCAAAAAACTCTTTCTTTTCTTTTTTATGTGAATATAAATGAAGCTTCTAACCAGCCATTTATACATCGTGAAATTAATATAGCTGTAGAGCCTTTTATTTCTAGTGGATCATCAGAATGATCGCTTACAAATGTTTTCAGCAGTCACTTCCATGTTCTCTTTAGATAAATATTTTAAATTTTCTTCAACATGAAGATTAATCAGTCTCTCTCTTCTGGCACCAAATCAGAAGGTATTTGTGTTTAACTACCTAGCCTATAAACACAATTATTTTTTGAAGTACCGTAATAAACAAAAGAGTTTTCAATAAAGAAATATATAATACATTATATGCAAAGTCAGTTGATAAAATTATACACATTTCAAATTATAAAGAACAAATTCATGCAGTATATTTAGATCCTACCATTGTTATTTTGTGTTATTTATGTTCTACGTATTACATACCTTAGATGGGTTTTTATGTGTGTAGTTTGGTTTCTTGGTGATATTTTCTTCTTAGTTGTATTGCGGAATTTTAACTTTCTGTTCATCTACAATGAAAAGAACCATAATCTAAAACGAGTTTCTCATTATTATGAAAGCTTTAATTGTAACTTGCTACATGCAGTGCTGGATTAAGCTTCGTCGGCGCCCAAGGCACAAACTTAATGTGCGCCCTTCTCAAAAAAAGAATAGTCTTTGCAATATTTTAAGGCTAATATAAAATTAGCGAACATATTGAAATAAATCGTGAAGGATAAAAATCAATAATCGAAGTAATAGACCTAGTACAAACAATTCATGTGTTATACCTAAAATTATGCAACGTATTAAGAAAGTAAATTCACCAGTCATCAGGCATAAATGAAGCTGCTTCCGCCGCACTTTGTTTGTTGCAAACTCGTGTATAAGTTCTTGAAAGTTGATGTGTCCATCAGTCAAGATGTCTGCTTCGATGTGGAGAATAGATAACTCGTTCAGTCATTTGTTACACATGGTTGAACGGAGATAAGGCTTCAGTCTTTTTACAACCGAAAACGAACGTTCAGCTGAACATTTTGTTACAACAGTACACAAAAATATTAATGCAATATCCACATTTGGAAACACAGATTGCAACTTTTCTTTCAGATAAACGCTAATGTTTCTGCTTATGAGTCACAGATTCCTCTGGTTTTCACAAGCCCCGAAAAATGCACATATTTATTTGGAAATGTTGATTGTAGATCAGTTTCATATGCAGCTTGAAGGTTGGCTGTGCGTTCAGAAATAACACAAGAAGGACTTTACAGAAACTTACTAAAAACCATGAAGTTGCCAGGCATTATTTTATAGCTTTCCTTTCTTTTAATTAATCAACGTGCAATTTATCAAGAATAGGAAGAAACATCTCATCTTTAAATTTTTCTCTTCCTGTTGGAACAACCTCATTGTCTCTTACTTCATCAGCTTGAATGCTGCGTTTTCTAAACCTTTTATAACTACACTCGTAATCCATATTAGTTTTCTCCATGGATTTTTGCTCATAAGAGTCGAACGTGTCACAAAGAGAAGTTATAAAGTTCACAAGTGATTCAACTAAATCATGTACTATTGATAAATCTATGTTGACACTTTGTAATTTCACGGCGACACTGGAATCTCTGCAGTATATCATTCTGTGATCATGAAAGCTGTTTCCAGCCTGTTGATTCAAGAGAGATAAGGCCTCATTTCGAACTAAAGGTTTCTCAAAAGGATAATCGCTTACATAGTAAGGGTCTCAATTACACTACCCCAGTTTTCATATATACATGTACAAGCCTCCTCTCGTGGTGGCCAACGTGTCTGTAATAAAGATTTTAGTGTTTTCTTTCCTGGGTACATGAAAGAAGCAAGTGAATTCCAGCGTTTTGTTGAGATGAAAAAATAAAATTGTAAATATTTTGAAGCATAGTGAGAAAAAAACACGCTTCTGTAGAAAAGCTTGCTGCATTGCTTCCGTCCAAATTCAAAGAATGAGCTGCGCAGGGCACATAATATGCTTTAGAATTTATTCCTTTAATTCGAGCCTGTAAACCTGTATATGCCCCTGACATATTGCTGGCATTGTCGTACAACTGACCTCTGCAGTTAGTAAGGTCAATAGAATGTCTGGTTAAAATACCTATCTCAGCTTCGGATAGATTTTCCGACTTGTGACCTGGATTTGACAAACGAAAAAAGCCTTTCAACAAGTTTACACACTTCATTAACAAATCTTAACACAAAAGCTAACTGATCAGTATGCGAAATATCTGGAGTTGAGTCAACTATTATGGAGAAATATTTGCTTTGTTTTATATCATTAATAATTTCTCTTCTCATTCTATCAGCAAGCAGTTCAACAACTTCATCACAAATTGTAGAAGACAAGCAGCTTGTATGACATTTTCCCCGATTTCCATACCGTTCAATGTGTTCCGCAAGAAATAGATCAAACTCGACAATAAGCTCTAAAAAACATCATGTATTGCCCGCTGTGCAGAGAATTAAATTTTTCTTCGTGACCACGTACGGGAAGCCCGCGACTTGTCAACTTCTTTACGACAGAGAAAGCTCTTCTTAAGATACTGACCCAGTACGTATGTTCTGTCAGAATATGTGATTGAAAATGGTTCTCAAGGTTCCAAGAGATTTCCTATCTTGTTAAGAGTGCCAACTTGCAGTTTTGTGTTCTTCAGAATTTTCGTGTGATACTAGAATATTTGAAATGTTTTTCCAGTCTGAAATGCCGTGAGTTGCGATCCTTGTCTTGCCTTTCAACAACCTACATGATGCACAATAAACGGCGCCAGTGCTACACTAATATACGAAATAATTCCGCAAAATCGATTCGCCATTTACAAGTTTACAAAAAAAAAAAAAAAAAAAAAAAAACACTGTTATTTATAAATCTTGTCTTACCTGCTATGAATCTTTGCGATTTAGAAAAATAGTTTCCAGTATTCTGATTAATTCCACGTCAATTGTAGACTTATTCAGTCACCATTCGGCAGTATCGTCACTAACGAAATTTGCATTCTCACTGTCACAATCACTAAATTCTACAAACTAAGGAGACATTAAGTGCACTTTCTTTCTCCGCTAAACCCACAATATTGTCAACATTTTTCGCTTCACCGAGTTCACTCGATGTAACCACTTCCACTTCACTTACTGAACTGCTTTCGGAAATCACTTGTTCCTTTCGCCTAAAAAATGTGTCAACTGTACTAAGCTTTTTCTGCAAGGTTGCTTCTTTTTCACGCTTTTTGTTTGCAAGTTTACGATAAGCCGCTCCAAATTATTTTGTTAAGTTGTATGAGGCAATGAAAAAAATATGTCCCTTAATACAGATCACAATTTTTCATTTTATCCTAAAGTTATACAAAAATGGTTACTCGGAAAAAAATGATAATAACTTGTTACATTGCCTATAGTATTAGAAATATAATAAAGAAAGAATAATCCTTCTACGCTAATTAGTTTAGAAGTTATATGGCATAAACTAAGTGCATGTGAGAAATCTAAGATGGCAGACTATTTATTCAAAATGGCGGAGGTTAATGAGGAAGAGGTCATGAACAAATTCCAGAAGCTCCCATCTTTTTATTCGAAATGTCTTGGTTTGGCCCGTTGTTGATGTAATTTGACGGCTGTTTTCCGTAATTATAATTTTTTTTTTATCTGTGTGTGTAGTGATGTTTTGAAAGCAATCACAGGTGTCAGTTCTGAATATATCGCAATTGATTTTGGGTTTTGAATGTGTATTGATTCTTGCGTTTGATTGACTTCAAATGGTTCAGAGTACAGATAGTGTCTAGTTTTTATGTAGTTAAATTCCTTTAAAAGTATTGAAAGAACTAAAAGTTTGATTTGCCATCACAATAATGCTAAATTAGTTTGTATGCTGGAAGCAACAAATGATAAATAAAATGATATATATTGAAAAACGGGTAGAATAGACATGTGAGAGGAAACAATCTAATATAAACAGAGGACCATATTGCCTACTCTATAATACTTCTTTGCTTACCTCTACTCGAAATCGAAATTTAGTATTCATAACTACATTTGTATCAATATTATCGTGTCATGTATGTTGGTTGTATTATGACAAGTTAACTTCCTGTAATCTGCATTAAGATAAATGTATTCGCTGAATTTTACTAGTTATTTCGAGCGTCCAGCAAGCAGAATAAAGACCATTACTAATGTGAATACCCATAAATTAATTAAGACAATTCGTTTTGTATCCATAGCAAATAAACTTCGCTTGTATCGCATTTACTCAAACATGTCATTTTAATCACTTATCTGAAGTGCTTTTACACTTGTCATACGTACAAAATAATAGTTAGCCGAATCATATTACAAACAAAATTTAAAAAACTGCTAGCATTTAATGTACGTTTTGTAAAGTTATGAAAGTGTGCTTTGCTTTGACCATTATGGCGAACGACACAATAAAGCAGATGAGTTTCCACTGGTGTATTTAAATCTTTAATGATTACTTCAGCTTTAGTAAACTAAACTTTTAAGTAGATAGGCAGTTAATGCTGTAATCACATAAACAATCGAAAGTATATTTTATTCACTTTCTTTCTCTTTTCAGATTATAGTCGCGAACCTTACGCCGTTAGAAGACACTCAGTGGCGGATGAAGATCGATCCAAAGAGTATAATACAATTCAAAGTGTAATAAAGAAAGTGGAAAAATTATGTATGAGTAAGAATATGGTAATGGATATTGCGTAATAATTGTGCGAGCAACTCTGGAAAAGGAGAGCGTGTTTTAATGTAATATACCAGTTCTCTCATAAACAACTTACTATGCTATTCCGTGTCGGTTTAATTGCATCTTTCTTGGAGTTCATAAACTTATAATAACGTCCGTGAGTCGAGTTTAAAATCCCTTCATAGATATATTTGTTTTTTGAAGAAAATGAACATATTAAAATTAGTCGAATAATTTTAAAATGACTCAAATCAGTATGGTTTTTAAATAATTAAGTATCTTTTTTATGCCATTTTTATCATAGTATCATTTTTCTGAATAATGTATGTTTAGCGGCCGTTATAGCATCGAAGCTATAATTCTCAGTAATGTAATATTGTAACTAGCTAAAAATTGCTTTCTATGTAGCTATGACTCTTTTCCTTCAATGTAACACTATGAAGTTTCTTTTAGTGCTTTTGAAATTTTTCATATCTCTCAAATACTGATTAGTGAGGGTCTGAAGGGTCATTGTAAACAACTGTTGAGTTTACTAAATGACTTCTTACTCTAATGCTTGGATTGAAGGTGAAATAAAAACAGAAAATGTGTCTATAGAAGATTGCAGTTACAGCAAGTATAATAGTAATGAAAGTGACTTGGAATGTAAATATCCCCTTCCAACGTGTTCTTTCTCATATTTGAATTGTATTAACTTAGAAGATGGAACGGATAAAAAGGACGACTTTAAGTTGTCCGTCTCTTTTGAAGGTCATGAGGATAATGCAATAGGAGAACCAGACAGTAACACATCTGACATTATTGGGAGTCGCATCGAAGAAAATGTTCCAGGAAATGCTGTTCCAGATATTGTTAGCAATTCTCAGGAAATCAGGTTCGTTTGCATGTCGGCTTTTCTTTGTTATATATTTTTCAACACTTTCAGTACTGTTTGCTTTTTTTTTTTTTTTTTTTTTTTTTTACATTAGACTACTTCCACTGCAAATAGTTTGGTAATATTAGAGAAACACATAACTTAGTAGCTAGCATTGAGATTTTTATTTTGTACTTAAGTACGATGCGTTAGGTTACCCCTAGGACGTTTAACACTAGAAGGACCGAACGGTTAATTTGACAGTTTTTCTGACTTTTCCCGTTGTTCTTCTCTAACCATTTCACTTAGAAATCTGAAAGTACCTGAGCTTTTATCATTAATAGAGTAGACTATGTGTAAAAATTTTGGAGACTGTCACATCATTATGGGAGACGCTATGCCGCAATATCCCAGAAAGACCAAGGGGTCATTTTGACTGCTTGCTTATACTGGCACTGAAAATATTTTGTTTGCAATTGATGGTCAGTAATTTGGTTGCAATTGTGGTGTGTGAAGTCATTGTTATTGTAATAACACTTTTCGCGCGCACAAAAGGAATTATCTCCGAAAGAATAAGGAATTGTATTCCACTGACATTTACAAAAACCGTAGTGATAAAGCACTGACAGTTTATCAAGTGTCTTCCTTTATACCATTTTCATTATGGTATCATTTTTCTCAATAATATATGTTTAGCGGCTGTTATAGGAAGTGTAAAAGAATCAAGAGTGTAGCTATTTTCAGTGCCATTCATAAGACAGTTCGTGTGTCATAAGATAAGAAGAATAAACTTGAGACTGACTTTATTACAACAAAACAAAATTTGGTGTCAATATCGTTGACCAGATGCTTCGGAAATGCTCGGTAAAATGACCCAGTAGGAGGTGGCCGCTTCATGTGTTTTATAATGAAGTGGATATAGCATGTCTCAAATCCTGGATTGTTTATAAGTAACGAAAATATATATATAACCAGAAGGCAATGTTTGACTAAAGCTGAGCATGTACAGGGCAAGAGTTACAGTTTGTCGGATGCTGATGAGCGACCACGGTGCAAAAAGAGAAAACAAAGTCAAATTATGCTATGTAATGACAATAAAACTACGGATGTGTGTAAGATGTGTAAGAAGTGAGTTTATAGAAAGAGTGTCGGAAGATCGGAAGAAAGTGTTTTGTAAGAAATCTGTTTCTCATTAATGTTCAATTTGGAAGAGATTGCAACATTGCAACAGAGAAGTAATTGATATACATGTAAACTGTTTCTGTATAAAACATGAAAACTTATTTTCATCAATACGCAATAGACATTCTGTGGTAAATGAAAGTATTTCAAAATTATTTCAATATTGTTTTACTCTTTTAGTTTAAAATTAGTTTTTTGCATGTGTGGCTATTATAATATTGCAGGAAATACATGACATTGCAGTGGATATCTAAGATATTTACCTCCAATCTTTGTTTGCAAAATTTCTTTTTCCAATGATATTTCAAAATTAGTCTGAAATTAAATACACAACGTAAAGAGTTTTTAAATTCAAATTTAAATGTATACTTCTTATCGGAAATATATATAACAAATGTTATATACTTGTTAATTTCTAGTAACGGATTATGAAGTTATTAAACTATTAAAAATTATGATTGGCAAATTGAAAATCAGATGGTATCAAATAATACTATAGAAAATATACAATAAATCGCCAAAAATCTGCTACCACCTTCAAAAATAATTTAGCGGTCAAAGTGACCGCATGATCCTTAGAGGGGTTAATTTTCCCGGTCCTAGTGTTAAGAGCAGCTTTACGTGCAATTTATTAGTGAATGTAAACAGAAATAGCAAATTTGGCATAAGTATGCTAAATGGCTTGTGCCTAATCAAAATTAGATCTCCATATGCTATATACAGTAAAACAACCTTACAAAAATCAGTTCTTTGGAAATTTTGATAGTCAGCAGCTTTACATTTCTTTCCAACACCGAAACTATATGAGGCATAGACCTACAGCTTAATGTTGACTCCGAAGCAGAAGAATTCACATTGGGATTAAACTCACTGCTTTTGAATTGAGTTCAAATGCATGGTTAATAGGAAATGAGTAATTGCCGAGACGAGAAAACGTAGCATTAAGTTGATATACCCAGGTATATAACTACAGGAAAATGTATAAAATGTCAAGATATCAACATGTTCCTTCCAGAATTGTGATAAATACAGATCTATAATTTTATTTACTTAGAGATCTTCATCAGGAAGTAAAGCCCTCAAGCCCAGACGTTGATTAGGTTCTGAATGTCGATGTGATATTTTGCACTATGTGTGCTCTTTCTAATAATATGTTACGTAATACTTAATTTTCATATATGTGGAGTACAGAGATGTGGATTTCAGGTTAAAAGAGATTTTAAGCCACCTCAGTATTGATATCCTAAACTGCAAATAATTCCAAAATAAATAAATAAATAAATAAATAAAGATATTAAAATGAAAATCTAAAACTATTATTATTATTATGATTACGAAAACCTATAAATGAATATTTTTGTAATAAATATTTAAATAGGATCCGCGATGGCTTAGTAGTAGAGTGCTCACCTCTGGTACATAGTGTCCCTGGTTCGATTCCAGATTTCAAGTTGGTTTTGTGGTGGAAAAACATCGTATGTTCGAGTTTTCTTGAGGTTCTTCCATTCCCTCCCACTTCCTTCATTCCAACATTTCATCCAACTCATTATCACCATCCACCTTAGCCTCGGTGCATAATCGTGGGGCATTCAACACTCTCGCTGTATATATGCAGTAATGTCTACCCGTTGGAAAAGTTAACGCTACGCTAGTGAATTTTATACAGGATGTCATTGACGTATATTAAAATTTTAACAAATCAATTTAATTACGGAATGCGTTTCTATGGTAAATGTATTCATATTTACTTTTTTTGTATGAAGTAGTTCTAAATATTGCTTCGTTGTCCGAGAAATATTTTAAACCGTAATAATGCTTGCTATTTTCCATATTTGGAACACTGAGTATTTAAGAGCAAGAACGTTCATTAAAACTCGTTATTTACAACAAGTCATCACATACTTACATTCAGAAATTTTAGCTACACAAGAGGGAACTAGATGTTTACTATATTTAGGAAAAGTATAAGGGTTACTAGTATCAAAACTTTATTTTGAAATAAATAATTTGAAGCTGATGGAGATGCTAATTTTATGTAATCATTCTATTCATTTATACTTCGTCCGGTTGGTGGATCACACAAAATATTTAATTCAGCAAGCAATCTTCCACTAGTTAACTAGTCAGTGTTTCGATCTTTATAAGAGTCAAGCAACGGAATGTTACCTACACTTCAATGAAGTGACGGTGTAATTCACTAAACTGTACATAATTTCAATTTTATGTCAACTTTGAAGGACATTTTCAACTTGTTCGTTCTCAGCCAGCTATAAATTCTGGATTTTGTTATTTGTGTGACAAGAAAGATCCAACGTTATTTTCCATAAAATATAGAAAACTTTATATGGCATCATTCTCAACCAATCCAAGGAGTGGCAACGTTATTTTCAACTACATTGGCTTCTTATAACCTACAGGTAACGTGTGGGATTACCAGTTGAAACCACATATAATGCAGCAATAAAAACTAACATTAACTCATTTAAATTTATTGAATGTTAACTTTCATTTAATGAAAATCCGTGCATTGAGTGTCTTTTTTTTTTTTTTTTGTATTATACAAGTTCAAAGCTGCAAATGTGTTTCTTCGTTGTTTCTCATGAGACTATCAAGTCCACTTTCATAAGTTCAAACGTTCCTTAGCTTTTCATGCAGAAGGCAGGTCCAGCTATTAAAGTATGACCATTGTTTGCAACTAACACTATATGGATAGAAACTATAATTAGCGCGTTTCTTCTGTAATAATACCGTGCATATACGTTATTATTGATGATCCGTAGGGTATACTGGATAATAGGAAAAAAAATAAAAT
Organism: Thermobia domestica; assembly: GCF_964235325.1. NCBI lineage: Eukaryota > Metazoa > Arthropoda > Insecta > Zygentoma > Lepismatidae > Thermobia > Thermobia domestica. The sequence goes on from NC_137471.1 coordinate 38,254,035, forward strand.
TGTGAAGATCAAGACTAGTGATCATTATTCGTTGTGAAGCAGGAACGTACCCTAATATCCCCAAGAGTAAGAAAGAAAGACTATTGAATTCATAGATTACTCATTTCTTATAAACTGCTGATTTTGCTCGAAGAAAAAAAAAAAACTATAACATAGTTCTGTAAAATTCTATCTTCATTTTAACGCCCCATGATTATCCGCTTTAGCCTAAATCGACGGATGATTAAGGTAAAGTGAATGATAGTGGAAAAATTGGTGGAATGAGAATGTGAGAGGAAACGAGAGTATTCACAGAAAACCCAGGGACACAAAGTTCACCATAAACTTTTTACGCTGGAGATGATCAAGGGACCTCAGGCACCAGAAGTAAGTCCTCCACAGAGCGATCCTGCTTCGGCTTGGAGTCTGTCAATGTAACATTTATCATGGAATATTCTAGATGATATAGAGTTTCGATCATGTGTGTGTTAATCCTCAGTGAATTCTCGACCATGTCCAACAATTTTAAGTCGTTTAATTTAGTTTTCGGTTAAGATCCAAGAATTCATGAGATGCATAAATTATTTAACCATTTTAATATGTTCAGTACGGTCCACTACAACCAAAACTGCAACGATAACTTTTATATAGTGTTTGTGTATATCCAGCTTTAGGGCAACATCCTTTAAATATCGCATTAACCAGAGGAAAAGGAAACGTCAGTTAAAAATTGTACTGATTAATATTGATTTGTTTGTTGATTATGCCTTGTGTGTAAGTTGACTCCTGTATTTTACCCTTTGTTATTGCAGCAAATGGTATTAAGAGACTTGTTTAATTATTACAGTAACGATATAACGGTTTAAATAATCAAACTATAAGGACGCATGTAAGTTTGCAGAATTGTATAATACAAATATTACTATTTGTATTATACACTTTTGCAAACTTTTGCAAACATGTTGGATTTTTAAGTTACTCCATCTAATGTGTTATTATTTTCACGTTGGGTAGTGCATATTAATTATTGCACTAGACTAGTGCACCTTACACTGTCAAAAGAGATATAATTCTAGGGCAAAATCAGTATAATCCTTCTTTTAATCAGTTTTTGTTAAGCTAATTTCTTTCTTTGATTCTCCGTACTACTTGGTTTTATTTCTTCGTATTTCCAATTCTAACTTTAATTTCTGAGCCCTTGTTTCTAATTGTTTCACTTTCCCCATCATTAATATTATCCCGATTAATACTTGATCGTGATTTTGTCTGAAAATAATATGTTACTATAGTTTCTTCATTTTATTTACAGCTTCTCTTTCCTTTTCCATGTTACTTGTTCGACTTTTACTTAAGTTCTTTTCTGTCAATTCTGGCTTTCTTAAGGAATTACATTGCGACATTACTTTAGCCTTTATCTGAATTAACTTGCTTTGTTTTGATTTTTTCAATATATAAAAAAGGTATAAACCAGTAAATATTAATACTGTTACTCCCTTTAATGATGAATTAGACTCCCATTTGTTATTAAGGGATAATTTGTGATACTCATGTAAGTTCATGTTCCTTTACAATCTGTTTTTCATACTTTGTTCATGATCTTTTAAAGTTAAAAGTTTACTTCTTGCATCTTTAAAAGTTAATTGTTTTGATTCTTCATGTAAAATTTCAATTATTTATTCTTCTTATTTAAAAAAGGTTTAACCCATACCCCTGATTTAATTTAAAAAACGAGGTCTTTATTAAGTTTCTCCTTTTCATTCCAGTTGTTTGATTTCGCGATGTCCATAAACTTGTCTACTGACTGCAATGTTAACTCATAAATGACGAAGATCATGAATTACGTACACGTTTGACTTTTACTGCAAATGTGAGACCACTTCGCTCACTACTTAGTGTTTCTGATTTTTCTGATTTATATTTTCCCGTTCTATTTTTCTGATTCTGATTTTGTTGTTTCTCCCATCCGTATTCTATCGCTTGTTTCGTAGTGCAGATGATCTACAAAAAAATTGTATAAAATTGAAGTAAGAATTCTCAAATCTGAAATTTACATGTATGATATTGTTATATTTTTGTTTTCATAATTTTACTTGATATTGTGAAACTTGAAGAATGGAGTATACTATCTACACTATTGAACTTGATTTATCATTCTTGTCAATCTAATCCTGAAGCACTTTTGCCTCCACAATTAGCTTTAAAATGCGAATGTAACATCTTTAATTGTACTTACGTGGTTACAAGGAATCGTTTTAGCACTATCCGTCAATTTACTTATGTAATATTTGTAAATTTTCAACAATTAACCAAGGATTGTAAATTCAAAGTACTTTCTTGCTTAGAGAATTCAATATCGGAATAGAGTTCAACATGTGTTTCATACATGAAGTTCTTTATTTCTTTCCGAACCAGGGCTTGCTGTACATTGCACATTCAAATTGTCCTCTACTATAAGCGTGTCTGACATTCATGTTGCTACTCTGCCCAAATTTCTATGAATGGGAGAAATAATTACAAACAGTGATTTTGATTACAAAGTAATAAATTCTTAGATTGTGAATGAACTTAATGAAAATTTTGTCCCTTTTATTTTAAAGATAATTATTTAGATTTGATTTCACGTAAGCTCGTTTTCGATATTGATTTGATTTAATTGTTGCGATATAGAAAATATATGCTTCGGCACTTAAAAACTTGGACACTTCTACTATTTCTTGGTATTATCTACTCTAGTTTGGTTGCGGTGTCACCTAAATCCACGAGTTGGGTCTTCTGTTTCTACAGAAGCTTACAACCTTTGAGGAGCATGCATAGAAGGTACTGAAAGATTTTTTTTTGCGTTTTTATTTATTTGAGATGATAATATGTTATTCCAGCATATAGAGTAAAATCCACAATTTTTTCAGTATATTGTTTGTACTTGCTGTCATTGTGAAATTACTACTAGTGTCAGTTACTTTTGTAAACACCATACTGGAACAATAATCAGCGCAGCGAAATGGTTTCATCAAGTAAGATGCGAGAAAAGGAGATGAAACACCGAAGATTGGAAAGCTTGTTACATTTGTGTTACACATCGTGTAATATTCTGCCGAGAAATTACTCTATTTCAAAAGTACAGAACTTGCGTAATACTATGTTTGTACCAGTTTTAAATTTAGACAAAGGGTTCAAAGTCCTTCAACTTAAGGCTTAGCAATAGTAATGTTTTCAGTCTACATTTAACGTACGCGTAGATTTGTATGTTATAATTAAATGTAATACTGTCCATATGTGCAATATGTTCTCATTGTTTGGGCAATTGAATGGTTATAAAACCTGTCAATAGCGCAAATTTTTTTAAAAAGTAAATAGTATGTAATAGGTGCATAGTTTCTATCTTCAGTACGTCACTAAATACGCAGAGGATAACTAATTCATGAAACTATTACTATTTGCAAAAAGTCATTTTTCTTGTTTTAGATGTATTACGACAAATTAATGAACTGATTAGAAGTTGGATAATACTTATTTCAATTTTCATTTCCTTGTACATTTAAATTTTTTACAGGTTCCACAAACATACACTTTCTACAGAGTACAATTCAGTTATTTCACGAGTTGAAAAATTTCCTCATTCAAAAGAACCTTATACAGAAGGGGAATGTCATGAAAGATTTCCTGTACGTTCAGATGTAAAAGGAGACATAGTAAAGGATAGAAATGACAAACCCTATACGTGTGACGAGTGCGGTAGAAAGTTTATTCGAAGAACTAGTTTTGCAAAACATGTAATATCACATACAAGCAAAAAATATTATATTTGTCAGGAGTGTGGAAGAGGATATATTTATAAATCAGATTTGAAGCATCATTGGCTCAGACATACAGGTGAGAAACCTTATATGTGCGAGGAGTGTGGGAGAGGATTTACTCGAAAATCAGTCTTATTAAGACACATGCAAATACATAATAATGAGAAACCGTATTCTTGTCAGATGTGTGGAAAGGGATTTAACGATCATTCAAATTTGAGGTCTCATATCTTAACACACATAGGCGAGAAACGTCATACCTGCCACGTATGTGGAAAGGGATTTGTTCATAGTTCAGGGTTATCTGTACACATGGTTATTCATACTCGAGAAAGACCTCACAGCTGTGACAAATGTGGGAAGAAATTTAGCTATAAATCATATTTAAGAATCCACCTGTTAACGCACACGGATGATAAACCTCAAAAGTGTGATGTGTGTGGCAAGGGATTTATTCAGAAGTCACAAATGAAAATTCACATGTTAAAACATACAGGCAAGAAATCACACATATGCCAGGTGTGTAAGAAAGAATTCAGTGACAAATACAGTTTGAAAGGCCACATGTTAAAACATACAGGTGAAAAACATCATTCATGCATGAAATGTGGGAAGAGATATGTTCGAAGAATAGATTTGGGTAGACACGTGGCTCTACATACGTGAGAATGTACATGTGAAGAACTTAAAAAATCAACTTCAAGAAGCCTCATTGTTCTACATGAAGTTGTTTAACCTCATCTAATTAACGATTGTGTGAGTGAAAGATTTTGAAAATTAATTGATAGAAATAAAAAAAATTATATATATAACTCAATAGTGTGTGAGGATATTCAGTAGTATATTCGAAAAAGTACCTTTTAATGCATGTATTTGAAAACCTCGTTCGCACCAGATTTCTAGAGAAGAATTTGAGCTCCCTCGTGGCTAAGTGGTTAGCGTATGCGCCTTTGGCGCGGGAGACCCAAGTTCTATTCCCGGTGGGAGCTCATGTGGTTCGGATTCCACGTTAATCAGTAGGTCCACGTCTCATAGAGCCTCGCTGCTGAAATGGACGCTAAACTAAATCAACTCAACTCAACTAGAGAGGGATTTATTCAAGCAGTAAGCTGTTGAAGATAGATGTTAGCAGATAAAGAAATAAATAATCATACGTGTTAGGATCTTGAGAGGCGATTCAATCTTTAATTAACTTTCAAGAGAAACATTTTAAAACACAGGTTAAAGAAACTCAGTGTTAGGCGTGTGCAGGAGAATTTAGTAAGAAGTTAAATTCAAATATTTACATAAGGATGCATTCAGATAAGAAATCTGATACTGCCAGAAGTTAGAGAAGAATTTTGTAATACCTGATTTAGGGGTTGTAAATTCATCAGATACGGTCAGCAAACTTCATACGTTTGAAGAATGTGGAAAAGTGATCAATCATTGGTACAATTAACAAGGGATATGCTACAGTGCGTCCCACTAGCTTTCGAACCCGAAAAAAAGTTACAATTTCCGAACAAATGTACATAAGAAAATGAAATTCACAATACACGTACCGTGTTTCATGCTAAGCACGAGAAAGTATTGAAGAGAAGTTCACATGTCAAAACAAAGACGATAGGTGGCGCCAGGGAAAGGGCTGCTTGGCGTGGTGCGCGTGCGTTAGTGTGACTCGAATCGCTGGATCGTGAGGATGGTTCTGTACACCGTACAGGAACGCGTGTTCATTGTAAAAAAATGTTGGATATCGGGATCGTATCAGACCGTTCAACGTGAATTTTGCCATGAATTTGGATGCCGTAAAGGACCATCGAAATCATCAATACATCATTTGGTGAACAAGTTCGAAACAACAGGAACGTTGCGTACGGGTCATGGAGGCGCCCGTCCACGGATGTCCGAGGAGAGAGTACAGAATATGCGGCAACGTCTTTTGCAGTACCCTAAGAAGAGCCTGCGTTGATTACCACAAGAGGTAGGGATGTGAAAGTCAACTGTGCAAAGAGCCGCGAAAAGAGCCAAACTGTTTCCATATCGCGTTACTGTCGTCCAGGAGTTGAAGACTACAGATTGGGAAAAGCGCGTGATGCATTGTCGTTGGTTGCAAGCTTTGTTGCATGACAATCCAGGAATCCTAGACTATACTTGGTTCACAGATGAAGCTTGGTTCCATCTCTCCGGTTATGTGAACTCGCAGAATACTCGGGTGTGGGCCGCCGAAAATCCGCATGTGTACCACGAGATTCCGCTTCATCCCTTGAAGGTGGTAGTTTGGTGTGCAATTTCCCGACAGCGTATCATTGGATCCATCTTCTTTGAAGATATAGTAAACACACAAGTTTACTTACACATTTTCAGTGAATTTGTGAATCAGCTGGACGAGCGTCGCGGTTATTTCCAATAAGACGGAGCAACATGCCATATTTCCAACGTGGCCATGGCAGAAATTGAATCCTTTTTTGGTGACAAGATAATCTCCAAAGGATTGTGGCCCCCAAGATCCCCGGATTTACACCACCTGATTTCTTCTTATGGGTTTTTCTTAAAAGTTGTGTCTACAGAAACAACCCACGATCACTGCAAGAGTCGCAAAACAACATTGAGAATGTGATTCATGAGATCACACCGGAGACTCTACATCGGACTTTTCACAATATGGAACGCCGTGTACAAACATGTCTTGACGTCCAGGGAGGACATTTTCAGCACCTGCTGTGACGGTCGTGTATTCAGCATGATACAAGGTACGTGTATGGTGAATTTCATTTTTCTATTTGTATTTGTTCGGAAATTACACGTTTTTTTCGGGTTCGAAAGCTAGTGGGACGCACTGTATCATGTTCAAATGATCAACCTTACACGTGTGGAAAGTGTGAAAAGCCATTAAATGTTAAATTACGCCCGAGGGACATTATTATATACGTAAGTGAAAGAGCTGTGACATGTCATATGCGAAGTGAGATGTTCAGAGATAAGTCAAACTTTCAAAAAACATACCTTCTCGAACCAGTAAGAGCAAATTAGGAAACCTTACATTGTAATATTTTAGAGCAACGTAAGGTTTTGTATCATTATATCTAGTAAACCACGTGTTTCTGATCCCTAACTATTTATTCAAACATTCGTTTGTGGAAACCAGTTGGTCACATAGAGAAATTTTAAAAAAATATTTGTGGGTCACGTAATTTAGTCAATAGTGGAAAGTTAAAAGCATCGTGAATGTTAACAAACAGGAGTGTAACATTATTTTTGACACGTATGTGATACAGTTGAAGGTGTAATGATGTTTAAAGATCCACGTATTGTTCTTATTTAATAGAAAAACATATTTTCAGCTTCTTGAATAAATGAAATGAAATGAAATATTTAGGTTTAACGTCCCAGGTTTAACCCTTCACACTAAGGAAAATTAAGATTATAGTAAGGGAGTGATGATGGAAGAATTGGTGGAATAGGAATGTGGGAGGAAATAAAAATAAGTAAAAAAAACTCACAGACAGAATTTTGTCCACTACTAAGATACTTGGTCAGAGATCGAACCAGCTGCAGCTCCCGGAGTAAAGCTAGGATAGCTTCTAGTTTTGCTTCAGGGGTTATTGTGTGTAAGCGTAGGTTGCGTCCGAGCGTCAATTACTGCTCGGATTTTATACCAAATTTGTTGAATAAGTAGCCGATTTTAAAAATAAAGGTCGATATATTGTCATTGGAGCTTTGCCTAAAACAGACTTAGTTTACTAAGCGGCTTTTATGTAGCATATTATTTCTGTTTAATTGCTGGTCAGATGTGAACAAGATTTGTTGAGCAAGAGGGCTATTGTCTAAGGATTAAATATCACTCATTATATTTGGTGCAAGAGCTCGATCAGAAGCAAGCTGGACTTGGCTTGCATATGGTATTTATTATCTTCACTGTGCTTGTACGTTTCCTTTAAGCAAATAATGAATGAGCAGTAGGGAAATATCAGAAAAAAGAAAATGCTCCAAGAATATTGGGAGCGAAAAATCTGTCCAGTTTTCTTCCCTTAAGGTTGGTTAAAATACTTTCTCCTTCATATGTTGTAATAGACTGAAATAGCGATGTCGTCATTTCCTTTTCGTTGTCATGATGATCGCCATGTTTTTTCTATACAAACTCATTAAGCGAATGGTGTATTTTAAATTCTAGTACAAACAAGGACACCAGCTGTAAATTTATTTACAATTATAAAATGTTTTAACGGCTCTAAAGTTGGTGGGACAGGATACAGATTTAGAATATGGATATGCGTTTAGGAAACTACGAATAAAATGAAGAAAATTCAAAAAGAAAGAGTAATATGTAAGGAACTTATTTTAAAAGCTACACATTTCTAAGTGATAATGTAGAAATCAAATAATTAATGTAAACATCATTATCATGTAATCCACCTTACGAAGCAATTGTACAGAATATAAACTCCCTAACGTGCAGATTGATAAACTGTCGGCACAAGGGGAACTGTAAAAACATACGATTTTAAAAGAAAACAATGTTTTAGAATAATGTTAATTCTACTGGGACATTTATTTTTCTTGTGACCACTCTTGATTATGGAAGTGCACAATATTAATATCTACAATATTACAAAAGAAAGCGGAGAAAAGCAAGCATTTGGAAATTTTCAATCCGGACCATCAGTGGATATAGGTAAGATCTTTTCTGATATTCCCTATCAATTTTTTAAAGCATTTAGAAACAGTTCAATAAAAAACATCAAATTATGAATGGTTCAGCATATATTTTAAACAATTGTTAAACATTAATTCTGTTCATATATGCAATGTTATGATACATATATTAATTAATCAAAAATTTTCCAGAATTATTTAAGTGTAATATCTGATTATGAACAACGTGAGTACACTTGTTTTCTCTTTCTTTTTTCTGTATCTCCTTTTTTTAATTTCATTGATTAGAAATATTTAAAAAGAAATATAAATATTTCATTCACTCGGTTCAAAATCTCTTGTCGTCCAAATTCTGTCGAAGAATTTGAAGCTTAAAATATATAAAGCGATAATCATGCCTGTTGTTCTGTATGGTTGCGAAACATGGTCGCTTACTCTGAGGGAAGAACATAGACTGAAATTATTTGAGAACAAGATCCTGAGAAGAATATTGGGACCCAAGAGGAACGGGAGTGGAGAATGGTGGAAACTTCATAACGAGGAACTACATAATTTATACGGTTTACCCAACATTGTTAGGGTCGTCAAATCTAGGAGGCTTAGGTGGGCAGGTCATGCAGCTAGAATGGAAGAAAGTAGAAACGCTTTCAAAGTCTTACCTCGAAGACCCATCGGAAAACGACCATTAGGAAGACTTAGTCGCAGATGGGAGGACAATGTTAAGATGGATCTCGCAGAGATAGGAATACAAAGTAGAAACTGGATCCAATTAGCTAAGGATAGAATCAGTGGAGAGCTTTTGTGAACGCGGCATTGAACCTCTGGGTTCCATAGGCCATAGAGTTAGTTAGTTAGAGTTATAATGTTTGCAATTCCGAAATATTTCATTATGTTTTCGCTTTGTATTTAGGTCCTCAGGTATTTAAGCTACTTGCTGTTTACAAAATAAAATGGCGATCACCATGGTAACGAAAAGGATGTGACGTCACATTATTTCAGTCTATAGACTTCTATTTTATAATGTCGAATCTAGGACAGTGCTTCATTTCCATTGAAGTAAGTTCTATGAATTAACAATTATAACAAGGGTATATATATATATATATATATATATATATATATATATATATATATATATATATATATATATATATATATATATAGAGAGAGAGAGAGAGAGAGAGAGAGAGCGAAAAAGTCTCGAAACGGTCCGTTATCTCGTGAAAATACAGACTAGCAAAATAAACAAAACTCCACATTAATAGTTCTGAAAAAGCTATCCAATGACACCAAAACCAACCCCTTATTCCCAACCATTTCGAGGGCAAGGAGGGTAACTTATATTTTAAATGTTAACCCCCATTACTTATCACTGATTTGGATTCTTCAGAAAAAGGGTCAGTGGAATGACCGAGAACTGAAACTGCCTTCACAGATGGAGCTTGAATCGAAAAAAGGGGTGGTTCCAGAACATAAAATTCTATTTGCCAATCTCTTATTCTATGGCCATACGGTTAGTGTAATGAACTGTTGAATCTGAGTTCGGAAGTTTGATTCCCGCTTGTGACAACTTCTTATCTTTTGTTGTTATTCTTGTTTGTCCATATGATTAAACTTCAATTAATACTTTATTCAGTTTACATACAAAACAAATTTCGATAATTTTTTTTGCAAACCTCTTTTATGAAGTAGTTCTTAGTAATAAGGTTATTAGGATTAGAGTTCATAGAGTTATTGACAACAAAAACAAACTACCTTTGTCGCCATTTGTACTTTCTTGCAGGTTAATAAACTATGGAAAAAACATAACTTTTATCGAAGTTAAAATGTACGAATTTATTATTTAGGTACAAAACATACATATAAAAACGTTACTCTGCTTGTTAACCGAACTTAGGATATCTGAATCCGCAGTGCAATAGTGCGCTAACAGTACGACAACAGAGCACGGGACTGACAATTTTCATTTTGATAACGTTTTAATATCCTCTGTTTTGTATGTGTCTATTCAAGCGCCGTCCATGAAGGGACTGTTTTCAGTTCTGGGTCAAATCACTGTCCTTTTCTCTAGAGAACCCAAATGTGCAATAAGAAATGGGGGTTCCCATGTAAAATTTTAAAGTTAAACCCTTTACCTCCGAAAATGGTGAGGATAGAGGTTGTGTTTAGTATCGTTGAATAGAATTTTCAAAGCTATTCAACACGTGTTTTTGTTTGTTTTGTGATCTGTATATGTCGCGAGATATTAGACCGTTCCTAGACCTTTCCCGCTCTCTCTCTCTCTCGATATATACACTTCACATCTTTAGAACTCCTCCGTGGCTAAGCGGTTAGCGTACGCGCCTTTGGCGTGGGAGACCCGGGTTCGATTCCCGGCGGGAGCTCATGTGGTTCGGATTCCACGTTAATCAGTAGGTCCACGTCTCATATAGCCTCGCTGCTGAAAGGGACGCTAAACTAAAATCAACTCAACTCAACTTCACATCTTTACATCAGATATGAATTGTTACCATACAATTAATCCTCAAAATATGCGTGAAACAAACCCTAATAGTAACTTTTTTGCAAACGGTTAATGAAACTCTTGAAAGAAAGTTGAAAATTCAAATTCAAATTAACTCAATAATCTGTAACTGATTAATATCTGAACACTGAAACAATAACAGTTCGATACTAATATGTTATGTGTCAAAAGTTTTATGAAACAGCAACAGTTTTATGGCTCTCGAGTGATAGAAATTTTAACTATATGTGCTGAATTTCATTCGTATGTTTTTGTACAGAAACGATCATTTTCAAAAACTGTTGTACGTTATTGACTTGAATGATGAATGAATAAATTTATTTTGTATGAGGATTGAAGTAAAAATACGTTTTTGATTAGATAAACTGAAACTGTGATGCTCTCTAGCAGTTTGTAGTACGTATATTATACTTGATCTGTATAAAGTTACAGTTGAGAACTGATACAAAAAACGTAAATAAGTCGTTTGCTATTAAAAAAAAAAAAACTGCGATAGGACACCAGAGATCTGATTTCTCCTTCTTTCCGTAGGTAGTTGAAAAATCTACTTCATCTTTTCAACGTTTCAGTCTAATGTGTTAAGCGTAAGTTAGCTTTATATACGAATGTCTTCTATGTTTCATCGATTATTCCATTGATATTCGAAGTTGTGTGATTGTTTTTGAAGAGTTTCTTAAGTCAATTATTTAAGAAATTCCCAGAGAGAAAAGTCACAGCGCGTTAGCTCAGAACAGTCAGAACTTGTACCTCACGGTTTGTTGCCAATTTCATCCTTAATAAGTTAGTGAATTTTAAAAATAAGGGAGTGTTCCTTGAATGCAAATTTAGATATCTCTAACAGTAACCTTTACATCTGAACAACTTCTTTAAGAACATCTTTAATTTTAATATATTTTGTCTTATTTATATCTCTAGAATGTAGTTATTATTTTCTGCCTTTTACTTTTTATCATTATACTTAAAACAATTGTTTATTATGTATTACTCTTGCCCACATTAATAATAATTATAATTGTAATATATGAAATGGAATTGTAGATTTATGTATTTAATTGTAGTCTTCGTAACTTTCTTCTTTCGCTTCTGAAGGAACTATAGAAGACGAATTGCTTCGTAAATTTGAACGTGTTTAGCAATTTGTTACGTAAAAGAAACATGTGAAAGAACAATAATACTAAGCTAATATACATATTTAGTGCTATATGAAAATAATATTTGCCTATTATGTGGATGGTACTAGAGAGGTTTGAAGAATACCTCATCCTAAACGAAGGGAAAATTCCCAATTTACATTTCCTCGCGGGAGAAAGCGGGCAATATTTTAGGCGTCTAACGTAAATTGGTATCAACTGACTCCAGGATAAGTAGCCAAACTCTACCAGGTACCAACGATCTCTGAGAGCGGATGAGAAGATGGAGATCAGGGTACCTTCTTGTCCTTGCACAGGAAAACTGTTCTAAAACGTAAATAAGCCACAGAGTGGCCAACGGCATGGAAGTATGCAAAGGGTATGGGAATGCTACCAAACTATGTTTTTCCCAGGATGGACGAAGAAGGAGAAAAATATAATGATGGTTCTTCTTTTGGTAAAATACTACCCGTTCGGATCTCCAGGTGGGGACTACTCTGGGAACAATCATAAGAGAAGATAGTAATAATAGTAACTTTCATTTCAGCATGGAAACCTGGAACGTACGTATTGTATAACGGGCGGGTAAAAGTGGAAATGAAAAATTGAAAACTTAACATAATGAGGTTCAATAGTCAGGAAAAGGTGAGACAGTATCGGACACTACACAATATTGTATTCAAGTGAAGTTAAGGCCGAGAATGGTGTCACGATAGCAATAAGGAACGCAATAGCAGAAATAGTAAACGAAAAAATGCTGCAGTGCACACTTGATGTTTGTAAAGCTGTGTACAAGACCAATGGATATCGTGATAATAAAAGTGTATACGGTATTCCAAGAACCGACCATGGCGGCAATGAAGTAGAAGTAATATACCATGAGATTAGTGACATATTGCATCAACAGGGAAGAGGAATGGTGAAGACCATACTAATGGGAAAACCACAGTAGTATACTGTAGTAGAAGAAAGAGCTACGAATAAGGTGGTGGATCTATTTGGACTAGGTAGAAGAAACGCACGGGGGCAAATACTTTTCGATTTCTGTATGCAACATGATGTGGTGGCGATGAATATGTGCTTTACGAAAAGAAGAAAACAAGCTGTACACCAGGAAAGGTCGAGGAGATGACAAACACTACCAAATCGATTACATTCTTGTGAAGCAACGTTTCAGGAATGTTTACGAGACGTGAAGACACTACCAAGAACAAACATTGAATGAGATTACAATCTCCTAGGGGTGAAAGTACAAATCTGGTTAAAGTCAATCAACAAAAATGGGAGGAAAAATCGAAAAATGGAAGTTAGGGTGATTAAGTATTGAGAATAATGTGAGGAGAAGAGTTAAACAAATAATACTAGACATCCTTCACAACAACAGTGACAGTATAGAAAAAGCACCAGGAAAAGCATGGTAACTGAAGTGATGCTTAAAGAAGACTGAGAAATGCAGAAGGCCGAAAACCACTGACAAAAGAATACTGAAAGCTGAATGATCAATTGAGAAGAAAGAAGGAGAAAAAAAGTGCATGGAACAGATATGTGAAGAATTTATGGAACTTTAACGGCTCGGTAGATATGATATGATGTATTAGGAAACAAGAATTAGAAGGGAAAGGTAATAAAATATATGCACGTTTGGAATGTAAGATCAAGAACGTCGCGTATTCACTGACCTTCAAACAATCCTTAAAACCTGGTGTTGATATAGTATAAAGGATTTGCATGATCAGAAGAACCGCCCAAAATTATTGCGATCGAAAGAGAGGAAGAAGCGCATGATATAGAGAAAGGACCCGGTATATTGAAAAATGAAGAAGTTCAAGCCATCAAATACATGCGAAGGAAGAAAGCCACTGGCGGCGACGATATACCAGTAGATTTGCTCAAAGGATTAGGAAACAATGCAATGAAGGTACTGACCTCACTTATTAACAAGATCTTTCTAAGTGAACAATGACCAAAGGATTTTCTCGATGTTGCAAGGTTGCATTACCTTACAAAAAGCAAGCAAAGAAATGCACTAATGACAGAATTATTAGTCTTATTTCCCACGCTGGAAAGGTTATTGCGAGCGTATTGAACAGGCAGCTGGAAAGTAAAATAGAAGAGACGTTGTAGGAAAATCAATTTGCATTCCGGAAATTAAAAGTCACACAGATGCTGTTGACTTAATGAGAATTATATCAAAACGAGTTCTTGATTTGATTTTGATTTTAGCTTCTCTTTCAGCAGTTAGCTTTGTGAGACGTGGACCTACAGCTAACGTGAGATCTGAATCACGTGAGCTCCCGCAGAGTAATGAACCAAGTCTTCAACGCGAAAAGGCGCGTACGCTAACCGTTTAACCACGAGGGAACTCCAAAACACATTCTTGACGTAAAGGAGGAGTTGTGTTGGTACTTCATCGACTGGCAAAATGCTTTTGACCTGCTCAATTGGACCCAACTTCCGAAGATTCTTAAAGAAATCAGTTTCAACGAAGAGATCGACGTTCATTCACAATCTGTGCATAGGACAGCGAGTGAAGTTGCACTTGAATCAAGGAGAAACAAATAGTATGGAGCTTGAAAGAGCAAGTCAGACAAGGATATACAGATGGTGATCAGAAAAATGGAAACACCTGAACGAAATTGCAACTCACCAGATTAATATGGTGTCGGGCCACCTTTCGCCTTCAGAACAGCCTTGATGCGACGTGGGATGGAGGCATAGAGGTCGTGAATGGTAGCAAGTGGAATTTTACACCATTCCACGTGCAGGGCATCGGCCAGTTCTGTGAGAGAGGATGGAGCTGGAAATCGTCGCCGGAGTCGTGTTTCCAAGAAGGACCACAGATGTTCAATTATGTTGATATCTGGGGATTGGGCGGGCCAGGGTAGGTGTTGAACTTCATCCCGATGTTCCTCAAACCACGCTGCAACAACGCCAGCTGTGCGAATGGGTGCATTACCATCCTGGAAGATGGCGTCATTGTCCGGGAACAACATCCGGACCATAGGATGCAAGTGGTCTCCTAAAATTTCGACATAATCGTTGGCAGTGATTCGTCCGCTAAGTGTGACCACAGGACCCAATGAAAATCATGATATAGCGGCCCACAGCATCACCGAGCCGCCGCCATGTTTCACAGTTGGGCGGAGACACTGCAGATCATAAGCTTCTTTGGGCGTTCTCCACACATAAATACGGCCCGTGGTTAGGAATAGGGTGAAGGATGACTCATCCGACCATATCACACGTTTCCAGTCCTCAACGGTCCAAGTTGCATGGTCGCGGCACCATTTGCGGCGTGTGAAAGCGTTATGGTTCCTGATGAGCGGTTTGGCCCTTGCAACACGACCCCGTAAGTTCATGTCATGTAATTCGCGGCGGACTGTGATTGTCGAAACAGGGTGGGGGAGGTGCTGATTGAGTTCCTCCGTCACTTGCTCCACAGTGGCACGACGGTTCTGCGTGACAATGCGCTTTAATACCCGGCGTGACCTGTCACTCATGATTTTCTTCCGCCCACTGTTCCGCTTCCCCGATGTGGTTTTCCCTTGTGTTGTGTAGGCCATCATCACCTTCGACACTGTCCCACGCGACACATCTAACACAGTAGCCACTGCCGTCACACTCACTCCACATAACCGCGCACCAACAATTTGCCCTCTTTGAAAATCTGAGAGGTCTCCCATTTTACACTACCTCCGTCTGCTGCAGCCACCGGACACTACTGTTCCACTGCGCCTGACGTAGTGTGGAGTCCGACCTAACACACCACCACGAGCGGTCCGGCGCTGCGGCCACGACACCACTGCCAACCCATACATCTGACATGTTACCAATTACAGGTGTTTCCATTTTTCTGATCACCATCTGTAGTATGTCGCCCTAGTTATTCAACATTTTCAGTGAATGTTAATGAAGGAATCAATAATGGGAATTGGAGAAATCGGAATTGGAGGGCAGATCGTTGACAAAGTCAGGTAAGCAATGCTACGGTTATTATAGATAACATCGAAGAAAGATTACAGAAGATCATAGGAAAACAGTTGACAATATTATTGATACTGAGAAATCACATGGAATGGAAGTCAGCATCTAAAAATCTAAAGTCATGAGAATAACTCATGAGAACGCGCCCTTATGTGTCAGAGTAGAACACAAAGAATTTGAAGAAGTCCATCAGTTTAAATGTCGGAGAAGTATTTCGACGAAAGACGCTTACTGCACCAAAGGGATGAGGTCAAGAATTGTCAGTCAAAGGGCCATTCAACAAGAAAAGATTACTTTTAACCATTAGGCTTAATACTAGACTAAGAAAGAAGATGGTCAAGTGATATATATGGAGTATTCGATTGCATGGTTCAGAGACCTGGACATAAGGGAAGTTAGAGAAGAAATACGTAAAAAGCTTTCAAAGAAAGACAGAGAAGATAAAATATACGGAGAGAGTAGCAAACGAAGATGTTTTTAAAGTAGGAAGAAAGGGGACAAGCGTCCTTCGTAGGAAGGCCAATTGGATTGGACACAGCTTGCGAAGAACTTTTCTTCATATCGTCATAGAAGATAAGATGGAAGGCAAGCGAAGAGTGAGAAGAAGAACACAACTAATCGACAATTTGAAAAATAGAAGAAAATATTGGGAGTTAATGGTCTTCACTACAGCGAAATTAAACTACCGCTAATTTTAGAGTTTTTCTGTAATTTCTTCAAAACAAACAAAAATAATCGAAAAGTAGAAACGTAATGGACTAGACAATATGATTTTGCATGTGATACCTTTAGCACAATTCACTTATCTGCTTTTAGTGTGGCGCTCTTTACAGAACCCGCAAACAATGCAAAATTATCTACAGTTCCAAATTGAAAGCAGATAAATGTGCTGTGATAACGGCATCACATGCAAAATCGTATTGTCTAGTTCACTACGTTTCTGCTTTTTAAATATTTTTATTTGTTTTGAGGATATTACAGAAAAAAACTCTAAAATTAGCGCTAGTTTAATTTCACTGTAGTGAAGACCCTTAAAAGAGTAATCTGAAGACCCAGAAACGTGGACGAAATAATTGCAAGTCGAATCTTAAAAAAGGAAGAACATGACTCTTGGTTCCAGGACCTGCCAACAGGCAGAATACTCAACACTATGTATTACCGTGGAAAATCTAACATAGGAGATACCGTGGGGTGTCTTAGAGATCCTAATTAAAAAAATAATTATTAGTGTTTTGTACAGAAATTTTATACAAATGTATTTCAAAACAATAATGTATTGCGTTGCACTCCAAGTCAGACTTTCACCTTCGAAATCAGTACCATTATCATAATCTAAATTAGAAAAGAAACACTTTACGATCTCGTTACCAGGTAACAGACGCAACTACAGCGCAGAATATTTAAGTCATATAATCATTTTGGGATTGTTGCTTTAAGTAACGGGCTTTATTTAGCCCTTTGTAACTAGTCCGGCCTAAGGGGCTTTAGGCCTTTACTATTCACAAACTGTTCAAAAACATAAGTAGGTTTCGATATATCTATTGTTTCGAACTGTAACCTGAAGAAAGAGACAAGGTCACAAGCAATGTAAGAAAACGTTTTCTTACTACGACCTCAGCAGTAAACAATCGCTTAAGAGGATAAATAAAACCCATCCCAGAGTTTGGAGCTCTTAAAAGTAGCAGTATTACAACCTACTGCCAGCCCAGAAGTCCGTCTTGGATTCGCCCCTGAAACATACACTGGGTAGAAAATCCAAGAACAGACGTTTAGACACTCACGTTAAGAAATATACTATATTAAATATTTCTGGCGTCCCAAAAGGGCCCCAAGGTAATACACAAGGGTTAATAGTAATAATAATTATTATGTAGCTTGTATAATCAATGTACTCACTATATTTTGTTCACCAATAAAAGCAAACTGATATTTGTGTTTGTATTTTTTCGTTCTTTCTGCTTTGGTTCAAACAATTGTGACAAAATGAATGAGATAGAAAGTAATTCATCATATTTATATTTACAATATATCAGATTTGTTAATACAATAAAATGTGCTCGTTTCACAACACAAGCGGAGCAAACTGGAAGAGAGTTAATTTTCCATCTGCACACACGAAAACCAAACCATTTTCTGCCTCCTGGATTATTTTAATAACACCTTCTGCAACAGCTGAAGCTCTGAAAATGAAAGACATATAAATAAGACAGGGTAAATATAATTACAATATGTATACTAAAGAAGACTCAGAAGGAATATAGGGCGAAGCAACCACAGGTACCTTGTACAATTATTGTCTATCTCTACTTCACCATCTGGCTAAGTTCACTATTAAGATTTGTGTTTAGCCGCTTAAAAACTGCAAATTTTATTTTTCACACATTCTCGCATAGCGATTCATTGTATCTGGGGTAACATTAAGAGTGTTATTGTCTAACATTCAACAGCCCTTCGAAAATGATAAAGCCGTTTTATCTCGCTTTGTACTACAGCAATGGCCACTATTTCTTATATCATTGGCACAAGTGTCTCGTGTCTGGCCTACACATTAGCATCATTTTATCAGCGTAGAGTGACTGCAAATGTTGCCAGGGCCCTGCAAAAACAATTTCTTAAATATTTTTAGTGTTTTTTTTTTGTGATTCTTCTTCTTCTTCTTCTATGAATATGGTTGGAATTGAACGAATATTACCTCGTTGGGATCTGTGCTCTATATGCTTTCCAACGGTGTATGAATCATGATTCTGTGATAATTAGGAGGATCACCAGAACCCTTAATGTGTCTACGAGTTTGTTAAAATCCTTGGCGGCCGTCTAAAGGTTAACATAATTAAATGAATCCTCTCACATAACTTCTGCCAGGAATTGGACACTGAACAAACTAGCGAAACTTTGATAAGAAAAGGGAAAATTTTTTCAGAAAATCTACGAACACTGCTTAAAAGGGTAGTTTAGTCATCTTTGAAGAAATAATGAAGTTGGACAGACAGTACTGCCGTTGAGGATACATCGTGATCATTGATTCTTGTATGTAATTGTGATCCTGTGCAAACAAGAACCATTACAAAGTGCCATATATTCTCTTTTCATTCATCATCAGATTAGGACAAAACATCATTGATATACTTCAATCACGATAGCAGTTTGCAGGAGTCACTCCAATCCTGTTTGATGATTGTCTTGGAGATTAACCTACCTTTCAGCATCGAAGCCAAATAAGACGTGGAGACTATTCCTGTGATCTGGAACACATGAGTCTACAGAACTAGGGTTGTCCACGCTGAAGGTATACGGTCATCATATAGTCACGAAGGAGCCTCCGAGACTTTTAGAATGGATAGAGGAAATATTAAGCACTCACGTACGACTGATAATTGGAACCAAGATCAATCTGCAAAGTCCCTGTTAATATATCGGGCAAATGGAAATGGGTAAAATTTGATTTGTTCGTAAAGTATTAGAATGTAAACCCTACTCTACATTATGACAGTTTGTGACAGAAAACAATGAAAATTCGTCTGTTTTTATTATCTTTCTAATTACCAGCGTTAAATCAAACAGAAGCTGTTTATTTTAATTCCTGGACACTAAATACATGTCAAACTACTATTAGAATAGCAAACGGAAGCATTTCTTTTGTGACTTAGCATTTTCTCTCAGCACGATGTTTGTTGACCAAAGTGGATTACAACTTAAAATTGAAACCAGAAGGAAAGTAAGAAAGAAGAAGTTAAATGCTGTGAAGTTGAAAATTGACAAAGTCAGAAGTCAGTTGATATGAAAATTAGAGTATATGAGACCTAAGGATTTTAGTGATGATGAATCGCAAAGAAGAAATCTCAGTATACAGTATTTTAAAGGTTTTCCAATTGAGTGATTTCAGGGTTATATTTAGTTTTACTAGGCCAATACTAGGGTGGTAACTTAAAATATACTCTGACTTTGTTTATTGCCATTCAAAATAGTTCTAGCGTAAACTGGATCGGATTTATCTGAAAGTTTGCTTAAATATAAACTAATTATTTGCTGAGCAAAACTATATATTTTCATTAAAATTCAACACGTGTTACAGTTTCGCCAACTAACTCTGGCTTCATCAGACACTATGAGATACAGTATTTTGCTGAATGAATATGCTTTCTTTATTCATTCTTGAGCATGCGGTTTCTGAAAATGTACTTAGTATCAAAACTTCCTTCATTCTTCACCATATCTGAAAGTCTGACTAATGGATAAATTTACTCTATTGTTTACAACAATCACATAACACATTATACAGTATTTAAATAAATATATAAGTTCGTAATTAATAGGTTAGAAATTATACTTACGATTGACCGTCTTTCACCAGGCCTATCAAGTGTTCTATGGCATCTTCCCTATTTACTTTCTTTCTTACATTCCCAGCTGCAATGTTTGTTATCGTCTTCGAGGGGCATATAGCATTCACTCGTACACCAGTTTCTTCGAAGCACACTTTATGCTATCATGTAAATATAAAAAGAAGTATGTGATATAATAAAAAAATACTTCTGTAAACGTGTGTATGTCTATCGTATGCAAGACGACAGAGCAGAATAAGATGTACAGCCCAGCTGGAGTGATTTGCTTGCTCAGTAATTATCTACCAAGAACTTTCTTCTACATTTTTGTCATGATTTGGGTTCAAAATGCAACCCCTCTCTCAATCAGGTCGTTGATAATTCTATGCAGTAGGATTATCGTTAAAATATTGCAACAACGAGGGTGCTTAACTCTCTTACGAAAACATTCTTTTGGAAAATTTTGTAACTTACTAAATGTTAGATTATTTTAAAGTGTAAAAGATAATGGGTTGTTATATGTCTTGCTATTCCTTAAATGATAGTTACTGAATGTTGATTCTATACTGTAATAGTATATATATTTTATATTGTAGATTTAATTAGGACACTATTTATATTGTAAGGATCCTCTTATCACAACATGAGCACAAGTTTATAGACGACACGTGCTAACGTTTATAAACAAGCAGACGATACACTGAACAGGAAGACAGAAAGATCAACACGATGAGAACCGAAGGAAGACTAGCCACCTGAAGAGGGCCTATAAAAAGGAACCACAGAGAAAGGAGGCATCAGTTGAGCACTTGTCGCCAACCCACAACAGCTCAGGAGGTCATACTGGACTAAGGGGCTCTACCTATCCTAATATCCCTGGAGGCTGCTTTGAAGTGAAGGGGATTCTTCAACATAAACCATACCTCACGAGGCTGCCACGAGCCGAGGAGGTATCCTAGGATCATAACCTGGAGTCGCTACAAGACATCCAAGTGGCTGCCATGAGCAAAGGGGTTTCCCGTATAAAACGTTACTTCCTTCACCGTTGGTCATAAGGGAGATTCTGATATATTAACTTTGTAAAACACAAAGACTATTTTGTATTTTTATAAATAAATCGGTGAAGGGATTATCATTTCTGCACCATTATAGTATCTACCTACACAAAATATTACATGATGCTAGGCGCGGAAATTTTGTACGGGACGCTCTTTTTATTAACTTTTTATCAGGCACAAAAATCATATAGGTCAGTACATTTTTTTTAAGTTCCATGTTTTCCTCTCTTCTTCTTCATGTTCTTAGAGTGCGATTTCATGCCGGAAACAAGGTCTGGTAGGCAGACATATAGATCAGGAGAAAATGACAATAAAAATTTAAACATGACAGAGGGTGCGTCTAGTATGTCTCGTAGTATGTCTCATCCTACTAAATATTCATGAAGACCCAGGTAGAAGAGGGGAGATTCTCAGGCACCTCAGAACACTTCCCTTGAACCTCATTCCTTTTATACTTTCCAAGGGGGGAGCTTGGTAATAACATTAAATCTTCATGTGTAATTGCAAATATTAAATATATAAACAAATACGAAATGATCAGTTTTTCAACTTCCTACTAAGGAATCTGTATCGAAATGGAATCTACTCCGAGAAGCCATCATACCATGCCTTGGGAAAGGGGGCGAGCGGGGCGACTGCGCCGGGCGTTGAAGTAAGGGGGCGCAACATTCGGGAGAAAAAAGGTATATATAAAATGTCAGGAAAAAGTATTAAAAAGTGATTAAAATGAAAGAAAACAGGATTTACTTTTGAAAATTTTCTCACGTTTCGCGCCAACCATAGTGACGCTTTGCGGCTAGTCTGTCGACCTCACTCATCTTTACGGGGCGCCGACGTATACTCTCGCCGCGGGCGCTGATTTTCCACGGAACGGCATTGGATATCAGCGCCTATTTTATATACTGTTAAACACAGTGTTTTTGTACGAACTTCCCTACAAGATGGGTGTAAATGGGCAAGCAAACTAACTAACTCTATGGCCTATGGAACCCGGAGGTTCAATGCCGCGTTCACAAAAACTCTCCACTGACTTCTATCCTTAGCTAACTGTATCCAGTTTCTACTTTGTATTTCTATCTCTGCGAGATACATCTTAATATTGTTCTCCCATCTGCGCCTAGGTCTTCCTAATGGTCGTTTTCCGATTGGTCTTCCAGTCAAGTCTTTGAAAGCGTTTCTACTTTCTTCCATTCTAGCTACATGACCCGCCCTCCTAAGCCTCCTAGACTTAACTACCCTAACAATGTTGGGTAAACCATATAAATTATGTAGTTCCACGTTATGAAGTTTCCGCCATTCCCCATTCCCGTTCTTCTTAGGTCCGAAAATTCATCTCAGGATATTGTTCTCAAATACTTTCAGTCTATGTTCTTCCCTCAGAGTAAGTGACCATGTTTCGCAGCCATACAGAACAACAGGCATGATTATCGTTTTGTATATTTTAAGCTTCTAATTCCTCGAGAGAATTCACGACGACAAGAGATTTTGAACCGAATAGTAACACGAATTCCCAGCTTTTAGTCGACATTTAATTTCTCCATGAATATGATTTTCCTCTGTTAATATTGATCTTAGATATTTGAAACTATCCACTTTATCAAAAGTATTATTTAATATTTTAACGCATCCATAATTTGCTGTATTCCGGTCTCGACGCACTTCCATGTATTTAGTTTTCTCTGCATTTACTTCTAAACCCATGTCCCTGCAAGCGTTTAATAAGATCTCTGCATTTCTTTCTATTGTTCTCCTATCATCCCCTATTAAATTTACATCATCAGCATATGCCATAACCTGGTGAATACCGTTCAATTCTAGGCCCTGGTGGCTATCTTTGATTTTCCTTATAGCGTATTCCAAAACAAAGTTAAATAATAATGGCGACAACACATCTCCTTTTTTCAGGCCATTTTCGACGTGAAAGCTCGTGGACAAAAATTTTCCTACCCGGACTTTACTTTTGGATTCATTTAAACATATCTTAATTAATCTAATTAGCTTTCTTGATATTTCAAGTTCTGTAAGAACGTTGTATAATGTTTCTCTCCTAACTGAGTCGTACGCCTTTCTAAAATCAATAAATAGTTGATGTACCGGGGTATTGCATTCCCACTTTTTTTCGAGTATTTGGCGAATGGTAAATATTTGGTCGATAGTTGATCGATTTCGTGTAAATCCGCACTGATAATCTCCAATAATTTCATCTGCGGATGGGGTCAGTCTTCCTAATAGAATGTTTGAAAGAATTTTATAGGATGATGACAGAAGAGAAATGACTCGATAATTATTACAGTTAGTTTTGTCGCCTTTCTTGTGAATTGGAACAATGATTATGCTAGTTTTATGCATTCTTTCCACTCTTGTGGCAATTCTTCCTTGTTCCAAATAAGGAAAATGAGTTTGTGTATCTTTTTCCTCAACTTTTGCCTCCAGCCAAAATTAACTGAGCCGGAATTTCATCTACACCCGGAGATATGTGTTTCTTTAATTTCTTTATAGCGGTTTCTACTTCTATTCGGTTGGGTTCTGGAATATATGGTTCTGCAGTGTGTATCTCCTTTTCTCCACACACACACTAGTTTTTGGTTGCGTGTTAAGCAAATCGTCAAAGAAATCTTTCCATCTATTTAAGATGCTATCCGTGTCAGTGAGAACTGTACCGTCAGATTTCTTTAATATATAAGCACGAGGTTGATAGTCTTTCTTAAATTCGTTGATTCCCTTATACATGTCCCGTATATTTTTATTTTTGCTATTATCTTCAAGTTCCTTAATTTTAGCTCTCAGAAAATCGCGTTTCTTTGTTCTAAAAGTTTTGGAAGTTTCCCGCCTGATATCTGCGAAATTTTGTGTAGTCATTTCATTCGGATTTTGTAGCCAACGTAATTTACTGTTTCCTCTTCTCTGCTAGTTTTATGCATTCCTGGTCGAACCATGGTTTGTTCCTACGTATTTCCTGGACCAATTTTTCTTTTGCTGAAATTTTAATGCTATCTCTAATTTCAATTCAGGTATCCTCAACACTAGTGCACTCCGAATCTTCTAAAGCCGAGAATCTATTCGAAACTTCAATCTGGTATTTCTCTCTTGCCTGGCTCTCTTCTAATTTCTTTAAATTGAATCTCTCCGTTTTCGGACAATGAATATTATAACAGTATCAGGGTTCCAGTCCTAGTATTGTCCCTGTGATATCGGGCGACATATATAACAGTATCAGGGTTCGAGTCCTAGTATTGTCCCTGTGATATCAGGCGATATATATAACAGTATTCGGGTTCGAACCTTATTGGTCCCTGTTCGGGAAAACCATATATAACAGTACTGGGTTCGATCCAGATACGTCTCGAATAGGGATTAACCATATACTAGAGTATTAGGTTCGAGCCCAGTACTGTTATATATGGCTTTCCCGAACAGGAACCAATAAGGTTCGAACCCGAATACTGTTATATATGTCGCCCGATATCACAGGGACAATACTAGGACTCGAACCCTGATACTGTTATATATATGGCGCCCGAACAGGGACAGAATCCGTACTGTTATAATATTAACTTTATTCAACGATAACCTCTCTCTTATTATCGCTGCTACCAGGTAGTGGGCAGTGTTACAGTCAGCCACTCTAAATGACCGGACATCAATTATGCTAGATTGCCTTCTTCTATTTACTAAAACGTGATCAATTTGATTATGCGTTTTTCCGTCTGGTGATGTCCAAGTGTACTTATGAACGTCGCGATGTGGAAATTTTGTACTCTCCAGGATTAGGTTTTTGGATGTTGCAAAGTTCACGAGTCTAACACCGTTGTCATTACTTTCCTTATGCAGACTTTCGTTCCCTAATTTTGGTTTGAAAATATCCTCTCGTCCTACCTTCGCATTGAAATCCCCTAATAGAATTTTCATATGGTATCACGGGAGTTGGTCAAATATCCGTTCCACTTCTTCGTAAAAACTGTTTTTTATATCGTCATCCTTATCTTCAGTTGGGGCATGTACATTTAAAACAATATCACACCACCGTCCCTTAAGAGTAATAAAAGAAAGTCTGTCAGTAACAAATTCAACCCGTTTAATTGCTGGTAATATACGTTTATGAACGAAAAACCAAAATGGGCAAGCAAACACATTTCTTAAAGAGTATGTGGTGAGAAATAAATGTACTACATATTATTACTTTTGCGTGATAAAAGCGAGCCTCCAGTAAAGTAAATAGAATTATTTGTGTACACCTGCTACAACAGAACAGCAGAAATATACTTATTTTCGATTTTATTTCATTTTTGAAATAATTCCTATTGAGATTTTGTGTGTTGATTCACAGGGTGTCCTGCCCTGACACAGTAAAATTTAGTTTTTTTATTATTAATATACATATTTGACAAATTTCTCTTATGTGGAGTTTGTTGGAAAATTTCATCATTTATGCATTTCCGTGTAAAGAAAATCATTTTGAGTTAAGAATTCACAGAGTTTTGTAGCATTCACTTGGTAAGTCGAAAATCACTTCTCTTTTTGTCCCTGCCCGCGACAGATGTTTAGGATTTAATATTTTCTACTCTAGATAGAAAAAAGTACTGAAAACATCAGTTCATATACTCCTAAATCTGTAATGCTCACATGTCATACATCAGCTGAATTTATCTTGTACGATTAGCAATATACAAATTTAAAGCATCAAAAATGTAGTATAAATGTCCTGCCAGTGACGATGGTAAACATAAAATACAGGTGTATTACTTTGTATTTAATTCTATTGCTTTTAGATTTTTTTAAAATAAATATGTATTTTCATGGAAAGTATTGAATTGTGCCTGTAAGTCTTCTGAAATGTGGTGCGCCAAAAGTACACCAGCACCCTTCTGAATTTTATACCTTTTTTCTTTTATTTTAAAAGAGGTACCCAACTTAACAATATAGCGCCTTGCATAGGAATTCAGAATTTTTTACTTTTATTAAATAGAAACATTTCATAATATTGAAAAACGTCATTTGGTCAGACAAGAAAACTTCACGTGTATGGCACGAAGGGATAGGATTTCCTTCGAGACATGTTTTAACATTTTTTCGAAGATTAATCCTAAGATATTTCCTAGGACTTATCTCATAGTGTATAACTGGCCAAACTCTCCAACGTCTGATGAACATATATAACCCAAACCACTACACTTTCTCCTTCGTATTTTACAGTAGGTTGGAAGTTCTTGACATTTATCTCTGTATTTACTTGTCGAAAAACTATTATTCAAACATCATATCCATGCAGGTTTAATTTTCGTTTGTAGATATACAACACCTATTCCCACCAATTTTTGGGCTTATCTTCGAAAGCTCTAGAAAATTTTAGTATCTTATATTTCTTGATTCTTCTCTTGTATAATATATGGTTTCTTTCTAGCTATTCTACCATTATATCCTTCCCGCATTAAATCCACATGCTACAATACACTGACCAGACAAAACATTGTTACCATTGGGACTCCTGGTTCCTCGTGAAAGCTTAAGTTTATTTGGCTCTTTTATTCTATACTTTCAAACCAAGTATATAAAAAAAAGAACTTAAATACGTAAATATAAAGTAAATATCATACGAAATAAATATAATACAAAGTAAATATAATACAAAATTGACTTATAGGCATGGGTAAAAGTGAGGGGTAGCGAGGGGATATGCCGTCCGCCCACTTCCAGAAAATATCAGTGGCGTCCCCCTACTTTCTAAAAAATGCAATGGGCAAAGATAGACACAAGGGACGCCGTGACGTCATGCGTCCTACTACTTTCAGATCCACTTTTACCTCTGCTTATAGGTCTCAGAAACCTTGTGTTTCTCATAACGTTTCTGAAACTCATGTTTCGGTTAAAGTGTAGTTGTAATACATATTTGTGAAATACGAACTGAATGACTGTACATAATAGATATTTTAAAAGGTTGTTCAAACCAAACTCACCTCAGCAGTAAAATACACCTTTTGAATTCTTAATAATAATAATAATAATAATAATAATAATAATAATAATAATAATAATAATAATAATAATAATAATAATAATTCCGAACGGTTGTAAATCACGGCTCTAAAAATGTTAAAAATATGTCTCGATCATTTCATTTCAATTAAGGAAGAAACGATTTTCACCAATGCCACTTTCGCTAGCTATGAGCCCCAAAAGGCCTTACATTCAAGATGTGTACTGAAGTGTTTTAAAATTTCAGCCTTTCTTCAAGTTTTTCCAGGTTTGCTGGTTTTGTATTCTTAAACGAATAAAATTTATTATTATTAATGACACCTACCTACCGGTAGACCAGTGGAGAAAATTGTGTAATAACTAAAGGTAAATATACCTTTCACCATTAAGTGTTGTGTGATTCATATCCATTGGTAGACCCAGAGAATTTGGTACTATCATTACACGAAAACCATAAAACACTGGAATTTAAATACGATGTATTAACAGCTGTTTTAAATTTTTCTCTTCTTATGAGACATCAACAAGCCAGCTCCCATATTTGAAAAGTCAAATTCAATTTTACATAGTCCGAGTCTAACTTAAATGGATTTTTAACTCCAGTCCACTTTCATTTGTGATTATCTAAGTGTTTGTTTTCCCCATTTAAAAATATTGGAAATGAAATATTGGTATTGCTATACCTTCATTAATATACGTAAATAAAAGTGGAAAGGGATTTCGTGCACCACATGGGATGTACCTGTATTTCAAACCGTGTTTCGAGTTGGCATATAAAATATCGATAGAAATTCCACCTGAACACATTCCAGGTGTATGGGACCTTTACCACAAGGAAGATTAAAGACGTAGAATAAAGAAGTCTGTAACAAGCAATTGCAAGCAGCGGCACATCAGGCATCCCGTGGTTGCCATCCATGTATTCGCAAAATGTAAGTTGATGAAGAAACTGGTCACATATAATGAAAATGATAACGTTAAGGAAAATTCCAGGTTTCTGGTTAAATTCCAGTTCCCCAGATCTTTCAGGTGCAAAAATATATTCCGAGCCAATTTCAGGTTTCCAGGTCAGTGGACACCTTCACATTAAAGCTTATGACACGCTCGCTTCTTTTCCGCTTATATGAGAAAAATATGAATGTATCGGTTTCTTCCGAAACACATTCCTTATCATTTCCAAATTTCAAGGCAACGTAGAGAATCACCAACATATCGAAATTACTGCTTTAGAAACTAGCAGATTTAAATACTTACTCCAAATGATCGTGTGAGGCCTATAACACCATGCTTGCTAGCAGAATACATAGGAAAACCATGCATTCCTGATAATCCTGCAACAGATGATGTGTTTACTATGACTCCTCCTTTACCATTAGTATCCTTTCCCATGTACTTCAGACCCAACAACATTCCAATTGTTACGCCTTTCTGAGAGAAAATGAAAAAAAGTTTCAAAAAATTAACTTTTATAATTGCACAGAATTCGGGACAATAATTTATAAGAGAGTGTATGTAGATACAAGTGACGAAGTTATTATGTATTGAGTATATGAAAATTATACGTACTACTGCGTGCATAACATATATTGACTTTCTCAGATACATTTGTTACATAAATAATAAATACAATGAAGATAAACGAAAATGTATGAGGTATGCTACATATTGATATACTCTCAGTTATTATCGAAAGGCATAATATAAAAAATAAGCAAATTTTCTTATAATCTTCTATTTAGAGTTCGAATTCGAAGGCAACACTGCAATGTATACTATAACCTTGCAAACGTATTTTAAGGAATAACTACTTATTTTCCTTTACATGCAAGACGCCTTGTGTATGTTTTGCGAACTGAGATTAAGACTAATATTTTACATAAAATAACCTGACTGTCTCCTTTTTCTTTTCAGACACCAATAAGCATTGCATTGTGCTATTGCTTTCTTGTTGCAAGATATTCCAGTTCAAAATGGATGCGAAGTCTATTACAAACGCACACCTAGAATTTTCTTGTTTGAAATGAAAATTATACGTCCTATGGTTATGTAGTGTAGGCTAAAGGAGACAGTGATGATAATAAATGAAACGGGAGAATGAGTAGAGTAAAAGAAACTGAAGAACACAAAAAAATATCACACACACGATATTTGTCAACAATAAGATCTTGCTGAAACTTTTCCGTTTATTCCGTAGACAGAAAGAAGTAACATCTCCAGAAGGCGATTCTTGTTTGTAAAGCGTAAACTTACGTGGCCACCTTACCCATTGCATGGAGCTGCCAAACGAAAGTGGTACCAGCTCGTCAGGAATGCTGTCTGTAAAGCTCACTTGTGCTTCTATGAGTGTGATTAGTATAAGCATCTTTCACGCGAGAAACCGTGAAACGGTTCCTGGGGCTCATGTATTCGACTTCTACGTTAGGTTATTAGTCCAGTAAAGATAGGATTGAGAAAGGAACAAATTAGTAACAAGCTGAAAATTGGTATGGAAGTAGGCGGATGTGTCAGGAATAACATACTAAAAGTCCCCTAAAATCCCACTGTAGCTTTTCCCGCAATTTTGAGTTGAGTTGATTTTAGTTTAGCGTCCCTTTCAGCAGCGAGGCTATATGAGACGTGGACCTACTGATTAACGTGGAATCCGAACCACATGAGCTCCCGCCGGGAATCGAACCCGGGTCTCCCACGCCAAAGGCGCGTACGCTAACCGCTTAGCCACGGAGGAGCTCTGCTCCCGCAATTTTGAAAAATGTCCGCCATCTTTAGACGACGACAAGGAATTTATGGAAATCGTCACCCTTTATGTTTATTCCTCTAGCCACCGTTCTAATTATCACAAAGCCATGAATCATATATGGTTGGAAAGCTTGAAAGACAGAAAATCTAAGTAAATAACATATATGCCCATCGTGCTAAATTTCTAGAAGCAGAGGAAGAAGAAAACTGCTTTTTTATTTAAAAAATATATATTTTCAGAAATCATGAGAAGTTTGCAACACTGATAGTTATTGCACACCAACGAAACACCACCAACAGATGTCCTGAATATTTATCTCAATCATAGCCAACAACGACACAAATCGGTGCAATACAAGCCGAGAAAAAATATAACTTCTGTTACTTTCTGACCTCTTTGTACAAAAGTTCATAAGGTGACATACACTTTCACGGTTCTAGTCACCTTCTTTTATCACATAGGACCAAGACTTATATATCATTGGAAACCTTAAGAAACGTAAATTCGAACGAGGTAACACTTATACTAATCAAGCCCAATTTGGGGAAGAAGCACAAAACTCAAAATTTCGGGACAAAACGTGATTTTCGCAATATATTTTTTTAAACTTGCAACACTGACAATTATCGTATGTTAACAAAACTCAGTTACCGTTTTCACTATCATCATTATTAATTTACTCTTAAAATGGCCAACGTTTTTCCCAATGGAGTAAGCTTTTATGACACATGGTTTTACATCACTTAAATATAGCACAAAAATCATTTATTGACAGTATTAGAAAGTAGCAGAAATTGGTATTCTCCTATTCATAGGAAAATCGTAATTCACACACTAAAAATAACTCTCAACTACAATAGTCAATTGAATGTATTTTTTTAAACATGTCTTGTTTATAACTAGAATGCAATTTTCCTCCTAGTATTCTTCAAATCAACTTAATATTTACATTACACGTTAGTATGCACTTTAAGAACATTTTTGTAACTAGTCCATTCGGACTTATTTCATTAGAAATCGATGAGGTTATCATTATCTCGTTCATCTCTATGGTCTTCATCATTTGATTTTGCATTCATGCATCCAATTCCTCGACACTGACATAAATTAGAGCACACAATTCCTGCTTTCCGACAACCGTACATACTTTCACAGGGGCAGCCCTTTTTACAGTTACAGGATATTACACGGAGCGGGTTATTTGGTCATTCTTGCTGGTGCGAGAATACCTCCTAATGTTGTCCATTCATATTCAGTCGCTCGCATATCATTGAGCAATACCTGGGCTCAGAAAACATACACTGTCAAAGAATGAATGGAATATACCACTTTTAACGTACACGCGCAAAGGTAATGGTCTTTCTGATTTAATCATTGAAGATATAAGATATCTTCGTGTTCTGAATATCCAAACTGAAATCCACCTTCTGTACGATGTAACATGGATGTCTAGTGGTTGTCAAGTGGTTTAAGACACCAACTTGCCCGAATTGGAATGGATTTATGCAGCTGGTGACAAGCAACAACCATAAGTACCAAGCATATTAAGTACTAACTCAACCTTTCATCAATCTTTAGCCAATAATCATGGATGCTGTATACTCGTCGCTTATGTTTGCCAGCAAAGAATGTGCAGAAAAGAAGCAAAAAAGCGTGCTTAGTCACGTTGGATCAACCTTTGTACTCTAAAGCATGTGACATTGTAGCAACATGTAAAATTCTGGTGAATTACCGTCAGTGATTGTTAAACTTGGGGGTTTTCCACACTATAATGTCATTTATGGAAACAGTTGCATATATAATGAAAGGTAGTGGCATTGAAGAACTTTGGTCTTGTGTGTATGCTAGTAACTCCATGCCACAGATAAAGCCAGGCCATTCTTATTGCTCGTGCTTTGCGA
The DNA here is from genome assembly GCF_964235325.1 of Thermobia domestica. NCBI lineage: Eukaryota > Metazoa > Arthropoda > Insecta > Zygentoma > Lepismatidae > Thermobia > Thermobia domestica. The sequence continues at coordinate 38,286,072 of NC_137471.1, forward strand.
GCTAATTTTTTTTAAACACAGTTAGCAATTGCAATATATACTGTTTAATTAATGAATCAGACACCACTGAGCAGTTTATGCGTCAATTGCGAGATGTTTGTATTCCTCTGATGACTGAAGAAGATATCGATAGTGATGTAGTGGCTCAACATTCAAACATAGTCAATCAAGATTGCAAATGACCTGAAGTTATTCATTGACACTGCTGCAGAAACAAGCCATATCTTTAAGTTATTCGCTCTGTACTTTCAGCTTGTAGAAATTATGCGTCTTTTAATTCGAAAGAACTGGAGACTTGAATCTTCATCTTCACTGCATGTGAGAAATGTTACCATACTTCTATGCAGCTGAGCATCTTTTGTATGCCAAATGCGCACATCTGTACTTACAAGAAATGTTGCGGTTGGAGGATGAAATGGGTCTTCATGAGTTTCAGCTATTTACAGAAGACGGTTACTTCACTATTCCTAGAAAAGATATATTTTGGAGTGGTACATGGTCTGATGTGACGATTGAGCAGGTTTTAGCGAGAGCAATGAAGAGCAGCGGTGGACTGACCCATAGGAGAGACATATCTGAAAAGATAATATCTAGATGTGTGTCAAGTATGCCAGCAGCGTGCCACTTACGAGAATGTCTTGAAAAATTATGAAACAGAGATAGGCAAGAACTTCACACTGATCGGCATGTGGACCTGTACTAAAGCAGTCAATCGCCTGATATATTACATCTAAAGAAATTCTTGCGTTGGTTTTGCCAGCATTCTCCATTCCCTTCATATCCGGAGCTAGCGTCCCTAAGTACTGGCATGGTAGGTAATGAAATGGTCAACTGATAAATCTAAGGAAATCGGATTGGCTGCTATGGAAGAAATGTTTGGACGGACTTTTGGAAATGTGAAACTTAAACAAAAAAGATAAAGTCATCCCACTATCCGTAATGCACAATGTAGTGCGTATCCGTGATAAGCTACTGGCTGTAAACACCATACTTCAACTGAATCATATGAGTAGAAGTCCGAAAAAGAACTCCAGCAGTGTTTTGCTTACGAGCTTACACCCTATTCACTTTCTCTTTTCACAGAAATGTCCATGAGAAAAACGAAAAACCTTTGTACGACATGTTTGAATATCGGACAAATTTTAAAACTCAAATTGTAAACACTGTGTACGTTATAGATGGAGGCTGGGTTCTACATCATGTTGTTTGGCCACAACATGGAACATACCTTGACGTGCACAACTCGTATGTGTCCTATGTACTCGCAAAGTCAGGAACGAAAGCAACAATTATTTTTGTTATGGGTATTGCACTGAAAACTGTACAAAAGCCGCTGAGCGGGAGCAACGTGAGTCAAAGGTTCAATCAGCTTTGGTGTTATTTACAAAAGAAACCACATTATTAACAAAAAAGATAAATTCTTAGGTAATTTCAAAAATAAGGATTGTTTCGCCCGTGAGTTTATGGTTTATTTGACTCAAGCTGGAATTCAAACCCAGCAAGCAAGAAGTGATGCTGACGCACTTATAGCTAAAACTGCTGTAACCAAGTCTTGAAATCCTTGTAGGCACGTCGTAATAATTGGCGAGGATGTTGACATTTTAATCATTTTGCTTGAACAAGGTAATAATCAGTACGACATCACATTTCGAAAGCTTGGACGTCTACAAGACGTGAGTAAGGAATTTAGTACTAAGAAGTTGTAAGATACACAGGCAAATATACTAAATGTTTTGCTCAGCTACCATGCTTTAACTAGATGCGACACATCATGTGGTTTGTATCGACAGGGAAAGAAAAAGCCATTCTGATTACTTCAAAAACGGGAAGATTTATGCCGATCACTTGAAGTTTTGAACCATGATAATGCTATTGTACAATCTATGAAGCTGGCACATTATTTCTACTAACACACTAAGATTTTCCAGCAATAGTAACCTTTCTGCATGAATTCCAGTATCATTCATACATCCTTGCAGTAAGTCGCTCCCCATTCAGAATGAAATACAATTGGCAAAATTGCCACCCACCAATGATGCTGCGAAACACCATATCATCAGGTTCAATTGTACCGTGGAAATGATTTGCGAGCGACTGAATATAAATGGACAACATTAGGAGGTATTCTCGCACCAGCAAGAATGACCAAGGAACCCGCTCCGTGTAATATCCTGTAACTGTAAAAAGGGCTGTCCCTGTGAAAGTGTGTACGGTTGTCGGAAAGCAGGAATTGTGTGCTCTAATTTATGTCAGTGTTGAGGAATTGGATGCATGAATGCAAAATCAAATGATGAAGACCATAGAGATGAACGAGATAATGATAACCTCATCGATTTCTAATGAAATAAGTCCGAATGGACTAGTTACAAAAATGTTCTTAAAGTGCATACTAACGTGTAATGTAAATATTAAGTTGATTTGAAGAATACTAGGAGGAAAATTGCATTCTAGTTATAAACAAGACATGTTTAAAAAAATACATTCAATTGACTATTGTAGTTGAGAGTTATTTTTAGTGTGTGAATTACGATTTTCCTATGAATAGGAGAATACCAATTTCTGCTACTTTCTAATACTGTCAATAAATGATTTTTGTGCTATATTTAAGTGATGTAAAACCATGTGTCATAAAAGCTTACTCCATTGGGAAAAACGTTGGCCATTTTAAGAGTAAATTAATAATGATGATAGTGAAAACGGTAACTGAGTTTTGTTAACATACGATAATTGTCAGTGTTGCAAGTTTAAAAAAATATATTGCGAAAATCACGTTTTGTCCCGAAATTTTGAGTTTTGTGCTTCTTCCCCAAATTGGGCTTGATTAGTATAAGTGTTACCTCGTTCGAATTTACGTTTCTTAAGGTTTCCAATGATATATAAGTCTTGGTCCTATGTGATAAAAGAAGGTGACTAGAACCGTGAAAGTGTATGTCACCTTATGAACTTTTGTACAAAGAGGTCAGAAAGTAACAGAAGTTATATTTTTTCTCGGCTTGTATTGCACCGATTTGTGTCGTTGTTGGCTATGATTGAGATAAATATTCAGGACATCTGTTGGTGGTGTTTCGTTGGTGTGCAATAACTATCAGTGTTGCAAACTTCTCATGATTTCTGAAAATATATATTTTTTAAATAAAAAAGCAGTTTTCTTCTTCCTCTGCTTCTAGAAATTTAGCACGATGGGCATATATGTTATTTACTTAGATTTTCTGTCTTTCAAGCTTTCCAACCATATATGATTCATGGCTTTGTGATAATTAAAACGGTGGCTAGAGGAATAAACATAAAGGGTGACGATTTCCATAAATTCCTTGTCGTCGTCTAAAGATGGCGGACATTTTTCAAAATTGCGGGAAAAGGTACAATGGGATTTTAGGGGACTTTTAGTATGTTATTCCTGACACATCCCCCCACTTTCATACCAATTTTCAGCTTGTTACTAATTTGTTCCTTTCTTGGCAGAAAAATGGGCTATCTTTACTGGACTATATAGGTCCACGTCTCATATCCTTGATGCTGAGAGAAACGCTAAACTGCAAATCAGTTAACTAGCTATCGTCTGCAATTAAACGATAACTTTTCTGAGATACCTCTTGCACGATCTCTTAGGAGCTCATCAGAACATGCCCTTGTTCAACGCCCAAAGAACTAATTTTTCGATGTTATTTGTTTCAACGGTCTGTAACTTCACAAACCTACGCTGTGTAATGCGTTCAGTCACCACTCTTGGCCCAAATGCACTGTTTATGTTTTCTTAGTATGAACTTTGAATTCGTAAAAGAGGATCACTTGCAATGGTGTGTTCTCCATTACCTTGTTCAAAGCACACCACGTCCTGAGTGACTAGCCATCTTACTCTGTTTTCTGAACACCTATGGAGTTTGTGGTTTCGTATACGCGACCTGTATCAATCCAATGCTTGGGTTATAGAGGGTAGTTTCCCCAAGTCGTAAAATGAATGTTTTAATCAATTGTATATGGACATTTGTAGTCCATACATATACAAAATATTTTAGTACAAATATCTTGGTATTAAATTTTTTGTTTACTGTGTTTACTTGGCTTGGTGCACCTGATGTGTTCCTAGCTATGAGACGTATTAAAGGTAGAATTTAGAGCGGATATGGAGCGAAAGCTCAAGTCATTTTATATACATTGTGGCACATATCGCACCTACTAATTTAAAGCTGGCAATCTTGGCATAGTGCAGGTATATGTGGGAAATACAGTGCAAAATTGGGGTTGTCCAGGATGGACATGTCTTCTGACAGTAAAAGCTTTCATCTGAAAAGGCTTCATGGAAAGTCAGCCTTTACGAAGATTACCATGCATTTCTTCCTAATACCGACATTTTGAAGTAAGTTAGACGTGGAGAACCCGAGTGCGTCAGTGACCAGCTCGCAAGAATTTTTTGGGCCAAGAGAACTCTGAGGACTTGAACAGAGTCCTTCTTGTTTCTAAGACGGCGTCATGTTCCAAATTTAAAATTCATTGAGTCGCCTGCTGGAAGGTCTGAAGTTTCGTTTTTATAAACATTGACTATGTTCAAAATTTTAAACCTATCACAAACAACCTTGATTTTTATAATAATCTTCAATTGGCACTGCACGGATAGTAATGTGTGCCAATTGTCCAAAAGTCTCCATCACATTATACGAACTATATTTCGTGAGAAGTGCATACACATAAGGTTATAGTGCAAGGCTTGGTAAAATTGTATTATATATGATTCACCTACTAGATTAACGTCATATGTTCTCTCCCAGTCAATTTCATCGACTATTCCTGCGTTATTGAAAACTATATCCAAAGTTCCAAATGTAGACAAAGTCTTAAGGAAACAATCTGCAAAAATGTAAAGATAATATGTTAAAAGAAAAGACATATAAACAGAGCTAAAGCAAGATATTTTAAAATTTCTAAAAACCTGCAACTCTATGGTTAAAACTCCCCTTTCATACACTGAATACATGGAGCTCGAACTTCTCATAGTGTTATTGGTGTATTTTTGAAATAAATATTCGTGGAGATGTGAGAATTATTTAGTTAACTAGGAGTTGAAAAAAAATCATTCAAGAGATTTACAAGATTAAAAGACAATGTTTGGAACTTATTATATTATTAATAGTTAAAAAAAAGAGCATTTTACACTGTGCTAAATTAAAGGTATATATATATATATATATATATATATATATATATATATATATATATATATATATATATATATATATATATATATATATATATATATATATGACAAACAATGATAAATAAATTCTAAAACGCTCATTATTTTCTTTAAAATTTGGAATAAAATTTTAAGCTGTTTACACAAATCATATTTCACATCATGTCAAAGGTTTGGCAATTTTGGGTTGCGCACAATGTTGAATACAATGTCCCATGTATATCGCACATTAACTACTTCGAAGAAAACAAGTGAAAAACAGCATGCGGAAACCTCCAGTGTACAGAACTGAAATACGATTTAAATCTTTATAGTAATTTTCGTGGGAGGAAGGGGAGTAATCATACTATTATTAAACTACACACACTATTAGTTGTGACAATTCTTCATTATGCCATATTGCTGTGTTACTTTCTTAAATATTTATTTTTAAAATAAAAAAAATGGAACCGTCATCGAGTAGTATGTATGAACTCACTTTCAAATTCATTTTGATCTGCAACATTGCATTTAATGAAAATTACGTTTTCCGGTGAGAACTCTTCTTGGAGCGATTTTTCTTCTCTTTCACCCCATTCTTCATTGATATCACAAAATGCGACCTGTAAAGATAAGAATTTGAAATTAATTCATTTTAAAACTTAAAGGTTTTTCCTTTGGTTTAGGCTCGAGAACGCGTTTTTGATGCGTTACCCCCCGCAGTGAACACGACCTAGGTGGCTACTTGGAAGCTTATCGGCGATTTTACTTTCACCAGAGTTATAAATCATACTATGAGCCAGTCAGGGTTTCCAGGTCTTTTTTTTGCCAGGTCTAGGTCTATAATAGCAGGGGGTTCCAATACTCTGCACAAACCATCTTCCAAGCAGCTGTTTCTTGTCAAAATTCCCTTGCCTGGCAACACGTCTTTCCTTTTTTCCTTCCTTTAGACATCTTTTAAACAGCATTCGGTCTATTGTTCCCAAACGCATCAAATACGCTCGAGCCGACGTTTTCTGCGTTCGCGTTTGCAGTGCATTGTGATTAGCCATCCACATTTAAATACATGATCAGTGTATTCCAAGCGCACGCATAAGCAATAATAACGCTTTGCGAACGCTTCGATTAGCCACTCAGTTATACAAGTTCATGTAAATTAAAATATGGATATAAATTATCGTTAAGTCTAAAGCATCCATAAACGGCGAAAAGTATGCTCACGGTGATTTCTGCAAATATTATAAAGGATTAACAAACTCAAAAGAAAGAAAAAGTGATGATAAGTGCTATTAATTTAAACATGATGGTAGAGGGTTAGTTCTAACATAGTATACAGGGTGTTTAAAAATATGCAGTACCAACTTTAATAGTACATGCAAGCAATGTAGGTGCCCACACGCACAGTTGTTCAGTCAGGCAGTAGGTTGAACAGATACCGTACAGTATATTTGGCACGGCAGATTTCGAGCAACTTCATTCCCATTCCGATGTCCGCTACATGGAGGGAGATGTTGAATTATCGACCCTTACAGATTTCCTTCCCTGTGGGGGCAAATCCATTATGCAGCACGTTCTCAGGATATACCCACATGATAATTTTTGTCTGTGAAAGATTTATCGCAGACAAATTTGTCTAACCTTCTCTCTGTTTTATACATTTTAATATTCTTCCATTTTGACTCAATACATTACGCAGGTTTGACATTCGGTGGTCATAAAAACTATTATCACAAATATCAAAAGTACTAGCTGCAGTTAGAGGTGTTGCTAAAATATTATTCTGGTTTTAATGCAGGGCTCCTTCGTGGCTAAGCGGTTAGCGTACACGCCTTTGGCGCGGGAGACTAGAGTTTAATTCCCGGCTGGAGCTCATGTGGTTCGGATTCCACGTTTATCAGTAGGTCCACGTTTCATATAGCCTCACTGCTGAAAGGGACGTTAAACTCAAAATCAACTCAACTCAATTCCGGTTTTAATGTATTGTACACTGACGATTGCAAATATGAAAATTCTATTGGCTGCCTTCATCAACGGTTAGGGACCTCAGAATTTAGTCTGAGTTGCCTGAGTCCAATATTCACTGTTCAGAGTGTTACATGAAGACTCTGTGGGGCAACAAATGCGTCTCCCTGTGAGTAATCTATTTTTATTTGAATATATTGGAGTTCAGATGTAGTTTTACCTACAGAGCAGTGATGATCCACATTCTTAATGAAGAAATGCGGTGTGAGGAAACATTTTATTTTGGAAGTTGGTAATATTGGTAGTAGAGAGGGTGCTGCAACGTGTAGAATGCGTAACGACCATAACCCCATATTGAAATTTTCTAAATTAGATGTAAGTTTGAAATTTTAAATGGGAAATTATCACGTAACACCAGTCTGAGCTCAGTAACTTAAATGTGTAACTGCCTCTTTTTATATTGTGTATGTTTTGCACGTGAAGAATACTGAAAGTTTGAAAATCATCTACTAATGGCACGCTACACCACATGTTTTATGTTGTCATCCTGTCTAATGCGCAACCTATCTGCTCCGATGCCTATGCAGAAAAATATTCAAACCTTAGTAGCCTATCTGCTCCGACGCACATGCAGAAAAATATTCAAAAAATGCGACTACACGTGTGTTGAATCCATTCCTGTAGGTGCCTTATATCACAGGTTTAACCAGCATATACCATCTGCTTCAAATAATCTCATAAATAGAAGTCAAGGGATGTGAGGTCAGATGAACTGGGCAGCAATTCCACCCAACAACATTTACCAATCAATTCGTCTGCGAGTTGTGTATTAAGCCACTGACGAACACCAGCGCCATAATAAGAAAGACCCTCATCGTGCCGAAAATAAGAAGGGAAATTGCCGTTGGTTTCAAAAGAAAATGAAAGATTTGTAGGATGATGTAGGATGATGTTTCTGCAGGAATGTCAAGTCCTGTCGAGCCGTTAACGTGATGTCTGTGAAAATGAAAGAATGATGCAAGTGTTTCATATGACAACTACACTATTAACTTTGGAGGAACATTTGCAGGACACCTATACGGATTACTGATAATTATGCAGGGCACCTACATGAAAGCATTACTGATAATTATGCTGAATAACTTCCCACTCAAACAGAAATAGGAGTGGTATCTGAACAATATTCCACGTATAAACAAGGGATTCACTTCGTGTTGCTCTTTAGGCCAAATGCAGAACTCCTCCCGTCGATATTCATAATTATCATGTAGTTTATGTCCTATGAGCAACTAATAATGATAAATATAATAGTATGCAATTGCTACAGAATGGAGGACTGGTTAGTATAACTTTTTATTGAAGGAGAACGAATACTGCTTTGTACTATTCACATACGATACTAGAATCGTCATTGCTGCCTCCTCATTGTGCAGTCTTTGGTTGTCCATTGTCTGACTGTTAGTTGAAGTCTCCTGCAATGTCTATAGGACTGCGTTCCAGCATATTAGGATGATTTTTATCAACCGTTTCTTTGTCAGGAGCAACTTACATCATATGAAACAATAAGATAATGAAAGAAACTATTACATTTTGAGCTCGCGCCGATGTTACTTGATATGCAATATGTTGTTTGTCTCATTTGAAATTTCGAACCTGGATTCAAGATAGTGGCCACACTTGTAATATATTCTACAGGTTGCATTGTCCTTCTAGTAACACCTTCCATTAAAATATTTTCTCTTAGGTTTCAAAATAACGGATGTCCAGTAACTTTTGGCTAACCCTGTACACTTGCTTTGTTTTTTTCATTCTAGAATTAGAAAAGTTTGCAATATTTGCACTACGCGTTTCCAGTATCAGGTATTCCTCGAGGTAGGGTTTTAGTAAATGCCTTATCGAAACGGAATACCAGTTATGCATAACTTCGGAGCTATCATTTTTATGTACCTAAAATTCATAAAGATGCTCATATTCCTAACTTTTACACTTCTCTTCACGTCACTGGATTTATTGAAGATAACCTAAAATTTAATTGATCAGCTCGGATGAACATAATGATAAGCGCCACTCCCGGTGAAATTGAGTTATTAGATGAAATGGGTTCTGTTCAAACCACATAAAAGTATGTGGGTATTTTAATTTAGGAAGTGTACCTACAGATGGCAGGAGAAGCTTGTTTGCGTTATTCCGTTGAATTGCATGGAAATTGTCAACCTTCTTTTCCAGTTTCTTGAAAGTGAGAAACTGTGAGATGCCATTATGTTCGCCCGAGCTACTCAATTCTATACAGCATTGATTACGAAATCATTCGTATCAAATAAAAACATAAAACAATCACAAAAGTTATTAATTTCCACCTCAATCTTATAATCATCTTTATTCAATAATTTTAAGATTATTATTTTAAACAGGTGTTTCAAAAATCATCGACAACGTTTGGGAGGTGATTCCTGACACCATGATAAAACTAAAAGTACAGACCAACCTGGGTGCACAAATGCTTCATTTCGGAGTTATAGCCTGCCGAAAACATGAAAAAACGAACTTTAAAAGCCCATAGCTCCAAAGCTATGGAACCTACCGCAGTCGAGTCAAGAATTCGCTTAGGAACTAGTACGTGCTGTATCCAAATATTCGTTTCAGAATCGTGTGGCACTTCCGCAACGATTTTTATATAGGCAGTTGGTGAGTACTTCAAATTATTTGCCCGTAGCCAAACTCTCTTTATAAAAATTGTTATCCATTAAGATTCTGAAAAATGGATATTTGAATATTGCACATATTAGCTCCTAAGTGAAGTCTTGACCCGACTACGATAGATCCCATAATGTTGGAGCTGTGGACCTTTAAAATTCATTTTTTTTTATGATTTCGGCAGCCTATAATTCCGAAAGGAAGCATTTGTGCGCCCAGGTTGGTCTATACTTTTTGCTTGATTTTTTTTTTGTCAGGAATCACCTCCCAAATTTTGTCGGTGTTGTTTTGAAACACCCTGTATATTTCTTCTCATTGCTCTTGCATCCGTTCTTTGCTCAATTTTTATGGGACTTCTGTTCTCACTCCTCATCTCTTCACTTTCATACTGTAAGTATATCACTACAAATTAAATTAGAAACATGTTATTTCGATGGAGTTTCACAACTAAGTTCAGTTGATACTGAAATCTGAATCATTCTTTCCGAGGACGTTTTTGAACTCCCTGCGCATCACAATATAAAACCTAAATTGACCAAATGACAGAGCATATTCCACTTTATTTTTAACTGTAATTGAGTTGAGTTAAGTTAATTTTGGTTTAGCGTCCCTTTCAGCAGCGAGGCTATATGAGACGTGGACCTACTGATTAATGTGGAATCCGAACCACATGAGCTCCCGCCGGGAATCGAACCCGGGTCTCCCACGCCAAAGGCGCGTACGCTAACCGCCTAGTTTTAACTGTAATTGTAACTGTAACTTAACTCTAATTTGCTTGTAATTTACTGACTGTTGTCACGTGTTCATCTGACTGTTATTTATTTATTTATTCATTTAACAATGACCAGATACAGCTCAGAGGCCATTTTATAGTGGATATCTAACAACAACAATAACAAAGGACAGGATTTGGGAAGGTATCGGCCAGGGCTTGTTTAATAGGTACCATCCCGGCATTTGCCTTGTAGAACTGAGGAAAATCCTGGAGAACCCCAGTCAGTATGGTCGGCAGTGGGAATCGAACCCACGACCTCCCGAATGCGAAGCCAATGCTCTACCACTTCAGCTACTTTGCTCGGTTATATCATGATGCAATTTTTCGTCTGGAATCCAAACCCGGCGAGAATTTTAAAAGGCTTTGTACTTGATGTTTGGGACATACATTTGTCCCGGTTTGCCTCCTAATACTAAATTAACATCAACAGATGTGTTCTCTATCGAATAATAAATTGTGATAATGAGTATTGACATCCTGTGCGTGTGTATTCATCCATGTACTAGTAGTATCAGTTATAAAACGCTGTTCCACATATGTTTACCAAACGCGATTTCTTGCCCGTGCGCAATATGCACTCGCCCAACCTTGGTCAGGCTTGTCTGTTAGTGTAGTGTGGAGGTGTGAGAGAGTGTTTGTTTCTTCCTAGAGTCGAAAATCTCTCCAAACTCAGCCGCTCTCCGGAAGAGTACGATTTATAAAAATTCTTTAAGTGTTTTTTTTCCTTGATGGGATAAAAATGCCGCCAAACTGGAGTCGTTTTTGGTAATGTTATATTGTAGCCCTTTATAACGCAAAGTTTATGATTATAATGATTAGAAACAGTAGCGTATGCAGGAATTTATTTCGGGAGGGTCAAAACTCAATATGAGGATATTTTATATTAAAATTACTAAAATTACTCCTAAAATTAGGCTAAATTTACACAAAAGTAGAAATTTTGGACGGGTCCGGACCCCCAGGACCCACCCCCTGCGTACGTCCCTGATCAGGAAGTAGTGTAAAAGTGAGGATGTGATATTAGTTTAAATTTGAAAAATGTGTAACTCCATCCATCTTGATTCTCGAATTACTATTTAAATAATTAATATTTTTCTTACCAGAGTATGTACTTCTTTATTAAAATAAAAATAAGTCATAACAGTTTCAATAACGTTATCTTCATCAGATGTTAATTCGCATATATGTCGCCAATTTAAAATAATCTGATCAGCAAATATAGGATTCCATGGTCTTCTCCTCCAAGAAAGAAATGAGAACACGACCATGCTTTTAACCACCATAAACATGCAGCTAAACTTCATAGAATATCCCGAGCCAAAGACTAATTGTGAATCTTCAAAAAATCCCTTTGAAAACTGTCAACCTCACTTTGCCAGCATCAAGTGAAACTTGAAAAGTTGTGTAAGCTTAGTGGTCATCACCTTACTATTACCCATCGACGGGAACTCAAGTTTAACGTACAGAAGATGTACGACCAGCACTTAGCAAGCCACAAATGACGGTACGCACTACATTGGGTGAAGCGTTGGTGTATCTTTCCGATTACCAAAAAAAAAAAAAAAAAAAATCATGTATAAAACAAAGGCAGGAAGCGATTCATAAAGTGAATTTAATTGTGCAAGTGAATTTAATTTCCTAAAAGGTTGAAGTTCACCGAGGCAAAATGAAGACCATCAGAGAAAATAACTGCTAAATCAACTCGTAGTACTGCCAGGGAGGAGATCCTGAGTCCCTCTATGAGCAGAAGGTAAGCAAGACAAAACTTTACTCCAAGATCGTGCCTTGCATTATACTAAGATACGAAGGAGGCTACTGCTTTACGAGTCCTGCATCAACGAAATACTTGTGAAGTCCTCAGACGAAAATCCAACAAACTTTCGTGGATTTCGGCTGATTTGGAAGACCACGTTGGAGAACCATAGTTAGGAATCAGCGGAGAAACATTGAGTACTGCCATACTTAGTACTGTAGTTTTTCATAAGTATTTTATACGTAAAATTTAGTCAGATGTATGAGGATAATCTTTGTACTTATCCACAGAATTACTATAAATAAGAGCTTTCCATCTTGAATATCGGGACATCCCATAGTGTTGTGTGGCAGTGTCAAGAGTGTAAAGAGATTGTTTGTTGTGAATTCAGAATATAAAACAAATTTAGAGCTTGTGAAAATAACACTCAATTTCCTTCTTCTCGTTCGGACTATAACTCATGTGTATGGGTGTTGATTTTTACAATTTTATGATCAACAATCAATGATCGTACTAGTTAGCTGTTCGTAATGCAATACAGTGATACCTACCAGTTCATATTTCCACTTTTCTCAAATCTTGACTCCCAAATGTGCGACGAGTATGTGAGATTGTAATTTTCGCCATGAAGATGAAGATGTAACTGTCATGAAGATATAACTTATTAATATTAATGTAAATGTGTTAACGTAGTGTTTCTATCTGTTAAAAACGATGTTTATTGTATTACACTCTCTAAATTCCATATAAAAATTAAAATTTCTATATAATAAAGCATATTGGTTATCTATGCTCTATAATTAATATCAATCAATGAGAGTCGCGTAAAATCATTTATACTAATAAAGTGTCGCGAGCACTGTTATAAATATGAAAGATCGAGTTTACAGTATGTTTCCCTCAGGCCCATAGCGAGCCCAAAAATGTAGGGGGGTCTTGGTAGAAGTAAGGGAGGCCCGATCCAACCATATTATAGTTTATTTTCAAACAGGAAAATTTTAGAGAGGCAATAAAAATTTAGGGGGCGACCTCAGTGACCCTCGTGGATACGGGACTGATTCCCTCCCCTAATAAGGATGACAGTATTTTCCCCATCTCGTTTAACGAAATATTATTTTTTAAAGGAAAATCTCTTAAATAAACGCTGTAGTGTGGGCTTGCACTTTATTGACAAAATTGATATGTATATATAAATATAATTAAATACAAGTAAGATGAACCCTAGCCGAGGAATAGTGACGATTATTATTATTATTATTATTATTATTATTATTATTATTATTATTATTATTATTATTATTATTATTATTATTATTATTATTATTATTATTATTATTATTAAAGCGTGATTAAAGTATAGGTGCTTAAAAAGATATCTTTTAATTTACCTTCATTCCAAGCTTCAACATTTCCTTTACTGTAGCTAATCCTATTCCAGAGCTTCCGCCCGTAACAAGGGCAACTTTTCCTGATAAGTCCATTTCGGTCTGTCTGTAGAGAAAACGAAAACAGTATAATGTGCACGTTCCTTCCTTTATGTTTACAGCGAGCGCATTATCTTAAAAATAAATTTTGTTTTCACATTGACCTTCACAGAAACAGTTAAATAATTTGGTGATACTTGTGTCGACACATTCAGAGATAAGGGAAAATGTATATGAGAAAGAAACTATTTATCTTTCTCTTCTGTTGAGTTCTAGAGAATCTAATAATAATAATAATAATAATAATAATAATAATAATAATAATAATAATAATAATAATAATAATAATAATAATAATAATAATAATAATAATAATGATAATAATAATAATAATAATAATAATAAAAATAATAATAACTATATTTTTGGAATATCTAACACTAAGGACAGCCAACGCCCAACATACATAACAGAGTGCACAAAGGCGGAAGGGATAAAGTACAGGGTAGTCCATACGTCTTAGTACAGTGGATTATTTTGGAAACAAACATGATTAAAGCAAATCTGACTGACTTGGGTAAAGGAGCTACCGATTGATGCATGCGTGGCCGTCATCTTAGATCCAGGTAATTTTTTTTTCAATTGGGAAGGTAGGCATGTGACACATCAATTAACAGTGTTTTTTTTTTTTTTTTTTTTTTTTTTTTTTTTGCAGAAGAGTATAGTCCCGCAAGCAGAAATGCGTTATCAAGTCCCGTTCCAAAGTTATGAGGCCCCAAAGTCCCACCTACAGGATCTGCTCCACATATTGTCCGTCCATTGCAACACAACCAGAGTCTCTTAATCCAGTCCTCCTGAACCCGTAACAACGCAGCGGGAATGATGCTATCACAGGCGTCCTGAATACGTCCTTGTAAGTGTGCAACACACCAAATCTTCTCCTGATAAACCAGGTGTTTTAAGTGTCCAGATAAAAAAATGCAAGGGAGTGAGGTCCTGCGACTAGGCTCGGTGAGCGATCCAACGTCCAGGAAAATGCAGATCCAAGCGTTCCTGCACAGACAGTGCATAGTGCGGTGGGGCACCATTTTGCTGAAAATATCGCGGCAAGGTGGCATCAGGACGAAAAAGCAACTGAAACACCAACTCTTGTAACATGTCCAGATATCGGACACCATTTAGAGTGCCAGGAATCAATAAGGGGCCTATGATCGATGTGTTCCATATGCCACACCACACCATGATATGAGCAGGGGTAACCCTCTTGCAAGGATTGATTGCATGTGGGTTTGCATCCGACCAATATCGCATGTTCTGGCGGTTCACTTCCCCATCCAAATAAAAGTCTGCCTCGTCTGTGAAGCGAACACTGGCTGGGAAATACGGTTCTCGATCATTTGGGTATGTGACAGCCCAATTGGCAAATTCCATGCGCCGGTCTGGATCCTCCTCTGAAAGGTTGTGGACAAACTGCAGCTTGAAGGAATGCTTCTTGTTCGTATGGAGAATCCTCATCACGGAAGCACGTGGTACGACTGTTATCGCTGATAGTTGTCTTGTGCTGCGCTTCGGACTTTTCACACTCTCAGCAAGCACCATTGTGGATGTCTCCTCATCTGTCGCGGTTGTGGGACACCTGACCGTGGTCTGTCGGCAACATTACCAGTTGCACTGAATTTTCTAATGAGATAGCTAACGGTGTTGTGGCTTACTGCAGGTCTTTCGGGGTGGCGCACGACTGCTTCTTTCACCAGACATTAGAATGATCTCAATTCTTTCCTGCTTCATCAGTGCCATCTCGCTCTACCTGCAACGAAAAGAAACCCTGTCAAATTTGGGGCGTCACGTCTTTCTTGCAGCGTTAGTACCATATCCCTCTCCCTGCAAGGAAACAGAAAACCGTCAATTTTGGGGCTTCATAACTTCGGAAGGGACATGATAACGCATTTCTGCTTGCGGGATTACGTTACCCTGACGAAACAGAGTTTATTAATGTGTCACATGCCTACCTTCTCACTTCTCTATTTAAAGCATGCCTATTATAATGTTGTTTGTGTTTCTTATCCCATATTGCTGGAACATTTCTCACTAGTTCTATTAATATGTCTTTCATAATCAAATTTAATAGTGCAGCAAAACCTCTCGAGCCTAGACACACACAATCCTCTGCAGACGAAATTCTAAACAAATGTAGACTTTATTCCGTGCAGCGCTTCAGGGTGAGCCAATGTGAACACGAGTCACAGCGATGATTCCTCTGTAACATCGATGTAGAAATAAACTTCTTTGTTTATCATCGCGACCACTAATTCACTCTCGCGGTCGACCTCTAGGTCGCGATGTAGAATATATCTTCGACATGCGTTTACCCATTTGAATCCATGTGTTTGTGCCAGTATCGAGGGTGCGACCGCGACTTAAACGTCGACCTCGATCGCGAGGTCTCTTTGATATGTCTCTACCCTTAGGCTAAGGGAGACAATGATTGAGGCAACTGAATGATGATGAAAGAATTGGTGGAATGAAACAGTTGGAGGAAACGGGAGTATCATGAGAGAAACCAAGAGCACGACGTTGTCTATCACAAACTTACTTGGTCGAGGATCGAACTAGGGATCCCACGAACCAGGGGTAAACGCTCTACCACTGAGCAACTGTACCTCCCGTCCAGTGAGTGAAATGATGCAGTAAAGTTAGGAGTGTCCAGTTTCCTCAATAATTATGCCGTAACTTCCTTTAACTCTCATGACATGTGACTATCTAAACGGAACATCTACAACCTACTTTCAAATTATCTTATCTCTTGGCGGATCTAGCTTGGGGCCTGGAACTGGGGGCCCTAGGACCCCCAGGTTTTTTGAGTGTCAAAAACAATTGAAGCTATTATTTACATAGTTTTGAAAGATTTTAGTAAACTTATGGTATATTTATCATAGATTGGGTTATGGCTGCTCCTAAATTTTTACTTTCTACATCCGCTACTGTACACATCAACACTTAATTGAATTGAATAGAATTGCTCTTTATTTCAGCGGGCGAGGTTCAGCCTAAGGCTGCTCTGCCACCTAATCCTTGTCATCATTACAAAGAAAAAACAAAGATACAAATAAGATACAAGATACACAAATAACAACATAACATGATACATTCAATAAATCTAAGGATAAACAAAACAATCAGTAAATGTAAATGTAAAAAAAAAAAAAAAAAAAAGCTATACTCATACTGCTAGTTTAATTTCATACTGTAGTAAACCTTTCATGCGTGCCAATGCTTTGTCTCTGATCTCTAAATAATAATGTTTGGAGTGATGATTTAAATGAATTGTACGGTTTGTTAGTGATTGACTTTGGTAGGGAGTTCCAGATTCTTACTGCCGAAATTGAAAATGCCTTCTCTGTTATTCTTAAAGTGTGCCGGGGCATAATCAGTTTATTACTTCCTCGGGTATTGTAACGGTGAATTTCTGATCTACTGTACATGTTAATTTATGATGCAAGTAAGGTGATATTTTTTATGTGAATGTATTTTGTACAGTAAACAGTACCGGAGATATCGTCTTCGGGACATGGTTAGGATATTATATTCATTAAGTATCGGCAGAATGTGCTGAGACTTTTTGTAATTGAGTGAGAAGAGTATAGAGTAATTCTGTATTTTCTGAATTGCCCTAGTATTTTGAGTGGAGAGAGAACTACCATATATTGAATCGCAGTAATCGAACAGAGGCAAAATGAGAGTGTTAACAAGATATAGTCTTGTTTCTTGCGACAAATAGCCTTTTAATTTATAAAGCTGTCGTAAGATTCGCTTAGCCTTAATAAACTGTTCAGAAATGTGTTTATTCTAGCCAGTAGCGTACCCAGGAATTTATTTCGGGGGGGCGTCCAAACTAAATATGAAGGTATTTTATATTAAAATTCCTAAAATTAGGCTAAATTTTAAAAAAGTCGAAATTTTTTTTTTGGGGGGGGGGGGTCCGGACCCCCAGGTCCCCCTCCCTGCGTACGTCCCTGATTCTAGCTAAGCCCTTGGTGTATTATTAAGCCTAGATATTTTACAAAGGGAGAAAATGGAATATTGGAATTCACTACAGTTACTTTTAGGTCATCAGGGTGGACTTTGCTCAACTGATGTGATGTTCCCAATACAATGAAAACACGTTTTAATGAATTAAGTAAAAGACCATTCTTAAGGGTGCAGACTACTAAATATTTTTTCAAAAGCTAACAATTTTTCTTTTACCAGTTTTTCGTAAGTGAAAAGAGATAATGAAATGTAACTTACCTCAGTAAGAGATAATGTTATTCTACACCCGAAAATACGAATCGGAAAAATTTTCAGTGTTGCCATCCATAGAAATTACAGTGTGACCATAATTTGAATTACCCAAAAATCTAAGTTATGGCAGCGACTAGAAATATGAACTGAACGGCAACTGATGACTTATCATACTGTCTGTGTTCCTTGTTAACTACTTTTTAAATAATATTTGTATTTCTTTTGTAATAAAGAGTATACAAAATAAATAATTTTTAATAATCAGTAGAATTAAAATAAAATTGTGTTTGTTCACATATGTTGTTGTTGTTGATTTTAGTTTAGCGTCCCTTTCAGCAGCGAGGCTAAATTAGACGTGGACCTACTGATTAACGTGGAATCCGAACAACATGAGCTCCTGCTGGGAATGAAACCCGGGTCTCCCACGCCTGTTCAGATATCAGTGCTCTTAATGTTATGTCATTTACTGCTGAATGAAGTGAGTGACTGTCTGTCTACCAGCGCTCTTTAAACATGACAGTGTAGACACGTTTTATCTAATAGAAAAAAGAGTCTCTAGCACAGGCAGGGTAACAAAGAGGCACACTTGCTTCTAAACGTAGCGCTATTTCTATCCGACAACTTTCATGAGAAACAAGCAAATATTATATTCATTTGCATTATTATTTTTAATAATTACGTAGAAGTACACAAGAGAAATTGTCTACTGCAATTAAATGAAAGGAAGAATATGACCAATGTGTATAGTCTTCCTATGACATAAGCTTTTCATCTGGGGACATGGCACATGTTAGGTTAAATGGTCAAGCAGTAAATTCAAAATAGTTGTTGTTAAGGAAGCTTGTCCTTCTGCCTCGCGTACCCTCGTTCTCGCGAAGGAAATTGTTTCTCGCTCTAGCGCACCCTCGCCCTCGCAGTGATAGTTGGTCCTCGCCCTCCTTTACCCTCGTTCTCGCGAAGGAAATTGTTCATCGCCCTTGCGCACCCTCACCCTCGCAGTGATAGTTGATCCTCGCCCTCGTTCACCCTCGTCCTCGCGAAGGGAGTTGTCCATCGCCCTCGCTCGCCCTTGTGCTGAAGATTTGTCATCGTCCTCGTTCACCCTCGTGTTGAGAATTTCTCCTCACCCTAGAGCACCCTCGCCCTCGCAGTGACAGTTGGCCCTCGCCCTCGCCATCACGAAGAGAGTTATCCATCGTCCTCGCTCACCCTCGCCATTGTATTGGGAATTTCTCCTCGCCCTCGCGTCATTGTGTGCGAGGAAATTTGAGGGTGAGGATGCCCTCGAGAAGGCCACCCTTGCGAGGGTGAATATTTCTGGTCTCAACTACTTTCTTTTATCCTTTTAAATAGATCTACATTTAATTTTGTTCTACTACTCCTGGCATTAACTCATTAGTTTTTGCTGGATTTAGGAAATTGATGGATTTCTTCAATCTTCTCTACATCAACATTTCGAAAACTAGTCTTTATGTTACTTTTTAATATAATGATTTTAAGCATGTTGCATAAGATGACAAAGGTGCACAAGTATCCGCGCAACACATTGGCGACATATTGTTCCTCTTATGGGCTTTAATTAACCCTTAATGTATTAATGAGATAAAATGACACATCTTCAGTCGAAAATGTGTATCTTCTACCACTAATTTCTTTAATTTTGTTAAAATTTTCTTATTTGGTGAAAAATTGTCGTTTGGCAACCTTTCAACAATATATCATATTCCATTCTAGATATATTAAATTGTTGGCCATTAGGGTGGGTCGTTTTGCCACTTTTTTTTCGAAACGAAATGTAATACCTGCCAAAAGTGGCCCACCCACATGGACATTACAGGTATAGATTTTTTT
Source organism: Thermobia domestica (assembly GCF_964235325.1). Taxonomy (NCBI): domain Eukaryota; kingdom Metazoa; phylum Arthropoda; class Insecta; order Zygentoma; family Lepismatidae; genus Thermobia; species Thermobia domestica. The sequence goes on from NC_137471.1 coordinate 38,305,982, forward strand.
TCAAATCAGATAATATCTTCTGTGAGAACTATTGCCTCAAAGTTTCAAAATTTCACTGAAAATTACAAAAAATACCAAAATTGTTCATTATTTTTAGTTATGTTAAAGTAAACATATTTTTGGATTTATATATGCCAGATGCTAGGAAAACTGACATTCAAGTCTCAAAATGCCAGTTATATGCCCCTGAGGTGGGATAGGGGTGCCTCCTCTGGGACCCACAAAGGGGGCAATTTCAGTAGAATTAAGCGTTTCTACAGCTATTTTCGTCCTTGCCTTTTCCTTCTACTGGTGGTTCATAGTGGTAGCAGAGCATTGTTATTTTTCACCATGACACTCCCACCCCTCCACCTCACAATACTGCAACGCCCTTCTGTCCCGATCAGCGTAATTCAGCGTCACTATCAGCAACGAGCTGGATACGCTTCAAATTGGGCGCCATTTCTCAAGCGCTATATTTGGTTACTGTTTCCTTCATCTTTTATGAATTGGCCGTTACAGATAATAGTTTGCTAAACACTATTTTCACAGAAAATTCTGTATTTCTTTTTTAAAACTGTCAATCTTATTTATTATATCACAAAAATTACTTCAATGACAATGAAGCAGACCTTGAAGAGAAAGCAGAGGAAATCTCTTCTGAGGAAGAGGCCAAACCCAGAGACAGAACATCTAAACCGAAGCTAGATTTGACTGAAACTGCTATGATTGCTCAGAGATACAATGTAAGCGAAAAGGCTGCGGCACATATAACATCAACTCTCCTTCAGGCAGCTTTAAAGGCTGGAATTATAACTTCTCAACAATCTAGCAACATAACTCTGCTTTTATTGTGGACAGGAGCAAAATAAGGTATGCGAAACTTAAAGTTGCTCGGAATTTAAAAGAAAGTTCTAGAAATGATGATCCCATTAAAAGCCTATACTTTGATGGTCAAAGGAAAGACATTAAAACACACGCAGGCATCGTTAGAGAAGAGCACTTATCACTTGTGGCTGAACCTAACTCTCAATACGTTGGTGACGTGACATCATCCTCTGGCTCTGGCCATGACGAGACCACGGCTATTTTCGAGTACATCATGAACCAAATCGAAGGTGGCTTTGATGAAGTTGAGGTTCTTGGATGTGATGAAACAAACATTAACACTGGTCGGAAGGGAGGTATTCGTCAAAAATTAAAGGAACTAACAGGCTATTTGTCTCTTGTATTTTAATGAATTGCTCTCTTCACGAATATTAGCGCTAATTCAAGCCCCTATTCTTACACAGGTCCCATAGGTTCAAAACTATCTGACTGTGAAAAACTTCCAATGGTGTCATTCAAAACAATAAAATGTGACTTACCTCATCATAGTCAGAAGAGCTCAGAAAACTCAGTAAAGACCTTCGATACTTTTTTGTCTTCCATTCCTTGTCACGTCGTTGAGAACATTCACAGGTCTAGATACTTACCAAATGAATACCAGGCTGTAATCCGTTCATCCATTCAGACGAATGCATTTCTCGCACTCCCAGAGAATAATCTTTTCGCCATGATGACTGATGGTCTACTTGCTGTCCGACAAGATGCATTACATAAGATTCTTAGTGCTCGAAAACACGAAGCAGAGAATCTTCATAACACTATTGGATATAACATCATTCCCGGACTGAATTTGGAGGCGAAAGATTACACTGAAATGATCTTTTGGGAAAGAACTGATGTTTCAATAACTGTACCACCAGTTCTAAGGTATCAAGCAAATAGCTCATGGACAAATTTTCATTTTCTGACAACACTGTGCCAGAATAGTCTTCCACCGTCTATCCATACGACACGATGGCAGTGAAATTAGTCACTGAAGCAGCCTCTCGAGTATGTGGCAGTGATGCTAGCCAGGGACGGGATGATCAGGTCAACCTTACTTTCTAGGCAAGCTGTGTCAAAATTACAATCAAAGTCCCAATTTGTGACAATTTTTCCTGACAGTGACGAATTGGATTAGTTCATCCGGGCCTAAATATGGTTGGTTGATTGGGTAGGGCTGGCGCAGGAGCCCTAGGTGCAGCCACTTCCACGGGGTAGACTCTGGGACGCTTGGACAGGCTATATGACCAGGTGAGCGAGGACCTGCACAACCACTTAAATGTACTGAATTTGGCCCCCATTTCTGGCCCCAGAGGAGGTATCCCTATCCCCCCAAGGGCACATAACTGGCATTTTTATACTTGAACGTCAGTTTTCTAAGTAACTGACATGTATTTAACAAAAAAATGTTTACTTTAACATAACTAAAATTCATGAACAATTTTGGTATTTTTTGTAATTTTCAGTGAAATTTTGAAACTTTGAGGCAATAGTTCTCACAGAAGATATTATCTGATTTGAAAAAAAATCTATACCTGTAATGTCCATGTGGGTGGGCCACTTTTGCCAGGTATTACATTTCGTTCCGAAAAAAAAGTGGTAAAACGCTGCACCCTATTGGCCATTGTTACGTACTACCATGTTTTATTCTATATCTTCGAAATTTAAGATATTTTAAAGAAATAAGGCTCAAATTGGAGAGCAAGGATATCTCTGTGTTCCTGTCAGAAAGATTGTCCCTTATCGTTAACGAAAAGTGAGTTTTTGTTTAACATATGTAATACTAATTTATTCTTTTTACTAAATATAACCGATTCGATTCCATGATATCTGAAAGTGACACAGTACTATATGGCTTCCAAACGACACACGAGTCAGAAATATCTGTAGCTTTCGGAAATACCAGCAGAAATTACATTTGTTGCAATTGATTCACTTTTCTGAAATCCAAATGATAATATGCATTTACAGAAGTGTATTTTGCTGCACCCTGTATATGTTTCTTCCAACTCAGAACAAAACATCTACTTTCATGTTCTCCACATTATGATCGATAGAAAGTGCAGAAATTAGCAGAAAAACTTAAAATAATGAAATTAGAACCATTTGTTCTGCAAGAACCACTTTAAAAGTAATATGATGAAAACCCAGTTTACCCTAATTACATTCAAAAATACTTTTGACACGAGGTGTCCCGGATTTTGCCTCAGCTCCCACCAACTGGACTTCGTTGTGGACAAACACTGTGTGCGTGGTTTTCTCGCGGTTCTCCAGTTTCTTTCCAATTTCGTTATTCCAGCATTATCATTCATCTCATCATCACTGTCTGTATTGGGGTCGAAGTGGGAATTAAACTTTAAAAAAAATCAAAAATTAATTTAAGAGGCTCAGTGATTTTCCTGCAATTCGATCCAACATAGTTTTATTTTTACATACGAGTATAAGATTAGAATTTCTACCTTCCGAGCTTTAGGAAGAAGGGAAGATTGCTAGTTTACTACCTCTTCCAGATTTTCACCTGATCCCTTCCTGCTTTTACTTCTCTATCTTGCTGCGTAAGAATACGAGATACAAAAGGAGAAAACTTACACTTCAAAAGTAACCAATTTTCCGTTTACGAGAGCAGAACTCTTCTGCACATTTTACGAGTTACCGTTGAACTGAATTGACGTAGTCTTTCATTGTGCAATGAAGCGGCTAGATTCATCCACGGCTGTTCTACAGCGCTCATAAACAATTATAAGAGAGAGAGAGAAAAATATGCATTGCGAGAAAAGTTATCATGCGTGCATGCATCGTAATTTTCTCTAACTGCTGAAGTTTACCCATTTGGTAGTGCAGCCAAAAAACAAAGGATTTTGCAAAGGAAATTATGTGTTATCGTAGGAAGAAATGTGCCCCTTTGTTGGTTTTAAAATAAAGTTTGAGACATTTAGTTCCAACTTTAAATACATTTTGTATTCAATACGCGAAATGCTTGATATAATGTTAAGAAACTGGCATCAAAAAGCCGCGAACAATTCAAATCAACAAAGATAGTTGCATACCGATAAATTTCCATGTCACAGAATGAAATTCAAAACAATTAAATGGGTCTTATATTCATATCCAATAGGCTAAACGAAATTGAAAGGAACTCTCTGAATATTTTAAGAATTTGCGAAATAACAACAGAAAATAATACCTTGGAAACCCGAAGAATGTGTATTGTTCACAATCAGATTTGTGTGTGTGTGAGAACTACAGTATATTACACGAAATTACTGACATAAAATAACGTTTACTTCTGCTTGACGTGGAAAGTTGAAATATGTCATGATTGTAGCTTTTCGAGACATCCCATAGGAAAATTGCCAAAAGTGAATATTTATAATTTTTAAGGGGTCTAAAGGGAGAATGAAGAAATTCCACATGTTATTTAAGTGGGCCTTTTTTGGACTTATAAACTCATGTTTTAGGTACTTGGAATTTGAATAAAAACATGAAATTCGGTATGCTTGTACCTTTTAGTTTGCACCATCTAAGTAAATCACCAAAAATAAAAATTTCCAACTTTAGAAGTGGTTTTATGGGGAACTGAAAAATCTTTCCCATGTTATTTATGTATTTAAAAGCATAAAAAGGTTATTTTAAATACAAAAGTTTTTATAATATTGTAAAACGCAGTTTTTCCTACAAAGCATAAGTTCGGCGTTTTATAAAAGGAACTAAAAGTTTCTAAACCGACACTATTTAAATATATGGCAGACGAGATTGCTACAACATCTAAGTACCTTTTCTTTAATCATGGTTCCGATTCCCAAACATAAGTATGTCCATTTCCATGTTTTGTTGCCATTTTTTAAAGATGACCCTATAATTTTATGCTTCAAGGTATGTACAGGAGCGTGGCATATGCATATGCGGCAAAAGTGAAATAACATCTTTAAAGTTTGAAAGAATACGAAAAATACTTTACCCCTTAAATTTGTTTTATTCGCATTGTTCCCTGCGGAACAACTCTAGTTACCTGTTTCATCATCATTGTCACTTGGTACAGAAAAACTAAACGATGAATCAATGTCCCGAGGAACGCTGTCATCGTCGTTGATTCCTTTTACAAGCCGGTATATTTCACTTCCCAATTCACATTGTATAGTAATTGTATTTGTATTTATTTCTAAAACAGTGCCCTTAGAATCATGAATGCCACCATCACTATTAACCTCTAATGCCTCGTCTTGACTACAATCGTCGATTGCGTCTTGTACGACTTTTTACGTAGGTAACTGGACATACATAGGCGTTTGTTCAATGGCTGGGATTTTAAACCTTTCATTAATATACTTGGAACACCATTCTTTCTCACTTTGAGTGTAAATGATTCTCATGGTATTAGGTTTTCTTTCAGTAAACGTGACTGCTCGAAGTCGGACTCTTCAAGATGTTTGGAACAAATACAAGTGTTTTTATTTGGCAAAAAAAAAAAAATTCCTATAGCTTTTCTTAAGCCATAATTTATATCGATCTGGTGATTTCTCACTGCTTAGAAACGTAAAACAAGATACGTTATATTTCTCGGCTTTAACCGCATGAGAATTACAACCGGAAACACAGCACATATTAAGCATTTCTATCTCAGTTCACAGACGCAGCACGCGCTGTACTAATACGTGTTTTCTACTTCGCACCAGTGTTTTTTGAGAAAAAGAACACTTATTTTTCGAATGGACACATTGGGTGATATCAATAAAACGGAGAAGTTACTCATTACGCCCAATTTTGAAGCAGTTACTCGCATTGGTATCAATAAAAAGAAAACTGAGCACTAGTCGTCTCGGCTGACCTCGGAGAAGCCCCGCCCTTTTGAAGTAACCACACCTCTATTCTCGAGCCGAGTAACTACTACGCGTTTGATATCAATAAAAATCAAAGACTCCTCTGTGATGCTAGTAACTTCTCCAAATTTGTGGAGCAAGCTAAATAGGTGACTCCGTGCGAAATATTGCAGAGTATATGATTGTTTTACTACGTAGAAAATCTTATAAACTGCATAGAAATGTTGGAAATGGAGATTACAAAAAGCATTATAAGTTTATGAAAGAAAATGTAGTGATTAGCACAACATTTTTTAAGGAGAATCAACCGAAATTCGGGGTGGTGGACTACGTAATGATGAAAAGATGCGGGTTTTCTTCAAGGCCCGGGCCCCCCAAAGCTCATGAGGGCCCCTATTGTATTTATGAATATACAATATTTGGCATAATTAGAGTGCAATTTGTCTTAAAATCCTGATATATATACCTTCTGCATTTGAAGTCCCCCCCAAATTTACAGAGAAATCGGTGCCCTTGGTTTTCTTGCGTTACGTGAGTGATCCGGGATTCCAGGTCGGAATGTCAGGGGATTCTGGTGTGGCTCAAAGTACTGTCTATGATTACCTGAAAATGGATCGTTTCCGGAAGTGTACGTAATATACAAACAGCAAAGGCAGAGTGACAAGAACAATATACATTTCCGGGTGCTATCGGAGCACTTGACGATACACAAGTGGCATTAAAGAAACCTAGTATTTTGGAGAGTAATACGTTAATAGGAAGAGCTATTTCGTGGCTAAGCGGTTAGCGTACATGCCTTTGGCATAGGAGACCCGCGTTCGATTCCTGGCAGGAGCTCATGTGTTTTGGATTCCATGTTAATCAGTGGGTTCTGTCTCATATAGGCACGCTACTGAAAAGGACGTTAAACTAATAATCAATTCAACTCAACGTTGATAGAAAGAGTGTATACATGAGAATGTATTTTGTTTATGTCAAGGCGAAAGGGGACACGTATGGTGTGGAAAACGCAATCAGATGGACGTGATTTATGACGTGGGTGGCTGGACTTTTTTTAAAAAGAAAACAAAGGAGCCAAGTGTCTGATTTCGTTCTTAAAGCTAAACAATCTACAAAGACCTTGGACAACACGTGATATGCGCTTGTCGTGTTAATCTTGATATTGCTGGATTCCAATCAACATCCATCAGCTCAAATAGGTTCATTCCCATGGTTTCAGTATTACTTTCTTCTTTCCCGTTTTTTTAAATTTTTTTTCTTCTTTTTTATTTTTGTTTTATTCTCGCTCGAATATTAAAGATTCTCTTTTAAATTTGTGTCTCAGTCGTAGATGTATTTGATATTTCGTTGCATTTCACTGTAATTACCTTCAAAGTTTCGGCTTTCCTTCGTTTACTTTCTGGTACCTGTGACTTTGAAAGTACCACTGGAAACTCTTTTACAATATCCACAAATGCATTTTGATTGAAGCTATCGTTGCTACTTGCCCCTTTCATGGCTTTTAAGATACTACGCTATAGGTTAAAAACAACGAAATGACTGCGCGATGAATGGGAGAAATGAGTAATCACTTCTTTTATTGATACGACTCAGTGCTACGTGCAGAGGAAGCGCGAGTAAACGTTCATAAATCTGGAGCAGACTAGACCTGAGTAGTGGCTTGTTTTATTGATACGAAATTGAGGGAGGAGATTACTCCAGGTGTAGTTACTCCGATTCTCGAGCAGGACTTCTCAGGAGTAGGTACTTATTTTTATTGATATCACACATTATTTTCACACGGTATTATTATATTATAGACGTATTATTTTGGTCTCCTCCGGGAGGGGTCACTATGAGAGCTCCGAGTGACAGTGCCTCACCCTAAAACATGTATGAAAGAAACACCGCTTCGCACAACACTACGTAATCACTACTTTCTCTCCCTCTTGCTCTCTGTCTCTCTCAATCTACATATATTTAATGCTAATGCTGTAGGGAAAACAATAACACGTCCCTCACGACTTCAACACAAAGCAAGACTGCTAAAGAACCCAAAACTATCTATTTAAAATCAACTGCACACCATGCAAATCCTGGGATGGTACATAACGTACAGCTCCCAATCCACCCCCTCCCCAATCATTTTTCCTTCCATTTTCTCGGATAATGTGACCACCGAGGGACGTCATCCCTCATACATGACGGGTTGACATGGCCACAGTGCTGACAGCCAAGAAGTTTAATTCCTAACACTAATATTATTAAAGAAAGAAGTGATAGTTGGTTTTCTTCATTGCTTCTTTTTGTGCGTAAGCCAAATATGTCGTAAGTTCGTCTAGATTTGAAATTGCAATCATGTAATTCACTCACGAAATATCTCAGTATTCCTTTCCAGTCCAGAGAAGACCTTTCCCGCATCCTTAAAGGGAAATCTTGTATCAGCTCAATCGATATCAAAAAAGTTATTTCCAAATTTCACTTCATTTTAAGATCCATTCTAAGAGTCATAAATATATAACATTTTGAAGTAAATCACACATGAAAGTGCTACTAATATTTGCGTTGCGTAATGGAACATAAAACCTCAGCCTATAGTGACCCGAATGCTTCCTGTTGAAATACAAACACGCATCACTTCTTTTGCGGACGATTTAACTATAATATATACAAATTGGAAGGAACAGCTCTCAGAACTAGAGTTATTTCTTTCAACGACAAAGAAAACGTGATTTTCAAGCCAGCCCGAAGAAAACACACTTAGTATATAGTGAGATCAACGTGGATGGCTTCAAGTTTCCGGAAAATACATGAAATTTCTCTGAATGTTGCACACAAAATTAGACACTTTAAGATAACTACTACTAAGAGGACTCTAGAAAGTTCTGAGTTTTGTGTTCATATTTGAGATCAAACATCAAAAGCTGAGAAAATAGATCAATTTCAGTCACTCTTGCATAGAAATTTTGAGTTTAAATGGTCTTTGAAAATAAACTTTTCGAAAACCTCAATGTAGACATCATTTGCTCCATCATCTTGACCCTGCCTTAGAAATTCGCGCTCACGCAGATGCATCAAGCATAGAGATTGGGCGACTTTTAGCCTCTTACAATCCTAAGACTAAAGAAGGACAAGTAGTTTCTTATTGTAGCCGCCTTTGGTGCGAGCGGACTCGGGTTCAATTCCCGGTGGGGACACCCGGTCAAAAGTAACAGCTTTTGAGGCCAGCCATCTGAGTAACATTCTCTTTGGTTTCCCTCATTCACACCAGGGAGAGTGGTACTTAATATAATAATGCCAGACCGCTTTCTTCCTTCCCCTTTCTCGAATAGCCTGCTCGCGAAGGAACGTCATCCCTCATATACGCCTCACTTGGAGCACCTTCATAACAGATGATTTCAGTGACAAGCATGATTCTCCGACTGGTCAAATCCTCTTAGTTTACAGTAGAGCACTGGGCCTCCTTTCCCTCCTACCTTACGTTGATGCATTGTGCGGACCTTTACGCCTGTCTTTGCTTGCGTTAGAGCATAGAGAGTTTTTTTCTATCACAACACCCGCTTAGTTTGCAGTAAAGCTTTATCAGGGTTGTATCCCCTCTGTCCTTGCAATGAATCATTGAGTGTCTTCCTCTGACGTAGTTTATTTCGTGAAGAATGCTTCCCGATACCCTTAGGACGGGATACCTACGTATTTTAACTCAAACAGTAGAGAATTTGTACTTACTTGCATGATATTCTTTCATAGTGTAATTTTGAAATAAAATATCGTAGTGGGAAAAAACGATTCCGGACTGTAATTTGCTCTACCTATGTCTGCGTAAGCGAAACTTTATAATGTACATTTTAGAATTTAGAACACTTCTTGTCTTCGTAAAACTATCATTTAATGACACATGTAATAGTACAAATAACGAATTATTTGTTAATTTCGCCGAGTGTAACAAAAATATACCATACTTAACTCGCACAAATTGTTGAAAAGCATTAAAATTATACGATAACACTTGCTGAACTCGAGTTTTTTTGGACATTCGAAATATTTACTTATTACACTTCGTCTATTCAATACTTTTACCCACAGGACCACAAACAATACTTTGTTATCTTCTCTTGGAAATTTTGAAGTCCATCCTTCTGATTTTGTATCGATTCTGGACAAGATTTACTCGTATCATTTCGAAATGTTTTCTGCTTTAGAATATTTTGTACAAATTTTTAAACTTTTGTTTTTGTCTTAATTCCGTTTACAAATTATTAGAATCCTTCTGCATCACAAGTGGTCCACGTGGACTGCGAAAAGGAATTTGAATCGTATTTATTATTGGAATTTATTACGTAATGAATCGTGTATCTCTAGTCATTAATAAATACTACTCAATATGTTCATACACTCACTTTATCAATGTACGGTTTTACATTCTAAAATATATAACAGTGATAAATTGTTTGAGATTTAATATTTTAGTTAATTGTTATTGGTCATGTGACCCGTGAGATTTGCCGTTTCGCCGTGAATTTAAAGGATGATTCTTCTCTCGTTTTCGACCCGAGATTAACAAGTTTTCGTCCTAAGGGCAGTGTTATGAGATGGATATCTTCTACAAATTACCTCTCTTTTCTTACGTGAAGTTTAAATTGTAAATTCGTTGTATTATGCGCTAAGAAATAAACAAAGCTCACCAAGATAAGTTTTGTTTACCACGCAAAATATAAGTTTATATAAATACAATTTTCGTTTTGATTTCTTAGGTTTAAGAAAGATAAAACATTTGTGAATGTTTAATGTTGGTGCTACACAATCGCGAAAAGTCGTCCTAAATTCCGACCGGAAGCGTATCTTTCTCAGTCTCCCTAAGGAAATGATTTTATCATTTCTTTATAATATAGACCATGGCCGACTTCTTTCTATCTTTTTCTTGTTATATGCAATTTACGATTAACTTTTAATGACAGCAATACATCTGCTTCAGTAGAAAGACATGGAACACAGCCGGTACGGACGCCAATATTAGTAACAAGTTCTTTCATTTCAGATGAGTGATCAAATGATTAAGTATCACAACCGTAATTAACTTGAACCGGAAAATTAAACCGTATAATGTCAACAAAATTATGTAATCAGCACTTCCTTGGCTGTGAGGAATTACTCCAATCGTGTTCGTACCTTTAAGAAAGGGGATGTAAACTCACGATTGTATGGTGTCCACGTTAAGTCACGATGAAAGATCAAACCCTATCAATAAACGAGATACGAATATCACCAAGATAGTGGTCCGGTTTATCAAGCTGCATTCTTTAACTATAGTTTTTACATATTCACTTTTTTCGGCAGAAAACCAACATATGTCATTCGAATAGTAAATGAAACTTGCTAATGCATTCTAAAGGTATCTTGTGATAACGAAAATATGTTAACAGCGGCCATAAATTTCAATGTCCTCAACATAAGTCTTACCATACACAATGGCCTGGATCTACTTCGGAATATCGTTGACTGGCAGCAACTATTTGATACGAGGAGCACCACCTCGGGAAATAGTTGTCCTACAGTAAGATTCTGAGAGGTTACGAACCTGCCGTAACGTAGAGTTACGTCTTTAGTAAAAGTGTAATTTTATTTTTGCTGTATGCTCATGACACGCTCTATCATAATAGTTTCCCAAATGAAGAATATGTATACAAGGTCCTTGCGATTCGGGAGAAAACATTGTTAATTGCTTCTCTTAAAACCAATCTTATCCCGAAACGATAAGATTGGTTTTAAGAGAAGCAATTTACATGGAAGAGTATTCAGTAAAATACCGTTCGTGAGCAAGTGCAATAGACAAATAAACAGAATAAAACGAAAAAAAGTAGCCTGATTGGCAGCCAAAAGGCAAAACCAAACAAATAAGAGAAAGTCGTAAGTCCTCTCAGGTGCACCTGTGCACAGGTTTTGCTGCTTTAAACTCTGATTTTTTTAAAGCAATGTATTGTGTAGGTACAGGCGACAAATATTATCCAATCTGCAACATTTTAAACAAAGACAAGCCACAGTGACTTTGGTAGCAGTGACGTATTCAATGGGGCATTCCACATAAGCAAAGGATCAGTGGCGTACGGTGAGGGGTGAAGTTGCCTGTAGAACATACATATGCACACTACTTGCTCAAGATATCTTACAGGTGGTAGCACATGTTTTTTAATTAAGGATTTTAACGATTCATATGGTTGGTTGCGAATTACGCTAAACTTAGAAATATGTTTCTGATTATGTGTATCCCACTGCAGACATACAAGGAGCTTCTCAAATGTTCATTTATGTTGATTTCTTGATTATGGAAAGCTTATTTCGAAATTTTGATTGACAACGGGAGCAGCAACGTGATTACCATTGTTAAACCTATTAGCACTTATTAGTATAAGACATTACACGCTGGAGTAAAGCTTGGGTCAAATATTCATTCTCGGTGTATAAAAGATGTGGTCCAAGACTTAAAACTGTATGTTATAACCTTATTTGAACGATATTTGCTTGCCAAATCTTACAAAAGAAAACTGCGTGGAAACCATTTAATGATGCTTGATAGACTTACCGTAAATAATCTATCTATCTTGCTAGAGATCCTTGCCTTTTAAAAAAACAATTAAATAGTTTGGAATTACAGAAGATGTTGTTAAATGTTACTCAGAGTGTAAGCAATCCTAAATTTATCAGTACATAAGACCCACAGAGCAGTCCAAGCCTTTATAGAATTCCGACTCTGTGCTATGGCTTCGTAATTATAATAGTGGAAATAGTTACTCTAATTTGTGAATTAAATAAAACTAGAGTGAAATTCGTTTGTAATGAAACGGTGAAATCCGCCTTAAAGCGATTATCTTAATTCGCAAGCTACAACCTGACTTTCCTATACTCAATGAAGTAAAACACTGAGCAAGAGGGATCGTACAGTGAATTCAATGATAAATTGCACTCCAACCGTTATTTTGCCGAATGCTACAGTACTTTTTCTTTTTTTCTTTCTTTCTTTCTTTCTTTTTTTTACTGACCTTATATGATTCTTATCCTAATAACATACAATGTAGCCTCCACATTCTCCTCTTACTTCTGTGACGGCAGCATCTGGGAAAAACTGTTTTCAGAGCCTATAATAATAATAATAATAATAATAATAATAATAATAATAATAATAATAATAATAATAATAATAATAATAATAATAATAATAATAATAATTACTTGTAATATCCGTGAAACAACAACACTCGAAGGGAGTAACAAAAAAATTAATAAAAATGAATTTTTGAGATTTACTGAAAAGTAATAGTCGACAACGGCGACGAGAAATTACCTAGTTTTAAGGTTAAGCCCTCCTGGGTCAAATAAACTCTACAGGATGATTATAAGGCAGTAATAGTGGTAATCGTAATAATTAATCGATTTCTTATAAATCCGTATGCATTTGGACTAAATTGCTTTCTGGTTCTAAGTACTGTTAACTAATACCAGAAATTATTATTTAGTTTAATTTTTCTTTCGTCTCAATGACTAGTGACCTGCTTGGCGTATTCTGAAAGAACGATAGATTTTGAGACTATGGGTTTTAGTATTAAAACAAAGAGGGCTACGTCTATAATTTCAGTTGGCAATAGAGAGATAAGGTCAAAGATGGAGCGTTCTATTCAGGCACTGAATCTATTAAACTGTTCTCTATCTGTTTGTTTTTGATCCAGGAGGATCAGGATTTTTATAATTTTCTTCAATTTCCAGCTTTTTAAAAAAGATAAAGGCGGAAAGAAACCTTATTTGTACGATATGAATCTTTATACGAAAACTATTTGTAGGTATATGTTATCGCGTTTCTTTACATCAGTCTGTATAGAAACTAAATTTTAATAATAATAATAAAAAAAGAGTATCACTCGTTAAGTTTGAGTGGAAGTATGAAGGTGATAATATGTGCCTACGCTCAATTCATTTCACGAAGCAGCTTTCTCCTATTTATTGTTTTCTTTTTCGTAATGACCAACGCTGAAATCGAAAATGGTTAATTTCTACCATATTTTTAATGGACAAGATTATCTGCTGTGTAGCAAGTATGTTCATATTAAAATAGTTTCTTGATCTGTATTACAGCTTTTGCTGAAGCACCCAGTTTTCACTCCTGCCATGTATTAATTCTTTCCTACTTTAAACTCACCTTTAGATAGAAACGTATATGTGAATTATTTTGGAGCCCATTTGAGAACGATGACTTCTAAATAATCTCTTACCCATCAATTGTAATTTGTATATATATAAGATTTTGGGTGAAATATATATGAATTAGTTTAGCTTGATTTAGGTTGCCACTTTATGATTTCTTTTATTCTAAATAACGGGTGTTGAAATTAATATTTTCTACGCTTTTCAACGGCTTAGGTCTGAAAGTACGCAGTTTTAATCCTAGTTTCTTATCAACTTTTGCTTAATTATATGTGAGGAACCACCTCTTACGGTTTGTCTATTTAAGTTACTAACACTTTGTGTATTATTCCAAACCTATACTTCCATATTATATTTTGCACATTAAGGAGCTCGCCGCTTGTTTATGTTGCTGTGTTGTCAAATGGTGTGACATATTAAAGCACACTTTGAACGAAGTATTATGAGATAATATCAATGACACAAACTTGGATGTAGTCCAATAACGATAGTACCGCTTTCAACATGCCTTTATCTTTCACACAGTTTCAGTTGATTCCAAGTGTCTGAAGAACTTTTGAACTGGTTATAGTATGTACATACCTTATATCCAAATATAGAAACAGAATCGTTATACACACTGTTCATTTGAAAAAAATTCAGGGCTTTTTCTTAGGTTCGTGTTTCCTTCCAATTGCACGTTATGTGGGCTAAAAACTTACGATAGTCTCTGTGTAATACTTTCATGTTGTTATATTGGTGGCAGGTAGTGAAAAGGTATCACTCCGTCGTAAGGCAAAAGAGTGCCTCAAATGAAGAAACTCTTCCATATTGTCAATGTGTCTGTTGCCATTTTTTGCACAATTTTCTGTATGCTTTTCAATATTGTTCAGTTTTTTAATTTTGATTTCAGTATATTAGTTGTCTTTAATATAAACTATAAATTATCTAGCATGTTTACTCATGTTCGAAATATTAAAAAAAGTAATTGAATTACCATATTAACTACTAATTTCTTTGTACTAACAATATATATAGCAAAATTTTAGATCAACATTGAATTATCTCAACGTTTTCAAAGCTACAGGTTGTGAACAATTTTTGACATTTTTTTGCTCATGTAATTATTCTACAGAGTGCAACATGTGATAGTGATATCGTTCGAAGGAAAGTTACTCAGGAAAATTTCGGAAAAGCAAGATTATTTAGTGGAATTTAATGCTACAAAGATGATTAAATTTCTCTGAAGAACGTCTTTTCCAAATAGACAATTAACACATGTTGCGTACGTTAGAAACTGTACTTCATTATCTTTCAAATGCGCTATGTCTCGGTTCTGTAGAATGACTACAGACATATTGTAAAAAATGCCTCAAAATTATAGATGTCAAACCATTGAAAATAGGACTCGTATTTATATTACCTTTTTTCTTAGAATCACTCTTACTGTCTTTTGCAAAAGTATTACCATCTTTCCGGACCATAACTTCTCTTATAATCCTAGATCTTCAAAAATTCCTCAATCAAGGTAGGCCTAAATTGTACATAATCGGGAAACCTCTTGTACATGTGCCTACTGTTGCAGATAAACAGTGACCAACTCAATTCATTTACGTCAACGTCAAACTGAAATATAAAAGGTGCGTCGGTACAACTCTTGTGATTTATGCTACACCGATCTTGACACCTGATTACGTACGATTTACATCGGCGAACTTTGTTCCACGGTGGTGAACTTTCTGATATCCAAAGATGTAAAGGTGTAATGTCGCTAAGTCATATGGATGCTGCAAAATATACTAGGCCACCTTAGCGATTCTCTGTGCTTCTGCGAATGACGTGTGGTCGTTATAGCACACTGTTCGTGGAATCATAAGCCACATTTCCTTTTGAGCTGAACCATAAGACATGTAAAGTGCGACTGGCAGCTTCGTAATTCTGATGCTAAGATCCGCACGATCATTTCACCTGTTCGGTTGTCCTGCGTCAGTCATGCTGATGGAGATCCATTGTCTAATTTGTCTGCAATATCGACTTCTCCTTTGAAACTTTTCAACCATCGTCTGACGTTTATCACGTCAACTACAGTGCACTCAGAATCAGTTGTAACTCAATCATTGCGCTTCGTTTATTCTTGAAATTCATGACTATCTTCAGTCAGTCTGAACCATGCGGTACACAAATGTTAGTAACATCAGCAACGCTAGCTAGTCATTACTGACCTATCTTGGTCGGGTCAAGGCAACTTATGAACTATTATATGCCGTATCCAAAAATGCGTGTTTCAGAATCCTGAGGTGCTTCCACAACAATTTTTATAGAGGGAGTTTGACTACGGGCCTATGATATAAAGTACTCTCCAACTACCTCCGTAAAAATTGTTGCGTTAGTACCTTAGGATTCTAAAACATGTATTTTTGGATAGAGCACATACTAGTTCCTAAGTGAAGTCTTGACCCGACTACAGTAGACCCCATAGTTTTAGAGCTATGGACCTTTAGAATTCATTTTTTCATGTTTTCGGCAGCCTATAACACGTAAACGATGGGGTTTTCGCCCAATGTTTATAGGAACTTTATTGTTTGTTTTACTCTCAGAAATCACTCCTCTGCTTTTGTACAACGAATTTAGCGCCTTACTATATATATATATATATATATATATATATATATATATATATATATATATATATATACATCAGGCACCTTTGTAATTTTAAGCTAATAGAGTAGAAAAGGTGAAGAAACTGTGCAAATATCAGAAGAGCGACATTATATATGATAATTTGTTGTACCACCAATTTGTGTTTTCATAACATATTTTTTTTTCACAATGTACATGTAAACGAAACCTTACAATATCATTTTTTTTATTCGTTATTGTTTGTTTATGGTAAGAAATAAAATGTTTTTCTTTCTTTTTTCAAGAGTTTGTGTACTGGATTTTACATCTCGAGCTTAAGCAAATCTTCACATTAATTATTTCGTGAGTAAAAAAAATTGAAATTCGTGTATAATAGAAATAACTTCTTCCTACTCAAGATGGATTCTCGAGTTCACTGACAAACAGGTTCGTTAATTTTTGAATAAGATATTTTTTTCCGCTTGTAGGATACCAGAGAATTATTTCTTGTCTTTTGTTTCATTGACAAATGCAGTGTCTCTCAAATTTTAATTGTTTACCTATAGAAAATCTCGTATGCCTTGGGCAGTGATCAGTGAGTCGCTTATATTCATTCTTTACATTATATATTACTGGTGATTTTGTTCGCTAAAATACTTTCCAATTACTGGCTTATTCGCTCAGTGGTAGAGCGCTTACCTTTGATTCGTGGGGTTTCTGATTCGATCCCTGTCCAAATAAGTTTGTGGTGGACAACATAGTGTACGTGGGTTTTCTTGCTGCACTCCTGTTTCCTTTGACACTTCTATCATTGGCTCCCTTAGCAAAAGCATAAACGTGGGACGTTAAACTGGAAACCTTCATTTCATTTTAACTTGTCAGTTACATTTGATAATAAAACGGTCAACTTCTTTGTACGTTCTAAATGTTTTTAAAGAAAAAAATACCTTAACCTAAAATCAGCTTTGCAGTAAAGCTTTTGTGTTATTATTTTTGAAGACATTAAAGATAAGGAAATGTAGCGGTGTAGCTCTTCCTGAATGTGTCAGTTTTTACTGTTTAACTGAATACATTTCTCATATTCCAAGACCAAAATAAAGTTAGTAATTCAAGAAACTGGTATTTCAGTTTATAGGAAATAATATTTTCGTTGTTTTCAATACAACATACTTTAGAGACTGTATATATGATCTTCTTTCAATAACTAAATGCGATTTCTTTTAATGCGCACTTTTTCCATAAAAATCCCAAGTGCTTGTAATTAACTATTGTACTATGTCTTCAGATTTAATTACAGATAGCCGATCTGTTGTTTTTGAATCTTTTATAATTGCTTTACTTCCTGTGATGGATTTGATTGATTTCGTTTATCAATTAAACACACATTCGATATACAATTCTACATACACTGGCATATTCATTTAAAGTGTGAGAACGCCTTTTATTTTTATCTTTCAAACCTTTAATTTCCTTCTCTATCAGTTTTAAATTTAAGGAAACAATATAACGAAGTATCCGAATTTGTCATTTGATAAAGGATTCCCTGTCGCGTAAATTTTTTGCGATCGAATCACTGCAAACGCTTGGTACACGATACATGACGTTTTCTTTTTGGTATCTTCTTCCTTTTGGCATCTCTCCAAACCCATCTCTGTGTAGCACACGATCGTTCTCCGACCTGTTTTGTATAGGCCAACATACACTAGAGTATTTTCAGCGCGCATTTTCGGTCCGTAAAATGATGTCGTAAATTTCGGTCCGTAAGTTGGCCCATACACCTACCGTAAAAATAGGCGCGTAAAAGAAGAAGAAAAAGAAGCGGTCATTTTTCGCTCTTCCTCTTGCCTGTTGTTTGAGCACATGGTCGTTTTCCAGTTTACTCAAGTTGCTTGAACAAGATGGATCTATCTGAGGCCATGCTTTTAAGTGCAGGTGCTATAAACATTGTGTTGTTAAGTAAAAAAAAATAAAAAGAAAGCATAGAAGAAACAGACTGGGAGCCACGCCGAAGAGGATTAAGAATTCACATTTATCTATATTACGTCCAAGCAGCTCAATCCACTTGGCCTAGTTTTGGTACAATCTTAGATCATTGTACTTAGTGATCTGTGATCACTAAATATTTATATAAATCGTACTTCGAAGGAGGAGGACACAGGACAGGGAAAAAGTTATATTCAATTTTTTACGATGTAAATTGCAAACATTTAAATTTCTAAACAGACACAATGATGATTTAATATAATCTGAACGAGCTTGATGTGTGGTTTCCTCTTACCTTCCGAAATAAGCCTATTGTTTGGAACTGCAGTTTACAAAGAATAAGGGAGTAAAGGAGTGTTCCGATAGTTGAATAATTGATTGATTTTTTTGTTATACAATGTTTTAGACTGTTGACTTTGGTGGTTAAAAAGTGGGCTACTGAATGATAAATTCAATTTAAAGAAAATATGATTTACTAATGGTTGCAGCTTTCGTTTTTTTTTCTTACAAAATTAACGAAGAATATAGTAGTAACAAATAGAATAAATTATCCCCTCACGGGATACCAATTTTTATTGTTATCCACAGCTCAAAATAGGGCAGAAAGGAAAAACAAAGCTTATACAACTACCTCCAGCCCCAAGGGCGTCGTTAAGGGGGGTAAGGGGGGAGCCTCCCCCCTCAAAGTTACCAATTTCTTGACAAGTTGGAAACTTGAAGAATGCCGTTTTGTTCAATTGACTTATTTGGTTTAACATTTTCTTAGATACCCAGTTGCTGTAACTTATCAGTTCTTTTATAGATTTGGCATAAATTTTGTGTAGTTTCCTATCTTGAAATAAATTGATATATTCGTTTAAAGCTCCTTTACTTGTTGCATGTGATCACACTTCACTTTTGTTCATTTGATATTCCTAAACATTTTGAAGAATCTTCAATAAAAAAATCGAGAAATTGTACCACTGACAAAAGCACAATAGAGGTGGCGTACAAAATTAAAACAAAGACAGATAGAAGAGGCTTTTCGGTGGCAGTTATATTGGAAACAAAAGCATTTGATACAAGATCGTATACAAGACAACAGGCATATTGTGGAGATTAATGAAACTAATAAGAATTGATATTAATAGAACAAGAACAAAGCAGTGACTGGTTAGTATAAACTTTTTATTTCAGTTCTGTTTTGCAGTAAGACTTTCTATTCACAGGGCTTTTCGAGTAGGGAGAACTGAACAGAAGTGTGTTTTGGGAATGGTATAGCCAGTGCCTTGTATAAGGGGGAAAGCGGGGCGACAGCCCCGGGCGCCGAAGTAAGGGGGCGCAAAATTGGGATAGAAAAGAAGAGAACGAAAGAAAAAAGAAAGAAATGAAAAATTAGAGGAATATTACTAGTATGTACTTAAATCCTCTTTCTGCTTTAGGAGGTGGTCCTATAATGTTACTCATGTTAGGAAAATATATGGGCACATATATAAAATGGAAGGGAAAAAGAAACAAAAATTGCTAAAAATCAAGGAAAATCAGGGTTTATTTCTGAAAATTTTCTTACGCTTCGTGTCAACCATGGTGGCGCTTCGCGGTTGGTATGTCGATCTCACTCATATTGTACATGGGCGCCGTCGTATACTCTCGCCCCAGGCGCTGATTTCCATGGCATGGCACTGGGGGGCCACAGTAGGTTTCTCAGGCGTTCGATGGGGGGAAGCTATAATGGATGAGTCGAGTCATTTTGTAAACCTAAGTGCATGGTTCCAAAAGTCACATTCTGGAGGGCCAAACAATACGTCTGCTGGGTGAAAGCATAGACCGGCGTGTCTTTCACTTCATTTTCATACAGATGAGTTGTCATTCCTACCTTAGTTTTAATCCCGTAGTTGCTTCTTTCGGAAAGTTAAACAAAAATTGAAGTTCTTCCTTTCTTTATAGTACGTATTTATAAGTCAAAGCATTACGTAACCATTGCATGTTACGTAGTTCACAGGGCCGCAACTATGGGGAAGAAAGCAATTCACGTGCCCCGGGCGCGTGACTGGTGGGACGCCTAAAAGGGAGGTTAAATATTAGTATTTTTCCTGCCGGTTTTTAATACTTTTCATCAGAATGCGAAATCATGATATCGAAGTGGGAGGAGACTGGAGGACAGAAAAAAAAGCTCTGCGCACTTCTCGTAAGGATTGGCTGGCGGGGATTATCTAAACTATGATAACCATGAGTTGTCAAATTAACAGTTGTGCATCATGGGTGATGATAATGATCCTGAATTGAGCTGTGAAATTGGACTCGAAACCGGGGGGTTATTCGTATTCATATCTCAGATGATGCATGAAATGGGACGAATATGAAAATAAGGTTGCTGTAAAGTTTTCCACAGGGTTGGTAAGTGTGGCATTTTTTTTTTATCAAGACTTGGCAATTTCAAGTTTCATTTCTCCCCTTCCCCCCCAATCTTGTAACGCTCGCTACGCCGCTGTCCAGCCCCATTCTTTAGAAATAGTTTGATCCTTGTTACCTCAGCTTTTGTAAGTTGAAGGAATCCTCCCCGCTGCTTCCACCTACCTTTTTTTTATTTCAAAGTTTATCTTGCCATTTAGTTTTTATCTAGTTGTTAAAAACCATTTAAATATTTATTTATTGAAAGGTTGGGTGTTAGCGGACTTGGGTAATTTCATCACCGGAATTTTCGTCACCGGTAATTTTGTCACCAAAATATTAGCATGTAGGTTATTTCGTCACCGGAAATTTCGACATAGTAATTTCGTCACTTGTAATTTTGTCACCAAAATATTAGCATGCAGGAAATTTTGTCATGGTCATTTTTTCATCTTTGTTGAACTAAGTAGAGACAAAGTAAACGACCGAAACAGCTGACCTTATCTTAATCAAAGTTGGAAAACAATTCAGTTAGTGTTCGACTCTAGAAAATCAAAGTTTCGGATACTCGAAGCAAGAACAAACAGCAGTAAAATAACATAATGTCAGTTTCAGCAAATGTTAAAAGCACAGGCAAAATGGGCCAGTAATGGATTTATATATATCACTATTTACAAATATAAGTTTTGGCAATATTAAAATTTCAGAACAGAAAATTAGCAAACAAAATATAACTTGTATTAATGCAATAAATGGTTTACATGTTCACTCTACTATAGGAAACAACAAGGAATTTTTTTTGAAACATTTAGTTCCAGTGTTATACGTTAAGCACAAAGACTAGAGCCGTTTCTAAAAGATCTGGAACACTCTTCTTGCCCCACAGCATCTTGATGAAGCACAGC
The DNA here is from genome assembly GCF_964235325.1 of Thermobia domestica. Lineage (NCBI taxonomy): Eukaryota > Metazoa > Arthropoda > Insecta > Zygentoma > Lepismatidae > Thermobia > Thermobia domestica. Next base: position 38,327,676 of record NC_137471.1, read on the forward strand.
TGAAACCGTTGCTTCAACTTGTTGAATTTCATGAATAAGCTTCCAAATAGTTGCGTGGGACATTCCTACTAGATGATGAAACTTCTAGTTCCACAATTCACAAATATTAATTATCCTAGAATTGCTGCTAAAGGTAGCCTGGTGAACGTTCCAATTGTCTGGGGGATATAGACGGGGCACATTACGCAAACAAATATTCCCAGACCGAGCTTTAACAGGGCGATACGTGTTTGACACGTAAGTGCTATCAAAATAGTCCAGAAGTTCCAGCTCTTCCTACGAAGTCACTTGTATTAATCGATGCACATCTGCTATTGGAAGAAATGCAAATCTGTTTATTTTCTCGCAAAATAGACGAAAATTTTCATTGCTTTTGTACCGTTCTAAGAGTCCAAGCTCTTGGACCTTCCTCCATGTTGACTGAGTCAGGTGAAAAAAGTAACGCTATAAACGAGTTGAATCTCCAAAAGTTGCATTTACAGCCAGCATTTACGCTATATCAAAATCCATTACCATAGTTACAGGTCCGGATATTCACTAAATTCACTGCACTGATGCACCACCGCACGAAACAGTTCTTCATATGAATTTTGTGTCTTGGTCTACATTAGGGCGTATACCTAGTAAAGGAAGTCTCACCTCAAATAACATACACTTTTTTTTTTGGCGCCATTGAAAAGTTGGCGTTCACCATCCATGTTTCTAGGGATGCATTCGAGTCGAGTCGAGTCGAGATTTAAGCCTGTCTCGACTCGTCTCAAGAAAATGTTGTCTCGACTCGTGTCTCGACTCGAAAATATGTTTCTGTCTCGACTCGTGTCTCGACTCGACAGTCTCTGTCTCGACTCGACTCGAATTCGAGTCGAGACGTCTCGAAATTCGAGTCGAGACAAAATGTACGAGTTAAAATATACGCACACATCAGCCAGACCATCATGACTACCTACTTAATTGTCAGTATGGCGACTTTTGGCATGGATAAAAACGGCGACTCGTCTTGGCATACACGCAATGATCCTTGATAGGTCGCTGGAGAGAGCGGGCACCACATGTGCTTACTCAGGTCACCTAATTCCCGTAAATTCCGGGAAGGGGGGCGATGTGTTCTGACGTCACGTTCAATCACATCCCACAAGGGACATCACTCAAATGTCCGGCTCTAATTTCAATGAAACTTTTTTTGCTGATAGAAGGCATGTATGCATCATTACTTGTGATGACAAATTTTTGCCATGGTGCATGTTTTCTATTTTTTTTAATAACTTTTAAGAGTTGTGATGTGGTTATTAGATATTACTACAGAAGTCCCTTACTACCCTTTGTAAACGGAGCGTTAATGAAGAAAAGTGAAGAAAAACCATGTGGATACATATAAGTCCTGGGGGGAAGTCGTATGGTAGATATGACCTTGATGGCAGCCATCTTGAAATCCGCCATTTTGTATTAAGGTCAAGTTTTCAAAATGGGAATAGGGTAATATGATACATAATTTCGGGCTAGAATTTAATTAGAAAAATAATGGTGAGGTTAGTTTTAAGATACACGTATTTGGGGGAAAGTTACAGGCATATTAATTGTTTTTACTTACTGTGTGCGTAAGTCCCTTCTTACTTTCGTCTCAAAACCTGTAAATCGATCGCAACGGCAGAGCCCGGTTTTGCACTAGTGTTTAGAAATCTTTAAACCCACTTGAGGCAATATTTGTGGATTATTGTATTGTATTTTGCCTTTAATTAAATTTGAACCCACTTCATGATCTTGTGTAAAGTATCACTAAAAGAGAATTTCTGTTTTTATGGAGAACGTAAGCATAGCAATTATAAAAGGTGAGTAAGGTGCGTATGTATTTATAAGAAAGTTTATTTTACGAGTCTTTTGTGGTTCCGCCAACCTATTCTTTAGTAGTTGTTTTTTTTTTTTTTTTCAAAATACTCATATCTCATAAATAAAAGAGCTATTATAAAATATCTTACCACTATTCTTTAATACTTATAAAATTTTATTTATTGTAAAAGCACTGGCGAGATATTTCTTATCGCCCACTAAAATTATGGTGGACCTCCTTCGTGGTTAACGGTTAGCATACTTGCCTTTGGCGTGGGAAACTGGGCTTGATTCCCGGTGGGAGTTCATGTGGTTCGGATTCCACGTTAATCAGTAGGTCCACGTCTCACATAGCCTCGCTGCTGAACGGGACGTTAAACTCAGAATCAATTCAACTCAAAATTATGGTTTTGACTTTATTATGATGTCATTAGTTTAAACGCCCAACTGCCCAGTAATTATAAACATTGACTACATTATAAAATTGTAATTTGTGACGACTAAAATATCAGAAATTAAAGATTATTCTTTGGGTTTTGGAACATTTTGAAAAACGTGAAAAACTGGTACTGCACCGATACAACACACCTTTTGGATTTGTCATTGTGTAAAGTGATACAAACTAAAGAAGAATTACAACTTTATGAAATTGTATTAGGACTTATTATTTAGAAATAAACACCAAATAAGTGTAATAGTTCATATCCGTATCAAATACCAAGTTTATGATTAATCAACTACACAAAGTAGGATCCAAAAACGCTCATTGCAATTTGTTCCATCCTTCAGTCGAACCAGGAACTGAAACATAAAGAGTGACATTTTCTTTTTAAAGATACTTTGTCCAGCTAAGTATTGTGAAGGTTTATGTCAGTAGAAGGAATTGCATTCCATTATACAAGCGCAATCTCACAACTTTATGTACACATTACTAAAAATCGAACACCCTTGTCCATATGATTACCGTACGCGTCTTTGGTGCGGGAGACCTAGGTTCGATTTCCGATGGGAACTCCTGTGGTTCTGAACCAACGTTAATTTGTAAGTACACGTCTCATATAGCCTTGATGCTGAAAGGGACACTAAACTCTAATCTAATACTAAATACAAATATTTAAAGAAAAATGATGACGCACCAAGATGACGTGAATTTGGCTATCAAATCCATTTTGTGTTTTCAGTTATTTTCTAGTAGTATTTTTTCTAGGCACCCTTTCAAAAGACAGTGATGCAAATTTCGTAACTGCGAATTCCTGTTAGAAGCCATGAAATTATCCGATTAGATGCAAAATTTTCCGTCCACTAAAATAGATACCGTAAATTTACAATATCTAACAATAAATAATTTTGAAAGATATCGCTTTCGAGGGAAAAAATGAAGTGAAATCTTTGAGTTTTACGTCCCCCGGTTAGGCTAAAGGAGAGGGGTGATGATGAGAAATTAGTGAAATCGTGGAATGAAGAAAATGGGAGGAACGGAAGAACCCCGAGGAAACCCACGCACACGGTGTTTGTCCACCACAAAGTTCACTTGGTGCGAGCTGGGATCGAACCAGGGTCCCCAAGCACCAGAGGTGAACGATCTACCACTGAGCCACCGCGGCCCCGCTTTAGAGGGGCCATGACGTATAGTTGAACTCATTCTCGTAGTATGAAAGGCATTATTTATAATTATGCATGATAGGATCACAAACAAAATTTAAAAATATTATGTGCACTTTCTTTTAACAAACATTATATTGTCTTTTATGGTGTGGAAGGGAATGTTATGTTCGAAAAAAAAGTCCTTAACACGATTCTTGATGCTACACACTGCACGTTCCTAGCCACAGAAAAGATGCAGCGATAGGTAGGCTATTTTTCAATTGCTTTACATTAGCTTGATGTTTCAAGTCTTTTGTGTGTTTCTGAAGTTCACTTTTACCACAAAAGAGCTCAATATTAACATGTCTTACATAGCTTTGGTTCGATACTCAAGACGGACTGCAACTACCCGTTAAATTGTGCATCCGAAAGGCACTCTTTGTTAAACCTCGCTTATCACCGCTCATCTTAATAATATATATAACTTCACCGCGAAGCAAATGTTGCATTTCTCTCTTTCATCCTAACACAAAACAAAACTAACCACAGCTGTGACACGAAGGAGCTATTTCGAAAAGAAACAAGCTGTGCTTCATAGAGATGTGTACCAAATGATAGAAGTATAAAATATTGTTTTCTTTCCTGTTTATTGATATCAGTTGGTGTTCTTAATGAGTTTACTCTCCATAATGGTACCACGCGGAAAACTTGGTATAGGCCTACTTTTATCTTTTGGCTGTTTTGTATCATATATATCGGATGGTTTTGATATTTCTTCTGATCATTAAAACAACAATGGTACCTGTGTGCGTGCAGAAATGCAAAAGCACAAGGTAACTTCCTATTTGTTTTGGAAACAACAAACCCATTTCACGTGTGCGAGAGAAATTGAGCACAGCGAGATCGGATGTTTACTCACGGTCAGTTCGCAGCAGGAGTCCATGGTAAAAGATTTGGCTATCTCGAAAACACTCGCAAAACCTTACAAATACAAAAGACTGCGCTTCAAAGAAAGTTTAGACACAGATGTTTCAATTTTCTTTTAGCATCTTTCTTCAGCAAAAGAGTCGGTTCATTGTATTCGAAAAAGGGAAGGGAGAAAGGGTGAATTTATATTTTATGTGGGGGGTAACGTTGTAAGTAGTATAAACAATACATACCGCTTCCGACTCTGTACTGAAGCACTTCCTTTAGCGGTATATCACTAGATCTATCCTGACCCTCATCCCACCTCAAGTTGTAAAGTAGAAAGGGACAGAAGTATTCAGTTCACAATACTAAAACCAGTGAGCAAATAAACAGTTTTGTAGGATCGTGTTTTACTTCTTGAATTTATTTTTGAACATTTCTGTGAATTCAACAACAGAACGCAGTAGAAATACGGACTAGTTTTTACTCCAACCATTACTTTCGCTCCAACCCAGGGATGCCACATTTATGATTTCGTACTAGATTTCGTGATTTTACTATTGAACTAGTGATCTAGTACGTACTTGGGTAAATAGGCACATTCTAGTGATTTTTTAGCATTTTTTTCTGATGCAGACAAATGAGAAGGACATGGTTCTTAAAATAAAAGGAAGAAGTATATTGCAATTCAAAACAAATGTAGAAATCTTAAATTATTTTTTCTTTTCCCTCTGACTGAATGAAACCCCTGCTGTGTAACGACCTTAGGTAAACAACGGCTATCTTTGGTCCGCTACCTCCTTTTGTTAGCCGACATGAGATGGGTTACTTTTTTTTCTGGAAGAAAGTGAAGAAATAATTATCCAGTACATTTGCGTTTTGTCAGGCACACAGGCGCAGTCTGTACTTGTTTCCTAACGAATTTTAGCAACATAACATAAATGAAACATATGTACCAGAAAATAGAGGCAGTACAAACGGAAATTTTCATCTGTGACACATTTGATGAGAAATATAGTTAGATGTCACGTGCAAGCACTCTAAACATGTCCTATCCTGTAATTCTATTCGTATGTTTATGTAGGTGAGACTGAGAAATCAAGAAACAATAATGACTGGTTTTCTTCCAGGGGAAAAATCTAAATGTGAAGGGGTGACTTTAATTGCGTCCTTTGTACAAGATTAACAAGTAATAGCAATTTTTTAATTTATTTTAGTTCTTGGGGAGAGGAAGAAGGAAGCGAACCCTCGTAAGGACCTCTGCAAGGAAACATGAATACTATGTTTCACAAAATAGTTTTACATTACACAAAATAGTTTTATATATATATATGGAGTTTTAGTCAGGGTTTTCATTCTGCAGGAGAGGGTGGATAGTAATACCTGACGAACATTTTCTATTCTCAGACTGTTGCAATGATAGCATTTCCTTCATTATAACTTGGCCAAGCTAGTTGCATTATATGTAAGGATTAAGTTAGCCTAAAAAGCTTAAATTTCTATGGCTGTTTTACTCTGTAGCCATGTTTCTCATTTTCGGTCTACGGGACTCTGTGTCCGGAAATTTTCGTTGGCTTCCAAGTCGGAAAATAAGTGTATCAAAGGCATATATATTATATCTATGGTTATATGAGGCATGGATCTACAGTTTAAAGTGGGATACCGGTAACAACTTACCGGATACCGGATGTGTTAACCATACAGCCACGAGGAAATTCACATAAGCACACACATATATATATTGTTGAGTTGATTTTGACTTTACCGTCTCTTTCAGCAGCGAGGATATATGAAATGTAGACCTACTGATTAACGTGGAATCCGAACTACATGAGCTCGCGCCGGGAATTGAACCCGAGTCTTCCACGGCAAAGACGCGTACACTAGCCGCGGAGTTCACACACACACACAGAATCAGAGTCCTCACACACCAAGGGTGAGAGCTGTGCCACTGAGTCACAGCGGCCACGGGGCTAGGTCGAGTCCACTTTACGTTCATAGTTTCTTACTACATAAATGTTACGATTATGAAATAGATTTTCCTTAATGAGCTGCATAAAAACAAAAGCTTTCGAAATGCATTAAACAATTAGCTCGATTTGAGTGTGAACTTAAAGTTATATCAGAGTGTAAATACGGATACGCACCAAAGCTCGAAAACTTAATACACTATTTCTCCTATATAGTCAGCATGTATCAAGCAATCGTTCAGCTTTCATTTGAGAGGATGGAAATCGAAGGCTCCTGAACAACTATGTTACTAATGTGCGGAATGTATTTATCTTACAGTGAACTGCTTTGATGCCAAGTGGCCTAACTCCAAAATTGAAATTTTCCAGGAGTGAAAGTTGAAGTTCAATATCTCATGAACAATCCATATTTCTTTTATGTTGGGAACCAAAACCATAACTACTGTATGTAGTTCATTGTTTTTTAATTTAGTGTTTACAAAAATCCTTTTAAAAAATACCTATTCATAGAAGTGAATGGTACTTATCTGTACTAGTTCTTGGCATCCAAGCAGTCCATTTATTGTAATACTAGCTTAATATACCCATTCTTCGCATGGGGGCTGTATTTGGAAGTCAACACCTGTGGAAGTATCACCATTCATTTCAGTGACCGCGAAAACTATGGATTTGACACTAGTATCAATCAATATGGGCTATTTATACATGTCTCGGTATTCCTCACCCGCTGACACCCGGCCCGCTTACAGTAGTAGCTGAATTTGCAAGTCATCGCTGATGGAAGTGTCACCATTGATCTCAGCGACCGTGAAAACTATGGATTTGACACTAATGTTGATCAATTTGGATTACTTTTACTACATGTCTCGCTAAACGCCCCCCTGAGACCCCCTGGTTCCAATTTTGACAAAAACGCTTCGCCTTAGACTGGGACCTGGACCAAGGTATCCGTGACCAAAATTTGGTAACTCTCGGTCAACTTGTCTGGTCCCCAGGTCGGTAAACGTCCCCCCGAGACCCCCCTGGTTCGAAATTTAAAAAAAAAAAACGCTTCGTCTTGATCTGGGGCCTGGACTAAGGTACCCGTGACCAAATTTTGGGAACTCTCGGTCCACTCGTCTGGTCCCCAGGTCGCAGACAGACAGACAGACAAACACACAAACAAACTCTTTATTTTATTTATATTAGATAAGATATACTATGTAAAATAGTCTCGTATCATAATATGTGATGTACAACAAATGTTACATTATATATTATCCGTAGCTCGTGATATGCTGCAACATATTAAAGCCTCAGAATAGTTGGGCAAGCGAATAATCCAGAAGTTACGTAACCCTATTGCGTTCATGGGAACGAAAACACAATAATTCTAACTATGCTAAATTACTATAGACTACCAACTGCTCATTCAGAGAATTTATGAAGTTCACTTTATCGCAATAGTTTTATACAAACTAGATTTACACTACGGATAATAGTTTTATACAAACTAGATAATCAATTATTATTATTATTATCATTATATTTGCAGTACAACCAAATACAACATTAACTATTAGTTCTAATTAACTGAATTGAGCTGAAAATTAAATCTTGATCTTTAAAGATTAACTATTAATTTTATGCGTTCTGTACCTTTCTGAAGGAATAAAAGCTGGAATTGGTTTCAAGGCTGTTTCTGAGTGAATACTTTCTTCAAAATAATACTAAAAATTATAGAATTATTTTCGAGACATTCGAGTCGAGTCGAGATTTTTAAGAGCCGTCTCGACTCGACTCGTGTCTCGACTCGAAAATTCGAGTCGAGAAATACGTTTGTCTCGACTCGTCTCGAATTTTACAAAGTGTGTCTCGACTCGAATCTCGACTCGAATTCGAGTCGAGTCGAGTAGAGATTCGAGACATGTCTCGACTCGAGCGCATCCCTAATTTTCTTCCTATCCCCCAAAATAAAGGAAGTTCACTGATAGATGAAAATAAAAAGACAAACGCGATCTTATCGAAAATGACTAACGATTCTTCTTGTACATCAATATTTCATTACCACTTTTACTATTTGGCATAAGTTATTTCTGTGGTAAAAATACAAAAAGGTTAGTTTACTCTTGCCTATGAGTTTTTTCGAGATATTTTCTCAAACACGAGTCAGTTAATTTTGTTCGTAATTGATAAATAAATGGTTTATTAATAACCGGACAATATGAGGTAACTAATTTTCCCTGAAAAGATCCACAACGGGTTGTTTATTCTTGAGGGAGAATTTTTTTCGAATTTCTGAAAAACGCCTTAGGTGATAGTTCATATTTCATAAATAAATGTTTAATTAATAGCCTGCAATATGGAAACATCCACACGAAGCAGTCTTGAAGATGAGATTCTACTATGTTCAATATGTAATGTCTATGAAAAATATACACTATTAAGTAGCAGATTGCGTCAATTATGTCAATTCTCCTAATAATGATGCATATACTACTTACAAACATAGTAAAACGATTGAGTTGTTAGTGAAATAAATTATTTAAATGACAAGTATTGAGTGTTACATAATATTTTATAGCAATATATCTTAAGTTGACATTTATCTAGGAAGGTTTGATAGTACTCGCAACACTGAGATTGAGAAATGCTTTAATAAGTTAATTTAAATTTATGAGTGTATTTCCTGTAAATGGGTGTAATTTTCAATTCTGGTCTTAGTTATGATCTCTTTTGGGCTTACATCTATTGTACTTTTCAGGTAAGTGTTCGTAAACATATCCCCATCATGATGTGATATAATACAATGTTGAAAAATATTCAACATGGCCGGCACCTCGAATTGAACCAGAACTTTTACGGCTGGAAAGCAACCATACAGAAAAAAAAACTGTACAACGATTTGCTATTTGACTTAGTATATAAGCATTAATGATGAAATAGGATTATTATTAGATTTAAATATTTGCACAAACTGAGGTTTGGAACAATATTCGAAGAAAGAAACATTATATATCGTGGTTTATTGAAGTTTTTTACGAGTAATATCAAGATCGCGTGAAAAAGTAGTTACTTTCTGAACCTATTTCGCTATAAATTCTTGTAAAGTTAAGAAAGTATTTAAAATAACAAGCAGCACATTGTCAAAATAGCAAGAATCGTCATCGAATTTCAATATTCAAACTCAATTATTTGCTCCGTGTTATCAGGAAAATATCGGATAGTATCTTGTTCAAGGTCAGGATTACTACTATTTAAACTTACAGATACAGCACTAGACCATTTTACTCTGAAACATTTTAACAATTTGATAACAATTTAATAACAATTTGAGGTCAAGATGGTACAAGACAACAGCGACATTACAAAAATAGCTTATTTATAGATGATCTGAAATTATACTCACTTGAAAAAACGTCTTCAGTTTCTGGTAACTGATTATAGGTACTGATCTAATTTTGTTTAGAAGAGACCTTTGGATAATATTACCTCTCACAGCTCGAGTGTAAAAGAGATCACTAGACCGTGTTGTTCTCGCGGGTACGCGAAAATTGATCTGACTTAACAACTGTCCATATGATATGTGGCCATTTATAATTTTTTGGAAAAATATTAGGTCAGAAATTTTGTTTCTCACTAGGGGAGGTTTGATATTGAGGGATTTTAAAACGTTATTTTTTGGAAGTGTTCGGAGGTGAGGTACTCGGTAGGATACAATGGCTAAAAAGAAGTTAATTACGGGAATGTAATTTTTTAAATGAGTAGGGCAGGCCATAGACCAGATAGGAGAACAATGCTCAATAGTGGGAGCAACATATGATTTATAGATAATTTTCAATTCGGCAAGAATTGGCCAAATGCTATTGACAGTCATGCTTTTTTTTTTAAATATCACAACAGAGGGCCACAGCGGCTCAGTGCTAAAGCACTTATCTCTGGTGCGTGGGGTCCCTGGTTCAATCCCCGTGCAAATAAGTTTGTGTGGGCAACATCATGTCCGTGGGTTTTTTCAGGGTACTCTCGTTTCCTCCCAAATTTCATTCCACCAACTCTCTCATCATCATTCACTTGCCTTAATTATTGTATTCTTTAGTCTAAATGGCATAATCGTGGGAAGTTAAACTCAAAGATTTCATTTCAGTATCACAACGTGGGTTACTCTGAAGGTGTGACTTCATCTTTATATGCGCCTTTACCTGTGTGAAAAAAAAAACTAATGTCCAAATATTAAATTAAATCTTAAATTCCTAGTCGAAAGGCATGAGGTTCGATAAGTTTAGCGAGCCTATATGAGAAGTAGAACCCGAACTGCATGAGCTCCCCCCTAGTATCGAACAGGGCGCCCCGCACAGAGGACGGGTACGCTGACTATATAGCCACGGAGGAGCTCTCATAATTTGCGAATTCAGATTAGGAAGTATTGGATTTAAATACCTTTTTCTCTGTACACTCAAAATTAATTATGAATTTTAATTAGGAAATAATGTCTCGTTTTGTGCAATAGGAAATATTAGTTTAGCCGAAATCGTATCTTGTATGGAAAGACTGAAACTAGATTGGAATGATGATTTCTGGTGAGTCTACCAGCAAACCTCAGCAACGATTCGCGAGGACAACACAAGAACATGTTTTCTCTTCTGAAAACAATAAGACCAGACCAGGGAGAAGGCCGTGGAAAGGGCAAGAGACCACCTGCTGCTCGAAAACCCTTTCATCTCAGCCGTTTTTACGCGCCGTATTTACGCTCGAAGTTAAAAGCAGCCAGACTTTTCCAGCGTATAAAAATTCGGTACGTAAACATACGCCAGGCCCCATACACTAACGTATTGACAGCTGCTAACAAGACTAGCGCAAGAAATTTTATGGCTACGGCGGAAAAATACGTCAGTGTATGGCTCGTATATCAGATATTGAAGAGTAGCAACATTGTGTGATGTGTACCTTTCCTTTTTTTCTTTTCCGATGTTCTTATTCCTATACACATATCACAATTCAGACAGAGGCTTCGTTGGTTTCTTTCCTGCGTTTCTCATTGGCTTTTCCTCTCATTTGTGTTTTTGCGGATCTCTTTAACAGGCTCTTCTTTCGCGATACATGGAGAAGGCGCAGAAAATAACCATTTGTTCGTGTCCTCTATCTATGCGCATAATCTTTCCGATCCTTGCCACTTAAACTCCAGCGTTTTTTCTTTACTGTTTTCGTTTCAAGGAGAAATGTAACTTCTTGTATTGTTTCTAAGTTACAATTTAGACATCATTAGCTGACCAAATCGTTGTGATATTTGACTAATAATAAGGAGTCTGCAGTTAAGCTAATACAGTTGTTCAGTATCTACACATTATTTTCGTTTTAGGCAACATTATGCATGAACCTGCACCCTGACCCCATAAGATTGGTGTTGTATCTGTTAACTTGAACCACCACAATAAAAGCACAGAATAACCGTTGCTAAAGATTGTAAGTTTTCAAGGATAACATTTAAGGCGAAAGCCGGCAAAACTGTATCAAGTAGAGACAAACTTGAACATTTTCTCTATCTCTTTTATATATATATATATATATATATATATATATATATATATATATATATATATATATATATATATATATATATATATATATATATATATATTAGGTGTTAGTGAACTATACCGACAAACTGTAAGAGATAATTCCTCACATCAAAATAAGAAAAAGTTCATGTAAACCTATGGAGAAAAGTGCATAGTTTCAGAGCTAGGGCTGTCGAAATTTGAGGAAAAGCTAAATTTCAACAGGTCCTATTTCGAATTCGTGAAACTATGGATGATGATTCTTATTTGCGTAAGGGAAGCCACGCATACGCAATTCAAAAATACATATTTCATTAATGTTCAATGAGTGTGCAGGGTATTCTCAGATATACTCTCAACAGTGTTTTCAGATATGCCCTAATTAGAAAGTGAATTCAAATAGACAAGATGTAAGGTTTGACAACAATGGACACCCAGTGCTTCGGAGGGAGTTCGGAAGTTTTATGAACCGACAGCTCCATGAGTTTTTGTGTTCGGTATAACTTATGCTGTAATGTATTTCGTCATAATATATTTCACGTTTTCTTCACTAATAAGCATGAAAGAAAATATCGCAGCTTGCGTTTTCCCGAGTACGAGAGACCATCTTGCAGACGATTCTTAACACTTCCGACATCCCGCCAAAGGATTTCGTGTCCACTACTGTTGAAGGTTATCGTTTGCCTACTTTGGACCAAGCATAAAGTTAGAGCACATCTGAAAATTCAATTGACGGCATGTCTGGAAATTACGTCCTGCAGAGAATACTCTATACACTCATTAAATATTGATGAAATATGCATTTTTGAATTGCGGATGCGTGACTCCCTTTACGCTGATAACTACCACCATCCATAGTTTCTCGAATTCGAAATAGGGCCTGTTGAAATTTAGCTTTTTCGCGATTTTGGACCGTCCTAGCTCTGAAACTATGCACTTTTCCCCATAGGTCTATAGGAACTTTTTTTTCTTATTTTGATATGAGGAATCACCTCTTTCAGTTTGCTGGTATAGTTCATTAACACCCTATATATATATATATATATATATCATTCTGGCAACTACTAGAAAACGTGGAGTATATTTACTTCTAAGTGCGAATTTGTGAAGTTAACATATTGTCAGAATAAATATCAGTTTTGATTTTCTAAATTTCCAGAAAAAAGTAGTAATTTTTATTCTATAGGTAAAATGGAATCGGTTCACGTTATATGATTATGAAACCCGAAATATACGGTGGGAAGGAGCAGAGGTCGTAGAAGTAGAGAACAGAACTTTGGTGAGAAAATGGAAGGGAGCCAGGGAGATTATGAAGGCAGGAGACAAGGTGATGGATTGGAATGCAGGATTCTCGATAAATAAAGAGAGGGAGAAGATTCTGCTTAAAGAAGAAGAAATGTAAAGGAAGAAGAAAGAAAGAGAAAAAATTAGCAAGGAAAATAAGGATAAATTAGAGGAGAGAATGTATCCAGCGAAAAAAGTAAGCTTTTAATTGGACACGTGTGCAGCTAAAAAGTGAAAGTGAAAGCTACACAATTGTTACTTTTTAATGAAGGGGCGGGGGCTAATTAAAAGTTTATCTTCGGAGAGTATATATGTGATGACCAACTCCCTAGCAGCCAGAAGGAGTGGAAGTCTGATGAAGACAGTTATTGTGTTGAAACTGTTACGTGATGCTGTTTTTTCATATTATCACATAGTCTTGCTCGGTGTGTTATTGTGTATAGGTACAAAATGGAAACAAGGCCTGATAAAATAGTTGAATTATTCGAGTCTTAGATAAAGACTATTTCTACTTAGTTCCATATCTGAGTCATGTAGTCTCTGATAAAGGTCCGCAATTCGCATCAAAACAATGGAGATGTTTTTGCATAAAACACAAAATAAATATATTTTAAAAACTCCATACAATCTACAACGTAATGGTATTGTGGGGCATTCCAATCGCGTGCTAAATCGACTTATGAGAAGTGTCTCGAAAATCATACTAAGTGGGAAGATGTATTGAAACATCTGTAAGATTTATTGAATTATTCTCATAATAGTACTATGGATTGTACACCGGCAGTGATTTTTCTTGCATATTCGGCTAGTCATAGGTTTCGAGAAAGTTTTCCGTGGCCATTAGAGTTGCAACAAGCAAAAGTATCAACCAAGTATATTCAGGTCGTTCCTCGAATGCTCACCATGACAAAACGAAAATTATATTCAAAATCGTTTAAACCAGTAGAAATCTGTGAAGGAAATTTACTTACGGTGAAAGCACATTTCCTTTCGGATGCATATAAAAAACAACACAAATAAATATACGCCAGTGTATAGTTGCCCATTATTGTTACTAAAGTATGTAGAAATATTGTTTGTCTAAAAGATTTGTAGGGGAGGGAAGTAGCTAGCCAAAACATACCAAATATAAAATTATTTGACTTTTCTGATGAGAAGAGAAAAGAATTATTTAAAAATTTCAAATAAAAAATATTATTCCAGGCGCCGAGGAACAATGTTACAAGCTGCTTTTAGCAAGCCGCATCATTGAAATGAATAAATAGTTATATATATATATATATATATATATATATATATATATATATACAGGGCCGCCCACAGGGGGGATGTATGGCGCAACCTGCGCCATTGAGAAAAATTTTGGGGGGGATTTTACTCTACTTTCGAACTAGCAATTTTACTGTCGGAATAGCATTAAAACACGATTTTGAGAAGCTAATTTTCAAAAATTTTCCGGGGTGAACCCCCGTATCCCCTGCTTCGATACTCGATGAATGAAGTACCGCGCAAGTAGCCGTATGAAAGGAAAGGTTGGTTCGTTTTAAGAGAGAAGGGCCGCCCACAGGAGGGATGAATGGCGCAAGTTGTGCCATCGAGAAAAAAAAATTGGGGGGAATAAAAAAATTGCGGAAGAATTTTACTCTAATGTCGAATAAGTAATTTTGCTGTTGTCAGAATAACATTGGAACACGATGCGATTTTTTAAAAAAAATCTCGAGAATGAATCCCTCTACCCCTGCTTAGAAACTCTATGAATGAAGTGCCGCGCAAGTTGCTATATGAAAGGATGGGCTGGTCGGTTTATCGCTTTGTGTAGTTAATTTACCCATTTTCTGCTGGGAGCATTTATTTATTTCTTATTTATACCATGTACGACACTTAATAAGTAACGCTGTTCAATTGCTACATGATGTATAATAAATGAATTAATGATAATATTTTGTATAGTTTTCTGTTTGTGCGATTACATTTTCCAGGGCCTGCGGTAAACTGAAAACCAGCTCAAAAGTGACATCCGTGAAAGGTCGCTCCAGTAGTATATAAATAAATGTAAACGTAACCGAACAATAGATCGGTTAAAATAGCGCCAAGAAATGAAATCACAAAAATGAGCGCCAAGTTCTTGTGAACAACAGTTACAAACACTCAAAGAATCACTTTCATATTTAGATTTGAAACTTGCCTATGTTGTCTGTTGAAAATTATAAAGTAGTTTGACATAATTGTGAGCTAGTGGCAACCATACAGACAACAGCCAAGTTTCAAATCTAAATTTGAAGTGAGGCAGTGAGTGTTTGTAACTGTTGTCCACCAGAACTTGGCGCCTATTTTTGTGATTTCAATTCTTTTTAAGGCCACTCGTACTTGGCTCTTTTACAGGAATGTTTTTTGTTGGATATCACTTCTTTTTGTAGGCTAATTTCGAGGATAACATTTTCTTTTGGTATCAAACTCAATAACTTGTAACTTGCGTCTTACTTTTCATGTACAAGTGAATTATATCAATATTTTGTAAAGAAAAAAAATAATACTACTAATTGTAAAAAAAAAAAAAAAAAAAGGACACAGTGTGTAGAAGTTTTTATACCCTTCAATATCCTTATAGAACATACTAATAAAAGTAATGCCATTTTTATAATTACTACTGCCCTACTACTACTACTACTAAAAACAACAACAAAAATAACAATTACTAGTACTATAAAAACTACTGCTACACTGGGCAATTGTTTTTAGAGGACTTGAGTTTTGAGGAGGGAAGAGATTATTAGTTTTGGGGGGGGGAGTGCGTGCGCCATCAGCTTTGGGGGGGATGGGCACCCCTGTATATATATATATATATATATATATATATATATATATATATATATATATATATATATATATACTATTGTCAATTATCAACGTTTTTTACCTCTGTGCGTCTAATGTTGACCTGTGCTAAATGTGAACAAGGGTACATATTGTTGGGAATTGAATTATGTTAGTTTCATTCATGTGTAGAAGTGGATAATATTGTATAAATATATTTAAACGATCCTTTGGGCGCTGTATAGTTCTCGCAATTTCGTGTTTTCCTGACTTGAAGAGAAAGGAAAGTAAAATATACATCCAGGCACGTAGCCAGGATTTCGTGAAGGGGGGGGGGTCCGTGACATGAAGTACTGTGGTCATCACAAAAGGGGCTCGATCACTCTAAACAATTTTACTGGAACATATGTTGGTTCGTTTAGCCAGGATTTCGTATCGGGGGGGGGGGGGTGACATGAAATTCTGAAGGCCCAGGAGCTCGATCAATCTAAACTACTTTACTATCAACATATATTGTTTTGTTAGGACAATAAAATGAGGATATGTTGGCAAGTATTTTAATAACAAACTATGAAGAAATTTCGAGCAAAATAATAATAAAAAAAAAGTATTGAAAAAGATTTTGCAATATTTACGTCCTACTCCTGTTTATTCAAATATAACAATTTTCCTTTCGTTATGACCTCAATTATTATGACCCCAGGCCCCAGATCAAGACGAAGCGTTTTTTTTTCAAATTTCGAAACAGTGGGGTCTCAGGGGGGCGTTTACCGGAACCGGCTTGGAAACCAGACAAATTGACCGAGAGTTACCAAATTTTAGTCACGAATACCTTGGTCCAGGCTCCAGACCAGAGTTAAACGTTTTTGTCGAAATTCGAACCAGAGGGGTCTCAGTGGGGAGTTTACCGGGATATGTAAAAGTAGTGGAAATGACCGATATTTATTTCTTTATTTAACAATCACCGGATACAGCTCAGAGGCCATTTTACATTGAATATCCAACAACATTAACAATGGAAAGGATTTGGGAAGGTATCGGCCAGGGCCTGTTTAGTAGGTGCCATCCCGGGATTTGCCTGGTAGGACTGAGGGAAACTCTGGAAAACCCCATTCAGGATGGTAGGCAGCGGGATTCGAAGCCACGACCTCCCGAATGCGAAGCCAACGCTCTATCACTTGAGCTATTAGTGTCGAATTCATATTTTCGTGGTCGCTGAAATCAATGGTGAAACTTCAGTCACATTAATTTCCAAATTCACGGTATTCGGCTCCGGGCCGGGGGTCACTGGAGGGAGTGAGATACAAAGACATATAAAAGTAATCCAAAATGACCGATATTAGTGTCAAATCCATAGTTTTTGCGGTCGCTGAAATCAATGGTGACACTTTCATTAGCGATGACTTGCAAATATGCGGGCCGGGAGTCAGAGGGGGGTGGATACCGAGACATTAAAAAAAAATTGCCCAAAATGACCGATATTAGTATCAAATCCATAGTTTTCGTGGTTGCTGAGATCAATGGTGATACTCCCACAGGCGTTGACTTCCAAATACAGCCCCTGTGCGAAGTATGTGTATATTCAACTAGTTTTACAATATATGCGTTCCTTTCTCGGTTGAATCAAATGCTAACAGAAATGTCTTTCAACATTTTTTTATTATTATTCCGTGAACTACTGTCGGTTCCAAATGACAGGTTAAAGAAGCAACAGAAAATTGTCCTTGAAATAACATGTTTGATACTGCAAGGATGCGATGACGAAAGTTATGATTAAAAATGCCCACGCTGTTACACAACGGCACTTATGCTTTCGAAAGCTTGAAATCTCCCTGACTAGTAGCAGGAATTCTGAGAATTCCATAACTTTTCTTGAAATTTCAAATTCCCTGACTCTTCCAGAATACCTCGCTTATCTTGCCACCATATTGCAAGTAATACAAATCTCATAAGAAAGAGTAAGCAAAAGCTTCCTGTAGTTTTCTTTTTAATTTTTAACGCTGATCCTTCTTTTTGTCATTTCATTTTGTTTTATCCTTCCTCATTTTTTTCATTTCTGGTCTCGAAGGGGGGGGGGTCCGGACCCCCCCTTGGCTACGTGCCTGATACATCGATGTTATTGCTACAATTTGACACAAGATTTTCCTTCTTATTGTACCGAATGTGTAGAACCGGGCGTATATCTCAGCACATTGTTTATATATATGTGTATTCAGATCAAGAAAAGATTGTTATCCTTCACCGAATTAATAAATAAGAGTTCACTCAAAGTACAAAACCATTGTTTATTAACTAATTTATCAACAGAATTTGAGAATTTATATAAATTAGATTAACAGAATTTGTTGTAAGTTTAAGTTACCATCTTCAATATTGATATAAATTGTCCATGACTTTGTTTTAAATGTTGAATGATTTCTTTACGTTGCAAACTGCAATGTGTACTTGAAAAATTAGAAGAAAAGATTGACAAATTTTAAAAGATGTTTTGTTTCAATTTAAAGGAAAAATCATCTAAGCTGCATAAGATATATGAGAATTCTTTCTTTTTAATGTTATAGTAATTGAGATAATTCCAAGTTTCTTGATCGGAGTGGCACTGCCACAAAGTCCTGCGTAATTTCTAATAAATTTAAATTAATAACCGTTGCGCTTAAGATGAATTAGAAACCAAAATTTAGAGTAACTTGAATTTGTTCAGATGTCAAAATATCAAAGTGGCTACAATAATCAAGATTTAGTTTCCGACGAAGCAATAATGTCTCAAAGTGGCGACTTCCAGGAACAGGCTATATTTAATGTTATTAATTAATGTAGTAAGTCATTTTTTTAATATTTTGTGTGGTGCACATCTCCGACATCAAACTGGGTAAGCATTTAAGCCAATAAGATTGAGGTTGTTCTTTGTTATTTTCCTCTCTCTTTTGTCCATTTATCTGTCTCTTCGGATGTGTGAGACTAGCGAACTTTTAATGGAATGATAATGGTCGTTAATTTTAATGTTAGTGATACTGAACCAGATACTCGTGCATCCTGTAAACATAAAAGAATTCCAGATTGTTGCGAATCTCTTTGCTGTGATAAGTGTGAACGGTTCTCTCATGTGAAATGTGTAACGTTATTGAGATTAGAGAACGAATCAATCAAGCAAAGAAAAGGAGTTTGGGTGTGTCAAACATGCTTATTGGAAATTGGTGTTGGTGACAACCCAAGTAAAAGTGTGCGAAGTAACGGAACAGGTTGTAAGACTCAAGAAGGTGTTATCGTTTTCGGACGAAATGAATCAGAAGTGGTTGCTCTTGCCGAAGGGGAAAGAAGTGGCACTGCAATCGCTCAAATTTTTAAAATGATTTTACGAAAGCTAATACCGGGGATTGATATTGGAGAGGGGCCACTACTAGAGAGTTTGAAAAATATAATGGAAGGATTTCAACAGAAGTTGTCGATGGATATTAACTTGGTTAAGGTGGACATTAATTCTGTGAAATCTAATTAGTTACAACGCAATTGACTGAAAATTTTATCGACGTAAAACCTAAATGTTTGGAAGACTTAGATACTGTTGTAACAGATGTAGAGAATATAAAGGAAAATATATTAAATGTAGAAAGAAACTTTTATGAGAGTATTCTATCTATAACAGAAAGTGTGGAAACTAGGATAGGTGAGGATTTTTTGAAATTAAGGGTGGAAGTAGATAGTATTAAAGAAAATTGTAAAATTAATTTAGCCTTTACGAATGAGTTGATTTTGAATTTAACGTCCCGTTCGGCAGCGAGGCTATATGAGACATAGACCTACTGATTAACATGGAATCCGGACGACACGAGCTCCCGCCGGGAATCGAACTCTGGTCTCCCACGCCAGAACTATACGAAAGAACAGTGTAAAAAGTTAAGAGACAAATGAGAAAATGATGAGTCAAGTGAAAGCGTTAGAACGAAATACAGCTGCTGCGTTTCGGAAAAGATCGGAAAGATGTAGCAAGAAAGAAAAGAAATTGCATAATTTAGTAAGCCAGAGGCTTCATGAGATAAATGAGAAATGTGAAAATTTCATTAAGGGAGTCATTAGTCAGTTAGGTGAAAGAATTGATAATCACTCATATCGGTTGGATAGACAGGAGAGGCGTAATGAGGGATCGAATAATAATCTCCATGCCTCACCGAAAAGTCAAAAGGTAAATTCTAAACTTGTGTGTAAAAATAGTAGACCGGTAAAAACGAAAGCAAAGGAAAGTGAATAAGAGACTCAGTTAAAAGATTTTGCGGATGATGAGAATAGTAGTGGAAGTAGTACTAAGACGTCGGTACTAAGTTCTAAATAGGATGAGAATACAATTGACTGTGATAAAATTCCAATTCATGATGGTCGACGTAGGTCTAACCGGAAGTGAAAAGTAATAGTGAATCAGTGTTCGAGGGTGAATGGAAATTCTATCCGAAGAAGTGGAGAAGATATTCCGGACGGGAGTAATTCGTCTGATACTGTGTCGGTTGTAATATCGGGCAAATATTTATGGAACTTGCATCATTTTCCTGAATTTTATGGG
This sequence comes from Thermobia domestica, assembly GCF_964235325.1. Classification (NCBI taxonomy): domain Eukaryota; kingdom Metazoa; phylum Arthropoda; class Insecta; order Zygentoma; family Lepismatidae; genus Thermobia; species Thermobia domestica. Next base: position 38,348,147 of record NC_137471.1, read on the forward strand.
AAAACAACCGGATAGGCTAGAATATTTCTGGGTGGTTTATTAAAAACAATGAGTATGCACCGCCTTCTTGGGAAAGACAAGAAATAAATACTATCTTGGTCTTTACAGCGGGTCGCTAAAACCAGGTATCGAAGTGTCGAATCTAAAATAAGTACATTTAAAGATTTCCTAAAGCTCTTTAGGTTACGATACATATCTCCGCAAGTGGAGAGAGCTCAGAAATGCCGCCTCTACTCGCTGAGATATGATAAATCTAAGTTCACATCTCTGTCGGAGTTAGTAGGGCTCATTATTGACAATTATCATTCCATAGTGAGTTTACTTTCAGACCAGGAGTTCAAAGGTTTAATCCTTGACTGCTTGCCGGAAGAAGAAGCAAAAATATTCAAATTAGGAACAGTTAGTACTGTTTGTGAGGACCCAGCTAGAGATGAGTATCATGTACAATGTGGTCTGTGTGATCGCTGGTATCACCGCGTGTGTAGTCAAATGACAGAAGAAGAATGGAATGCTCAAAATGAACTCGAGGATGATGCACCCATTGAAGCATTATGGAAGTGCGGACAGTGCAAACCACATAAGGTGATGGAGAAGGGAGAACGAAGTCTGTCTTTGGATGCGATTTAGCAGATGCTTATCCGTATGTTTGAGAAGTATAATGAAAAGGGACAATGTGAGTTGAGATCGAAAATCAAGGAAGATTTTCAGATGGAGATGAAGGTTATTCAAGAGGATTTACGGGATAGTAGAGAACAATTGGAGAACAAGATTGAAGAAGTTAGCAGGAAGTGTGACAGGACGAGCGCGTCGTTAACTCATCATGTAAATGAATTGTCACGAAAGATGGACGGAACTCAACAGGAGATTCAAGATTTGAAGAATACTGTCTGTAAACTCGAGGAAGTGGCAATACTAACAGAGAAAAAGGTGAGTCAGCAATTTGAAGAAGTAAATAGAAGAATCGATCAGGTATCCAAGAGCTGTGTAGCAGGTCTGGCACAATGTCAAGACAGGATGCAGGATGAGATTGCAGATGTGAAGCATGCAATGTTACAGATGACTACCGCACAGATAGAAGATCGGTTGGCCAAAGAAGAGTTAAAAGTCATGCAGAAGACTAATGAATGTAGGAAGGTGATAGAAGAGGTGCCTGGAAGAATGATTAGAGCCAACGCAGTGATGAATAATCAACTGCAAGAGTGTCGCGCGGAAGTGAGTCAGTCGAAGGCTTTCATGTGGCAAAACACTTCGGAACTGTGGAAAGTACAAGAAAAGTTGGCTTGTCAGGAGGTAGCAATCGCGTCACTTCAACAAAGGATCGAGGAGGAATGGCGAAGACATAGTTCAGGCGTAGAAGAGGAAACAGAAGTGAAGCGACCATCCAATCCTGCTCAATCTCCAAGCTTAGATGGAAGGCGCAATAGAAGTGATTCCTGTGGTACCTGCTGTGGAAGAAGTGCCCTCAATAGTACGGCGGCTTCTCGGAGCAAGGAATCTGAGGTGCACCCAAGTTATCGAAGAAGACGAAGGAGACGGATCAAGACCAGTTCGTCTGATGAGAGCGGGTATTCAGAAGAAGATGGATGGTCCCCGAAGACGGAAAGAAGGAACCGACAAAGAAGACAGCTTTCTTCTAGCGGTAACGAGAATGGAAACGCCAGAAGACTAACGAATCGTCGCGGAGCCTATCCGGAAGCAGCTCAGGACTATAGGGAGGAAATGGAAAAGGAAGAAGACGAAGAGGAATTGAAATTGCGATTAACGGATATAAAATCGTTCACGCACTATCCACCAGAGAAAGGTGATTTGTCAGCTCAAGCATTTATCATACAGTTTGAATGAGAGTGTGCTCTAATGGGGGTGCGACCTAGTCAGGCGCTTAAGGTATTACCGTTCGTACTAAGAGAGGCAGTGGTGTCATGGTATTATTGCAATGTGAGCAAATTCCTCACGTATGCCGACTTCAAGCAGATGTTCTTAAGGCATTATCATTCAGAAGATGTGACATGTGCTAGGCTAACGCGCCTTAAGACTGTACCATTCAACCCTAAGGTTGATGGGAGTGTTGAACGTTTTGTTACAAATAGATTCTGTCAGATTAGGGACTTGGATTCACAGAGCAGAGAAGCCCAGATTTGCAACACTATCATAACTTTGCTACCAGTTCAGTATCAGAGACAGTTGGTTTCATCACGGGGCCAGGAGCTAGCAGAAATTCTTGAAACAGTCCGACGACTTGAACTGATTCATGACACATGGGAAGCAAGACGGAAGACAGGAAGAGATGGCGCTAGAAGATGGAAGGACGGTGAAGAGTTGATCACTCGTAAAGCTAAAGTAGGAGCTATATCGAAGGACCAGGAGGAAAACAAGACAGAGCCTGCGAACCCAAGAGAAGGATCACCGTACGAAGGATGAGATGGTGCACAAGGACGCGGGAACTATCGACGCGGCAGACGAGGTGATCGTGCACGTTCTTGGAGGGGAAATAGATGGCCAGGAAGAAAATGGCACACACACGAAGAATATGAAAGAGATGATCCGAGATCTTCCCAAAAGGATATTCAACACCGTTGGGATCCTTGGGGAAGTCCAGATTCAAAAAACTAAATGAAGTATCCACCTCGCGGGTCGGAGGTAGGTACGACTTGTGTTGTGAGAAGACCCATGAGAAAAGTGTAAGTGAGGATATACCTGAGGAAGTGTATAGTGATGTATATAGTCCTTTATGTGTACGTGAGTATGAGTGTGGGAATGCGGTAAATATTTTTCGAGTTAAATTTCAATGTATAGCTGGACAAGAGTGGGAGTATAACACAGATTGTGAGAATAGTGATGACGTGAAGACTGACTTTGAACGAATAAAAGAATGGTCTGGTATCATACGAGTATGTGTGTTGGATGAAGTTGTGCAAGCACTTGTTGATAGTGATGCGGAGGTGAGGTTGTGTAGCCTAGAGTTGTGGAGAAAGGTTACGAAGATTATATCACATCTGAAATTGAAACCAGCACCCCACGTAGTTCTTGTCGATTATAGTGGAACCAGGAAGAAAATGGTGAAAGGAGAAGTATACCTTCCTGTGACAATTAAGGAAATACAAACGGATGTTCGAGCTTTTGTGGTCGGCGGGCTCAACCAAGATCTTCTACTGGGTCGTGATTACATGAGCAAGTTTCAAGTCAGAATGAATTTTGGAAATGGTATGGTAACCATTCAAACTGGGGAACAAGAAGTCGTAGGACCCATGGTTCAAGCGAAGGCGGAAGAAAATACGTGTAATAATATGATTAATGAGTTGAGTGTGGATTACCATGTCCCTGTAAACGTCGTAGAAGGATGGAGTGAATGCGAATGCCATCCAGACGAAGTATGCAGCTCACAGGTATGTGGATGCGATCATAAAGATCTGAAAGAAGTTTTAAATCAGTGGAACAGCGTATTGATGCAACAAGAAGATTCGTATGATGAAGCTAGGTCAAGGCAAAGAGATGATTGCAACCTGAGACGAATTACGCTGGCACAAATAAAGGATCAAGCCCTTGTGGAATCTTTGTATGACCCACTTGTTCAGGAGATCAATATTCGGCTTGCTGTCCAAAGAGAGTGGAAGTCATGGAAGTCAGGGAGAAAGCGACTGAAAAGAGTCTGTACGCTACCCCAGAAGAAGTGAGAGAAGTGGTGGAGAAAACTCCTATTGCTCCGGAACACAAGCAAATGTTGTTCAATGTGCTGATGAAGAGAAGAAAAGTTTTCGCTCATTTCCCAGGAAAATGTAACAAGTTTAAGTACACCATCCAGGTTACCACTGAAGATCCAATTGTGAAACGACCTTACCCAATTCCACTGTGTTATCGAGATAAAGCAAGGGAGCAGATCCGAAAATGGTTGCGTCAAGGTATCATTGAGCCTGCAGTGTCAAAACATCACCATCCCCTGGTAATAGTCAGAAAGAAGAACTCGGATGAGGTTAGAGTCTGTCTTGATCTGGTCCAACTTAATAAATTCGTATCTTTAACAAATCTGAAGGTCGAACGCCTTGATGACCTCTTTGCAAGATTTAATGGGATGACCTGTGCAAAGTCCTTTGACCTGGTGCATTCGTACTGCCAGATCGAGTTAACCGAGGATTGTAGGGATGTTGTAGCATTCTCTTTTGAAGGCCGGATGTATCGGCTTTGCAGAGTATCTTTTGGCTACAAGAATGGTGGAGCTTGTTTAATGGCAGCGTTGCAGAGAGTATTGGGAGTTGCTATTCTTGAAAAGATCTTACTGTATATAGATGATATTTTAATTCCAGGGACTAATCCAGTAGCTCATATCGAGTTGTTAGATCAAGTATTGTATAAGTTAGAGGAAGCAAATATGACGGTCAATTTAAAGAAATGCACATTTATGGTATCTGAGGCAAATTTCTTAGGTTCTGTGGTACCACCTGTAGGGATAGCGAAAAATCCGGAGTACGTGGATCTAGTAAGGTCATTGCCAAGGCCAACAACTATAAAAACATTGCAAAGGACCTTAGGATTTTTTCACTGGTGCTCCAAGTTTATACATGATTTTAGTCGTAAGTCAGCACCATTATACCAGCTGCTTAAACAAGGGAAGAAATGGACCTGGTTGCTGAACATACGAACTGTTTCGAGGAAATAAAACATGAGATCTGTAAAAACATACTTTTGGTGCATTTAGATATGTCAAGAGACTTCATTATCATAGTCGACGGCTGAACTATTGGGACTGCTGCTATTTTGACACAAGATTATGAAGATGGGAAACGAGTTATTGGTTTCACTGGACACATACTTAAGCCTTGCGAATCTCGCTATACCATTACTGAGATAGAGATGTTGGGTGTTGTGAAAGCTATAAGATAATGGCGTAATCTATTGATCGGGCATCACGCAATCGTACAAACTGACCATCAAGCTTTAGTGTATTTTAAGACCATAAAATATTGGAATACCAGGCTATATCGGTGGTGTATTGAAATGCAAGGTGTGGAGTTGGAAATCCAATACATACCTGGAGTAACGAATGTAGCAGCGGATACTTTGTCTCGTATTACTGTATGCCAATCACCTAGAATTGTTAAAATTTTAAATTTTCCTGTCCTTCCAGGAGATTTAGCAAATATGACCAGTAAAGATTGGAAGCAATACCAGAGTGAAGATCCACAGTTAATGAAGTATATTGATGCTCTGGAGCAAGATCAGACCAATGTGCCAGAAATAAGTTGGGGTAAATCAGTACGGCTGTATTATAAGATCCAACAAGGTGTGCTGTTAAAACGTGATTTCCATTTGAAAGATAAATGGAGGATAGTTGTACCCAAAAGTTTAATAAAGAGAGTACTGAGATGTTACCATGATGGCAGGGGTCATTTTAGCTATGCGAAGACACATACGATGCTTCTACAAAATTTCGTTTGGGAAGATATGTATACTGATGTGCGACAATACATCCGCAATTGTGTATTGTGTATGAGAAACAAACCTGATCCTCATCCTCTCTCAAGGAAGTTACAGTCGGTCACCGTATCGAGAGCTCGAGAGTTACTATCAGTTGATGTGGTAGGGAAGCTTCCAACCAGCAAGTCAAACATGGCATATGGATGCACGTGCATGGATGTGTTTACCAGGCATCTAGTAGCGTATCCAATGAGATGAGCTACAACTGCTGCATTTCTGAGGTGTCTGGATTTGTATTTTATGCATCTAGGTATTCCGGACGCCATTATATGTGACAAAGGTCCATGTTTTGTATCTAGTAAGTTCCTAGGATCAATGGCTAGTAAAGGAGTTAAAGTTTATCACACCACACCATACCATCCTCAAGCAAATCCCGTGGAGAGGATGCATAGAGAAATGAATAGGCTTTGGAGGTTTTATTGTGGTGGACAACATGTGGATTGGAGTAAGCATTTGTGGAATATCGTTATGTTACTAAATTATACTGTTTTGGAGAATCTGAACGTTGCTCCAGTCCAAGCACATCTAAACGTGAAGGATGTAACGCCTGTGATGAAACGACTGTTCCAAGAGGAGACTAATGAAGACGGGAATTCGTGGTATAACCGGCTAATTATGATTGCACACCGTAAGAAGTCTCAGATGGCGAAGAAGAATAAACGTACCAACGAAAAAATGACATCGGATCGGCATGCTAATGTAGGCGATCTTATATTCCTCAGGGCACATCCCATCAGTGATGCAGCAGCACAGCAGATAAAAAAGATGTTCGATCTGTACTCAGGACCGTGCTTATGTGTTTGTAAGCTAAGTCTTAAGGTTGTGGAGCTGATTGATCCGAACAATGGGAAATCGATAGGACACCGATCCGAACATCAGTGTATATTGTGGAAACCCACTAAGGAAGAATACTGGAAATGGCGGAAGAAGGCAGAAGAGAGTTGTGCCAGTCAACTTTTGAAGGACTTGCCTGATGAATACTGCGAATAGATTGTGGGCTGTACATTTTTCGAAATATTGTGTATATATGTATATAAGTATATTTTCCAGGTTTCATTTGTTTGTGTATTATCTTGTTCTTGTTAGTATCTGTGGAACTAAGTGAAAGTTAATTTGTGAATGCTTAGTGACGGCGCAGGGATCAACCTATTCGGACGCCATATGTGACAGGACACGCTGCCCCATCAGCATTTGTGCACCCGTTGTTTTCGCGAGTTTTGCGTTTCGCTCACTTCGAGCGGTGTGACTGAGCGCTCCGCTCAGTCATCTTCTGGACACAACTGTTGTCAAAACTTCACTGGCAACATTGCACCAACAGCAGCAGTGTGAGGAGCAGTTTGCAGGTAGATAGAGAAGAAGAGAAATGCAGCGGAAAATAAGTTTAAGTGTTGTAATAATCCAGTGAGAAGCATATGAAGAACAATAAAACGTAAACATGTACTTTCACCTGCCGGTCAAAGTAAGAAAGCGGAATTTGCACGAAAATAACAAGTAAGCTGTAGGCTCTATTCGTGAAGAAGCAAAACACTGCAAGTAAACTTCGCATGTCACTATCGAAGGTCGTCATATTTACAACACTTGTATTATACTTTGTTTGCATGCGTCATAGTAAATGAAGGAAGATTTGAGCAATTGAATTTAACGTGAATTCACGTATTAATGTCAACGAGAAGGATTGAAACAAGTGATATGTGTATACGGTATACGACACATTAAAGCATGCTTTGCACTCGTAACCTTATAGAATTCTTTTCATGTGACTGTAAAAACATATGCACATATAAAAAGTAAATCTAAAATATTGATACATTATTTAATAAGTTGATATAATAATATTCATTTCAAATACTTCATTCATGACCTATTTTATTGGATACTGCATATCAGTGCTACGAAAAGTAAATATAAAGTTTCTTGCGCCAGTCAATATTAGTAGAACTTAATAACTTGTATACACTCTGGAGGATTAGTAAATATAAAACGTCATGTATATAATGAGTGCACAATATGAACGCATTTCTTTGCATTGAATCCTTTTAGCCTTGAACTCAAATTTGGAACATATATCCAGAAAAAGCGCTTGAAAGAAAATCAATCTATATTTGATATAGGTCTATATAATAGCATAACTTCAATTTATAGCTATAAAAATATCTAACTACTACAGTAGTAATATAACATCGTTACATAAATGCATTATTTCAGGAAACTGTGCTAACTAACCTATTTATCTGTGAAGAATGTTTGAAGTATCAGTACTAAATTGAATTCAATGTAAATAAAAGTTTGCCAGTCGCGACCATCAAGCGTCATTTAGTTAGTCACTTTGTATGTAAAGCAGTATTACACTAATGAATCAACTGTTCAGGCAAAGACAGAACTGAAGATAGAAACAATTATACCAAAGTGGCAAGTATAATATAATAGTTCAGTGCATCCGTAAAAAGGAAATAATTAAAAATAATAAATAAATAATAAATATAAAGATAAATAAGAGATCAAGCTTCTCTAAAACAATTCTTTCTGGACTTATAAAATAACACAATTTGCTACTGTCGTCTGGACTTTCATTTATTCTGAAGACTTATCTTAGTGTAGTAGAGAAACCTTATTGCATATATTATTATTATTTTTGTTGTATATAGTATTTTGTGTGTTTTATTGTTCTAAATATCGTGTTTCCTTTAATTACTTGTCAATCTCAGTTTTATGTTGAACGGTATCAATAATTAAAATCAGTGACGTTATCAAATCATTATTGAAGCGACTGTTTAGTCAAAATATTGTTCGTTTGTGGTGAGCATTATCTGTTGTGTATATGAATACTTTTTTGTGATAGAATGTGGTATTATAGAAACAAATATAGTAAATAAACACATATGGTTTATATAGCAAGTTTTCGCAATTGTATTCTGAGAATTCTGAGTCTAGATTGCATCATCTCTCTAGTAGTAATCGCATGACTTGGCCGAACTTTTTGGCCCCTGGGTCCCTGCCTCAGGACCCATGGTCCCTGGCCCAGGGTCAATGACCTAGGGGTACCTAGGACCACCCCCTAAAATTTGGCAGGGGTACATAGGACCACCCCCCAGGACCCATGGTCCCTGGCCCGTGTCAATGACCTAGGGGTACTTAGGACCTCCCCTCTAGATTTTGGCAGGGTACATAGGACCACCCCTTAAATTTTGGAAATTGCCAAATCTAAAAATTTGGTATGGTAGCCTAGGACCATAGTATGTACCTCTATCAGTATTGGGTGTCTATGTCGTTCCCTTTCATGAGTAAAAAATTGCCAAAAATTCAAATTTCGGGTTTTTTTTTGACCTAATTTATCCCCTTTGATGAGGTATTATTACCCTATATGGTTATATGTGCATATACAGGGATTGATTACCTTTCATAAGACATGGGTATATTGCTGCACCCCTTGAAATTTTTGGGAGGTGTACCTTGGCCCACCCCTTCAATTTTGGAAATTGCCCAATTTAAACATTGGGTATTATAGTACAGGACCCTAATATGTATTATGATAAATTTGGGTGGTCCACCTTGTTCCCTTCTAGGGGTACAAAATTGCCAAAATATAAACGTAAGCAATACGTAGTACCACGTGTTTGGTTTTTGGTCGATTTTATCCCCTTTGATGAGGTTATTATCCTATATATATATAGTTATATGGTCATGTATAGGGGTCCATTACCTTTCATAAGATATGGGTATATTTGTGCACCCCGGGAGGGGTACTTTTGGCCCACCCCTTAAATTTTGGAAATTGCTCATTTTATATATTTGGTATTATAGTACGGGACCCTAACATGTATTATAATAAATTTGGGTGGTCCACTTCGTTCCCTTTTAGGGGTACAAAATTGCCAAATTTTAGTACAACCACGTGTTTGGGTTTTGGTTATTTTATTCCCTTGGATGAGGTCCTATTACCTTATATGGGTGTATACAGGTGTTTATTTTCCTATTGTAAGACGTAGGTACATTTGTGCACCCCGGCAGGGATGCCTTGGCCCACCCCTTAAATTTTTTGGAAATTGCCCAATTTAAACATTTGGTATAATAGTATAGAACCCTAATATAGATCACTATAAATTTTTCGGTGGTCTATCTCGTTTCCCTTTTAGGGGTATAAAACTGCCAAAATATAAACGTAAGCATTACGTTGTACCACGTGTTTGGTTTTTTTTTTTGACCTAATTCATTTCCTTGGATGAGATCCTATTACCTTATATGGTTGGGGGGCGCGGTGGCTCAGTGGTAGAGCGTTCACCTCTGGTGCTTGGGGTCCCGGGTTCGATCCCAGCCCCGCCAAGTGAACTTTGTGGTGGACAAACACCGTGCTCGTGGGTTTTCTCGGGGTTCTCCCGTTTCCTCCCACTTTCTTCATTCCACCATTTTCATTCATCTCTCATTATCACCGTCTCCTTTAGCCTCACCGGCATAACCGTGGGACGTAAAACTTAAAGATTTCATTTTTTTTACCTTATATGGTTATATGGCCATGTATAGGAGTCCATTCCCTATTATGAAACATAAGTACATATGTGCACCCCCCGGGAATGGTACCTTGGCCCGCCCCCTTAAGTTTTAGAAATTGCCAAATCTAAACATTTGGTATCATAGTACTGGACCCTAATATATATTACTACAAAATTTGGGTGGTCCACCTCGTTCCCTTTTAGGGTGCATTTTGTTCCGCTTTAGGAGTGAACCTTGCAATCGCCCCGAGTTTGATTCTTGGAAATGTTGAATTTAACGTCCCCGCGAAAACGGTGAGAGATGATAGGACGAAACATGAACTTACTTGACTGAGGATTGAAGCAGTGACCTCATACAGTAGAGACAAGCGCTGAGCCATCGTACACGTGTGTTGATTACTATGCAATAGTCCCGAGTTTGATTCTTGGTGCTAGTTTCAGGAAATGTTAACGTCCCACTTGAAACGATGATGAGAAATGAGAAAACATCATAAACTTACTTGCTTGCGGATTGAAGCAGAGAACTCACATATTTGAGCCACTATGGCCCATTGAGAAGTTCAGTTTTTTGATTACTATGTCATGGTCCCGAGTTCGATTTTTGTGTTAGTTTAAGAAATGTTGAGTTTAACGTCCCCTTGAAACGATGATGAAAAATGATAGGAGGAAACATGAACTTACTTCGTTGTGGATTGAAGCGCTGAGCCGTCGTACTCCATTCAGTGCGAACAGTTTCGCGTATGAAAAGAAGACGAACAGATTATGTTACATTACACATTTCAGTGCGAGCAGTTTATACTAGGTTTATGTTTCATATAGAAAGATAGAAGATCTGTGTTGTCATCTTTTTACTTCGTGTGCAACTTTGACCTTGAAGAAACCCTTGTTGACTCAGTGCTAGCATTGACGTATACACATAATCTTATTGTTTAGTTGGCTGTATTTAGAGATGAATCAGACATGTAAGGTTGCTGGTTCGAATCTAGTTGTGTTCGCTGTAACTCAGGGTCTGAGCGATACTTACCGAAATTTTTCCAGTGTTGCCAACACTATCAGAATGAATCGATTCATTTAGTCGGAGCAGTTTCGTGACGAAAACAGAATTTTGTTTTGCACACAAAAATTTTTTCTGAAACAGAATTTTGTTTGTACATAAAAATTTTTCTGAAACAGTTTTTGTTTTGTACACACAAAAAATTTTCTGAAACAGAATTTTGTTTTCGTACACAAAAAATTTTTCTGAAAACATTTTTTTTTCGTACACAAAAATTTTCTGAATCAGTTTTTTTTTCGTACACAAAAAATTTTCTGAAACAAAAATTTAGTTTGATTTTTTTTTCCCGCAAAACATTGATTTATTTTACCGGTAAACTGATTCAGAAAAAAGAAATTGAAATCGCAGTACAGGAAATAAAACACAGAAGCATGTTTTTGTACATTTATTTTTAGCATGTGAAAATGAATACAGAATTTTTTTTCTTCAAAGGAAGACGTGTCCGTGACGGGTACAAATTCTGTAAAGAGAAAATAAAACATATGAATATACATTGTAATATTTATTTTGTTTCCTGTGAAAGAAGAAAAACAGATTATTAACATCGAACTAACTGATCAAGAGAGAGTGAGGTGAGAAAAGAAACGCAAATGTGACGTACCTGAATTCCTTTTTTTTTTCTCCACGGGTTTCTGCAAGGTGATGTCATCTGAGTTTTTGTCTTCGCTGTGGCCTTGTTGAAGCATGTCCCGTGTTGCGTTGATTCTTTGCCCCGTCTTTGGGAGGTGATGTTGGTGGGATTAGGGGAAAATATGGCTGTTATTCTGTTCTGGCTTTTTTATACCCATAGGGCAATGTCTCGTATGTGTCTGGTATTAATCGGCGTTTTTTATAGTTGAAACTGTACTTCTTTTCTTCAGGTTTTGTGACAAGATGATGATCGTGGGTTCTGTAAATTTTGTGCGGCGTGCTAATGGAGATTTTTTCACTCGATTGATTTATGATCATTTGCTCCAGACTATTGAAATTTAACTTTTGACTTGCAGTATAATTGAGTGTGAATCCACGAATTTTGCATACATAACTGGTTGATTTCGTGTCGGGGTTGTAGATTTCCAAGGCGTACTGTTTTGGGCCACCAGACACGAATTTTTTAATGTATGCTTTTGGTCCAATTGATTCAAGTTCATTTGACATTGAACCAAGAAATACTTCTGGTTCTATTGTGGGCTGTGATGGTCGCTGCGTGAATATCACGGAATCTGTATCGAAATATAGTACTCTTTCTTGCAGCAGTTCTAAATATTTGTAGAGTTCCAGACGAGCTTGACACGTTGTAAATGCTCCAAGGACAACATTAGCATTGTGATTTTGTACTGGAACATCATCTTCATACTGCCAATAAAGGTATAACATCGAATCGTTAACAGGTAAAATTTGGTTGACTTTTATATCTGGAGCAGTTAATTTTTGATACAGTTCTTTGGGGTCGTTAATGATGGTCGTTTGGCTGAAATTGTCTCTTATAGCGAGTCGTCCCCAGAAGGCATTCAAACAGAGTTTTGCAAGACTACGACGTGCTGAATTTGTCATTATATTTGCTGCATCTAAAGTTATGCCTTCCCGTTGTTGTACCACTTGAATATACTGCTGCTTTTCTTCTTCGGTGACGCAATTGGCAGGCCATCCAGAAGCTTCCAGCTTAGATTTCAAAAATGTATTAATGTATTCGCTGAATAATCCGCCAGTCTTGGTTTCTGGATCATATACGGTGATGTCGTAATCCCAAATTTCGTAAATTTCAATGACTTGATACCCAAGTTCAATGGCTTTTTGAATTTCATAGGACACCCATGTTCCTGTTAGACTTCGTTCACTGTCCGAATGTGTACATTCAGAATCTTGATTTAATGCTGTGGCACAGGTAGCACAAAGTGGAAACAACAACTTCTTATTTGAACGAAATGGCAGCACTGGATGAAACACATTTCTGCTAGGCAAAATCTTCAACTTGACCAATCCGTTGACATCTTGAATGTCGGGCATTTCTGGATCTCCCTGTAGATATATTCGTGGATGCCCTATTGGATACCGTCCACATTTATTGACATAAGGATACAGGGAGACGATATCCAAGAATTTTATTTCTTCGCCTTCATTTTCATTTGCGACGTGATACAATTTAATGGCATTAACACGGCCACCATAGAAGCTGTCTCTTGGATTTAATGGTGTCTTATTAGTATAAGGATGTGTGCTTAAAGAAGAGGCCAATGCTGGATTGGATTTTAACACTTGACGAAATTCACATTCCCACATTTCATGTATTTTATATCCCATGGATCGTAATAACTTCATTTTACGCTGTGTTCTCTCGTAGCGATAGTTCATCGTTTCTTCGGAGTTCTCATAAATGGGTTGATCACGGCCTGTAGGGACACATAGAGGACAGCCGTGGAATCTGCACCCTTCAAATTCATACACGTGTTCCTCTTTAGTATCAGGATCTTTGTAGTAACCGTCCAGATGAAAACCAGCAACATAAACTTCTTTTCCTCTCGCAGCATGTTGAATTGAATGACCCTCTTTTTCTTCCATGTAGGCAAGCCACTGCAAAGCAATCCGTGACTGATTGTTTCTGTGACGATATCCACGTGCAGGGAGAATGCTAATAGTATTAGGTTTTAAGAAATTTCGTCGAAATACTAAATTGCACGCACTCGCCAAAGTGATAGTCTCCAGGAAAGGATTGACGTGAGTTTCTTGTTCAAAAGTGGTCATGAAAGATATACAAGCCATTCGAAGTACGTTGACGTCCTGGACACAATAGTTCACCAATTCTTCTTGGAAAATAAACGTATCGTTCTGGTGTTCGTTGTACCATGTCATGAATTTCTCTCGTTCATCCACTTTCATTTCATCTGCACCATAATAATGGATGTCCGGTAATTTTCCCACATACGTTTGATTTGCAGCAGTATTAAAAAAGTGTGGAAAATATCCTTTGGTCGCGGGTAAATGAAATGCCTTGGATAATTTACTTAAAGCCATTGGCATGAAATTTAAGGAGTCAATAAACGATAAGTGATTCACTTTCATGCTTAAAATTTTTGCTCCGTTCAAGATCAAAGTAGGTTTCAATTCATGTTCTTCCACTAAAGATTTAAGAATAAAATGACCATCATATCCCTTACAGTTATGTGCCAAAGATACAATAAGTTTGATGCTGGGTCGTGGTTGACGTAAATACGCAAGAAAGGCATTGATCGGATCATCTTGAAAAATATGTTCTCGCTGTCCACAAACTTCACACGGATGATGTATATCCTCATCTTGAACACAGTTGTAACATACTTGTTGGGCCACCAGTAAATTGGGCTTATGAATGAACGTGTCTTCATCGAAGAAAGTATCCTGTGTGGCTTCGATATCATAGAAGACAATCATAGCTTTCTTGGCATGTAACACTGATGGAACTCCAGGTTTTAATTGAGTCGTATCAGGCTTCATGTAGCATTGGTGGGTAGACGTAACATGTTTATGGCACACATTACAAAAATAATCAGTACAATCATGTTTTCTTTCCCCTGTATGGACAAACGAATAAATGCGTAGACATTTGGCACACTGTTTCACCATCTTGCATATTGGTTGGCCTTTATGATATGGTACAGTCAGATGATTTGTATAGCATGTTTCACCATAAAATTCACGATTGCATTCTAGGCACTGCTTCTCCGTATTGGTCTTACTGCATGGCGGTTTCTGCAAACATTTCTCGCACATGGCCGAACAGTTCTTGACGTGTGCATTACGATGATCATATTTTTTGTGGCATGCAGCACAATAGTAGTTGGTAGAAAAAACAGACGTTAATGACGTGATGATGTCATAATGAGAATTGATGCACATTAAATTGATTGGAATCTTGTCTTCGCCACCCGGTCCTTCATACAGAATATCTTCTCCGGAAAAGCTGGTGTACACGGTAAGTTTATAATTTGTCAAGTAGCGTTGCAATTGTCGTAATTCTTCCACAGATCCCCCATGCTCTAAATTCACTGATGATCTGGACAAAAGTTCATGTACGGCTGGAATAACAACACACTTGCTCTGGTCCTGGTATTGTCTGTACAGTTTCTTATTTGTATCCTTATATTTCTTTAGGCCAATAGCAATCACAATTGCATACGCTAAACATTTCTTGTCGGTGTTTTTTACTCGTAGAATGCCTTTCTTGCGTTTTAATAATTCGTCGTTTGATAAAAGACCTCGACGCAACAATCCAAATCCACGGGGCACATCCACATGATGAAAATGGACAATGAACGGTTCGTTCATGAGAAAACTATCGTTACTTTGAAGGATGCGATCAAAGGATGCCCATAAAGTCTCCAGTGTCAAATTACTTGCATGCCGGAAAGATAGATAAAACGGTTTGTTCTTCTCATCGTGGGATAAAATCGATAATCCAACCATCGATGATTCGTCGACGTTTTCCAATAAGTAATCCAACATCTGTTGAAAGGAGGTCTGAACCCACTCCACAATATCGGTGCCACTGGTCGGAGCATTAATTTGAATTTCCAGCATTCGTCCTTCAAGATTAAAACGCCGATAATGTCTATTGATTTCTCGCAAGACAGTAAAGCCAGTAGTAGCCATATTCAAATAGGGAAAAAAGGTAAGGTAAGCAAAAAAGGAATAGGCAAAGAAAACAAATATCTAAAACGAGAGAGAAAAAAAGCACGAATTAAAATTGAATTCAGAGATCACTACATTATCAAAATGACTACACGATCAATCCTAAAAGAATGATCATATCTCAAATAGTTCTACTACTGAAACGTTTTATTGTCGTCAAACCCGGACCAACATCAACATGTAAATGACCTAAGTTTCTGTAGTGATAAAAAGAATGAATGAAATTGTTTTTCTAACTGTGCTGAAAGAATCATTGTAGTAAGCATTTTTTCCTCTGACACTGAACTTTAAAACGTATGACGAACATGAAACGAAAACAAAATCTCATGCGCTTGCTTTTCTCGAGCTAAGGCAAGAAAGACTCGAATTCGTTTCTCGGCGGGAGATCAGATCCCACATTAAACTGTAGGTCCACGTCTCACGTTGTAGGGAACAAATTCGTGCGTAGTTTCTTTGTTTACTATCAGAAACTGAGCTAAGTGGTTAGCGTTACGCACCTCTGGCCCGGGTTCAACACCCAGTATGCGATCAGATTCAACATTAAGCTGTATTCCTAGCCCCCCACTACTGAAGGGACGCTAAAACCAAAATCAACAAATTTCTCGTGCTTACTTCTAATGTGTGGGATGTGGCCCGGGTTCAACACCCAGTATGCGCTCAGATTCAACATTAAGCTGTATTCCTAGCACCCCACTACTGAAGGGACGCTAAACCAAAATCAACAAATTTCTTGTGCTTACTTCTAATGTGTGGGATTCCTAATTCGATCCCCGGTCAAGTTATTCTTCCATTTTCTAAATATTTCGTGTTAAATAAAACAATGATAACAATGTTATCCTCATGCAAAAAAACACTCCATTGATGTTAAGAAAACGCAGTCGATACTTACCTCAAATTCAAGGAACGGAGTAAAGTCACGCTGTCACTAGAGGTACACCTACGTTCATTCACGATCTTCGTGGAAGTAGGATTTGAAAATGAAATTAAGAAATTTATTTAGGTCTAAAACGTGTTCAACTATAAAGTGACAACACTATCAGCCAATCAGAAACGAGGAAAATGAATCAATGGCATCACGGAGAACCAATGAAAACACAGCTTTCATCATGAACCGAAACGTGATGTAAGAAGCAATCTGATTGGTTGTGACATTATTCATGTTTTTTCTCCTTACACATCAATCGTTACGACATCTAGTATCGCAATTTTTTGATCATGACATCATACCGTTGACTCGTTAGTTTCTTACGACATTCAAATTAACACATCTAAAATGTGATTCATTTTCCTTAAACTTGATTGAAAAAATGTAACACTCATCGATATGTTACGAAACTGTCTTTGACATAAAGGTAAAGTTGAGCTTTAAAAGTCCGTCAGCTGAGAAAAAATGCTGATGTAGTAAAAGCAGATTCTGCAATTTCACAATAACAAGCTTCTATGCGTAACAACAAGCAGAAATGTGTAGTAATGTAACATAATCTGTTCATGTTCTTTTCATACGCAAAACTGCTCGCACTGAATGGAGTACGGTGGCTCAGCGTTTTTTTTTTCTGATGTGTGAGTTCTCTGCTTCAATCCGCAAGCAAGTAAGTTTATGATGTTTTCTCATTTCTCATCATCGTTTCAAGTGGGACGTTAACATTTCCTGAAACTAGCACCAAGAATCAAACTCGGGACTATTGCATAGTAATCAACACACGTGTACGATGGCTCAGCGCTTGTCTCTACTGTATGAGGTCACTGCTTCAATCCTCAGTCAAGTAAGTTCATGTTTCGTCCTATCATCTCTCACCGTTTTCGCGGGGACGTTAAATTCAACATTTCCAAGAATCAAACTCGGGACGATTGCAAGGTTCACTCCTAAAGCGGAACAAAATGCACCCTAAAAGGGAACGAGGTGGACCACCCAAATTTTGTAGTAATATATATTAGGGTCCAGTACTATGATACCAAATGTTTAGATTTGGCAATTTCTAAAACTTAAGGGGGCGGGCCAAGGTACCATTCCCGGGGGGTGCACATATGTACTTATGTTTCATAATAGGGAATGGACTCCTATACATGGCCATATAACCATATAAGGTAAAAAAAAATGAAATCTTTAAGTTTTACGTCCCACGGTTATGCCGGTGAGGCTAAAGGAGACGGTGATAATGAGAGATGAATGAAAATGGTGGAATGAAGAAAGTGGGAGGAAACGGGAGAACCCCGAGAAAACCCACGAGCACGGTGTTTGTCCACCACAAAGTTCACTTGGCGGGGCTGGGATCGAACCCGGGACCCCAAGCACCAGAGGTGAACGCTCTACCACTGAGCCACCGCGCCCCCCAACCATATAAGGTAATAGGATCTCATCCAAGGAAATGAATTAGGTCAAAAAAAAAAACCAAACACGTGGTACAACGTAATGCTTACGTTTATATTTTGGCAGTTTTATACCCCTAAAAGGGAAACGAGATAGACCACCGAAAAATTTATAGTGATCTATATTAGGGTTCTATACTATTATACCAAATGTTTAAATTGGGCAATTTCCAAAAAATTTAAGGGGTGGGCCAAGGCATCCCTGCCGGGGTGCACAAATGTACCTACGTCTTACAATAGGAAAATAAACACCTGTATACACCCATATAAGGTAATAGGACCTCATCCAAGGGAATAAAATAACCAAAACCCAAACACGTGGTTGTACTAAAATTTGGCAATTTTGTACCCCTAAAAGGGAACGAAGTGGACCACCCAAATTTATTATAATACATGTTAGGGTCCCGTACTATAATACCAAATATATAAAATGAGCAATTTCCAAAATTTAAGGGGTGGGCCAAAAGTACCCCTCCCGGGGTGCACAAATATACCCATATCTTATGAAAGGTAATGGACCCCTATACATGACCATATAACTATATATATATAGGATAATAACCTCATCAAAGGGGATAAAATCGACCAAAAACCAAACACGTGGTACTACGTATTGCTTACGTTTATATTTTGGCAATTTTGTACCCCTAGAAGGGAACGAGGTGGACCACCCAAATTTATCATAATACATATTAGGGTCCTGTACTATAATACCCAATGTTTAAATTGGGCAATTTCCAAAATTGAAGGGGTGGGCCAAGGTACACCTCCCAAAAATTTCAAGGGGTGCAGCAATATACCCATGTCTTATGAAAGGTAATCAATCCCTGTATATGCACATATAACCATATAGGGTAATAATACCTCATCAAAGGGGATAAATTAGGTCAAAAAAAAAAAAACCCGAAATTTGAATTTTTGGCAATTTTTTACTCATGAAAGGGAACGACATAGACACCCAATACTGATAGAGGTACATATCCTACTATGGTCCTAGGCTACCATACCAAATTTTTAGATTTGGCAATTTCCAAAATTTAAGGGGTGGTCCTATGTACCCTGCCAAAATCTAGAGGGGAGGTCCTAAGTACCCCTAGGTCATTGACACGGGCCAGGGACCATGGGTCCTGGGGGGTGGTCCTATGTACCCCTGCCAAATTTTAGGGGGTGGTCCTAGGTACCCCTAGGTCATTGACCCTGGGCCAGGAACCATGGGTCCTGAGGCAGGGACCCAGGGGCCAAAAAGTTCGGCCAAGTCATGCGATTACTACTTCTCTACGTCCATGCTACGTCTTACAACTTCGTGAATAACATCAGTGTGTAGATTTATATTGAAGGCTCGAATGGTAAGTTGTCGATTAGGACCCAAGAGTGTTCTAGTATTAATATTGGTATTCTTATTTGAGTTCACTATTTCTTGATACACTGTTTTCGGAGCGTGCGCGAGATTCCGGATAACGGGAGGTTATTAAATTTTTGTTTCATATTTTAACCACTAATGCCCTCCACCGTCACCGTCACCGTTACACAATTCGTTTTTTCTAAAACCTGAAATCAACATTCTTTTATGTTATCTGTTCTTTCTATGGGTAGCTAGATTAATTTTGCTTCTACCGCGTAATGATTAATTTGATTATAGTGTTACAATTTTATTGGAATTGGAGTTTTTATTTACTATATATAGATATATACATATCGATTATGGTTTAGTTATTACTTTTGCATTTTTCCCCTGATTTTTCGTCGATTTTATTCATTCCTTTATTTTATCCAATTATCGTCCCTACTCTCATATATTACGTTTTTCAGGCAGTCATTGACTGTATTCCCTAATTTTTGTGGTGTTACTATTATATACCTGTCTACCCTACTCTTATAATGTAGTTGTACTGAATGAACTTTCCACTTGTGTGATGTGTAAGGACATTGAACCTGTGATTTCCACCTATATTTTGAACTTAGTGATGCTCTTTACACAACATCAACGTTGCTGCGTTTACGTAATTTGGTATTGACTGTTATACTATCAAATGTGTTAGTGTTGATAAAATTTGTGCTGTACTCATCATTTCTCACCATATGATTTCTTTCCAGACTATATTTGCTACTGTGTCTTTATCATGAAGAATGAACGGAACTACAAAGATGCTACTTTTTTTAAAATAGAAAAATTAAAAAGTGATTTTTTTTGTTTGTCTCCGAAATGTTGTCTCCGATTTCAGGGGGGGATGTGAGGATATGTGTATTTAGACAGATAACAAAATATTTTATTTTGAACTATGCGACATTTTATTTGAAGAAACATTACAGTGAAAAGGATAATCATTCATTTAATGTTAAATCACTTTTTCGACTTTTTTTTTCTAAGTTCATTTGCCTTTTGTACTAGGAAATCTTATTGCTGTCTGTTATTTCTTTCTTACTTGTAATTTCTTAATTAATAAAAACAACAGATTGCTTCCCCGTCCGCATTCCTATCATCACCTTTTCTTGGTTAACCTACAAGCACGCACATTTTCATCAAGACGGAAAACATAGTTATTGACCTAGGATATGAACCCGGAAGGGACGCTGAACAAAAACGATTGAGAGACTTTTGGAAGGGACAGTTGACATGGAATTAGAAACGAGTTAAGATGTAGACCGCGAACTTCATTTTGAAACTTCCGACTAATTTAGCCTTGCTCTGTCCTAAAGAGCACCTTTGTTTCACCTAACGTTACATAACTGTTAACGACGATGAATTGTTTTCTGAAAAGAAGTTTCGACCCTGACTAAACTTGCGGTCTTCGTAAAGTTGGTTTTCCTGTCCGCGTGTCACTAACTCTTAACCTTCGAATACTCGGACGACCAGCCAGCCAAATAGAGAGATGGACGGACGTCAGCCCACCGGAAGAATCGTCAAGAAGGCAACATCCAAATCTACAAGTAAGTGCAAGTAGGTTAACCTGTACTAAAAGTCGCTCCTTTCTCAACCCTTTCAACCCCATCGACATCACAATCTGTTATCTTTTACATACCTTTGAATTTATTTAAATCCAACCCAGGTCTGATCCCGTGCCTTACGTACTGTTAAGTTCAATGTATGTAAAATCCTGGGCGCAACTTGTCGGTTCTGACATCCCCAATTACGTTACTTAAAAGCGCACCATCTGAGCTCTCAGACCGACAAGGGGCGACTGCATAATATAATGAAAATTCTCATATGTTTTGGCAACTTAGACGAAAATTCCCTCTATCCCATTCAATGTTGAACATTCCCTCAGCATGGGATTTTTCACACGTGATCAGTGATGCCAATTGAAGGGAAATTTCCCTTGGCGCAGGGAAATTTTGAGTACATTTTGGAGAAAAGGGAAAAACGGAAATTGCTTATAATCTCTCAATATTGCAGGGAAATTTGAACCTCTCTTCAATATGGGCAAATACTGGGTCATTAGTGTATGTGTGTTTGTGTAAGTTTACAAATTTTCTGGTGACTGTGCGCACAGAATTATAAATTCTTAAGAATTCCGCATCTCTAAACTTTGATTTAGTTTGTATTGTGCTTACGAACATTCCTCGTGTACAGCCAAAGACAGTAGCAGCTAGAGTTTTCTTTGTAACTGTTCGTATTCTTTTCAGTAAATATGGGAGTGCTGTTCTTAAGTAAGTACATACCAAATATATACTTAATATTTTCTTTGTACCTTACGTTACATTAATATTAAAATCTATCATGATATCTAGGATAAAAATTAAATTTACATAATATTTATTTTATATTTTTTATGATTTATTTAGGTTGTCCATCCTGACCGAGATATTTATAGGGTTTTTCCTCAGTCACACCAGGCAAATGCAGAGACTACACCTTTAACATAGGTCCGTGCTACACCTTTCCATATCCTTTCCCCTCCTCTATCGCGACGCCTTAGATACCTAAACAATAAATCAAGTTCAAATTCTGCGTAAGCTCAGAGGAAGGCTGTCAGGTATCTGCTTGTATGTGGTTATAAGATTGCGGTGAGGGGGTGGAAGCGAAAACTATTAAAAATACGTTTACTAAATACAGTGCTTGAACGGTTTGGATGAAGGGAAATTTTGTCCAGAAAAGGGAAATTCTGAAGCTTGTGAAGGGAAAACGGCTCTGAAGGAATTGGCATCACTGCACGTGATGGCGTCACTGTTTTAAATTGCGGCACGATTTCGAAACGACAAAAGAAGAGCAAAAAAGTGAAGAAGAATACAATTTTGGATGAATTATTGAACAGAATCGAAAGAAATTAATCGACTGAGTTGATACATTCAGTAAAAATCAGAAAGTCGTTTTGTTTTCTACCTAGTTAATGCATGGCTATACTGTCGCACAAATCACCACGTATCTTACAAAATTCTCAACGAAATAGAGGATGCTCTAAACGAGAATAATTTCATAGGATCACTCAACGATATGAAATATCATGTAATATAACGCTATACACTTAGAGACTTTCCAGGTAACTCCCCAAATTTTTCGTTGATTCATTTCGTCCTGTAGATTTCGACTTATATTTAACAAAGTAGAAAATAAGAATGCAAATTTTATGTTGCATTTGCGTGAAACACATATTTCAGAATAAAGCACCTAAGTTCAGTTGCATTATTTCTTTATAATTTGTTTGCAAAGATGCTTTCGTTAATTTAGAATTTACTGGGAATACAAATATAGTAATATTTAAAAAGAAAAAGTAAAGGAAGAGGATTATTAAAGGAAAAGTAAAAAAGTGATATTAGGTACCGTACGTCTTGGATATTCTTTTTTTAATGATTCTTGAACCCCGGAATATTTTTGGATAAGAATTCCTTTTGTGCTTATGAGTGACATTTTGCGTGGGTTAGGTTAGGTCAGATGAATCGGTTCCAGTCACTGGTCGGCAGAAAGTAAACTCTTGCCGAATAAAAAAAAAAAAAAGAAACGTTAGTGCGTATGTATGTGTGTGTGTTTAGTTTCGTTTCTACATAGTTATTTATCTGAAATACACTTTTTATTCATATCTTTATATTGTTTTTAATGCTACATTAACAATACTAAATACGGCTTTTTTTTTTGTTTTCAAATTGTATGTTCAGTTTCCCTTTCTGTTCTACATTGATCTGTGCACACCAATTGTGTTTCAAATTTAAAGATTTCGGTTGCCAACGAAACGTCTGAATAGGTAAAAAGATGATTTTTTTTAATGAATTGGATATTTGAAAGAGATTACACATGTGGAAAGACTGTACTTCCGTAGCTGGCATACCTAGTGATGGGTAAATTCCCGGGAAGATATTTTTCGGGAATATTCCCGGGAAGATTCCCAAAATGGGAATTTATGTACAATCAGTAAGAAAATTGCTTTCTATTATTATATTATGATTTCAAAGTTGAATTAATTTTTATATCACAGCATATTATTACTGTTGTCCACAGAGGATTCTTTAAAATGTACATTCTGAACGGTACTATGTTACTTTATTAACACTTTATTATATTTAGAGAGTACCCATAAATATATATTTATTTACAATATGTTCTATCAATTAAATATGTGTGAAAAATATATAGTAAATTATATAGTAACAGTTTAAATTTATATGTAAGTGGATTTGCTCAACTTGACTCTATTACTGATATCATAAACACATTAAATTTATAAATGTTATAAACCAATTAGATTGGGTAAATGCTAGAAGATACATGTCTCACCAATTTATCAACATTTGCGCATACATATTTATGTTCACAAAATTTGCAAGATGCTTACTTATCTTTAAATTTTAGCACGTAACATTGCCGTACAGGACCTTTCATTCTACCTTTTTCTCGAAATTCTACACGTTACTTCACATGTAAGAGAAGTCCGAGTACGTGTTCAGAAATTCGAGTCAGAGAGAGGAGACAGACCGACGTCTATTACTAATGGTGGTTCAGGGTTTATTAATAGCACTTCTTCTCTATTTCTACATTATTCTAAATTACTTTACAAAATGGATCCTTTTCATCATTTGTAAATTAGTACTTTGCTAATCTTGGCTGTTCTTTAGCATTGGAGGCCAGCTTTTGCACCTACTCTTTTGCGATATTCTATTCCGATGCGGTTGTTTTATGTTTTCATACGTTAAATTACGTTAAAAATAGTAAATTCAGACAGCATTGCAGAGCGAGCGTTAGCGAATGAAGGCGGGTTAGAGCCCCGCATGGCACGTTGTTTCTATCTTCGTTACCAACAATTCACTTTGTTTTCTCACACAAATCACTTCCACTTACCTCTCCGTTTTGTATAAATCCCCTACTGCCTTAAAAAAATGTGTTCGATACTTTCTTGACTACTTGAACATCACTATCAGCTCATTTCTTCCGTAAATCATCCTACTTTTTGGTAGTTTTGGCCCCGCAATACTAAACAATTACCTTACTTTTTAGTGCAAATGGAAATGGAACTTTAAAAAATCATATTAGTAGTTATATAAAGTACCGTCAAATAATTTAAAATTTTTTAACCTCCATATTCTTTAAAACCTAGAAGTAAATCATAATATATTAAAATAAAGTAATTAGTTATATGGTTCTTATAATTTGGAAGATAAAGTAAAGAAATGGAAATAAATTCCTTTCCGGGAATTTATAAGCCAGGGAAAAAAAACCGGGAATATTCCCATTTTTAAATTCCTTCTCACCGGGAATATTGCCACTGGCCATCACTAGGCATACCTCGACAGAAGAATGATATAAAAGTGGATTTGTGTCATTAACGTGTCAAGGACAGGACAGTACAGTACAATCGATATATTTTTCGATTGTTAACGCAGTCAAATAATTATAGTGGCTAATTACAGTTTACGCTGATGGATATCAGCGGTGTTAGCCACAAGATTTATGCGGAGGTGTGGGGTCGCTGGCTCAGTGGTAGAGCGTTAACCTCCGGTGCTTGGGGTCCCTTGTTCGATCACAGCTCGTTCCGTGTGGACAACATCGTGTTCGTGGTTTTCTCGGGGTTCTTCCGTTTCCTCCCACTTCATTCCACCATTTCATTCATTTCTCATAATCACTGTCTGCTTTAGCCTAACAGGAGTAAGCGTTGGGTATAAAACTGAAAGATTCCATTTCATTTTTCTATGCGAAGGTATCTGTAGATGTTAAGAACAAGCAAGTAAAGTGGGAGCCCTTTCTTTAAATATATATATATATATATATATATATATATATATATATATATATAAATAACTTTATAGCTTACTATTTCAGTTGAAACAAGTAAAATCAACCAATATTTATAAGTGATGCAATAAAATTAAATGTAAGTAGTTCAATAGTAAAATGCTATTAACGAAGATGATTTTGACTAAAGAGACGTAATAAAATCCGAATTTCCGGAAATTTTTTCAGATAGAGTATACGAGACAAACTTCCCTTGTTGCGGAGAAGTATGAATATATTCATATGTATGATTATAAAGTTAAGGTATGAATATAACGTTTCTGTGCAATGTTTTCCCTTCAGTATTTATACATTTTACTTTCTACACGAAACTGCATACAGTTTACAAATATTGATGTTAGAATGAGGGTACTGGTATCGGTACTTAGTATGAATTACCAATATTTCTGAAGAAAATTAAGTGTTTACTGGTACCGGCACAGGAGACATACTCTAATAGTTTAGCATATGTCCCACACAAATGGCAATTCAGGAACAGACCAAAAAAAGTCCCTGTGAACCAATTTGCTTTAGTTATTCCTTATGTCCAAGAATATCATCCCAACCATAATTATTGGAAGATTTACGAGATATGGGACTTTCAGCTTGAAGTCCACTTCACCCAAATTGAATGTTTTTTTTTTTTTTTTTTTAAATGTAATGCTAGTCATTCCTATGCGTATAAGTTGCAAGCCCTCCCTAAAGCCTAGTTATTTCTAAAATAAATTAAAAAAAAAAAAAAGATCAAAGACTGTGAGTGAAGCCCCTCTCAAACTACTCTTCTGAATCCACCACTGTTCATAATTTATTTCTTAACAAGGATTTCATTTCGACATCTACCTAAATTTAGAATGCAGGAGGTTCCAGAAGTAATAATTTCCTATTTAAGATTTATTATGGACTTGTGCAAGGTAACTGCGATTAGAGGCTGGAACCGCCTTCTTGCAGTTTTACTTTTTTTTTTAAGACTTTAAACCGTCTCACATTCAAATTTCGACTATTGCATCAAAGTTTCATTATACACAGTAGTATTCAACGAAACTGACTTACTTTGACGGAAATTCTTGTACGTGATATCTTTCAAATTTTGATGGCCTTTATAGTGACTGCTTTCCATACCTCTATAACAACGAACCCTCACGGTAATTAGAACTGATGTTAACTACAAGTATTATAGCCAAAATACAGTTAGATGTTTTGTCTTACGGTGGCAGTTGAAACTTCCTCTTTGCTGTTCATGGTTTTGCCGACAGAGGATTATGAAAATCTTCATATTTTGTGGAAAGTAAGCCCGTCTTACGAAATGTGAAAATGAATGCTTCCTGGTCCTTATTCTCTTTTTCGTTGCATTTCTAAAATTTGCCCTTGAACTCAATTTGTGTTTTTCTATACCGTATTCGAAAAAATAATATTACCCTTGTACCTCCTCTCTTTTTTATTGCATTCTTGAAATTCGCTCGTACTGACGGTGTTCTTGTAGGAATATATGTTTCTATATCGTATGGGAAGATTAATAATATGCTCTTGTACTTAATGTATGACTATGTGTGGGGGGAATTGAAAACACATATCGCATGTCCCGTGCACGTGGATACTTCTTACGCTTGTACTACCTACAGAAATGATTCTGTATCATGTACAACTGGAAATAGAAAACACAACAAACCGGCATCACGAGAATTCACACTCCATGTTGGAGTGTGAACACAAGAAAATCTGGGTTTTTGTGTGTTCTATTAGCAGTTGTACATGATATTGAATCATCTCTGTAGGTACTACAACAGTAAGAAGTATCGATGTGCACGGGAGATGAGAAGTTGCAGTTGTAAACTATTATTTATTTAGCAACTTGTTAAAAATAGTTAATACAAATTAAAATGTACACGCTGTTTCATAATGAATGACCCCAATCTTTATTGCTGTTTTGAGGAAAAATTTTGTAATTGCAATTTCGGGTAATTTCGAAAAACGTAAACCAATTTCGAACCGGCAAGCCAACCTTTGCAATCGAGAAAAATTTTTCAGATGTGCTTTTAGTTTATGTGAAATATAATAATACTTCTCATTAAGTGTAAAAAAAAGCAACATTGATTGAAATATTGAATTATACAATACTTTGAAACCATGTATTAATGTCTGCACATGGTTGTTGGTCATGTAGCTTTCCATACGTAAAAGAACATTTAGATATGTAAAGGAACCTTTCCGATGAAAAGGAAGACAGAGAACAAACTTCTCCCATCCGTAGTAAAAAGAAAAAGCCACAGAATTTGCAACAAATAACAAAGGAACTTCAGTTATATTTCTTTGGAAGGAACGTGGGCAGAGTCGTCGTGTTAGCACAGTGTTAAAAAGCGACATGTCAAATCGTAAAATCATCAGTTCGAATCTCGTTTGTGTCAAAAATTGTATGAAATTCTATTTTTCTCAATGTATGAAAATTATATAAAATAATTACAACAAAATAAATCAGATGTATATGTATACCCATATAATCATTCCGTAAGTAATTATTATGTTTAAAATATAACATTTGATTTATGTTCACAGGTCGTCGGTATTATATATGGAAATGTCAAACAAATTATGAAAATCGTGAAATAGCAATAAGTTATGTAGTTTATTTATTTGCAGCTATTTGTCATATTGAGGTTCCTTCTCATCATTCTCATTACAGAATGTCATTTACGTTCTTGAACCATAGTCCTATATTTCTAGAATTATAAAGAATATTCTTTTTTAATGGTTCTTGTAGCCCGGAAAATTTTTGGATAAGAATTTCTTTTGTGCTTATCAGTGACATTTTGCACGGGTTAAGTTAGGTCACAAGAATCGGTTCCAGTCACTGGTCGGCAGAAAGTAAACTCTTGCCGAGTTTTGAAAAAAAATTTTTTAGTGTGTTTGTAATGTATGTGTTTAGTTTCGTTTCTACATAGCTATTTATCTGAAATACACGTTTTATTCATATCTTTTTATTGTTTTTAATGCTATATTACCAATACTAAATACGGCATTATTTTTTGCAAATTTATGCTTAGTTTCTCTTTCTGTTCTACATCCATCTGTGCATATCAATTGCGCTTAAAATTAAAAGATTTCGGTTGCCAAGGAAACGTGTGAATAGGTAAAAAGATTTTTTTTTAATGAATTAGATATTTGAAAGCGATTACACATACGGTAAGACTTTACTTCCTTAGCGGACATACCTCAACAGAAGAACGATTTGAAAGTGGATTTGTGTCATTAACTTGTCAAGTACAGTACATATTTTTCGATTGTTAACGCAGTCAAATAATTATAGTTGCTAATTACAGTTTAAGCTGATGGACATCAGGGATGTTAGCCACGAGTTTTATGCGAAGGTGGGGGCAAGAAGCCAAGTATATAGAACTGAGCGCCAATTGATGGTGCATCAATATCCACCTACATGTTCGTTCTTCGGATACAAATTCTGCACTGTCACTATTTTCTTCTCTCCTTCACTTCCTCATCTTCCGCCAACGGCGGAGCACACAACGTTGGAGAGGAAGAGTGAGGTATTATGCTATTAATAGATAAATTAATATATACTCACTTGTTTTAAGCATATTAATTGGGATACGATTAATTATCACTTTCTGTGATTCTATTATAGTTTTATAATAATTAAAACACTGGAAAATTCATTTTAAAACACACTTTATTCTGGTCCCATCGGGACGTCCCGAAGAGTTTTATTCACACTTCTGACGGAAGTGGAAAAGAAAGAAGTTATTTTAAGATGAGATTTACCTATATCATTAGGAACTTTTAATGATAGAATTGTACGAAGGTTGTTCAAAATGTTTTTGTATACTGATTTTTTGTGGCAAGCCAAAGTGTCACTGGCGCAAGTCCTAAATATCACAAGACCTAAAAGTCATTTCGCAGCAGGAGTCCTATACGAGATGAGACCTAAACGGCACATGACCTAAAAATCATTTCATGGCATAAATCCTATTCACCACAAGTCCTAAACGACATAAAACCTAAACGACACCAGACCTAAAAATTATTTGTCGGCACAAATCCTGAACAACACAAGTCGTAAACGGTACTAGACCTAAAAATCTCGTAGCGCTACCATCGCATCCGCGCTAAGAATACTATCAATCTGTTAGCCAACGTCCTAGAAATACTCTTTCATATTACAAAACCAGATTTTATCTTAGTTCTTACAAATAATTTATATATAAGTACATAGTCTATAGTTCTGAAATAATAAATGATAAAGGCTATTGTCCTTTCTTGCTTTTTATCTGATAGCATTAGGATGGTCACATAATTTTAATTGCTTGTCAAATGTGAGTCCCAGATCATTCATAATGTCTGTTTTTCTTCTATTTCCACACCCATGACTTCGTATTTACTAAATTAATGTGGTGTTTGAGTTATATACGTGATAAATTTTACGTTCTTTGTTCTGATTTGAAGTAAATTATTTTTACACATATTTAGTGTATTGAACTCTTTCTGTAGGAAATAGTTTCCATACTTGTAACATGACTACCCTTTACTCGTTACCATTATTAATACTAGTTTTATTGTTAGTATCATAGCACTTACCGTTGTAATTAACTAGTATTATTATCAGTAACAATAATAATAATAATAATAAATTTCAGATATGCTCTATTTTTAAGACCTGATCCTTGATTGTGCGTGAAGTTAAAATGGTTATGCCACGGACGGCAAACGATGGCATAACATTCAAAATAAACTCATGTCCCATCAAATGAGGGTGAGCGTTTTTTGAGTTTATTAAACGTGTTTAATAATTACAGCAAATTAAGAGTATTTATGATACAGTGTAAAAGAAGACACTTTGAAAAAATTGAAACTATGTCAGCATGTTTAAATAATTAGAAGAACCGAATTAATCATCCACTTTGTATTCTCGTTTGCTTAACTGGAAAATTCGAGATCTAAAGGTAAACAGTTTTTTGCGCAAATCTCATAAGCTGTGGGAAACCTTTTATATGATAGAAATTAACCCTTCTTCCCTTCTAGAAGTGTAATTTTCAAGACTCTGAAACATATATTTTGTTACTTTCAGCTAAGATTTCGGATACCGAGTTTCGTGCATCCAACTTAAGCAAATCCTTCCGTACTTTATAAATATTTTCAGAATAAGAAATGGGAAATTCAAACATTAAAGAAAATTCACCCTTTGTTCTTTTCCTTTTGAGTTGATTTTTTGTGTCTTTTTTTCAGTGGAAGGTTTATATGCCAAGTATCATTTTACTAGCTTCAGAGTTTTGCGAGATGCACTACTCTTTTAAAAAAGTGCCGCTTCCTTTTACGATACGTATTTCGAATATAATCTTTCCTGTATCCTAATTTAGTAAGAAAATGATCTTTTTTAATTAAAATTTTTCTACTCACTTGTAGTAATATGCCCAGAAAGTCACTCAAGTTATCTTTTTTATATAAGAGTGCAGAAGATAAACTCAGTGAAACAAGTTTACTTCCATTAACAGTTTCTGGTATCTCATGTCTAACTTATTCGTACATTTCTTACAAGCTGTGATTTTTGAATTCACGTACTGTCAAGACTAGTGATGGGCAGTGGGGATATTCCCAATGGGAAAGAATTTAAAAAATGGGAATATTCCCGGGTTTTTTCCGTGGCCTATAAATTCCCGGGAAGAATTTCATTTCCATTTCTTTACTTTATCTTCCAAATTATAAGAACCATATGACTAATTACTTTATTTTAATATATTATGATTTACTTCTAGGTTTTAAAGAATTTGGAGGTAAAAAACTTTAAAAGGTTTCACTGCACTTTATATAAATAATAACATTAATTTTAAAGATCCATTTCGATTTGTACAAAAATTAAAGTAATTGTTAACTATTGGGGGGCCAAAACTAGCAAAAGTAGGATTTTTTACGGAAGAAATGAATTGATACTGGTGTTCATGTAGTCAAGATAGTATCCAACATAATTTTTTAGGGCAGTAGGGACTTTGTACAAACTGGAAAGGTAAGTGGAAGTGATTTATGTGAGAAAATAAAGTGAGTTGTTGGTAACGAAGATAGAAAACAACGGGCCCTCTAACCCGCCTACACTCACTTACGCTTGCTTGGCAATGCTGTTTGAATTTAATGTAGGTAACGTAATTCAACATATAAAACCATAAAACAACCGCATCGGAATAGAATATCGCAAAAAGTAGGTGCAAAATCTGGCCCCCCAAAGCTAAAAAATATCTAAAAGTAGCAAAGTACTAATTTACAAATGATGGAAAGGATCTATTATGTAAAGTAGTGTAGAACTGTGTAGAAATAGAGATGAAATACTACTAATAAACCCTGAACCACCGTTAGTAATAGCCGTCGATCTGTGTTCTCTCTGTAACTCGAATTTCTCAACAGGTACTCGGACTTCTTTAACCTGTGAACTAACGCGTGAAATTTCTAGAAATGGGCAGGAAGAAATGTCGTGTGTGGTATTGTTAAATGCAAAATTTTAATGATAAGTCAGTATGTTGCAAATATTGAACATAAATATTTATGCGCAAATTTTGACAAAATGGTGGGACATGTGTCTTCTGGCAGTTACCCAATGTAATTTGTTAATGACATTTAAAAATTTAATATGTTTATAATATCAGTAGTAGAGTCAAGTTTAGAAAATCCACTTACATATAAAATTTAAATTGTTTAGCGGTTTAAAAATATTTGGACTTGCTATACTATTTTTGAAACATATTTACTTTCATAGAACATATTGTAAATACATATCAATTTATACGTACTCTCTAAATATAATAAAATAATAATAAAACAACATAACGTCGTTCAGAATATACATTTTAAGGACTCCTCTTGGGACAACTGTAATATAAAAACGAATTTAACTTTGAAATTATAATATAGTAATAGAATGCAATTTTCTTTGTGATTGTACATAAATTCCTGGAAAATTTCCTTTTTGGGAATCTTCCCGGGGATATTCCCAGGGAATGTTTCCGAAAAATATATCCCGGGAATTTACCCATGACTAGTGAAGACCTAAATTTCGAAAACGTAAAAAACTGGAAATGTAATAATAACAATAATATTTGTATTTATGTATGTGTGAAATATGTATATATTCGTTGTCTTTTTGAAGCTTTCGTAATTTGGGAATACACTTTTGTATTGCTTTTAATATGAAGAAAACAAGCTCTCCTAGAAAAGTTTGCAGGCTACGCTCCTAAATGACTATGGATTGGTTTCTGCAAACGTATTGTGTTGGATATTGCATTAGTAATTTAGCGTTAATTGTTGCTTTTTCTTGTTTATACATATCAACTCTATCGATACACACTGCGAAATATAGTAACTGTATTGTATGTATAGTTACTTAACATGCAATTGAAAATATAGTAACTTAACCTCTTACGTAATTAGTTCTTAGAATGTATAGAAATGTGTTCTTAGAAATATGTTATATGTAATTCATCTATAAATGCAGAACAAGGCCTAACATCTGGTACTTATATCTTTCGGACTTATGCCGTTTAGGTGCTGTGCAGTTCAGGACTTATGAATGTTACCTTACGGGATTACCAATTCAAACCCTGCAGGAATTTTTTATAGGTAGAATTGCACAAAAATCGGATACGAGGTTTACTTCTGAATCTATTTTCATAAACGTTTTGGTAGCCCTGAAAAGGGCTGTTTTCGGGAGTTAAAGTGGGGACATTAATATTGTGTCCAAGACCCTTCTGAATTTATTACATGCTCCATTCTTCTGGACATGGAAACTGTTAAATGGGTTACAAATCTCTCGCCTCCCTTACTTCGAGCTATGCCTCTAAAATAAGGTCCCACAAGTCATCTCGAGTTCTTGGTGGATTTGCCTCAAGCCAACTGTCTCTTAGAGTACGCTTCACCTCTGCCCACATATTTTCCATGGGATTGCGGTCCGCTCCACGAGGCGGCCAGGCAATTAAATCAATCTCAGGTTGCCCTGCGAACCATTCCTGAACCACAAGTGAAGAACGTATTGGCGACTTGTCTGGCTGGAAATAAATTACACCGCCCGGCTGAAATACTTGTACGGATGACACCATGATACTACTCATAATGTCCAAGTACGCCAGATATCGTTGAATTCCTTGAAGCTGCCCTGCACCACGACTGGAAATCCAACCCCAGCATAAAATAGATACATGGCCACTGCGATACCATGCAGCCACATATCCAGGGTCATATTGTGTACACAAAACAGCATCCCTCATTCGATTTTCTCAATATAGATTCATCTGAAAAAACTACTTATTCCAGTTGCGACACACATTCGCATGGGCAAACGCCAGCAACACGGACATGTAACCCAGCATGACGAAACATTTGCAGAGCTGTCTGCTTAGTACGAGGAAAGTGAAGGATTTTCTTAGCTGTCTAGACGTCCTTAGTGAGTATAACCTGTCATCGTTTACTAATCTTGCTTATTCCACCTCGTAGACACATGAGAACGACCAGGAGATCGTAAATTACCATTCTGGCCTGAAGCACCAAATTGCCGAATTTATCACCTTCCTGTAGCGGCCGGGATATGTACTCGCCTGCTAGCTGCAGTTGCAGAATAGCCTTCCAACTCTCATAAAGTAATTACGGCTTTACGTCTATCCATAGTTCCCCGTGCTCTGATCTTTGACCAGGAACCAATAGATGAAAGCTAGTAACTCACATGTGATTGGTTATTTGCCCGGCACGGCTATTGTGGGGAATGAATTGGTCAACGACTTGCGGAAAGAATGGTAAAATGGTGCAAGAAATATAATAATAATAATAATATTAAAAACAATTTTCTTAAATCAACATTAACACATAGGAAAGGCTGTCTAAAGAATGAATTGTTATACTGACTTTTCACGTATAAAAACATGTACCATATTCCAAAGAGATTGACTTTGTGGTGGACAAACACCGTGTGCGTGGGTTTTCTCGGGGTTCTCCCCTTTCCTTCCACTTTCTTCATTCCACCATTTCATTCATTACTCATCATCACCGTCTCCTTTAGCCTAACCGGCATAACCGTGGGACGTAAAACTCAAAGATTTCATTTCATTTTTTTCCAAAGAGATTGACCGGTATGATGATGAAAGTTTTGAGATGAACACTTTCAATGTCCAATTTTGGGTATCTGCGGAAAATTGTAAACTTAGCTACTGTTTCGAACTTCCTAACCAACTTTAGCAATCGGGAAAAAATGGACAAATGTGTTTATTTCTTCTGTTAAATATAATAAGAGATGTTGAATTGGTACTAAGCGTAGAAAAAAGTAACATTGATTGAAATACTTAATGATACAATATTTCGAAACTACTTGTGAACTCAATTATATTTCGTATGCAGGAGCTCCTCAAGAATGGTCATGTTAGCTCAGTGGTAAATATCGACCGTTCAAATCATGAGGTCAAGAGTTCAATTCCAATTCGGCTCTCAATTTTGTATGATATTCTATATATTCAATGCATGAAATTTTTGTAAAATAATTATATAAAAATACATCAGCTGTGTGTATATATATATTCATTTAATCATTTCAAAACATAAGTAATTATTACGTTTAAAATATAATCTCTGAGGTATTGACAGAACGTCGGTATGTGATATGTGAATATCAAATACAATTAACAAATTCGTGTAATAGCATAAATAAGTTACGTTGTTTATTTATTAGCTGCTATTTTCATATGCAATTAACTTCTCAATATTCGCATTACAGCATGTGATTTACGTTCTCTAAATGTGGTCAGAAACGTAGAGCATGTTTAAAATCGGTTCGTGGTTCAAGACAAAAATAAATAAATAAAGTAAAAAATAAATAAATAAAATAAAAGAAAATTAGCTATTTAGAAAATATTACATAAGAAATTCACTAACCGCAAAGGCACGTAAAGAGACTGAAAGCAAGCCAGAACGGAATTTCTTCACATAAGGATTGAGTTCAATGCTCTGATATGCTTTTGTATATGAAATTGGTAATGTCTGAGTCGCTCTCTCTCTCTCTCTCTCTTAAATGTATATATATATATATATAAGTGTATGTATTTATGTGTAGATTTGTGTTACAACATACATCATGTCTGCCCAGAGTGATTTTAATCATATCTCTTACAGTCTGGAAAAGAGTACTGTAGAGTTAGCTATGGCGAGAGGAACAGGGATACATATAAAATATTGCTAGGCAGTGATTGATGTTAGTGTCGAATCTATAGTTTTCGGGGTCGTTTAGGCAAATAATGTCACTTTCGACTTCGCTTAAACTCCCACTAGTACGTATGGGCACGAGCGATTTTTGTGTTGGAACTCGACTCTACTCGAAACAGACATCTTTGAGCTCTTCTCTAGAATTCGGATCGAAAAATTTTCTACAACTCGAATTTGGGTCAAGTTTCGGGTCGTGTTGAAGAAAAACGAGCAAAATCCTGTGTGTAGTTCCAAGTGTCCTATATAGACAATATAATTATTATATTATCAATGATACTATTACAATTTACTATTATTATTATTATAATAACAACACTGTATAAACATGAAAGATAGACGGTTTGTATCGGATTACTAAGAGCTAGGTGACTTCCGTAGTCATGAAGTCTGGAACAGAAGGTCATCCTTCATGACCCGATGTCGTAAGCGTCGGTGGAACAGTGATGGTCAACTAGCAAATTCTCACCAAAAATTATAGGCCTAGCAGCGAAGATCCGCCGTGGTCCTACTTTCGTTTTGAAATGATACCACTTGTGGCCCACCAGCGCCAGAAACGCGGCTAAATGCCAATCAACCAAAAATTATTCCGCCACAATATGTTAAATCACCTATATGCGTGTTTGTTTACATGTTGGTATGTCTAAAGAGCACTAGACCTCTAAGATATAAATACCATGTGGTGGGCGCGAACTATCAACCTTACGATTACTAGGCGCGTGTTCTTTCGACTTCACCACGGAGGTTATGAGAAAAGCTTACTTGTAGAGGGAAAAATCCTTCAGTTTTTTTTTTTTTTTTTTTAATTTAGCGATTCAGAATACTCCTTTAATATTCGAGTATAACCTTTTGGGATCGCAAAATGCGTCCTCTAAGCCTTTAGCGTGGAGACCCGGGTTTGTTTCCCGCCGGGAACTTATGTTCCGATTCCACGTCTCATAGCCTCGCTGCTGAAAGGGCCGGTAAACTGAAATCAACTGAATTCAACTGAAAATGCGTTCTCCATACAATTTTATAGCAAAATAACGCTGATCTATTTACTTTATTATATAATTACCCCATATTCACTTTCTCATGATTGGCAAGGTTTGCCATCTAAATTCATACAATAATACGCACTCATCTTAATATTTTTCACTTCATGGTGTAGTGGCAAGGGTTATTCTTGACCCCTTAATCTCAGTTTAGAAACAATTCGTCAGGAAATAAATATTACAGAGTTTGTCCGGGAAGTAGTAGAACTGATTTTTTTTTTCCGCCAAAACGTTCTGAAGGGGGGGAATGTTATTGTGATACTTAGGTGGTAAGGAGTCTTAGCTACCAGCGTACAAATCGACAATCTTTTCCAAGAGTACACGGAGGGTTGATCAAGTATAAGGTCAACCCCTTACAATGTGCCTTGTCATCTCCACAATGAATCGTTTGTTAGAGCAGCGTTACGCTGTGAAATTTTGTGCCAAACTCTGTGAAACTTGCGAGTGAGACCATGTCATGATCAATACTGCTTATCGAAGTGGTCCCGAAAAAAGCCCACATGAGCAATTCGAAACTGAAATTGATGACAGTTTTTTTTTTGAATGCAGACAAGTAGTTACCAGAAAGTTTGTACCGACTGGTCAGACTGTGAATGCTGCCTTCTACTTGGAAGACACAAAACGAGTCGCCTGCGTCCGTGTAGCAGTTGCTGAACCATAGAAGCTTCATTACAATGCGTTGAGAAACACCAGCTTTGTTGTCATGGACTTCCTGACCAAATATGGAGCACATAGCTTCCCCAGCCATTCTAAAGCCTAAATGTCGCTCCTGCAGACTTCTTCCTCCGAGAGAAAAGGTCATGAAGGGAAGGATGCACGGGTCGGTCAAAGCCATTTTAAATGACATAACGAGAGCTAAACAATATTCCAGTTTCTACGTTCCAGGGAGTCTTCAGTGATTTGCATATTGGCTGGAAAATCTGTGTTGATGCAGAAGGTGCGTATTAAGTGAATGTGACAAAATTATGAATACCTTCCTTTAAAAAATCAGTCCTACTACTTTTCGGAAAGACCCTGCATATAATAATGACCGCATGCACATGAATGCTGATAGTTCATGTTGGTCCCTTCGCGATTCTCCTCGACGAATCGAATGGTCGCGTACCAAAGTTAAGTCCTCGCTGATATGCTATAGTAGCTTCAACACTTCGTCGAAACTGTGCCGCCAATGGCACACAAGCGGAAATCCTTCGAGATGTCGCTATATTTACGATCGACATTTACCGGCACGTGAGCCACTAGATGTTGGCGACGTTTACGGTTTGTGGAATATTCTGTTTGTGAGTTTCGAAGGAGAGAGCATTCGACCTCGAGCACAAAAATTGTTACACATTGCGAGGTGCATTCAAAACATGTTGGAAATTTCTCGGCCCAAGTTTAAAGTTGTCAACGGCTTGCGCGGCTTGACTCGCAGCTCATTCACTATCCAGCCAAACCGAGAAGTGAGCTGATAAAACCGAACCAAGCTTTTGGCTCTCAAAAACCAACACGGCTCGAGCCGTCGGCTCAGTTGAAGTCCATAGACCCGAGCAAATAGACCCGTTTCAACCAAGAGGGCTCGAGCCAATGGCTCGCCTAAGCGTAGTCTAACCGTGGTTCATCCTAACCGAGCCGGCTCAAACCATCTGCTTAATTGAGCCTAGTCGATGGCTCATTTCAACCGAACCTTCCGAGCTGTTTGCTCAGTTCGACCAAACCGAGGCGATTAACATCATTACACGAGCTTCAGCTTAAGCTCACCTGAACCTGAAAAATGTACACAAAATACGGGAGGTAATTCGTGACATCAAAAGAAAACAAATGTCATTTTTGCGTATTGTCGAATTCCGCGTCGTCCAAGAAACAGGGGAGCTAACTTGTAATTGAGATTTGAATAATGGTAATTGGAGCGAAACAGAAAGATGTGCATATACTTCGTGAGGTGATTTGTAACATCAATAAGACACAAGTCTCTTTTCATGCTGTGGAGTTCCGTTTCTTGTGTCGCCCTTCTGAATAGAAGGCCATGGAGCTGTTTAGATTCTGCCATGACGTCACTACGAGTAGGTACAAACAAAGGCGACAGACTTCTGAGGGCGAGTGAGTGACAATTGTTCACGTGAGCTAAAAGCGAGTGGTGAAACAGTGAACGCGCTCTTTTAGTTGTGCTTTGTGTCTGTGGTGTTAAACACAGTAAATAGTTATTGCAAGTGCTTATAAATATAATTCGGAGGCAAAAGTGCATTTTACTTGTGTTCCTAATTGCAAAATGAATTACCGAAGCAGTCCAAAAGTGAGTGCATTTCAATTTCAGTTGAAGGCAATCCACGAAAAAATAGCTCCATGTTATTACCCCAGACAATACTTCATACTCACGTAATTAAGTAGGGTAAGCCTTTAGTTTCTTTCCTCTCAAGACATTTGCTAAAAATGACTCTTAAAAATGATTAATTTTTATTTAGTTATTTAATTTTTGAGTACCTACAATATTAAGCTACTTCTTTGTAGCATTGTTCACATACAAATACAGAACTTTCAGATTTCCTGTACCCTTAAAGTAGGCAGGATTTCAACAAATTGTCCCTTCGAATCCAGTAATCCAGAAACTAGGTATAGTAATTCCATATAACCTTCTTTGCAAGTAGGCAATGGAAATGTATTACATCTTCGTGAGATTCAATGATTATTATAATAATATTATTAAAGTAACGGATCAATAAATCACTACCTTGAAATAGATATATATAAATATTAGCTTCTCATATTCCCTCTTCACTACAGAGGCCTTATGACATGTATTTATACATTAATTTCGGTTGCAAAGCAACATATCTCTTAGTAATGTAGCTTGTCTAGTGCATGAATTTCAAAAGTGCAATCAAATTCATATGTAATTAACGGGTGAACTACTAATATGGGAAGTCCGTGGTGTACACAAAATTTCACGAAGAAAATGGTTCAAACATTCAAGAAAGACAAAAGCAACTAGGGTTATTATGATCTGATAACTTCCACATTATGTAATAACTACGGATGTTCATGTATGTGAATTCTGTCAAAACATTCCAATGCGAAGCTTTTCTTCTTTCTTTTCAGTCCTACACACATATTTCGATTGTGATGATTTGGAGTTGTCCATGCTAATTGTTAAAAGTGTTGGTTACAAGATGACAATCTGACTACCGAAAATCTTATGAATTCTGCGACAATCTTACTAAATTTCGCGATAATCACTGATATATTTAAATATAACAGTGATTATCTTAGCCCTGATGTGACAGCGTGTGAGCTTTTTCTGTATGGGATTTTGGGTTCGAATTCCACCTTAAACTGTAGATTATAAGTGCCACCAGGCTACAGATGTATTTTTTTGTAGACGCTCTGAATATTTCGTAAAGACAGTAATTATTTTTTCGATTTATACTATATTCTGCGACGCAACTGGTTCTTTCTTCGATGGAAACAGTTTTTGTTCCCTCGCAATTGGACATAGAAGTCTTTCATAATGTTTTCATATATATATATATCTGAAAGGTTAGCTCGTGGTGAGAACGTTTGAGTGAGCGACGAAGCTTTTCAGTGTTTCTCCCTGATTTATTAATATGCACAGTATATATTGTACAGTCATTTGGAACTGAAGTGACTTTTCTGATCATCTATGGAAATACTAGATAACCAGATCTTCGGCAGCTAGAACGACGCCAGCCACTTCGTTTTACCAGTTCGTTATCTGTACGTTCACACGCTCGAATTATGGCAATGTCCTGTGCGTCGTGGCAAGTGGACTAAAATTAACATAAATTGTTTTGCATGTACATAAAGGTGATTTAACCTGAGTGCTTTTGAAAATACGGAAGACTTGATTTAATTAGTGGTAAGTTTGCATAGTAATGCTCACGAGACGAGAATGATGGGCGAGACATGACCCTAGGGTAATTAGGGATGTATCAGGGAATGTTTAAAAATTTCCCTCTGTATACGGGAATATGGGACATTGTCGGTATATTTTTTTGGCGGGCTTACTTTTGCACCTGGAAAATTGGAATTGTGCATAAACATTCAGCCCACCGAGTAGTATTTACCAGATTTTTTTCAGATCTCTGCGTTAAAACAGGGGGGTCCAGGGGGGGCTAAAAGTTGAAAAAAGGATATTTAGACCCAAAAAATCCCGGTTTTCCTCATTTTCCCGCCTTAGATACATGATGGAGAAACGTGAGTCATACCGCCTGAAAGGCAGTTCTAAGGTGAAGAGAATGATG
Source organism: Thermobia domestica (assembly GCF_964235325.1). Taxonomy (NCBI): domain Eukaryota; kingdom Metazoa; phylum Arthropoda; class Insecta; order Zygentoma; family Lepismatidae; genus Thermobia; species Thermobia domestica. The sequence goes on from NC_137471.1 coordinate 38,388,865, forward strand.
GGCGAAACATGACCCTAGGTTAATTAAGGATGTCTCAGGAAATTTTTTACCTGAGATCATGGTGTTTTACGGTAATTTGGGGCATGGTGGGAATTCCTGATAAAATTTCTCTCGTCCTTGGTATTCAAGATAGAAACTTGAAATTTGGCACACACATTCAGTATACGAAGTACTATTTCTCAGATTTTTTTTAGATGGCTACGTTCACACAGGGTCGTTCCAGGGGGGCCAAACTTCGAGAGAAAAAAATTTCCCTCCGAAATTTTCCCTTCGACATCATTTTTCCCTCCGCTTCTAGTATATGGTATGAGCATGCAAGTGGTACCATTTGAAAGCCAGCTCTATTCTGACGAGAATGAGGTATGAACCATGATCCTAGCATAAATAGAGACGATGCAGTAGCTGCTTGACTGAAAGTCTAAAAAATAGCCCAAAAACTCAAGATCCCAAAAGGTTTAATCACCTCTCGAAGTATGTGCACATCATTCTGTCCCGTTCCAATTGTCACGAGTCGATTTTCGATTCCAAGATTGTACCCCTGTCAATCTTACATGGAATTCGACAATATGCAAGATGACGTTTGGTCTGCTTTTGATGTCATGAGTAGTGATGGGTAAATTCCCGGGAAGATATTTTTCGGGAATATTCCTTGGAGGATTCCCAAAATGGGAAGTTTTCCGGGAATTTATGAACAATCACAAAGAAAGGTGCATTCTATTACTATATTAACATTTGGAAGTTAAATTTGTTTTTTTTTATCACAGTATATTATTACACTTGTCTCCAGGGGATTCTTTAAAATGTATATTCTGAACGGTACTATGTTGGTTTATTATATTTTATTATGTTTAGGTAATACGCATAAATGTATATTTACTTACAATATGCTCTATGAAAGTAAATATATGGACAAAATGGTATAATAAGTTCACATATTTTTCACCGCTAAACAGTTTAAATTTATAAGTAAGTGGATTTTCTATACTTGACTCTACTACTGATATTATGAAAATATTAAATTTTTAAATGTTATAAACAAATTAGATTGGGTAACTGCCGTAAGATACATGTCTCACCAATTTATCAAAATTTGCGCATACTAATTTATGTTCACAAAATTTGCAAGATACTGATTTATCTTTATAATTGAGCACGTAACATTGCCGTACACGACCTTTCTTCTTACCTATTTCTCGAAATTTTATTCATTAATTCACATGTAAGAGAAGTCCGAATACCTCTTCAGAAATTCGAGTCGGAGAGAGGTGACAGACCGACGTCTATTATTAACGATGGTTCAGGATTTATTAATAGTACTTCATCTCTATTTCTAGATAATTCTACGTTACTTTAGAAAATGGTTCCTTTTCATCATTTGTAAGTTAGTACTTTGCTACTTTTGGCTATTGTTTAGCATTGGGGGCCCAGCTTTTGCACCTACGTTTTGCGATATTCTATTCCGATGCGGTAGTTTTATATTTTCATACGTTAAACTACGTTACTAGCATTAAATTCAGACAGCACTGGAGGCCGAGCGTTAGCGAATGAAGGCGGGTTAGAGCCCCTCATGGCACGTTGTTTTCTATTTTCGTTAGTAACAGTTCATTTTCTTTTCTCACATAAATTACTTCCATTTACCTTTACGGTTTGTATAAATCCCGTACCGGTACTGTCCTAAAGAAAATTGTGTTCGATAGTCTCTTGAGTGCGTGAACACCACTATCACCTCATTCCTTCCGTAAATCATCCTACTTTTTGCTAGTTTTGGCCCGCCAATATTCGTATTATTATTACAATTACCTTACATTTTAGTGCAAATGAAAATCGAAATTAAAAAAAATCATATTATTATTTATATAAAGTACAGTCAAAGAATTTTAAAGTTTTTAACCTCCAAATTCTTTAAACCTAGAAGTAAATTATAATATATTAAAATAAAGTAATTAGTCATATGGTTCTTATAATTTGGAAGATAAGGTAAACAAACGAAAATAAATTTTTTCCCGTGAATTTATAGGCCAGGGAAAACCCGGGAATATTCCCATTTTTTAAATTCCTTCCCACCGGGAATATTCCCACTGCCCATCACTAGTCATGAGTCACGTCCCAGAGTTTGGCACTCCTTTCAAGTTCACCCTGTATACTTATATTGGTGCTCACGTCATTTCAAACTGACTCGTTTAAAAAAAATTCTGTGTCGTTTCGTTATTGGGGGTGCGGTGGCTCAGTGGTAGAGCGTTCACCTCTGGTGCTTGGGGTCCCGGGTTCGATGCCAGCCCACGCCAAGTAAACTTTGTGGTGGACAAACACCGTGTTCGTGGGTTTTCTCGGGGTTCTCCCGTTTCCTCCCACTTTCTTCATTCCACCATTTCACTCATCTCTCATCATCACCGTCTCCTTTAGCCTAACCGGCATAATCGTGGGACGTAAAACTTAAAGATTTCATTTCATTTCGTTTCGTTATTGAGACAAGACGTGATGTTAGAATTGTTCCCTCTCGTGAGGATGACTAAAAGTACTCAACAAACTAGTTACATTTCTCATGTCTGTCACTTCCCAGTTTAATGAGGTCATAATTTGAAAGGAGTTAAAACGAGCTGAACGAGCGAGCTATTTATACAAGTCGACTCGACTCAAAACACGAACTCAAAAACAGCGACTGGACTCGGAACTCTACTCGTGAAAATTACCTTTGAAACGAATCTAAACTTGATTCGAATTCGAGTTCAGTCGAGTTTTAGCTCGTCACGTACCTATCTCTACCCACTAGCGCCCAGGAGGTTACGCAGTGACGACAATATATCGAAATCGACCGACATTAGTGTAGAACCGTACGTTTTCAGCGTCGGTAAGTTAACTGGTAGCAGTGGTAATGCCATTTTAGTAGAAAGTAACCTCAAGCGTTACCATAACTATTCTGATGAGAGGAGGCAGACATAAAAATGATTAAAAATAAGACCGTTTTGGCTCGCTTAGATATAGAGTGGTACTACAGATACCATATCAGGTAAGCCACCATTAGCACCCTGAAAGGATTTGTGAAATTGCGAAAAGTAGAAATAATTGAAAAACAGTAATGTTTCGAATTCGCATCTTTCGGGGTCTGCAGGTTCATTAAGAGCAGTTAGGAGGACCTTTTAGTTTGAGTTCAGCTTGTAATAGATGTAAGACTCCCTAGCACATAAGGGAGAGTGGAAGGGAGTAATATATACAGTGATTTTAAATGATTGATATTAGTGTAGAGTCAATAGTTTCGAGATCACCGAGATAAATAGCAACACTACTGGAGAAATTTGTTTTCAAGCCATTAGTATCCCTTTGTTGGTAGAAATTGTGACTTGATAAAAAATAATCAAAACAACTGGTATTAGTATGGAATCCATAATTCTAGGGGTGCCTAAATTGATTTTCGACAAGCGCTATACCATTTAAGTTGAAGTTTAGCTTCCATTAATACCCTGTGTTGGTAGGAAGGTGTTAGCATTTAATAGGAATTAAAATCGGCGATATTAATGTGGAGTGAAAAAGGGATGAAAATTAAAATGTCTCAATTGACTGAGCTTAGTGTCGAATTTATATTTCGGGTTGTAAATCTATCAGATTACCCTATACTATTCCAGTCTCTAAGTTTAGCTTCCATTAGTACCCTGTGTTGGTCGAAAGGTGATGATATTTAATCTGAATGAAAAACGACGATAATACTGTGGAGTGAAAAGGGGTGGAAACTAAGATGTCTCAATCGACTGAGATTAGCGTCGAATTTATAATTTGGGTTGTAAAACTATTAGATTGCAGGTGCAATGCCACGTTCAAGCGTGAACGAGCATGTCGACTGGGTTGTGAATTTACAGGGGCAGCATCGAAAGCGTTGCTCACAGAGTTACACGTATTTTAATAACTGTGGATAAATGTACAGGGTTTGTCCGGAAAGTAATAGGATTGAGTCGATTTAAAAACATTTATTGAGTCAATCGTTACAATTCTTTAAAAACTTTCAAAATAGACTCCTTCTGCGTCGATGCAGCGCTGCCAGCGCGATTTCCAAGCATTGAAGGCGTCACGGAAGTCATTCTCCGGAATAGCCTTGAGAGCCGCGGTGCAAGCTGTTTGGATCCCCTCTGTCGTCTCAAAATGCTTGCCTTTCATCGGGCGTTTCAGGCGAGGAAACAAAAGGAAATCCGGGGGGCACATCTGGGCTGTAGGGCGGCTGCGGAAGCGTTGGAATGCCGGCCTTGGTCAGGTAGCTGTTCACAAGAAAGGCGGTGTGAGCCGGGGCGTTGTCGTGGTGCAGCTTCCAGTCGGCTCCGATGTCTCGTCGGACCCGATTGACCCTTCGTTTGAGTCTCTTGAGTACTTCCACGTAAAACTTGGCGTTGACGGTTTGTCCAGGAGGAACAAATTCATGGTGGACGATGCCCTTGATGTCAAAAAAGACAATGAACATCGTTTTCACTTTGGATTTGCTCATTCTTCCCTTTTTTGAGCGAGGAGACGCCGGCGTGTGCCACTCGGAAGATTGCCTCTTTGTCTCGGGATCATACTCAAAGATCCATGATTCGTCACCTGTGATTACGTTATTCAAAAATTGGGGGTCACTTTAACATGTTCAAATTTTCTTGGCACAATTCCACTCGCGGCAATTTCTGGTCGTCAGTGAGCACTTTTGGGACAATCTACGCGCACACCTTGTGCATGTTCAAATGCTCCGTCACAATTTCATGTACTACAGTTTTTGGTAAATTTAACATCTGCGCAATTAAACGAATACTTAGTCGACGATCTGAGTTCAAAACTTCGCGCACACGAGTCACATTGTCGGTGTTTGTCGAAGTCGAAGGTCTTGCAGCACGGTCTTCATCGGCGACCTCTTCCGGGCCTTCCCTAAAGACCTTGTGCCACCGAAACACACCACTTCTTGGTAAAGCATCATCTGGGTAAGCCTGCTTGATCATATCAAACGTCTGTGTCGCAGATTTACCGAGCTTAACACAGAATTTAATCGCGTACCTCTGCTCTAACGAACGCTGCATTTTCGGCTTGCACCACTCACAGAAACAGCCTGTCCTGACTCTCAGTGTGCTCGGAGACAACTGACCAGCCGCTCGTTCGTTAGCTAGGAACGCCCTCTACCAAATCCAGTCGGTGCGCGCACGCTCCGAAGTACAGTCATGGCGGAATAAAATCAGTCCTATTACTTCCCGGACTAACCCTGTATATTCTAGCGTATTCAAACTATACGCACTTAGATAGATTGCGCGTGAATATACCTCTAATACTACTACACATTCATTCTTAAATACTAATGCCAATTTCACGAAGTTTGGCAGATATCAGAAAGAAATTTTCTTTTTTCGTTGATTGTATATACAACTCTCGATTCCTTATTATTTTTTTTATCTTTTCAGTCTTTTTGATAAATATTTTCTGTATTATTTTTGTAGGAAACGAGTACTTTTACTTGGAAACATCATTTAATTCAGAATCACCTTCTAATTGGTTCATGCCCTTTACGTGATTGTTAGCAAGTAGATGTTGGAATTGTCACGATGGAAGATGAACATAAACTTACGTGTGAATTAATTTCTATGCTATCGGAAACTGGGCACGTGGCTGAAGAAAGCAAACGTTTTAATGGAAATCCAGTTGATGAAAATTGTGAGCAATTCACGGATAATAAAGAAGCCAAGCTGACAGTAGTAGGAAATGAGAGTCAGATAACACATCAGGACGTTACATCTCCAACTTCGGGATTACTACCCGTAGTGAAGCCTGAGCCAAAAATCAATGTTGATAACACATATTTAACCGATTTCGTTGACGAATTAAAAATTGATAGGTTTGCCTCATCTGTAAAATCAGCTGATTCATCGTCATTTGAGAGAATTGAAGACGGAAAAGAGGAACTTTGTAGTCAAAGGTAATTTCGTAATGTATCAAATTTGAAAATCCTGAAAATATTGTATATATATATATATATATATGTGTGTGTGTTATAATTCTTTGTAAAATATTAACATTTATTTCTTGAATATAAATCTTAATAAGCTTTATTTTTCCAGACACTGACCTATATATCAGGTTTATCCGAAAGAAAGGTCTAATATGCATATTTTTCGCATTGAAGTTCCACTGGAACTACACAGTAGGCCAAGAAACCCGAAAACATGACGAAAACCTCAAAAATGAAAATTCGTCAAAGTGTCTATCACCCAACGCATATCATCCAGGAAGTTCCCAATCGTATACAGCTGTCAGTATTACTGACATATGTTCACTGTTTTGATCAGGAGTGAAAACCAAAACAAAACTTTGTAAACATTGTATGTATTTTCTATGTTAGGAAAGGTTAATTTCGCGATATTTTTACTGACATTAGCATCATATATACCGATGAGTAACTATTGTTTATCTATATGTGTATATTTTAATTCAATGATACATATCTAGTTTTGACATTATATGTATGTGTTATATGTAATTTGTCGATCATATGGATACTTATGGAAAAGTAGGTTGTCAGTCACGAAGAAAAATACTTTTTTTTATGGTTTCGTAGGTTTGTAATCCGGGAAAAGCGGATACAAGATGGGGATTTTAGCAGTGTGGTACTTGAATTATTTATGTTTCAGAAGCAATGAACCATTTTTGCTCGTTTTTGCCTGTTTAGATTGTAAGTGCATATTTACTGTGGATGGTGTGTGAAATTTTGTTACCAAAATACACCATATTAATACCTAGTTTGATATCTTTTCAAAGCAAACCACATAAAATAACTAATGGAAAGCTATTTGACTTTCTGAGGAATGCAGAAAAGAACAGATAAGCGAAGAAGCAGCAGCTTCTGAGCTTCGTGGAAGATGAAATATTAGGTAGAGGGATGTTATTTAGTGATGACCGAAAAGCAGTAGTCACCTTTCCTATCCGATGTTTCATAACCTCGTCAAATGCAATGTCGAGTACGATAAGGTAGAGAGAAATTGTGCGAACTGGCTGAGTACTGATATTAATTTGGGTGACAGTGAACCATAGCCATCCACCTCGGCAAAAGTCAAACTCCCAAAGCAGAGTTAGTAGAAAGCAGTGAAGGATTAAAGAGAAGAAAGACAGGCAATTCAGTGAGCCAAGATTTAAAACACTCTGGTTTACCCAGCCGCGATAAAGTGCAGAGAACAAGAACTTGAGAAGTCAAAAGTACTAGAAGAAATCTAGCAAGTTCATCTGCAGCGGACAATATTATTCAGTTCTGGACACAATCTGAAAGACACTCTGCAACGTCGTACGATTTAGGTAAGAGTTTGACGTTGAATATATGGCGTTTCAAGTCCAACACAGGATGCATTTGACGATGCTAGGCGCAAATCGACATCGGTATGACCACGCAAAATTCTACAGAAACTTGTTATTTATGCGGCACAAAACCTAAAGATATGGATAGTTAGAAGACCTCCATCAACAAGCCTAAAAATCCCGACTCCTTCAGGTTTAGTCTTTTTACATTATATGTATTTATTACGTTCCTGGGGTGGCTTCTTCATGTGGCCTGAAGACTAGATATAAAGATATGGCAAGTTGGGAATGAAGATGAGAAAAGCGTAAAGGAAACTGAGTCAGACATATAAAATAAATTGAACGCTTAAGTTAGGTATCATACTTGATTAGCCAAAGCCGGGCGGGAGCGGCACAAGAAAAGAATTCAACATGGCTGGAAGGTTTTTTCACATTGCGGAAACTGTAGCTACGATAATGTGGCCCACACGAAATTCATCGAAAAGTGCTCTGTGTTACTACAAGCGTTATCTTCAGGACTGGATATTGGGGGAGACAGACTGAAAACTCTGCAAATGATATCCCGTAATTGTATATTGCAAATTACCCGTTATTCTACATGCCATGATCAGTTGAGAGGCTCGGTAGTACACTCATGTCCAAAATGATTGTCGCCTATCTATAACTGTCTCATTGTGTGAATATGATTTGATAATGACTTTGCAGGTACTTTTAATACTGATATTATGTGTATAATTGGGAAATGTATATTTGTGGTAAATTTCAAAGGAAAAGAATTATAAATACGAAAATTAGAATGAGTAAAAACGAAATGTTGATAAATGGACAAGAAAGATTTATTTTCATTTCATTGTTTTTATTTACTGCACTTTTGACATGAAATTTGCCACATACATGTCTTCGCCGATTATACACATACTAACATTATAAGAAATACCGGGCGAATTCTCTATCAAATTAAATTCCTACGACAACATATTTATAGACATGCGACAATAATTTTGGACATGAGTGTACATCAGCAGTACCGAGAGCACATTAAACAGTTCCAAGAGCATTACACACGTAAGTGCTACAAAGAAAAGGCAGTGGATTATGTTATGTTCCGACTGTTTGTGACACCTGATCTCCTAACTTCCATCTTCCGACAGGCCATGTCTCAACGAAACAGAAGAAAGCACCGTCGGGAAGTCCTTTCTCTCCTGAAGCCACACGTGCGTGCAACAAGAACTGAGTTTGATTCTGAATAAATATCCATATAAATACCTATGTATGTATTTTTCCACTTCCTTTTCATTCAACCTTGAGGCTAATACAGTGGTGGGCAATGTGAATTCTACGTTGTGAAATGAGAATGTAAAACGTGGAGCACGGAAAATCAGACAACATATTCTAAAAAGAATCAAGCTGGGAAACAGGTGAGTAACCCGAAATACGAAGACAATCAGCACAGAAAGCACAAACTGTTAAGTGATATAGGTCGTAGAAAAAAGTGGCTGCGATAGTTTCTGACGTTTCGAAGCATAATAGTGTATACCAAGTAGCTGCGATAGTTTGTGACGTTTCGAAGCATAATGGTGTATAGCAAGTATGGTTTCACTTGTTGCTAGTTTCACATCCGGTTGTTCTTAAATATGTATACTCATATTACACACACCACACACAAACATATATATATATATGTATATATTTGATTTTTTGTCCACCATTTTCACTTTTAGTATCAAATTCGTACGGAGCAATATTCTATACTTATGCATACCAAGTTCCATAAAAATTAAAACACGACTTGCTCTTTTCGCCAAGGTTTGGAAGTTCTTTGCCCACTGTGCATTGGTGAAATTAAGTTATCCCTTTTGGACCCAATTAATTTTCGGCGTTTTCCTACAACTTCAGTTAGTGGCTTATTGCTCAAATTTTATTTACCCGATTGATGTGGTTTAGAAGGGGAATGTGGCTATTTTTTGGTGTAATTTTCATTGTGGTGTTGCCAGTGGGAGAAAAATATTGGAGTGAAAATTTACAAAAATCCCTAACGAATTTCAAGATTTTTTGTAACTGCCACCACTGTTCCCATATGGTGGAATTCACCTATAAAAATCTTTTGTATGTGACAAGGTACATAGAAAATCTGAAGTCGCTGGCTGCCTTATAAAAAGAGGAAGAAAAGTCTCTCTCTCATTGTACGCAAGATATTTGTACACTTTTTCCGTCCTAGAAGCAAGAATCAAGAATTATACTTCTGCTGTAGCTTCCCTAATTGTCCTATTGAAACATTGTATGCTGCATTGTGTTTACCAGAAACGAGGCTTTCAGGTACAGGTACGCTTGTTCCAATGTCGCTAACAAGAAGGGTATTATAGAAGGAAAAGTAGGATATTTTCCGATTTTTACTCCTAAAATCAAACAATTGAAAACTCTGTTACCATACACGTCTGTAGTTTCTTAAAATAAAGTTTGGTACACCACTAATATATCCTAGAAGTATCATGACTATATCTAATAAACTAAGCATGTCATTAAAAATATCTCATTGTAGCAAAAAAGAATAACAAATATCCTTCCATTTACAGAACATGGTCTACTGTAAACCTCAAGTCTGTTTTCCCTAATTATCCTATTGAAAGTTTGTATGGTGCCTTATGTAGGGTAAAGATAAAAGAAAATTTGAAAATTCACGGATTTGTGAATTTGAGCTGAAATTTTAGAAGGAAATTCGACACTCAGAAGAAAGAAACTTATATGGTAAACTGTCCAACCAGAATTGGAAAACAAAAATATTCCGATATATTAATTAGTGTGAACACAGGAGCGGATTAAGGAAGTGACACACCTGTGTGTGTCTCTCGCCACCTGAGTCCGGAAGGGTTAACAATCATACATTTTCGGTATCACTTCCAATTGGAAACAGTATATGATCAAACGTAGGTATAAAACAATGTTCAAATGTGGATATAACGTGTCATACTACTGTAGTTTCGACTTTTTTTTCATGTATGGATTATTTGCTTGAATAATTCCATTTTTGGTCGATTGATTGGCGTTTAAGGGAAGCTTTAACTTCTTGGTTTTTCGTTACTTCTTGGCTTGGTCAGCAATCGCTAACAGTTCTAATATATCAAAAGAAGTTTTCTAAAACGCATTAAAGCAAAATATGTTCAGAATAAAATACAAAATAACGTTTGCATAAACCACGTGGAGTGATCTTGATAAAGTAAGACCAAGAAAGAAAGAAAAAATAAGAATATAACTAATTAATTAGCAATACGAATCAAGCATGTAAAGGGAATTCTCTAAAACATACTTCAGGAAACCAGAAGCATTTTAATCGCAAGAACAAATTATGAAATATGAACATTGAAAAAGTTTATCAAGATATGTATAATAGTATTAGGTGGTGGTGAATTGTTTCTAGTGTATCAGTATCCCCCCAAAATTTTTCGTATACTCTGATATATATGACACATAGTTTAAAAGTAAATGTTTGACTAACTTACAAAATTTCGATGCGAGAGAGAAAATGTTTGATGTACCGTGGGTGTTCCAGAAGCTTTAAAATTGGTATAGAAGGGCGATTGCCAATTATGTTAATATGTTTAACAAAGATGAATTTATTTTCATTTACGTGGTTCCATTCAGATTGTCAGAAGACCACACCCACTAAAAATAATTACCGAGATGTGGGGAAGGGCTTGTACTAGTGCAGCGTCTCTCTATGCACCATTAACCTCCAGCAACCAAAAGCCAACAAAAGCATAGTTATATTGCTGTAGCTCATTTCATTTAAACAAAATGATATCTAGGAGAATGTATATTCCTAAAACATTTCCATACTTTTATTAACGCTCTACGGGTCAATTCTGATAAGCACATGACATGGTGTTAGCTGAAGCGAGTGTTCGTGAGCAAAGTTATTTTCGTTTATTTTGGTAGGAAATACCGAAAACATAGGTACATGCAAAATTTCGTGCTTTCTTTCCGCATGCCGAAAGAATAGTTAACAAAATACTTCTTTCTGGTGCCGTTCGTACACAACAAAATAAAGTTAAAAAAACTTTCTTAATATTTCAATACATTTCTTGTTATTTTATTGCTGGATGGCTTATGATGGTAATCGACCATTATTTCTGTGGCTTCAACGTTCATATTGGACAAGTTCAAACATATGTCAAGCATGCAGACGGCTACGAAAATTTACCTGCGTTAAGGCTCTCATAACGGAATGCCGACATCTGACGTATAGTTTATAAACATCTCATATAGCCATGAAGCCTGTCGAAAATAGTTACAACGCAGAGTGGAGCTTCAGGGATAGAGACTTAATGGACATAATAAACTGTAATTTATGAAAAGTTTGTAAAGTAAATAATAACATGATGTTCTTTTTTTTTATTTAAACAGAAATCATAGGACCAGAAATGGTACGAAGTATCAGTAGCTTTCGAAATTCTGATAAGTTGTTCCATCTGAAGTGAAAGTTCAAATTATTAAGCAATAGATCCGTATTTTTGCATCGGATAAAAAATATTACACTTTGAATACTTCCATGATAATATGCAATTACTACTAGCACATTTATGTCGAAGAGTTTTCTTAAGTGTCTACGATAAGTCATGATGAATTATTATACCTTGAGTTCATGCCATATTACCATACAAGTTGCCAGTGTCATCAAGATAATTGTCTGGTTGAAAAGGGAAACTTTTTGAAGAAGGAAAGAGTATTTATTTAAAAAAGAGATGCATAATACGATCAGCAAGCAAAATTATTTAAGCTCAAGCCGTCCTGCGATTAGCGAAGATAGCGTGTAGCGAAACAGCTACACGTGACAATATCTTCAACGTAATCCTTGCGTGACTTAAAGAGGCACAATATACTTTGTAACTGTTTTGGGAGTTAATGCATATATTGTAATACGTACGTCGATGCCTTAAGCAAAAATCCTGTTAATTGAAAGAATTCTTATAATAGAGTGCTATCGCATTGCAATCTGAACTAAATTAATTTCTGCGCTATGTGTCCAGTCCTTGGTGCATAATTCTTCTTTCTCACTTTAAGCGAAAGAAGGCCTTTATGAAAAATACCTTTGAGATGAATGAAATTGTCAGTAGTAGATCGGAGAGAGCTAAACGACACTAAAATTTTCTGGAGAGAGAGCTATAATATTAAGACATATCGCGCTAGTTTATTAGCACTCAATTTGATTAGAGGGGGCCGCGGTGGCTCACTAGTACAGCATTCACCTCTGTTGCGTGGGGTCCCGAGTTCGATCCCAGCTCCTCCCAAGTGGACTTCGAGGTGGACAAACACCATGTTCGTGGGTTTTCTCGGCGTTCGCCCGTTTCCTGTCATTTTCTTCATTCCAATATTTCATTCGTTATAATCAGCCTTTCCTTTAGTCTAGCCGGCATAATAGTGGGACGTAAAACTTAAGATTTCATTCATTTGAAATTGCTTAGACACAATTCTTGCTTTAATGGATGTGTAGCTTGTAGTACGACTTTTGGCTTTTGGATTGGAACGATCGGAGCTTAAATTCATTAAGGTTGGAAAGTGTTTGACCCTGTAGGATTAAAGGGTTGCAGTAGTCCAAGCTTATTATCACGAGAGAAGTTCTGCAATGTGATTAATACTCCATGATTCATGTCAAACTAGGCACAGTGATGGAACGAAAATGGACAAGCTGATCAAAGAGTATCGTTAATTCAAAAATAATATAATTGTGTCTGTTACAATTATAGGCTTCTTCCGGATCAGTTACTGAGCAGGACCTCCGTTAATTTTTTAAAAGTAAACAAGACACTTCAGCACTGGTCAATTCATGGCGCAGGCGTCAAACGCCTGTTGCAATTGTCAGCCTCTTTGGGAAGTAAGAGAAATTTCTAGCTTTACGCCTTAGATTTGTTGCAATTTTGCTCTTTCATTCGGAAATCAAAAGTGGTTAATAATTGGGACGTCATGTCTCCCGACAAACGTGATCAGAACGCGGCAAAAAACATGAAGGTTATCACTGAAAACAGCACAAGTTCCAGTGATTAGATGTCTGGGACAGGCTCTACCATATTCTGAAGTGGAACTACAGGCAACTTCTTTATCAATTTTCTCAAAAATAAATGCATGATTACTCGTGATGATTTCATTACGACGATGAACATCTTTATGTTCGTGAAATATTTGCCGACCAGTACGCTTTCAGAAATAGCGTCATCGTTAAAAATTAACATCAGAATCTCCTTAATGAAGCCTGATATCTGATGGGTACTATCGTACTAGCACATTTTAGCCTTGTAAGCAGTGGTACGGTTAATTATCTTCCACATTCTTGGTTCTAAGAGTTTGAAAACTAAAGGCAATTTGCTGCTGGAAATGTTTATGTAGCAAATTGTAATCGGTTCAGCAGAGGAAACTCACGCCGTTTGATTACATCAGAAATCAGGGTAATAATGATAGAATGAAAATCGTCATGTGCTTTTATTCCGTCATTACTGAAATTGAGATACTGTTATTTAAGAATGACATGTTGGTAAAGTGAAAATGTACTTTTATCGCACGTATCCAACTAATAATCTCAAATTGATAGTTTTGTTTCCTTTCATAAATAATTTTCCCTGATCATCTTAGTAATTAAGGCACAGTGTATTATTTCGATATCATCGTGTAATTGTTATATTAGTCAAATAATTTATTAACCAGCAATGAGTCTATTCTTTTTACCATTGTTGTAACACCATTTTTTTCGTTTTTTGTTACGAAGAATGGTATCCAGTCGGTGACTCCTATTCAGTAATTGATTTTTCAGTCATACATAAAAGTATATTTTACATATTTCAGATCGCATAGCGCGGCTTGGAGTGGGTACAAAAATACACAAACACTTGAACAAAATTTCGAATTGACATTACATACTTCTGTGAACCATACAAGTGTGGAAGTTGGTAGCCATTGTTCCACTTCATTAATTCAGGTGCCAAATGATACCAAATGTTCCTTACGCGGATATCCCATTGATGGGACAGAGCACAGTGCAGAATCTATATTTGTAAATGAAACTGTGACACATACAGTCGAAACAACCGAAACTTCTATTAAATGTGCAGAGAAGTGTACTACAAAACGTGTATTAAAGAGTCATAGTGTTACACATAAAGGTGCAAGTCCAACTACTTGCCCACAGTGTTCCAAAACGTTTACCTCTAAAGCTAATTTGAAGACCCACATATTTATTCATACAGGGGAAAGACCGTATACCTGCAGCTATTGTAGAAAGGCTTTTAGTCAGAAAGGTACATTGAAATGTCACTTGCTTACTCACACAGGGCAAAGATTGCATAGCTGCACCTATTGCGGAAAGGCTTTTAGTCAGAGAGGTACTTTGAAATGTCACTTGGTGACTCATACAGGGGAAAGTTCGTATACCTGCGCCTATTGTGGAAAAGCTTTTAGTACGAAAAGTACATTGAAATGTCACTTACTTACTCATACAGGGGAAAGGCCGCATACCTGCACTTATTGTGGAAAAGGTTTTAGTCAGAAAGGTACTTTGAAATGTCACTTGCTTACTCATACAAGGGAAAGATTGCATAGCTGCACCTATTGCGGAAAGGCTTTTAGTCAGAGAGGTACTTTGAAATGTCACTTGGTGACTCATACAGGGGAAAGTTCGTTTACCTGCACCTCTTGTGGAAAGGCTTTTAGTACGAAAAGTACATTGAAATGTCACATGCTTACTCATACAGGGGAAAGGCCGCATACCTGTACTTATTGTGGAAAAAGTTTTAGTCAGAAAGGTAATTTGAAATGTCACATGCTTACTCATACAGGGGAGAGATCGCATCCCTGCATCTATTGTGGAAAGGCTTTTAGTATGAAAAGTACATTGAAGTGTCACTTGCTTACTCATACAGGGGAAAGATCGCATACCTGCAATTATTGTGGAAGGGCTTTTAGTCAGAAATCTAATTTGAAATGTCACTTACTCACTCATACAGGGGAAAGACCGCATACCTGCACCTATTGTAAAAAGGCTTTTATTACGAACAGTAGATTGAAATGTCACTTGCTTACTCATACTGGGGAAAGACCACTAACCTGCACTTATTGTGGAAAGGCTTTTAGGCAGAAAGGTACTTTGAAATGTCACTTGGTTACTCATACAGGGGAAAAATCACACAGCTGCACTTATTGCGGAAAAGCTTTTAGTGAGAGAGGTAATTTGAAATGTCACTTGCTTACCCATACAGGGGAAAGATCGCATACCTGCACCTATTGTGAAAAGGCTTTTAGTACGAAAAGTACATTGAAATGTCACATGCTTACTCATACAGGGGAAAGGTCGCATGCCTGCAACTATTGTGGAAAGGCTTTTAGACAGAAAGGTGCTTTGAAATGTCACTTGGTTACTCATACAGGGGAAAGATCGCATACCTGCAACTATTGTGGAAAGAGTTTTAGTCATATAGGTACTTTGAAATGTCACTTGTTTACCCATACAGGGGAAAGATCGCATACATGCAGCTATTGTGGAAAAAATTTTAGTACGAAAAGTAGATTGAAATGTCACTTTCTTACTCATACAGGAGAAAGACCGCATACATGCACTTATTGTGGAAAAGGTTTTAGTCAGAAAGGTACTTTGAAATGTCACTTGCTTACTCATACAAGGGAAAGATTGCATAGCTGCACCTATTGCGGAAAGGCTTTTAGTCAGAGAGGTAATTTGAAGTGTCACTTGCTGACTCATACAGGTGAGAAACCGCATGCTTGCACTGTGTGTGAAAAGAAATTTTCTACAAAGTCTGATTTAAAGAAACACACTACTACTCATACACGCGCCAAACCACATGCTTGTCCTCATTGTGGCATTGCATTTCTTAGAAGATACGACTTAAAGAATCATATGTCTATTCATACTGGGGATAGGTCACTTACTTGAACCTATTGTGGAAAGGCTTTTAGTAGGAAAGGTACTTTAAAATGTTACTTGCTTTCTTCTTTAGGTGGAAGACAACATGCTTTGCAAAAAATTTTCTTAAGAATGTCTACTTTAAAGAAAAAAACTATTACTCATACAGTCGCAAAACCACATACTTGCAGTTATTGTGAAAAACGTTTACTGGAAAATATGATTTCAAGGATCACATCATTACTCATATAGGTGTACGTCCGTTTACTTTACGCAATGTGGCAAACGGATCTCAACGAAAACTCATTTGAAGACTCACATACTTACTCATAGGATTAAGAGCCACATTGCAACACATAATGGCACAAGGCCTTGATTCAGAAAGGTTGTTTATTGGTCCGAATGTGTGTGAAAGAGCATTTAGTGCAGTATGTTTTTCACTGTACAACGTGTTATAAATACTTATACAATTGAATGTCCATTAGTTGCACTATAAGCAGCAAAAGAATTTCAAACATAACTTGCTTAACCCATTAATGCCCAGAATTCCCCAGTGGTATTTTGAAAAGTTTCTTTTAACCTATTTGGTCTCAACAGTACTCTAAAATTGAAATTAAAATATTTAAAAAAAAAAAATATTTATTTTATCTTGTTTTTTAGACCGGCAACTTAAGTTGCCAAATGGCACATTCATATTCAAATAAGGGAACATTTTGGAAAGTTACAATTTTGAGGGAGAAAATACACTGCAAAAACATAACTATTTAAATCAAGTTAATCCTTCTTTTAATAACCTTCAATTCTTCCTTCTGGAGTCTTTGAAATCAATCCAGTTGAGTCTTTCTCCTGAAAACACATTGTAGCCAAAAACAGTGCTAACTTTACGTCAATACATCATACAAAGAAAATGCTACGACGCTATGACGAAACAGACTCCGAAGTAACTTCCTGGTTAAAACTTGCAACATCAATCCATGAATTTCTGCGCTATAATGAAAAATTGCCGTGGCAACTTAAGTTGCCATGGGGACACAATGTGTGAAATATCCAGATGTTCACTGATATAGGTGAAATCTAATCTAAGCCCTTTTTGTGGCATGCCTGTCAATTACAAAAGTAATTTAATAGTCTGCATTTTTATTCATACAGTAAAAATCTTACATTATCTTAGTTATTGCGGCAAGGCTATTATTCGAAAAGACACGTCGCTGTGCTTATTCTTAAAAGGCGATTGCTTGAAAAAGAAACTGAAATGTTCGCGTGCGTATTCATACAGGTGAATGATGACATGTTTAGACTATGTGTGGCAAAATGCTTATTTAATGGAACACCTTGCTCGCATGTGAAAGTCACCATTTTTTCAAGTTTAGCGAAGAAGTGACAGAGAAGTGATATAAAGGATATAAGTTTTTTTCATATAGGAGAGGATGAAGTAGTTGCGCACAATATTCCGAAGGTTTTACTACAAATGCCATCTTGTAATTTTGGTTTGAAATAACGGGCTGTAGCCCTTCAAAACTGTCCCCTTTCTTATAATTACTATCAGTTGTGAAAAATTTGTTTTTATTTCAAAATGTCGATGAAGAAAGAGAACGTCCCCAATAATGCACGGTAATTCAAGAGGACATTTTATCTTACTACACCCGGACTTACTTTATTGTATTATTAATCAAGTAATTGTGATGAACATTAGTAATCCGAAATCTACTATGTGTTACGTAAAGAATAATTTTGCTCGTTTGGATAGAAGAAACATATAACTTGTAAACCTGGGCGTCCTTTTACGCACCAATTGTTAAAAACTTTATCTACATAAGAGCAAAGAATATTTTGTTTTCAGTATACTAAGAAAACGCAGTTTCGAATGTAAAAAACATATTTTTAAATATTTTCTTTTAAAAATTTACTGTATAAATACTGAACACTGTAGTGTAATTCAGAAGGTTTGAAGTCTTACGTCTATTCGGACAGATCATATTCTAGGTTCCACTGTAAAAAAACATTTATTGCTAAAGGCGATTTGAGGAATGACACATTTATACATTCTAGTGAAAACTCACATCATAGCACTTACTGTGGGAAGATCTTTATTCATAAAGATACTTCGAAGAAACATATTTATTTGTACATAGATAGACATGTGTTCTCTTTGGCGAAGCG
This sequence comes from Thermobia domestica, assembly GCF_964235325.1. Taxonomy (NCBI): domain Eukaryota; kingdom Metazoa; phylum Arthropoda; class Insecta; order Zygentoma; family Lepismatidae; genus Thermobia; species Thermobia domestica. Next base: position 38,407,214 of record NC_137471.1, read on the forward strand.
TTCTGTACGACAGTTCGTTAAAAAAACTCACATCCCTACTAGTGCAGGCGAAAGGACGTTTCATTAATTATAGTATAGCGTTTATTACGAAATCTTCTAAATAATCTTGTGTTTCTTCATACTGGTTGACACCCAACTCGCTGCATTTATTGTTGCAAGACTTACTTGAAAATCTAGGATGTAGTTCACGTGGTTAATCGTAGAAACAGTTGAAAGCAATCATATTTCCACAAAGTGTGGCAAAATTTTTGATTGAAAAAGTAGTTTTAAAATATACATGCTTATTCATAAAGCTTAAAGAACAAACAGTTTCAGTCAATGTTTTATTTGAGGTGCCTACTAATAGAGCATATTCTTCACACGTCTATCCTAGTAATAGAAAAGAACACAATTAGGAATATATTGGAAAATAAAATCTTATTAACCATCTGAAATACAGCATATTTGTGGTCAACATGTAAAGGGATTCACTAGAGGGCACCCCTTAAAACTACGCATCGCAAGTCATACAAACGAAGGGTCAATCATTTGCAGTGACTGTGGCAGAGCCTTTTATCAGCAGAGATTTTTTAACGTCCTGAATGCTCATCCAGGAAAAAAGAATATTTCTTCGCTCAGTGCGGCAATGGTCTTAAGCACAATGGCCACTGCAAGCTCCATGTGCATAATAATAGACGACAGAAATTACATTCATGCACTGAGTATTAGAAAGATTTTAGCAACAGGAATTTTAAAAGTATCACATGTTTTACTTAAAGAGGAGATAGATCTCATTGGTGCGTCGAGTGATGCTAGGCTTTTGCCAGGAAGAGTACTTAAGCTCGTATATACTTACCTACACAGCAGAGGCAACATAAATTCGCTTAATGTGCCAAAGCATTTAAGATGAAACTTTACATCAAATCCCACCTTCTTACTCATACAGGAGTGAAATAACGTAATAGCACTGAACGTGGCAAAAGTTTTAAAACCAGGGGCCATTTGAGGTACCATATGCAAACTCATACCGGAAAGGTGGCATTTATTTTTTATTGAAGGAGGAAAATGTATAACTCAGAAAACTAGATTGTAGTACAATACGCTTACTCATAAATTGGAGAAACCGCATCGCTAGTATTTATGTGACAAAGCTTTTGAGCACAGGGGTCTTTTAAGGTCCAATATGCATAATCATACAGAGGACTCATGTACTTGCAATGAGTATGGAAAAGCTTTCCAGAAGAAACAATGTTTAAATTCCCATGGGTAGAGACGTAATATATTTGCTGATATAGGTGCGAAACGTTAAAAATACGTATTTGTTTTAGGAAATATCAAATTTTCGTTTCAGAACCAGAAGTCACATTTATATTTTCACGAGTTTTTGTGAAATTCGGCATTACACCCGGTTAATGCGAATAAAGACAAAAAGCGGAATTATTGTTAATAAATACTAAAAATAGCTTTTTCAATATTATTTATCTTAAAAATCGTTGTATTTACTCGAAAACGTGTACAACACTAAATTAGGTTCTTAAAATCCATAAACTAGGATGGCGTGATGTCTCTTTCTGGAATTTGAAGGGCTTTCTTCTGCGTCACTATGGGTCCTTATACTCATCTTGTTGTCAGAAAGACGAAAAACTTGCAAAATGAATTAGTTTCAACACAAACAGGAAAACTTGTGTCTGTTACTGTAGAGTAAATTTACAATGGTAGTGCTTCTAACGAGGCTAAAGTTAAAGTAAAGTTGAAAATTAGTGTGTCAAAAAATAAACGAACACGCAAATTGCATGCAGCTGCAAGTCCAATCATGAGACAATGCTTTCTACCATAAATAAGATCAAACTATTAAATCGAATGTAGAAAACCATTTATTTTATAAAGGTCTTGAGAAACCACTTTTAAGTTTTGGTGAGAAAGCACTTTGAATTGCACTACGTCAGGCAAGCATCTTTGGCCGAAAGAAAATTTTAATTGGAAATGGTTACTTATAAAAGTGTTAGCCACGTTTGCTCTGTGTATCAAAGTGGTTAGTGACAAAGGCACTTCACAAAAGCATATCAAACTGTACTGCTGAAAAATTTATTTTTGCATCAAGTGTAGTTAACTTTTACCAAGAGAAATAGTTTGAAGTCTTAAAAGTTTACTTATGTTGGCCAATAACCACACAGCAAAACGTTTCTATATATTTACAAAATGTTTCTAAAACGACATTTTCTTTCAGAAAATGTATCCTACTTCGCTTAAGGAAATACATTCAGTATCTTTTTGATAATATTTTCCAAATAATACTGAAAATATGCTCGCAATACACTCTGAAAACGTAGAAATATTTTATACACCGCAAAAAAGTTTCCAACAATTTTTTTATGTACGATTTTCAAACATTACTCAAAATGTGTTTGAAAAGTTTTATACAATGTTAACAGAATGGCTTTAAAATGTTTCCGAGAACCTAAATTCCAAAAAAGACACTATGACTCAGTAAAGATGAGCAAGTTAAATAAAAAATGAAAGAAGAAGAGTATTAAAAAATAATTTTTAATCCGATTCTCATTACTATGACCATACAAATCCATTTGCCATGTAGTGCAGATCCCTACCTCAACAAGACCGGAATCCCTTTCGAATAAAATAATCATGTAATTAAAATAGTCCATATCACTTATATATATCTAGCTTAGAAACACACATTAACAATATCTTAAATAAAATATATTTTACATAAACCTACCATAAATTACATGCTGAGACTGTTAAGAAAAATAATAATTGATAAATATGTAAACCGCTGAGTTTTTTTAAAGGTTTATTTCCCAAAAGGGGATAACAAAACAACAAAGAAAAAAATATAAAAACAATAAAATAAATTAATATTAAGTAAACGAAATAATCGTAATAATTATCCAATAAATAAATAAATAAATATATGCATTTACTAATTAAGAAGTCCATCCACAATGGGAATTCAAATTAGAAAGAAAAAATAAACATTTTGAAATAGCAGGATCACACATTCATCAAACAAAAACTGGTACCTAAGACTTACAAATTTACATCTGATTAAAACTTACAAGGCATGTTCAAATGAAAAGGACATTTCTACTGTGGCAGCAGTGTATTGAATCACAGAGAATACATATGATCTTAGTGCGGTGTGCAGATTGCAGGTGTAACGAGGAGCTTAGGACCTTCTTTACTCAGTAGGAGAAAGTTGTTTCACTGCATCCCACACAGCAATGAAATATTTTCAAAACGTTTCTAAAACGTACCATCATTTTCCTTCAGAAAATGTATCCTACTTCCCTTAAGGAAATATTTTCCATATGTTGTTGAAAACATTTTCTAAATAATACTGAAAATATTTTCGCAATATACTCAAAAACGTTGTAGAAATATTTTATACGCCGTTAGAAAAGTTTTCCAAAAAATGTTTTCTGTACCATTTCCACACATTACTGAAAATGTATTTGAAACGTTTTATACAATGTTAACGGAATGGTTTTTAAAATGTTTCGCATGGAATATTTTAAATTCATTTGCCAATAACACTGAAAATCATTTGTCTAAAATAAAGAAATTTTTTTCTAAATATTTTTACAATGTATTGGGTACTTAGTTGAAATGTTTTCTGAAGATTTCTAATCCATTTTTAACAAAAATTAATGTTCTGTAAAATAATAATTTTAAAATATTTTCCACTCATACCAAAAAATATTTTCTATACATGACAAAAAATATTTAGTGAATAATTTCCGTACATCACAGAAAATATTTACTGAACATTTTCTGTGCATGACAGAAAATATTTAGAGAATATTTTCTGTACATGACAAAATATTTAGAGAATATTTTCTGTACAAGACAGAAAATATTCAGAGAATATAAGGTAGACATATCAAAAACATTTTCAAATTATTTTCCTTGGTGTTTTGTAACAGTAAAAAATGTTTAGAAAATATTAAACTAGTTTCAGATATGAATTTGTGCTAAGAAAGAAAATATTTACGATTCATTTTTCAAATAGCAATTGATATGTTTTTGATTTGTTATTGTATTTAGTTTCAGAACGTACTTAAAATACTTTCTAACGAATTCTGGTTTTCACATAGAATATTTTAAATTCTTTCTGAATATTTTTTCGTCATTACCACGATAACACCTACAGTTTGAAATAGATTTCTTTCTTCAATACTGAACAGTTTTCCAACTCTTGTAAGTTAAAATATCTGGATTTCATTTGTACAAATTGATGGAGTGGTAGAAGTCTGTGTATGTTGGAACCGGTTTAGAACACACGGAAACTTCTATCATCACATAAATTTGTTGAAATAAATTGTAGTATTCTAACTTATAGGTTGAAGAAAGAAATGTATTTCGAACTGTCGGTGTTATGGTAGTAATGACGGAAAAATATTCAGAAAGAATTTAAAATATTTCTCTGCGAAAACCAGAAAATGATAGAAAATACTTTAAGTACGTTCTGAAACTACATACAATAACAAATCAATAACATATCAATTGCTATTTGAAAAATAAATCGTAAATATTTTCTTTGTTAGCACAAATTCGTCTGACACTAGTTTAATATTTTCTTAACCTTTGCTACTGCTACAAAACACCAAGAAAAGTAATTTGAAAATGTTTTTGATTTGTCTAACTTATATTCTCTGAATATTTTCTATCATGTACAGAAAATATTTTCTAAATATTTTGTCATGTACCCGGGATCCCTTAATATTACAAGGCGACACCACAGGGGGCACTGTGCAGTACAAGTGGAGAAAACTAAATTATCTCGGATACACATTCTATATCTATGCCAATATTCATTGAAAAATGATATGGAGGAACAATAACAATCGGAACAAATCACATGCATTTTGTGAAAAATATTCTTGATAGAACTAAAAAAAAATGCTATAGTACAGTTTCTTACAGAAGTATTAAAAATATACGAAACTTACAAACACGTGTATATAATGAGTTTTTCTTAAAAAGAATAAACTATAAAACGTGATCATATCACCATGAAACCATTTTATTGCACCATGAATCTTAACACAATGACGACGTGGACCACTCAGATGTCCACAGTCGAGGTGTCTTAATTGTGCTCTTTGTTGTATGTTTTACACAACACTAAAACAGCTATTGTAGTGCGTAGAATAAATGACAGAGCACAAGGAAGACATCCCAGTTATCAACATGTGAGTGGTTCATGTCGTCCTTGTGTTGAAAGTCATGATGAAATAACTCGAGTATAAAGAAATCAGGTCTACTAAGCTAAAGTACTTAATTACAAATGGAAAGAAAATGCAAGACTGGACTAAGATTTGAACCTGTAACTTCAACTTACCTTGTCGATGCATTAACCAGTAGGCTACTCACTGTTTCCGAATAGTCATTCATTCTACCACTCCTGAAGTCAGTGCTCAGGCAACCAGACCGCATTGACTATACCACAACTTTTGAAGTACTTGGGCAACCAGTGTCTATACTACAGAACCCCACTGGTGGTAAGATTTATACATGGTAAATGGGGAAAATAACTTATTTTATATCATGTAAATATTTAATGCGATATACAATCGATTATTTCTTTGAGTTATCGTATATAATAGAGAAATTATCCTTAAAATGATCAAAATTCCACCATCCTACATTACTTATAATTACATAAACCGAAAGCCAAATAAAGGAATGAACCTTTAAAAGACAATACATAAAATAAAATCCTGTAGATTTATTGAGAATAATTACAGTAATAATTTATTAAATTTTACATTAAGTATACATTTGTAGTACACAATATATTTAATGTGAATACATAAACAAAAAGTCTATATTAATTTAAGTCTACTAATTGCATACCATACATTATAATTGTTTGAAATGTATATACACCTCATCAGTGTATCAATTTTAACAAGTTTTATTTAACATAAAAAAACACTTACTTTGTAAGAAAAGTTTGAACAGAGTTGCACCTTACAAACTCTTCCCCACACCCTAGTATTGTTGTTCAGAAGATGACTGTACCAATCACCGAAAACCAAGCAGCAGAATCATGCGTTTACTTACGTCCCCCCTCCCCTCAACACACACAAAATACGTTAAACTATTTCTTGAAAAGTTCTCTGTCACCTTCATCTAAGAATGTATTTAGCGATACGAAATAGGTATATTATACATTACTTTAGAATCTGAAGTGTGATTTAACTGCCATAAATTAAAACTAAGCATAATATACCCGCAAATTAGCTTAAATGAGTACCATACACATCACACGAAACGAGCTACGCCAATAAAAATAAAATCACAGTCAATAAGAATTAATCAGATCTTCAGTCTATATTTTTAAATTGGTGTTATGTTGACGCTATGAACTTTGGGCTTCCTATACTAAATGCCTCTATGCCAAACTCTCTATATATAAAACGTTTTTCGTCGAATCTGCAAATTGAGCAAGCCGCGCGCTAATGATGGGAGGCTGATGATAGTGAGTCACAACACTTTCTTCCTTTTTTTGGGATTCATCCTTACTTACGGTCAAATTTGGTACCGTCTATGTAGTACCTGTGTGCGGCGTACCTTGAAATCATCTCGGTTGATAGCCTCCAAACACAGTGGACTCCTAAAATAAACCAATTGTTGTAAAATTACTATTTGTAGCATGTGTGACAAAATTTAAAAACGAAAGATATCTTAGAGTCAAGGTTAAGTCAAACGAAGCGTTTTATGCGGTTTTTTTTTTATCTTACCTCAGGCTATCCAAAATACTAAAACATTGTTTCCTATACTTTTGGAAGTTATATACTAAATATCTTAATAACTATCACTCAAATTTGGTACGCTGAATAAAGTTATAGTGTCAATATAGAATTGAAACTATGATCCAAACTTAAAATAATGATATTACAGAACACAATAAACTTAACTTAGGATGAAAAAGGAAACTGTAGATGCATGAGTATTACTGAGCGAAGGAAGGAAAGTAACTCAGCTGGGTTACGAGTTTGACAGAGTTCATACACAGAAATCGTTCGGTGGTTTATATTTCCTGCTTCGACTTAAAGAAGATTAGCTCGCTTTAAAAAGAGTTAAAAAGAAAAAAACTTTTAAAAGATTTAATTTATTCTGAATTTTTGTTCAGTATTTGTAAATAAATAATGTAGAAAACCGACACAGAGCTTGCCCGCTGGACTGCCATAAAGTAATAGAGATATAAACTTTTTTTAAAAAGTGCAGATTAAGCCTAGCTTAATATTTACATTTTTTTAACGATACCTACAGTATGGCGCTAAATTCGTCGTACAAAAGCAGAGGAGTGTTTCCTGGGAGTAAAACAAACAAAAAAGTTCCAATAAACTTAGGGCGAGAAGCCCATCGTTCACGTGTTATAGGCTGCCGAAAACATAAAAAAATCAATTCTAAAGGTCCATAGCTCCAAAACTATGGGACCTACCAAAGTCGGGTCAAAACTTCACTTAGGAATAATACGTGCTCTATCCAAAAATACATGTTTTAGAATCCTAAGTTACTCACGCAACAATTTTTATGGAGGTAGTTGGAGAGTACTTTATATCATAGGCCCGTAGTCAAACTCCGTCTATAAACATTGTTGTTGAAGCACCTCAGGATTTTGAAACACGCATTTTTGGATAGGGAAGTCTTGACCGGACCAAGGTAGGTCCCATAGTTTTGGAGCTATGAACCTTTAAAGTTCATTTTTTCATGATTTCAGCAGCCTATAACACATAAACGATGGAGTTTTCGCCCTATGTTTATTGTTTTTTTTTACTCTCAGGAATCACCCCTCTGCTTTTGTACACCGAATTTAGCGCCATACGGTATAAATTAATAAGGTAGAAGTATATGTGGTCCTTCTCACTATGCTCACTTATAGATATATCTTAAAGGCTAGTGATAAATAACACCAGCCCTCTGCTCCTATACCACCCTGTGATACCGGAGCAGGACGTTTGGGCGCGAGACGTTTGGACGCAAAGCCGTATATCTAAATAGGTTAATCTACTTAAATGGGTTATAATGTACTTCAAAAATAGAAACCGGATGATTACGTACTAAAAGCCTTAAAAATAGGCATTAATATCACTAAAACTCAAAAAAATAACTGCACAACCTAAAATTAAGAAGAATCCACATTTTCTTTAAAATGCCATGGCAAACAGTCACTGAAAGTCTCAGTTGCAACAAATGCTTAATTTAATTCTAATATATATATATATATATATATATTGTATAGTGCAGAGCAAAATGGGTCTAATTATTTTGTTTTTAGAATGATATATCCTAATTTCAGGAAAATCGGAGACAATGACCTGCAGAAATTTTTTTCAGCATGAATCTATATTGGGCTAAAATAAAATTTGCTGTAGGCATCCTACAACACCCCAAAGTAAACTTCTGTGAAGTTATCTTTACAATATCTCTAACGTAAAGGATATTCATAACTTCATACCAATTCATTACACTGCATTACTGCTTATTACTACGTATTTGCAACACAGATAATTGGAAAGGAAACAACAGTGAAATCTAATATACCTATTGAATAATTTGCTTTGTCTTATGTTACAATTACCATGACATTAACATTCCATGACGGAATTATGGGCCAAATCCAGCATTATTCTGCAATGTCAACAGTTTCAAAATTCTGTACGGCGAATTCTTTTATTAGCTTGAATATATTTTCTTCTTTCAGTTCAGTTGATTTTGAGTTTAACGTCCCGTGAACAGCGAGGCTATACAAAACGTGAACCTGCTGATTAACGTGGAATCCGAACGACGATGTGAGCTCTCGTCGGGAATTTTCTTCTTTTCTTGGGCGGATCGTCTTCTTGAAGCATTGTCTCGTGTCCTGCTTCTCTTTTTTCCTTCGAAATGCATCAAAAAAGCGCCAAATCAACCAATGTCGTTCCTTTAAGTTCGATATATTATAAAGAACAGAAGTTTGTTTATTTTGGGGTCACTGGCTGCCTACAGTAAATTCTATTTGACCCATTCTTCCTATTTAAATGTATAGTTAGTGTCTATTTCTATGAAAATTTATTAATATTATAGTGTCTCAACTTTCTATCAATACAATAGTCTCAACTATATGGTTTAATGGGCACATCGAATAATAATAATAAAACATTCAATAAATACTCACTTCCTGAACTACCCAATACATAGCATAAAGAACAGCTATGTTCATTCCAAAACCAGCTCGTAATCATTTTTTCTGATCTCTCGGAACAGGTCAGTACTTAATAAACATTTCTTACGTTTTGTACCATGTGTTTTAATAATCTATTATAGAAAAAGAAAATGCAAAAAATTAAAATATGTACAGTATTTTACAAATTTTGTCACATCTTTATTGTAACTAAAAATTAATGAGAAACGTACATTGTTTTTAACTTAAATTAGATATCTGAGTTCCAATTGAGGCAAAAATAAATAAATAAATAATAAAATTGTACCATCGCCATCTCAGATATTGTTCAAACTTTTTTTTAATAGGAACTAGACATGTTTTTAAGGTCCCCCTTTTTTTTGTTTTTTTTTTTGTCGAAAAAAAATCCCACCAAGTAATGGGCCATCAAGGACTGGGAGTACAATTCATGAATTGTAGAAAACATGGAAAATGGTCAAATTTGGAGCCTCACAATTCAGCAATGGAGACATGTAGAGTTATAATTCTTGTTGTGGTATGCACATAGGGATATGAATAAACTATATTTTATTATAGTTTGGTTTGCGCATGCGTATCTTTAAGTACATAAATTAACAAATGAACGTAAGTTTATGTGAAAAGTCGAAGTTTATGCTTTTTTTCGAGCACTTCCGGTTCGAATTTTAAATTCTGTTTTCACGGTTGGTAAGACATAGTTACCCGGTTCCCCTCCCCCCCCAAAAAAAGTATCGCTTCTGTGTGCAACCGTTTTATCGCAAAAAATTCGAGAAATCGTCAAATTTTCAAAAATCGTCATTTTCTCGAAAACATCAAAATTTCAAATTCTTAAATTTTGCCAGATGGTTCAACTGTACATGAATAATAAACACACCAAATAGCATTCTCGACCAATGCTTCATGAATGAACTACAGCCTTTTTAAGTTAGCGAACTTTCGTTAACTTTGAAGTCACAGTTTGAAACAATGAAAGTGATAAAAATGCTACCGCAAAGCACCGTGTAAAATTTCAAGATAAAAATTCTATTTTACTGAATGTGGACTTCGCTTAAATTGGACTGTTATTCTGCAAAGGGAAGTTCAGAGTGATCACTGGAGAAACGAGCAAATCTCCTTCTTTACGGGAGTGATATATTATTATGAAACAACTGACAGTTTTGCCGTAATAAGCGATGACAAAACACACGATTCGGCTCGTACTCATAGCCATGAATAAGATTCTAAAAATACTCGAAGAAAAGCGAAAATATGCGTTATAGAAAAAGGTTCGAGTACGTGAAAATAAGAGTCTACAATTTTATAAACCGTTTCAGTGATTTCTGATAATGCTGCATTCCACTTTAAAAATTGCTTTCAGATGTCCAAGACGCAGACAGGTCCGATAAAGCAGTGGCTTTTCAGTGAAACCGGCCGTGGTAAGGGTCTCTGCGACGTATTGGGGAGAGGGGGGATAAGAATGTGGCAACATGGGAAAACGAAAAACAGATTCACAGTATTAAACCAGCAGAAAAATTCAAGAATATAGTGCAAGTACCAACTCCGGGTGTTACTCTCGTCTTGTTGCCAAAAACCGAATTCGACAATTAAAAAAAAAAAAGTGGGAAAGTGTGCGACCGGTAACTGGTATTTACCGAAGTCATCTTTGGCTTTTATGGCAGTAACGGGTCACCATGGACTAACTTCATGCTTTCCCAAAAATCGAGCTTCTGCAATTCAAAGTGTAGATTTAAGAAATTTGCAAAAATTAACTTTTGTTACATACATATATAATAACCAGTGATGGATAGCAGAAATATTATCAATAAATCAAATATTACATGAAATTGCAGTGTTCTTTGTGTTTCCAGGAGGCGCGGTGGCTCAGCGGTAGAGCGTTCACCTCCGGTGCTTGGGGTCCTTGGTTCGATCCCAGCTCGCGTCGTGTGGACTTTTTGGTGGACAAACACCGTGCTGGTGGGTTTTTCGGGGTTCTCCCGTTTCCTCACACTTTCTTCATTCCACCATTTCACTCATTTCTCATAATCACTGTCTCCTTTAGCCTAACCGGCATAAACGTAAGACGTAAAACTCCCAAAATTTCATTTCATTATTTTTTCTTTGTTTCCACATGGACCTTCAACAGGGTACAGGTTTCCAGAAGAGAATAAGAGAAGAGAATATAAGTGTTTTGTGACTATCGACAACGTGCTACGAGTTGTGAGTGCACCTACACCTATTGGAGCATCTGCCATGGTTACATGCTGTTAGCGAAGAAGACACTAAGTAAGCAAATAATTACTTCAGAGTGGAAAAAATCAGTGAAACTTTGTTTCGTAATCGTAATTTACACCTCAGGTTACATCGGTTTAAGAAAACGGAGTAGGGGGAGGCTCATCTTATTATTTGAGAGAGCCTTTTTGATCAAAATAATAAAAAGGAGCCAGGAAAATCCTTTGTTCTTTATTTAATGAGGAGGGCGCGGTCGCTCAGTGGTAGAGCGCTCACCTCTGGTGCCTGGGGTCCCGGGTTCGATCCCAGCCCCCGCCAAGTGAGCTTTGTGGTGGACAAACACCGTGCTCGTAGGTTTTCTCGGGGTTCTCCCGTTTCCTCCCACTTTCTTCATTCGACCATTTCACTCATCCCTCATAATCACCGTCTCCTTTAGCCTAACCGGCATAACCGTGGGACGTAAAACTCAAAGATTTCATTTCATTTTTTTTATTTAATGAATGTGAACCACAAACATCATCAAATTGTTGCACTTTCATTGTTTTCAGTGTTGCCAACGGTGATATTGAAGTTAATGAAACTTCGCTAACTTCAAGAGGCTGTAGTTCATTCATGAAGCATTGGTCGACAATGCTATTTGGGGTGTTTATTATTCATGTAAAGTTGAACAATTTGACAACATTTCAGGATTTTAAATTATGGTGATTTCGAGAAAGGTGATTTTTGAAAATTTGACGGTTTCTCGAATTTTTTTGCGACAAAACGGTTGCACACACAAGCAATACAATTTTTTTTTCGAGAAGCGCGTAACTAGGTCTTACCAACCGTAAAATAGAATTTTAAAATTCGAACCGGAAGTGCTCGACGCAAACTTCGACTTTAGAGATAAACTTACGTTCATTTGTTAATTTATGTACCAAAAGATACGCATGCGCAAACCAAACTATAATAAAATATATTTTATTTATATCCCTATGTACACTCATGTCCAAAATGATTGTCGCATATCTATAACTGTCTTCTTGTAAGAATATAATTTGATAATGATTTTGCAGGGTACTATTGATACTGATACTACATGTATAATCGGGAAATGTATATTCGTAATAAATTTCAGAAGAAAAGAATTACAAACACGAAAATTAGAATGAGTAAAACAAAATGTTGCTAAATGGACAAGAAAGTTTTATTTTCGTTTTATTGTTCTTATTTACTGCTCTTTTGACATGAAATTTGCCACATTCATCGTCTTTCCCGATTATACACATACTAACATTATAAGAAATACCGGACGAATTCGTTATCAAATTCCTACAACATATTTATAGACATGCGACAATAATTTTTGTCATAAGTGTACATACCACAACAAGAATTATAACTATCTGTCTCCATAGCTGAATGGTGAGGCTACGAAGTTTACCATTTTCCACGTCCTCTAAAATTCGTAAATTGTACTTCCCGTTTTGATGGCCCATTACTTGGCGGGAAAATCTTTTCCGACAACAAAAAATACGGGTCATTTAAAAAACATGTCTAGTTGCTATAAAAAAAAGTTTCAACAATATCTGAGATGGTGATGGTACTTTTTTTTGGCTGAGTTGAAATGGAAGGCGCAAACCATTATTTATGTTATTTATATGTTGATTCATTTTGCAATAGCAATCTACATGTAACTATATATCGGAACCTTATATCTATTATAATATTTATCATAGGTAGAAATACGTAATGCATAGTACTCCGTAAGGAAGCTATTATGAACTCAAGGCATTATGTAAAGTGATGATGCAGAATCACAGGAGTGAAGTAAAGCTCTATTAGATGTAAGGCATAGTTGTATGGGATATAAAATTTTTACACTACCCTCGGTTACGTGCATATCCACCGTCGCTGATATGCCCGCTCCATACGGAAGCACACCAAGCTCATCCTGCTACGCCCTTGTGCTCATTCTGTTAATAATATTCGTGCTTTTCAGTGGCTATCTAGCACTGGTTGGTTCGTATTTTTCGCACTGTCGTTCTATCATTGCTTTCTTTTCATGGTAATCTTTACTTTCAATTTTCAATACATATATATTTGCGCCTGATTTACATAAGAGTTGTACTTTTGCACTTCTGAAGCACAGAGTTAAGTTCTTCTAAAGGAGAATATACTTTCGGAAAGAAGAACAAGTTACAAATACAAAACATACCTAAAATATAAAAACTTACTCTTTTCTTTATCATAGCTCTATTGTATTCTAGATTCCTCGCCCAACTAAATGAGGATTTCACTTACGAAGTATCAATAACACTAAAACTGTATTCTGTAACCATAGCCGCCCGCTGCAGGGAGCACTTGCTTTAACAATGGATTTTCCTAATTAGTATTAAAATATGCTAAATTTTTTTATTCACACACAACAGTTAGTGAAGTTAGCAGTGAGTTGTAATAATTGTTTTTTACATTAAATATTATGTGGTACTAGGTATTTGTATCCGCGTCTTTGCTTATATGTCGGTCATTTTGCCCACTCCCCCCTGTAAAAAATCCTGTGGGAGTTACTATGTCTACATTTCTCTTTAAAATTCGCTTATATACTACATATACATCTATATAGCAACTAATTTTCAATAAAGATGAATATATTTATGATTACGCCAATTACACGATTAAATTAATCGAGAGCCGTAATTAGTATACACTACTTTAATTGGTTAGTGCATCGCATACACGACAATGACAACTAGCATACCTGAGGATGTTTCATACTGTGACCAGAAAAATTTACATCGAAATATCCCATACTGCAGCTAATTTAATATTATATAAGAATTTCGATACTCGAAAAGAAAGATCAAATGAGACGTGTTAATTTATCCTGAATAACTGAGTCCTGCAACCAAGGAAGAGGGGTTAAAATAACTAATTGTCTATAACAGCCCAAGTACCGGCAATAATTAAGTGCAATGAGCAATTACAAAGACGAGACGGTTATTTTTACCGCAAAACTGTACAGCTGTTATTCCTTTTGCTTAATGTAACAAAGTAAGTTGGTTAACACCTTTTGACAATTTTCTTGGTAACTAAAGGTCAGAAGGTATAGCGTCATTGGCTTCCCGCACTTGGACCTGCTCGTCACTGGGGGTGTGGTAAGAGGATAGCAAATCACCAGCCACCATTCACTGCGCTCAGCGAGCCACGAGTAACCAAGCTGGCAACTCCCCATAAACGTCACTACAACTTTTCACGGGAAAGCAACGACGTTATACCTTCCGTACTATAGTATCCAGGAAAAGGCAAAGTGTAGTATCACTGAGTACTACTCGGTTACTATTCCGCTACACGACTTCTAGCGTAGTTTTAACCGAAATTCGACCATCAGCAGCTAAGTTATCATTTAATTCTTACTCTGCACACGAAAAGAAAAAAAAAAGTTCATATGGACCCGTGGTCAAACGTCTATAGTTACAGGCTGCCGAAAACGTGCGAAAAGGAAATTTAGAGGTCCAGAGTTCTACTACTGTGAGACCGATCCCAGTCGAATCAACACATTACTTAAGAGCTAGTACGTGCCCTATCTAAATATTCGTATTTCAGAATCTTGCGGCACTTACACATTAATTTTTATAGAGCCAGTTGAGGAATACTCAGAAAAGTTGAAGTGCTCATAAATTGTCCATTGATACGCAAGCACCGCAGAATTCTGAAAAATGGGTATTTGAATAGGGCACATACTAGTTCTTAAGTGATGTCTTCCTTGACTGCGCACGGTCCCACACTGAAGCTATAGATTTTTAAAGTTTATTTTCTTATGTCTTCGACAGTCTATAGCTTCGAAAGTATGGACTTTTTACCACAGGTCCATATGAACTATTACTTTGCTCTGATGTGACAAATCACCTCTGTAGGTATGATGCTTTAAATTTTTTTACACCCTATATATATACCAGGGTTGGCTGGTTTAAACCAAGGTGGTTTAAACCAGCTGGTTTTTTCAAAAAAACAACTGGTTTAAACCAAAAAACGAAAAATGTTCGTAAAAGTGTAAGTGTTTGTAAAATCTTGATGAACACACATTTGTGGGTTATCACGTTTCACTCCCATATATTATTCGTGTTATATTCAGACCTGAATTCCCCATTCATTACTCAAAAAGATTATACTACAAAAGCAACTTTTTTTTTTTTTAAGTTTATAAATGTTTGTGATTTTTTTGTAGTTGTTATTATTGTTATGTAATTGCAATCAAAGAAAAATTCTAAATATTGTTTCGTTTCAATGTTTACTATTGATAAAATTCTTCGAAATGCCGTACTTTGTGTGTGTGTGTGTGGGGGGGGGTCATACAGACCCCACGAGAGGCATTTAGTGAAATGAGAACTATTTTTGGTATCTATTTATATATAAATGAGTCTGAGCCAAAGTGGACTCAAATAATTCGTATTTTTATTCACTTTTCTTACTGATATGCAAATTAAGTCGTTGTATTTCTTTAATTTGGACCAATAAAAGTCATCGTCAACTAACTTGAACTAAGTTAGTTCTGTACTCCGTAGTACTTAGAAATTGTCCATATGTAATTCTCTATAATAGTTTTACTTGTGCAACTGTTTATCTTTTTGCTCTTCCGAAATTACTCTTGACAATTATATCAAGAAGCATGTAAAGATCAGTTCAACGTATTTTTATCAGGATTCCTTCGTGAGTGAGTCGGCAGACGTATCGCATTTGTGGCCAATTAGTCCTGGTTCCGAGTTCAAATGGAGGACAATTTCTCTCGGATGTATTCGAGAAGCGGTTTTTATTCCGCTTTAAGTTTATGCGACCCCTTCCAGCATAACCCGGTTGTTGCATAATAACATCAAGATGAAACAAACTTATTTCTGTCCATATATGATATGAATATATAGAGCAAATTATTTAAACCAAACAAACCTGGTTTAAACCAAAAAACCGGTTTTTTTTTTCAATAAAAACCATGGTTTTTGCCAACCCTGATATATACTAATATAAAGAAACGTGGAGAAAGTTATATTGTTTACTGTAACGGTTAGTGAGATAACCAAGAAGGCAGCAATCTTCTAGAACACAGGAACGTTTTCCCATTTAGCTGTAATAAAAACAGAAAACAACGTGCCCTGCGGGGCACTAACCCGTCTCCACTCGCTAACGCTCATTCGGCATTATTATGTGAATTAAATGTAAAACTTTGGTAAAGAAAGAAACCAATTATTACACTTTTAGCCAAAGCTCACGCTCACGCCTCAAGCTGCGGCTCACGCTCATCACGTTGTTCATCACAAACTCGCACAGCCTAGGATCGAACTAGGGATGCTGATGAAAGAATTGGTGAAAAGAAAATGTGGAGGGAAAAAGAAAACTCACGCTCATCACGTTGTCCATCATAAACTCACACAGCCTAGGATCGAACAAGGGATATTGATGAAGGAATCGGTGAAAAGAAAATGTGAAGGGAAAAAGAAAACTCACGCTCATCAGGTTGTCCATCATAAACTCACACAGCCTAGGATCGAACTAGGGATATTGATGAAAGAATTGGTGAAAAGAAAACTCACGCTCATCAGGTTGTCCATCATAAACTCACATACTCTAGGATCGAACTAGGGATACTGATGAAAGAATTGGTGAAAAGAATCTGTGAAGGGGAAAAGAAAATTCACGCTTATCACGTTGTCCATCATGAACTCACATACTCTAGGATCGAACTAGGTGCATTGAGAGATCTACTATTTAATACCGTGCCTACAGTCCCTCCACCCCCGAATTTCACACTCAGTTGAATAAACTGTGTCTGTGTAACGTAATTAACTGGCAACTTAAACTTGTTCTAATACAAAAAGAAGAAATGAATATCGTAATCTGAAAATACATAGTACTGCCCGCTGATCTAGTTACTAGTGTGTGTGCATTTCGGGCACGTAGTCTCACGTTCGATTCCCTGCGGGAGAGTACAAAATGTAATTTCTTAATTATTTAAGTTCATTGTTCATCCATCTTGTTTAGCATAAAGAGTATAACTATGGAACGTTATCTGAACATACATAGTTCACTCACCTTTTCTTTATTATGATCCCTTTCTATTTTTAGAGCTTGTCTTTCTTGCTTCAGCTTACATTCCATTTCTTCTTTCGACGTCTTAAGATCCCTAATGTTGCATTCCAGCACTTTGTTCCTGGCATGACAACTAGCTAGTTCCATTTCCGCTGTTTCTAACCTTTCAGCTAAAACTGAAAATATAATAATAAAAATAAATATTATCATTTTCCTAAATTTGCTTTATGTATAAATATGTAAGAATTCTCAAGGAAGTATTGTGACCTGCTTACCCAACGCACCAGAAGTAAGCATTCTAGAAATGAACCACCGTGATCCCCACGTCTTCTTTAGACTACATGGCATAAGCGTTAAGATATAAAACAAACGTTTCATTTGAAGTTTTACAACCACAAGCAATAGGATTATTTCCGCCAGTTGAAGAAAGACACACGCCGCGTTTTCATTTTAACTTTTACGATAATTAACATAGAACAAACGAAAAACAAATAAACAAATGCCGATCGAGTCGAATTGTAGAAGATTCGCTACGCTCGTTTCTATAATTAACAACTAAAACCACGATGCGTAACTAGATCAAACACAACAATAATTTGTCATCACTTATGGAAATTCCCTTTCTTGTATACAGTATATATATATATTTAAAAAAATAAAAAGAACAGCCCGTTCTGCATTGTTACTACGCCTATATCTGTATTTTGACTTGTTAATTTTATTCAGCATAATATCAGAACTCAAAGTGAAAGACAATATACGCCAGATAACAAGTAAAAGTATAAAGTACTGTCCTAGCTCCACATACTCAAATTCATTACATTTCAAATCTTTGATCAGTAAATTCAGTCTCAGCAACTAAAGTATTTCTTACGGGAAGAGTTATATTACTGGGCGAAAGACACTTTAGGAAGGCTTACTTGTTACGGGTGTAAATACGCGTTCGAAGGAATGCCATTGAAACGGTTGTGATATAAACACCAACCAACATGGGTATGTGGTTGCCATTAAAAACTACAAATGCTACATAACCGAGTCAGGACAGGAGCGCAACAAGGAATGGGGCAGCGTGAAGTTGCGTCCGTAAGGAATAAGTGCGTCAGCGAGGGTGCGTATGCGCGTAAGCTAATGATTACGTAAAGACTAAAATCATCATATATTGTTATTAATTACCAAGGTTGGCCAAAACCTTGGTTTTTATTGAAAAAACTTTTTTTGGGGGGAGGTTAAACTTTTTTTTTGTTTTAACCAGTTTTTTGGTTTAAATAATTTACTCTATGTATTCATATTAAATATGGACAGAAATTAGTTTGTTTTCCCTTGGTGTTATTATGCAACAACAAGGTTATGCTGGAAGGGGTCACAAGTTTAAACCGGAATCCAAACCGCTTCTCGACTTACATCCAAGAGAAATTGTTCATTTGGACACGATCCGGGACTAATTGGTCACAAATGCGTTTGCCGACTCACTCACGAAGGACTTCTGATAAAAATACGTTGTACTGATCTTTACATGGTCCTACTTGTTAATATAATTGTCAAGAGTAATTTCAGAAGGACAAAAAGACAAGCAGTTACACAAGTAAAAACATTATACAGTATTATATATAAATCAGGAAACTCCCACCTTAGCCATTAGGAAAATCCTGTTATTACTTTACATGTATCTGTATGTAAAATTTTAAGGTCAACGGATCATAATCACTACGCTAAAATTGAGGTATTAAATTACAAATTTGGTATGTATATATCATTCAATAAAATTAAAACCAAGTCAAATCCAAGCTGATGTTGGAAGCTACGTAGGCACGTGATAAATTTGGCAATTTCTATCAATATATTTAAGCAACCTTGGCTTCTTTATAAAACAACAGGCATTCATTCAAGTAGAAATATATCATTTGGTTTCATTTCGTATGTTTAGGCTTAACATCCTTATGAAATACCAAGTTTATCACGGAGAAGACTTCTGCTTAGAGGGACACCTCGAATCGCTACTTGGTTTACACTTGAAAGATGGGTTGTGGTTCGACCGAGAATTAAACACGGGACCCCTTGATTAAAGGGTGGAAAGTAGATAAATGTAATGCGGATGGTTTGATATGTGGAAACGTCACCATGAAGTTCACACGATTTAAAGCATTTTTCGTTTTTTTTTTTTTTTGGTTTAAACCATTTGGTTTTTTTGAAAAAAACAGCTGGTTTAAACCAGCCAACCCTGTTAATTACACACTGCTCTCCTAAAATAAAATAGTACTCCTTTTGTAAATTTTGCAAATCTATACGGACCTAAAATAGTACATTCCCACGTAAATGTAAACTAAAACAAATACATTACAATACAAATTAAAATCAAGTTGTATAACTTCTACTGTTACAAAAAATACACCGCTCGTTCTGCCATAAATTACTACAGCGCTCATCCCGGAAAGTTAAAATTTGACTCTGTTCAAGAATGTATATAAGTAATCAAAATATAAGGAATGTGAATATGGATGAAATAATCAGATGAAAATCGTAATCTGACGTGTAAGTTTTTAAACGTAATTCAAAGTATACGCTTGTAAACTAAAACATACTGCACAAGGAAGCCTCCATGAACTCAAGTTATGAAGGCAATGTTCCAGTAAAAGACAACTTCTTAATTGCTTCTTATATGCGAGAATAAACCATTAAAATGTACAGGAGAAATATGTAAATCGTTCTATTTTTCAATATCACTCTTTACTCGTAGTCGCACCTACACTTTGCTGCCTCCTCTACCTTTGCCGTTCTGATTCAGACAGCACTAGTGCTTGCTAGTTCCCACATAGCACGGGTCATTTTGAACTGTAGCATGGTGTATATCCAAACTCTACGACACTATATTTATTCGCACAAAGCTAAAGCCTTCCTAGAAGGAATCTGCTTCGAGAAATGTAGCTCTTCACTTTGAAAATACTCTAAGCTAGTAAGCAGTGAATTTTCCGATTAAAGAAGTTAACATAAATATTGGCAATATCTGACCTAAAATAGAATAGCGCAGTATACGTTAATACATTACTGCTGCTGTATTCTGACAACTCATCTCCACTTTGGGTTAGTTTATCAACCTAAAAAAAAAAAAAAAAAAAAAAAAAAAAAAAAAATCTATGGAAGTTTACCAGATCTTTCAGTGTTAAGCAGATTTATTCTGTACATTACGATTAATTTTATTCTCGCCTTATGTAATTGACCCCACATTTTATTACCCAAGCCTGGCCCTTACAATCAGGAACCTCAAATTAGAACAGAAAAGACGGTGCAGTTTTACTATACGGATCCACACATTGTAAAATGTACAGAAAAATTTTGGAAAGTGTTTAATTTGCCCATTTTATGTTTAGAACAGAACCCAACAAATCCCTGGGGGGGGGAGCTTCTAACCTTTCTACTGCTCCTCCTACTACTGCATACACTATGGATACGGATAGTAAAACTGCACGGAATAGACTAATCTATAGTTTGCTTTCTCAGACTCATTGTACACTCATTTCAGTTTACATTAACTTTACACTCTATGCTCACAAGATACTTTATCGAAAATATCTCCAACGTCGATATCTACCTTCCTCTGCTGATGGTTCTTCCTTTTTTTTTCCGTAATTGTCTTTGGCCATCACTATCCCCTTTCCTTTTATTTAATAGGTCGAATGTGTCGTCAAAATTTAGCTTTGTGGCTATAGGTCTATTCGGAAAAGTATTTTCAGTACCTACATAGCTTCTGAATCGATCCATTAACTTCCCTATAGATCTCGTATCAGAAGTCGGAGAATACATGATTCCTTCTTTTAGATAACTTTTCGCTTCACACAACTTAACGTGATAGTATTTAAGCTTCATACATTATTTTGCTGTACTTTACTTCGCCGGATAATAATTGGTACAGTATAAATCCTGCATAACACTCAGAATAAAATTTTTAAAATTTGAAAAAATAGACACGCACGACACAGAAACATACGAAAATTCCAATTATGCCAGGCCGGCAAGGAACATTCCTTTATATTGTATCTCAATCTCCACTAATAATTAAATTCGTATTTCAGGATTAGTCCATGTTTCAACTGAAAATATCACAGCATACCTAAATAGCCCATTTTATGTCGTGAACAGAACTATACCAACCTCTGCGTGGCTTCTAAGCCGGCCAAATGAAACACTACTTTTGCGTTGCATTAACGCAAATCGGTATGAAAAGTGGCTCCAAGACAGAACGTCCTGTGGAGAGTCAATTTCAGTGATGTCTTAAGTTTAACTATAACGTGTGATGCTAATTTCTGTATTCAGAGACACGTTAATGAAGCAAGCAACGTTTAATATCAAGAAACGCCAGCCACGACTTCCCCGCAGAGCTGTCCAAACATATTAAGAGGAAAGAGATAACTTCCATCTGAAAAATGGTAAGCACTGAACGCGACCGTCTGTACCGTAGCCACCATTATATGGTGGCTACATTGTACTGTCAAAATAACTTGTGTGTTTTTCACTGACCATCACACACGCACGGTTCGACGTTGTGAGCTTCGACTGAGTGTACTTCTGTGCTAGGTCTACAGCCGATTTTGAGTGCTCTTTAGTTTCGTTGTTCTCGCATTCTAGTGTATTTGACTTGTGTTCTCTTCCTTTTATTTACTACGTGTGTGGTGCATTAGTGCAAGGTTGTTTTTTTTAATTTTTTTTTTACTTTCGTCGCTGCCAAATATGGCAGCCTCCTCTGACGGACATGTGCTTCAATCAACTAAGATGGATACTTCATCATCTACTAATTCTACTTCTCATGTAACAACTGTGCCCTATGCACACACTACTAACAACAGTTATAAAAATCACCATCTAGGACCTTATGTCGTCCACGTGTCCTCCACGTCTGCCTTGGGCAAACAACATCCTATGAAGTTAGGTCGACTCTTATATAATAACAATCTTACAGATGTCACAGATATTCGCACTCTTGGCCCCCAGGGTTTAAAGGTCTTTTTTCGAACTGGCAAAGCAGACAACGATTTCCTACAACATCCTTTATTAGCGGCACATAATTGGCGTGCTTATATTCCGAATTACGCCGTTTCATGTCAGGGTATCTTACGAGGAGTCGATCCGTCCTTAACGGACGATGAACTCATCTCTGCGTTACGCAGTAGCGCTCCAATCTTACATGTTCGCCGTATGTTTCGTAAACGTTCTTCGTCTGATGTTTCTACAGTTCCCCCTACCTCTGACTCTTCTTTACCTCCAACCTCCGATTCTCCACCTTCTGTTACGGATTCTTCCATCCCCACCGGCACAATCGTAGTCACTTTTGATGCCAACACTCTCCCCTCCCATTGCAACCTTTTCTATTTTCACCTTTTCGTCGAAACATATATTCCGAGACTCAAGCAATGTACTAACTGCCTTTTTTATGGCCATTTTAAGCAGGCCTGTCGTGGTAAACAATCTTGTGTTAGGTGCGGCCTACCCGGCCACCCCTCTTCCTCTTGCTCTGCACCTCCCAAATGTAAGCACTGTGCTGGTGACCACGTGGCTACCTTCCCTCAGTGTCCTGAACGCCTTATACAAATTCAAATTAATAATCTGATGGCTACAGAACATCTATCCTACACCGATGCCAAACGACGCTATTTAACCACGACCCCTGCACAGCGCTCCTTAAAGGGAGATCCACTTCCCCATTCTACTTCGTCCTCTCTTGCCAATTCTAGCTTTACTCCGTCCTCTATCCCTACCTCCGCTTCCTTTTCATATTCAGCTGTTACTTCTCGGCCTTCCACTTCTCATTCTCCTTCCTCTCCTTCCGGTGTTAGAAAAAAGCGCTCTCTCAGTCCTCACTCTTCGCCTTCTTTTTCTGCCCGTCCCCCACCTCTTCCAACTGACCGATCCCCTTTAGCATTTTCTCCCCTTCCCAGCACTGTCACAGCTTTTCAGAAACCGTCAAATGCGGCAGATCCTATACCTTCTTTTTCCTCCGCTGTTTCGTCCATCCTTTCTATTTTAGAAAAATCGCAACATAAATTTTCTCCTCCCGACTATAAATCTTGCATCACCATACTCAAGCTATTACAATCACATTCACTATAAAATCATCTGGTTCCTGCTTTTCTACTCTTTTACAATGGAACATAAGGAGTTCTCGCAGTAAAATGTATGCCTTACATCACCTCATATCTCTATTCCATCCGTCTTTTCTCTTACTCCAAGAAACCTGGCTTACAGATTCCTACCGTTTTAACACCCCTTCCTACCATTGGCTTCATGATGTTCGCCCAGACGGTCGAGGGGGACTCTCTCTCGGCATTCATCATTCTTTACCTTACGTACTACACCCTCCTCCCATCCAATACCCAGAAGTTCAATGTCAAATGGTCACCGTTCACTCTCTCACCCTGGTTAACCTCTACATTCCTCCTCACGTTCACCTTCCTGATCATCTCTGGCTCTATCTTTTTAATTTCCTTACCCCTCCCTGGATTGTGGGTGGCGACGTAAATTGTAATCACCCGTTCTGGGGGGCTCCTTTTTCCAACCCCGCTGGCTCTGCCCTGTATCGTCTACTTCCCACCTTACCCTGTACTCTTCTGAATACTGATACTCCTACGCGTCTTCCCCGTACCCGTGAACTTCCTACCACACCTGATCTCACCTTTTGTTCTCCAGCTTACTCTAGCCACCTTACATGGACTGTTACTTCCGATCCCTATGGCAGTGATCACTTTCCCATCATTTTACATAACTCTACTTCTCCTTCCTTTTCATCCTCCTCCTCTATAGGTCGCCCATATTCTACTAACCTCGATTGGTCCCTTTATTCTTCCTGCTTTGCCCATTTCTCTCCCCCTCCCTCGTCTAGTGATCCTCTCCATCTTCACACTGCTTTTTGTTCTCGCCTTTCTCAAGCAGTATCACACTCCCACCCTGATCCGTCTCCCTCCATTCGTTCCTCTAATGTCCATTCTCCTTATCCTAAATGGTGGGCTAGGGAATGTCAACAATGGATTTTCCGACGGCGTCAAGCCCTTAAAACATACCTCGCCACTCGTTCCTATTCCAATTTCCTGGTATATCAACAAACCCAAGCCAGTACGACCCGTATTCTTCAACAAACCCGTCGTAATGCCTGGCGCCAATTTTGTTCCAACCTCCGTTATGGTTCCTCTTTATCCTCCATTTGGAAATTTTACCGGTCCCTTCGTAACAAGACATGTCGTCCTCCCTCTGGTGAATCTATTTCCTCTCCCTGGCTTCATCAATTCCATTCCCAGTTAGCACCATCCACATGTCTCTTCCCTCCTCTCTGGCTTTCACCTCTATATTCTCCAGAACCATCAACCCCTATCCATCTTCCTTTCACTATGTCTGAACTTTCTCTCATCTTATCCCGCCTACCCAACTCCTCATCTGGCAAAGACGGTATACATTACCGCCACCTACAACATCTTCCTCCACTGTACCAGAAGTTCCTACTCACCTTATATAATACTGTATGGTTTTCTGAACGAATTCCCCCTCAGTGGAAAGATTATGTCATTATCCCCATCCTCAAACCCACAAAACAACCAGGTATCGCTGAACATTATCGTCCTATTGCCCTCTCCTCATGTCTTTTAAAGGTCTTCGAACATCTCCTGAAACAACGCCTCCAATGGTTCTGTGAACACCACCTTTTATTTTACAAACAACAATATGGTTGTCGACTAGGTTCCAGTGTTTCAGACTGTCTGTCTGTTCTTATCTCTGATATTTGGCTTGCTTTTTCCCGTACCCAGTTTGTTTTTGCCGATTTATTGATCTTTCTCAGGCTTATGACTCTGTTCCCCTTTATGATCTCATAGATATACTTCGGCAACAAGGCATCCCTTCGAAATATCTCCGCATCATTTACAACCTTCTGGTCCAACGTATTTTGTATATTCGCCTCGGTTCCCAACTCTCTGAAGGTCGCACTACTTCCCAAGGTCTTCCTCAAGGTTCTGTATTATCTCCTCTTTTGTTCAATCTCTTTCTGGCCCCGATTCTTCGCCAAACCAGTAACACTGTCCGGGTTCTTTCCTATTGTGATGATTTAGCCTTCTATATTACTTCTCCCTCACCACAACTAGCTATACCTCAACTCATTTCAGCTCTCACCACTTTCTCCACCTGGTGTTCTACACATGGCTTACGAATAAACTGGAACAAAACTTCCTTTCTAGTCTTTACTCGCAAACGCTCTCCCGCCCGCTCTCCCCCTACCCTCCCTTACTTTCACCGGTATCACTCTTCCTCGCCGTCCTTCAGTTAAATACCTTGGAATCGTTTTAGACTCTTCTTTACGTTGGACCCCCCCATTATCATCTTCTACATCAAAAAACATCATCCTTCTTACGTTTAATTCGTTCTATTTCTACTTCTACTTGGTCTACAGATTTTCGTGTTCTCCTTCTGTTATATAAACAGGTTTACTTACCTATTTTAACGTATGGTGGTTTCTTTCTATCTCCATCTCCTTCTCGAGTCTTTCAAAAATTCCAATCCCTTCAATATACTACTCTCTGCCGTACTCTTAGTCTCCCTACCACCACTGCTGCCACTGCGCTTTATTCTGAGACCCGAGTTCCACCTTTAGCAATTCACTTGAAACACCTCTCCGACAAATTCTGTCTTCAACGTTTCCAATTTACACGATCCTCTCTCCTCCCTAAACTCACTCTGCTTCGACAACTTCATACAGGCCGCAAACGTTCTCCATATCTTGCATCTCTCCCTTTCATATACTCCAGTTATCTAGATCTCGCACCACATCTATTACACATCCAGCGCATGTATACTCTCCCTTGCTACTTGCATGACTATCCAGTTCTTTCCCAATCTTTTTCTATAATTTTTCCCCAATACCCTTCTACCCAACTTTTCCCTCCCGAAACTTACCAACATTGCTTTTTCTCATCCATTCCTCCTCTCCCTCAGGACACTGTTCATTTGTACTGCGATGGTTCTGGCCAGGGCGTGCATTTGGGATCAGCCTTCTACGATTCCTCTCTTCAACAATGTTTCAGCTTTCAACTGCCCCATTATGTCTCTACCTTTCTCACTGAAGCTTATGCCTTGTTTGCGACTCTTCTTCATTCACTTCAGCATCAGTATACATTTATCTGTATCGCCACTGATTCTAAATCTCTGCTCCAATCCTTACAATCTTCCCCTTGGACTTCAAAATCCTCCTGGATTCTTTATGAAATCCGTTTTCTTGTATACCGCCGGACTTCCCTCAACTATACTACTTGCCTTATTTGGTCCAAAGGCCATGTCAACATCCTCGGGAATTCTCTTGCCGA
This sequence comes from Thermobia domestica, assembly GCF_964235325.1. Classification (NCBI taxonomy): domain Eukaryota; kingdom Metazoa; phylum Arthropoda; class Insecta; order Zygentoma; family Lepismatidae; genus Thermobia; species Thermobia domestica. The sequence continues at coordinate 38,434,001 of NC_137471.1, forward strand.
TGCCGCAGCCCGTTTCGGAGCCCTGCATGGCACTCCCATAGATCTTTCAGTCTCGCCTATTGACCTTTTTCCACGACTTATTACACTTCATTATCAACGCTGGACTGCTTATAATGCCTCCTGTACAAAAGGCACGTTGGTACTGGCACCATCCTTGCTCTCTCCGCTCTCCATCTTGGTTTATTCAACATCCTTTCTTTCCCTCCTACCTCCATTTTCTGCTCCGTAACAGACTTCACATTCTGTATACTCCCCAACGCTTATATCTTCTCCGAAAACGTACCACTCCACTTTGTAATTGTAGTCTCGACACTGGCTCTATCGATCATCTCATTTTCTCTTGCCCTCTCTATCAACAATATCGCATGCCATTTCTCTCTATTCTTCATAAATTTCACGGTTCTGGCCCTTTTAATGTAGATTCATTCATTTTCACCTTATCCCCACCTGTTCTTACTGCTTATTATCTTTATTTACAAAGAACTAAGTTATTCAGCATCTTATAAGCATCTCTAAAGATTCATCTCATTTCCTCATCTTTTTCTTTTCATCATACCGAATATAATTGCCGGGAGAGCGATCTTCGCTAAGGCAAGTAACAACCGCAGAAGAAGAAGAAGAAGAATCACACACGCACAAATATAACTATACATTCACACACACTCTTCTGTCATGAATTATTTGTGTAAACAAATGCCAACAACTAAAAGGTTTCTGAGGAATATTAACAAACTATTTAGAATAATTGTGTAACCCTGAAGTAAGTATATTAGAAAATTTAAGTTGCAAATTTGATATCTACAATAATACATGTTTTAAAAGCGTGCAAATGCAGCTACATACTAGTATGGTCACAACTCGCCTCATTGAGTTGAGTTGATTTTGAGTTTAATGTCCCTTTCAGCAGTGAGGCTATATGGTACGGGACCTACTGATTAACGTGGAATCCGACCACATGCGCTCCTGCCGGAACTCGTCTCATGTTGTTAATGTGAAAGAGAATATAGTTTCAATGTTTTATTACTCTATCCATGAAACTCGTCATGATAAATTAATTGGATTGACGGCTGACAGCGTTAATCTTTGTATTATTTTGTTTTTACATCGCTATATTGATCTTATGAACTTACATAAAATTAAATTAAAAATAAATAAAACTAACCATGGGTTGCATACATTTGAATATTATTTTGTAATAAAAAAATATTAATTATATTTCTCTAATTTCCACAAACACGCTTATTTGTATTCAGAAGTATTTTCAGTTACTTCACTAATCTTCCTAAGATTGATCACAAGTGACAACGAACGAAATGCATTTATTTCTCAAAGTGTACTTAGCAAATCTCATCAACTTTTTTAATCGGCTCCTTCTAACCTAGTCCCTTTGTGTGTTGTATGCTCTTTTCAGTTTACATGTTAAATTTATACATGTACTACCGAAAGACAAGGTAAAATAAATGTTTTACTCTTCTCCACTTTTGTATTTAAAAGCTCTTTCTTTGTTCGAGTATTCTTCGTGTAGGAATGTGTACAGTTCTTCAGTTGTATACAAGGTTAGAGACTGAGAATATAAGATAGTTAATCCATCATTTCCAATACGATCTTCTTCGCTTGGAAGACCGTATGGTGGTTTACCGGTACAGTGCTCACCTCTAGTGTGAGGCGGCCCTGGTTTGATCCCGACCACGCAAATTTGTGATGGACAATATACTTTCCGTCGTTTTCTAGGCTCTTTTCCATTTCCTAAAATATTCAAACTCCACCATTTCTTTCATAATAAGGGCATTTTGAACCCTGCGCACTACGCGTTCGCAGGAGGCGCTAGGTGAAGAGGGCGCCAAGCTGGAAAAAGATTTTTGTGTTTTAAATGTTAATATTTATACAGAGAATATGTGATGAGAAATTTTCCAAATAGGTTCATATAAATATTGTACAGACTAAGTTTGCAGAAGGGCTACTTGGCCCTGATCTTTTCGTCTTTTTTTCTTCAGTTCGTAGAGCCGATTAGTGAAATTTTAAAAAATCTTGTTTGGTTCGGATATAGTTAAGTGGTGAAAACATATGTATTAGTATGCATACTTATGTGTATCAGGATTTAATTTCTTGTATATATGGAATGCGATGTACATGTGTTGAAGTGAGTAGCGTAAATTTTAGTAGTAAGTGTGAGAGAATGTATGAAATATGTATCGATGGACAGTGTATTGTTGTTTGTTCATTTATCTTCGTTCAGTTATAATATGTACATTATTTCTTCTTAAAAAGAATAATTATGTATATTCTCCAACATATTTAAATTAGAAAAATGTTTCAGAAACAATTGCGATAAAATTCATTTTAGGTATAACAAGGAATATGTACTTTTATTGTAACAGAAGCATATATTATGAGAATAATGTAAAAGTATTTCTTTGATAAATAATAAAATACTATCAGCTAAAAGCACAAACTATATTTCATAAACATAATAGTAAACAGTTTCTATTCATATTCTATTCTAAACAGTAACAGGGAGGGGCTTCTCGAGCCCACTCGTTTGTATTTCTTAAAAAAAAAATCTGTCGTAAGTCTTGATGAAAATATTGAGAATTTTATTTGTTGTCTATTATTACTTCTTTGATAAATCCACATCATTAATGTGCATTTTTATTTAGTAACTTGTAAGTTAAAAATTATTTCAAAGTAGTGGGCTCATCGAACCCCCTCCTTGGACTTCCATGTGACATAATTTCTACAAGTATATTTCCTGAAAAACTTCGTCGTAAGTCTTGATTAAAATATTGAGAATTTTATTTGTTGTCTATTATTACTTTTTTGATAAATCCACATCCTTAATGTGCGGTATTATTTAGTAACTTGTAAATTATAAATTATTTCTAAGTACTGGGCTCATCGAACCCCCTCCTTGGACTTCCATGTGACATATTTTCTACAAGTATATTTCCTGAACCTAGATTTTTTTTGTTTGCATTTAACAAGGATTGTGTTCTTATGTTAGGAAACAACATATCAGCCACGAGTAAGTTCTGAATGCTTATTCTATATTCATTTCTTGTTTGATGGCATTATGTGAGTTATAGTATGTTATACTGTGGGTTCGAGGAGCCCCCGCTTGGACCTACTTGAAACAAAAATATTCTTGGACTTCCTAGGGTTAATTTACAGTAGAAGGTAACAAAAACATTTCCATACAAAATTAATAGGTGTTTTAAAAATATTTCTGGAAAATATTTCTCATATTACGAACGAATTTATTTTTAAAATATTCGAAACATTTTTAAAATTATATTTCATACGTTTTCTCGTAACAATAGAAAAGATTTCAAGTAACACGTTGGAAAACATTTGTAAAATCTATGGAATATATTTCCTATTATGTTTTTTATATCATGTATGTAAAACATTTTCAGTATTACTTTGAAAACATTTTCTCTCTCAACATTGAAAACATATTGCATTACATTCAACACAATAGTAGAATTTTTGAAAACTTTCCTTAGATTATTTTCCTTCTAACGTTCTAAAAATATACTTATTGTACTTCATAAAATGTTTTCCAAACATTTTTTAAAAATATTTCCGGTAAGTATTTGGGATATTTCTCAGATATAACAAGAAATATATTTTCTCCAGTAACGGAAGAGTATATTCTGAAAACAATGTAAAAATATTTCTATAATATATCAAAAAATGTTGTTCACTAAAAACACAAAATATTTTCCAAAATATAACGGAAAACCTCTTCTATTCATTTTTAATATGTTTACTTTTCCCTGTTTTAGAGTTTTATATTCAAAATCCGATAAAATATTCTGGAAATAAGACTAAAATATTGTAAGAAAATATTCCATTTAAGTTATAATAGAAGGTTACCAAAATACTTTTGTTAAAATTAAGTAAACCTTTTTAAAACATTTCTGAAAAATATTTCTTATATTACGAAAGAATTTATTTTTAAAATATTCTAAACGTTTTAAAAAATATATATTCAATATGTTTTCTTGTAAAAATAGAAAATATTGCAAATAACCTATTAGAAAACATTTTTCAAATATATGGAATATATTTCCTTTCCTATTTTCCCATATCATATATTGAAAACATTTTTATTATCATTTCGAAAATATTTTCCTTCTCAATAGTGAAAACATATTAGATTACATCCAATAAAATATTTCTGATACATTTTGTGAATATTTTCCTGGATATACTTTCCGGCTAGCATTCTCAAAATGCACTTTCGGTAATTTCTAAAATGTTTTCTAAACATTTTTGGGAAAATATTTTCCGGAAATATTCGGAATACATTAAGGAAACCAGCATGGAAATCTCCAGAGAAGGAAAACCTTTTGGAAACCAAGGAAAATATTTTCTTTTGGTTGAGAAAATATTCCTTGCTGTGTGGGATGGAGGGGTACCTCATAGATTCCTTGTGATCAGAACAAGGACCTGTAAACCAATATTGCAGATTTTATTAAAATAGTAAAATGTTTGATATTACAAACTGACACGAACAAATGAACGAAATAAAGATAACTATATGAGGAAATAATTCAGAAATGAATTCAAAGTATATGGACTGTCCACTCTTTTATTAAGGACTAATAAAATAATTATTGAGGAAGTAAAATATAATTATTGCTTTTTCGTGTGAAATGGGTAAATGGGTCTTTTTTAGAAAAAGTATATTGTTCTACCGTTTTAGAAAATTAATAATAATTAGAAAGACATTGGTATTATAGTAGCAAGATCTTGGAAAAAGCTACTATTTTATAATACACTCGTGTGATAATTTTCATTAGATTGGTTTCACGTTACCTTTCGACTAAATCAGAAAATCCGGGCGAGTTAATAGAAATATTACAACTCAGTCCAAAATAACAAAAACATAAGTTTAATTAAGTTCCGAAAACAGCAATTAGAATTAAACTTTAAAAAATTACTGGGCCGCGGTGGCTCAGTGGTAGAGCGTTCACCTCCGGTGCTTGGGGTCTCGGGTTCGAACCCTGCTCCCGCCAAGTGAACTTTGTTGTGGACAAACACTGTGTGCGTGGGCTTTCTCGGGGTTCTCCCGTTTCCTCCTACTTTCTTCATTCCACAATTTCATTCATCCTCACCATCTCCTTTAGCCTAACCGGCATAAGCGTGGGACATAAAAGTCAAAAATTTAATTTCATTTTCATTTTTTAAAAATTACAGAATTTAATGATAACATTTACCTTGTTTCCTACATCCAGTTCATATTAACCGCAATAATTATTCCTGTGTTCTACGAATTCCTAATTTCAAGCTATTCGACAATAAAAGAAAAGGTACAATAAACGGTAGCACCATTTCGGTTAATATTCGCAACACAATTTAAATCTAAATTCATATATTTCTAAAAAAAAATACTGCGATCTGACAATTGCAGTTTTGTTTAGATAAGAAGCCGTAAGTTCTTGCCAAGGACACAATCCTGCCATGAAGCCACTTCGCTAAATTATGAGAGAAAATGTTTAAATAATCTTTCATTAAAAACGCGATTTTCCCCATAATTGCGACTGCTAAGAAATTAAATACAGAGTATGAGAATTAAATCTGTCATATCAGTAGTTTGGAGTGGGGAAAAAGCTAACTTGTGAGCCAAAGCTTTAGGAATAACTCAAGTTATTGAGTTAAACTATGTCAAACATTGTCGACTTGTATAGCCATAATAGAAATACAAAAGACGTTTCGAAATAAAGAAAAATAACATATAACTTTATAAGCGGAGGCAAAAAAAAAAAACTTACCTTAAGTACAGTAAAGACGAATCATTTACCGCAGAGTGATCGTGGTTCAGTGATCAAGGATCCTGGTCAGTAATGTGGAGGTCCTCGGATCGGATTCACATCAGGGAAATCTTTTTTGTTCTTTATAGTTTCTGGTGGCGATTGATTGGCGATGATACGTTTTATTATCTTCAGATATTTTAATACTGGGATTTTTCAATACTTCAACTATCGAATATTTAGGAACAATAATATTAATAATAATAAGCTAATAATGATAATAATCATCTCGCAAAAGATTAAAAGTTAGGAGCTTTTTATCACTCAGATCATATCATTATAAGCAGAAACGTGACTTTTCGCAATAATATTTCGGTTTTGTTTAATGTTGCCAATGAGAAGAGGAATTTCTTATCTCGTTTCTGAAAACAAAACAAGCAAAATCGAGACGAGAATTAACATTTTACATTCGAGGCGGGACAAGACTAACTCAAATTATGGACTCGTTTTGGAGATGAGAATCGAAAGGATATCAAAAGTATCAAAAACATTTCTCGTTTTATTTAGATTCTCGAAATAGTGTATGTCAATTCTCTAACCCATTTATTCCCGCTGTTCCAAACAATGGAACATTATAATTTTTGTGTATTTCTATAATATAGAAATATATAAGTAGATGAGGTGTTTTTTATAAAACTTGTCTGGTACCACCTCGTAACTAGCGGTGCCTGGTATCACTTGATACCAAACAGTGTGCGCAGTATGAATATTTGCGGATCCCAAACGTTTCAAATATCCTCTGATCTGATTGGCCGATAAAGATACGATATCAAGAGTCATGATCTACATATAGCACAAAGTAAACCGGAATTGTTGTCGGCTCTGGGTTTGCTATTTTTAAAAATTTTTAAAACACTTCTTACGTTAAAATAAGATTAAAAATAATGTTCAAAAGTGATTTAATGATTATTTTTTAAAAATTTTTATTAAACTTCCTTCATTAAAATAAGTTTGCCCATGTAATATATACATCCACAGTAAATGTAGTAGTTATAACCACTCCGGGTGTCGGGTCGCTGTTCTGTCCTCCGTGGTCCTGCCAATAAGTATTCTCCTGAGACCAGAACTTACCTGGATAGGACGATGAAGGACCTCTCCAAGAAGGGGTTACAAATTGTTCCCAAATCGCTCGTCGGCCTGAATGATGATATGAGCATTAGGCGCTGAGAGGTACGGATGTCTCGTCCCGAAAGCCTCACGGACGATCAGACGGTTATCCAGACCATAACGCACACAAACATCATTCACACAAACAACGAAAACACACTGGATTAAATAACACGATACTTATTTATTAGAATACTATGATATAAAAAATAGCGAAGAGAAACGAACACAGCACAGAATATGTGTAATAATTTTCATCACTAACATCACACTTTGCTTTTTTAATGCAATGTAGCCCTTTTTATTACTTTTATATAGAAGATTACAATTCGTATTTCACTGCAAATGCTTCTCTCACACTGGACTAGCACTGGGGGAAAAGTTGCCGGGATAATTCCACGTAGAAATCCAGTTGCTGCGCCAAACAATCCTGAAGCGTAAAGATGAATCTTCAGTAAAATATGACAGTTTCCAAAGTGGAATGCTGATGTTGGAGGGCGCGTGTATAACTGACATGTACGCACAAGGTATAGGAACCTGAGACTTCACTAGTTGGGGGCTAGCCGTAAGAAAACATCCTTCGCCGGCTAATTGCTTGTGCCCTTAACACAGAATTATACTTAATTCCCGACGCAATGTGCGTGATTGCTGCACACAATACCGAAGTCAAACTCCCTGAGCACCAAAGCTCAAGGTACGAGCTGCAGTAGTCGACTGAAGAGTGTTGGCAGTTCATTTCAAAAACCACTAAGTTAAAGCACCTCTATCCACATACAAACAGAATACGAAAAATAATTTATGTTAATTTTAGTCCAATGGTCACAATGCACGAGACATAGCGATAACTCGGGCGTGTGAAAGTACAGATAATAAACTGCAAAAGGAATTTAGTTGGTGCCATCTGGTGCTCGAAAATCTGGTCATAGGGCCATTCCACGCGAAAGTGAGCCTGAACCCAAATTTTCGAAAACTGTCAAAACCAATGCATTTTTACGTATATATGAAGTAGGCCTAAATAGAACGAAATTTACTTTTTCAAAAAGAAAAACTTATTTATACTTAGAATTGACGTAAAATTTTAAGTCTGAGTCGTGAATTTGTAACATGTCAGCTGCGAGGATTCTTTTATTCTTGTTATCGGCAACAGTTTACGTATATTGTGCATGTTTGGCTAAAGTAACTTCGAGCTATTCAAGATGCTTCTTTTTGCTACAAGCTGCAGTTGAAAAAGTGTTTACAGGCTAAAAATTGTTTATAATATCATTAAAGATATAAACGTCAACTTGAGTGTCCTGCCCGTGACAGAAAACTACCAAAAGTTATTGTACTGAATTACTATTTATAAATTTGTGAATGTGGTTGGTACTTAATAGAAGTAACAATTTGCACGTGTACTTCACATTTACCAAATTTTAGACTAATGCTAACAATATATTTCGATTTATTTGAATTTGAAAACTTGTCCTGCCCGTGACAGTGGACATGCCACTGGTGGGATAGTTTGTGTACATTGGTTATTCATGATAGAAAATGATTCCATGTGTACTAAAATAAAGTTTTCTAAGCATGAGCATTATTTACTTAAATAGAGGATTATCTATTACTGTCAGTATGGTGTTTTAGCTTAAAATAAGTGTCATATAAATATTATCATTAGCGTTACCTTTCTGTTCGTTTTGAGGGAGCAGTAGATGGGATTGGAGTACGTACTAGATGGCCAGTATGGAACTTTGTGAAACAAAAGAAAGTAATTGTAGAATGTGCTGCTGATTTCGTAGCAGCTTTAAGCTCTTCGTTTCAAAATATATCTGTTTTACTACTATCATCAGCAGAAATTGAAAAAAAAAAGACGTTTTGAATAAAAGACTGGAAAATGCTCTTGTCAATTGAATGTCCCCAATCAAAATAGTTTTTCTTGCAATTTGGCAGCAAAAATTTGGTAGTTCGTCGAACTTTTAAATCAGAGCTTTATCCGTATAAAATCTTTAAATTTCTAACAGACTTTTATTCAGATTCTGAAAATGATGATTCTGAAAGCCATGAAGCTATCCTGAGCGACGACGTAGGATTGCATGTTAACAAGGCTTGTGTTAGACCAGCTGTTGAAGATATAACACAAGAAACATTTTTGGTGATGGAATTTTTCTCAAGTGGACAGAAAAAGAAAACATTGACATGCAACTATCGCACAAAGCCCAGTGGAAGAGGACGAAGAAGTCAAGGAAATTCGTATGAAGACCGTAAGCAATTGCGGTATATTTTTCAAGACTGATGAAGATGTGTTTTACGTGCATTTCGATCAAATAATGCCTTTGATACCAGCTGTGCTGTGCCCCGTGGGAGGAGGAGGGGCGAGCGGGGTGGCGGCCCCGGGCGTCAAAGTAAGGGGGCGCAAAATTCAGGAGAAATAATATATATATATAATGGAAGGAAAATAGTATTGAAAAGTGCTCAAAATCAAGGAAAAGCAGGGTTTATTTTTGAAAATTTTCTTATGCGTCGCGCCAACTATGATGACACTTTGCGGCTGGTCTGTCGACCTCACTCATATTTACGGGGGCGTCGTCGCGACGCGTCGTATACTCTCGCCCCGGGCGTAGATTTTCCACGGCACGGGCACTGGATACCAGTACCTATTTTATATACTGTTAGACAGTGTTTTGTACGAATTTCCCTACAAGGTGGATGTAAATGGGCAAATAAAACCATTTCCTAAAGTGTAGGTGGTGCGAAATAAGTGTACGACATCATATTATTTTTATGTGATAAAAGCGAGCCTCAAGTATAGTAAATATAATTATTTGTGTAAAATGCTATAACAGAACATCATAAATTGACTTATTTTCAATTTTATTTCATTTTTGAAATCATTCTTATTGAGACGTTGTGTGTTGATTCACACGGTGTCCTGCCCGTGACAACCGTGTGTCCTGCCCGTGACACAGTAAAGTTTAGTTTATTCATTAAATACATATTTGGCAAATTTCTCTTATGTGAAGTTTGTTAAAAAAATTCATCATTTCTACATTTCCGTTTAAATAAAAACATTTTGAGCTAAGAATTCACAGAGTTTTGTAACATTCACTTGGTGTGTCGAAAGTCACTTCTCTTTTTTGTCCCCACCCGTGACAGACGTTTAGGAATTAATATTTTCTACTCTAAACAGAAAAAAATACTGAAAACATCAGTTACATATACTCCTAACTCTGTACTGCTCATATATCATACAATTAGCAGAATTTATGTTGTACTTTTAGAAATATACAACTTTAAAGCATCAAAAATGTAGTGTAAATGTCCTGCCCGTGACGATGGAATGGCCCCATAGTATTTCCATAAATGATTAAAGAAAGCACTTAATTCAGTTCCAAATAACTGCAGAATATATACTGTGCATAATAATAAGTCAGGGAGAAACACTGAAAAGGTTCGTAGTTCACTGTAATGTTCTCACCAAAAAGCAATGTTTTAAATATATATATGAAAAAGCAATGAAAGACTTCTTTGTTCACTTGCGTGGGAGAGAAGCAATTCCCACCGAAGAAAGAATTTATTTGCGTCGCAAAATAAAGTATAAATCGAAAATAATAATCCCTGTCTTTACGAAATATACAGAGCGTCCATAAAAATATTTCTATATTCTGGTAGCTGTTATAGATTTGACGTCCGTAAAGGGAACGACCTGTCAGGTGCACACGTAAACAGGTTGAGAAGTCTTGGCCGTATAATGAGATATGAATAAAATTACAGTTTTCACCAAAAATTTGAAATCAGTTAGTCGGCAACACTTTGATATGATGTGAGACTTACGTGCATAAACAATGAATGGTTTTTCACCTGAAAGAGAGCTATATAAAATAGTTAAATAACTGGTTTTTCCTTCACTACAACATGATGAGATTCCTGCATGAGCAGGATCCAATACAAATGTTCCATGAAGTAATAAGATTATTTTGAACGATTGACGCAGTTGGGTTTCCTTATCTTCCATTTCTTCACATGTTGAACCAATGCTACCTTCCTGTGTTGAGTATCCTCCATGGTTCTCCAACGATGACTTGTTGAGGGGAGAAGGGGATTTTTTTAATACACTGGTGTGAGAAACGAGGTATGGTTAAAACACCTGTATGAGACAACTTCCTTTTTTACTGAAAGTGCGCAGAAAGCGTTTATAGGGCTATTTATTTTTTTAACATATAAATACTTTTCGTAAAATGTTTTAAGTGTTCCGTTTCGATCACTTTATTTTGTATAATATGACGTAAATATACGCACTCAATAACTATTCATAAAATTATTGACGTCATTAAGATGGAAACATCTCAATAAAAGTTAGTAAATGTTTTTTTTAAATATACTGATATCTGTATTTAAAATATTAGAATATGAATGAATATGCAAACAGCAAACATGTTAAAGGTATTAAAATATTAAAATTATTGTCAAAGTTTCAATATTACTATAATATATTTGAAAAATATGAAAATCATTGAAAAAGCAAAATGAATGAAAATGTAAACACATGATAAACTGATAATATACAAACAAAATAAGATTTTCACCTGTATGCCTTTTTTTAAATAGTGTCTTGTGTTGTTTAGCGAAAAAGAACGAAAAATCGTTTTCCAAGAATAAAAAAATAAACTTAACTGTAAGAAATTGACATTCATACTAATTCCAAGAAACAAGCATGATTCTGCATATCAAGACAAATATTGTGATTTCGTTGACGTGTATGAAGAAAATTCGGTACGCCATAAGATCAAAATGACACCTGCTCGCCATGTGAAATTCGAGACTTAATTCGATAATTCTCAATGTAACAAATGATTCATTCTGAAACAAAGTTATTATTAGCTTAGGCCTAGAATAATAGTTCTTATTCACTTCCGAAAACGTAAACATTGTAGCGTTACCAGAACATGTGGGTATTATTTGCAAGAAAACTTTTAATAAAGCGTTGAAAACTATACAGTGTTGATCCAAGTTTCTCAAAGGTCTGAATCAAGGAAGTTGACTCACTACTCCAAACATTCCTGAAAATAAACGGTCATTACGTCATGAATTGACCAAAACCATAGGTAGGTAAATGTGTAATACTACACGTACTTTCAAAATATGCAGTCGTTTCCTACGATGCAAAACTAGAAACGTGAAACGGCCTGGAACCATAGGCACTTACAAAATGTTTCTATACAAAACTGAAATGTAAACATTAATATTCAGTAAAATACGTGTATGTTCCCTGGAACATAGCGTACGTCTTCCACCTAGAAAAGCTGTGTAAACACAAATCAAAAATTCTCTCCTAGCATCGTAAAGATATGTCTCTATAAAACAAATACATGAGACCTATTAAAAGAAAAATATGAGATATAAACACGAAAATATAGTCAACGACATTACAACTTTCTGGTCGGCCTGAAACATCAAAATTAAATTCCCTACAAGACAGTTATGTCATTCCACAACAGTTAAACTTTCTTAGGCATCTTCGCTACAAAATGTTCATAATGGTCTTATTGACACATTAAAATTCAGTCATCGAGCATACGAAATAATGGACAAAGTAATTTTCATAAAAAAATTATGGCTTCATGCTGTTGGAAAGAAAGAAAATAAGTTTATTTTTCGGGATCTATATCGATATCTCTGAGACGGCTGAAACCTCATAAATAATGGGCCATGTCGATTTTTGAAGAAAATCATCCGTCATTGGTAGTATGGCTGAAACCTAAAGATTTGTATTCCAAAACCTTTGGCCATGTTGATTTCTGATGGAAATCCTCCATACTGTTTGTTATGGCTGATACCTGAAGACTCGTATTAAGAGACCTTCGGCCATATTGGTTTCTAAAAATCCTCTATAACGATAGCAATTTAACTAATTAATTCCAAATAGTTTTGGGACATATTTTGACTAAAATACAACTTTCTTAAAATTAGTAAAAAAGACATTACGCACATTAGCATACAAGTACACAAGATAGTTATGATCTATAAACATTAAAATATTCACTGAAATGCTATTAGCCAATAACATATACTGAAAAAATCCAACCTAAGACACACACGCTTAATTACGGGTTACTATAAAGGAAGAAAAGAAATAAAAAACTATATTTTACGATTGATGGCAAAAATACAGTTAGTTACGGAATATCAAATGGATTAGCCACATCCATTTTGCAAGAGATCTGCAATTCCAGGAAATATTGCCTCCTTGAAAAAATATATTTATCCTCATGAAATATACTACCGAAAGAAGTTTCCCTACAGTCGTTCAGTGGTCTACAGAAGACGAAAAGAACGTTAATCAGAAATTACAAGAAAATATAGTTACTAAATGTCCACATACATATTAATATGGGAGAAAAACGACCGTTCACCATCACATTATCTGTTCATATAGTTCCATTTAATAATAGAAAGATTACTGCTTTAGTTCGGAGAATGTACTATTCACATGATATTCCTGCAGACACTACTAGCCAACAAGGATATGCCTGTTTTCACTCGTTTAAGGCTTAACCTACTTGCCTTTCTAAACTTTTCTTTTCGAACAAAATATATCATGTCACATCCTGGAAATTCAAATAAGTCAAAATAAGGTAAATGACATAAATGAGATTCAACAAAATTACAGTAAACACTTCAATATGAAAACGAAAACCTAAGATTAACCCTTTCCGGATCCGGCTTTTTGGGCTATTTTTTAGACTTTCAGTCAAGCAGCTACTGCATCGTCACTATTTATCCTAGGATCATGGTTCATACCTCATTCTCTTCAGAATGGAGCTGACTTTCAAATGATATCACTTACATGCTCATACCATTTACCAGGAGCGGCGGGAAAAATGATGTCAAAGGGAAAATTTCGGAGGGATTTTTTCTCGCACTTTGGGCCCCCCTGGAGCGACCCTGTGTGAACGTAGCCATCTAAAAAAAATCTGATAAATAGCACTTGGTATACTGAATGTGTGTGCCAAACTTCAAGTTTCTATCTTGAATAACAAGGGCGAGAGAAATTTTATCAAGAATTCCCACCATGCCCCAAATTACCGTAAAACACCATGATCTCAGGTAAAAAAAATTCCTGAGACATCCCTAAATATCCTAGGGTCATGTTTCGCCCATCATTCTCTTCAGAATAGAACTGCCTTTCAGGCGGTATAACTCACGTGTCTCCATCATGTATCTAAGGCGGGAAACTGAGGAAAAACGGGATTTTTTGGGTCTAAATATCATTTTTTCAACTTTTAGCCCCCCCTGGAACCCTCCTGTTTTAACGCAGAGATCTGAAAAAATCTGGTAAATACTACTCTGTGGGCTGAATGTTTATGCACAATTCCAATTCCAATATTCCACAATTCCAAAAAAAATATACCGACAATGTCCCATATTCCCGTATACAGAGGGAAATTTTTAAACATTCCCTGAGACATCCTTAATTATCCTAGGGCCATGTTTCGCCCATCATTCTCTTCAGAATAGAACTGCCTTTGAGGCGGTTCCATTCATCTGTCCCCATTATGTATCTAAGGCGGGAAAATCCCGTGAAAGGGATTTTTTGGTAAAAAAATTCCCTTTTTCAACGTTTATCCCCTCTGTAGCCCCTATTTTAACGCAGAAATATGAAAAAAATCTGGTAAATACTACTCGGTGGACTGAATGTTTGTGCACAATTTCAATCTTCTAGGTGCAAGAATAAGCCAGCACAAAAATAGTACCGAAAGTGTCCAAAATTCCGCTATACAGAAGTATATTTTGTTAAAAAATCCCTGACACTTCCCTAATTACCCTAGGGCCATGTGTCGCACATCATTCTCTTCAGAATAGAACTGCCTTTCAGGCGGTACCATTCACTTGTCTCCATCATGTATCTAAGGCGGGAAAATGAGGAAAAACGGGATTTTTGTGTAAAAATATCCCTTTTTTCAACTTTTTGACCCTCTGGATCCCCCCTGTTTTAACGCAGAAATCTGAAAAAAAGTCTGGTAAATACTACTGAGTGGACTGCATGTTTGTGCAAAATTTCAATCTTCTACGTCTAAAAATAAGCCCGCCAAAAATACATTACATAACCCCCCCAAAAAAAAGTATTACACGAAAATAAAAATTTTAGACTTATGACGTCATCACCTCCTATGTCTCGACACAGGAATGTGTGAAACCATCCGTAATGTTTTCTGCAATGCCTCTGGACTTGAGAAACAAAAAAACCGGACGAAAAAGCTCAAATAGGAGAGTTATAACGCAATGTACCATGAAACACCCGTATGGTACAAATTGTACCATGGATCCGGAAAGGGTTAACACTAAAAAAATTAACATTGGTTATAAGTCTAAAATTTCATATTCTACACATGAGATTACATATCGAATTTCAATTACCAATATACAAATATATATATATATATATATATATATATATATATATATATATATATATATATATATATATATATATATATATATATATTTAACAACTAAAAATTTTCTTATCCTGGGCATCTCGAAACATTTCTTTTTTTAATTCTAAAAAGAAAATTAAACGTTAATGTAAATCATATGTAATAACATTTAAGAATTTAAAAAGTCGAAAGGGATCCTAAAAAGAATTTGAAAATTTCAAAACACTTGATAAAATATAAGGCCAAAATATCTTCCCACTGGCCGAGGTACAAAACTGCGCTACTTGTTCAAACGCTTTTTAGATAAGTACGGTTCCTCTACGTATGTAGAATGTGTTAATTTTTACTAAAATTCTTAAATTCAAAAATCTGAAATGAAAACAAAAAAATAATGACATTAAACTAATAGTAAGTTATTGATAAGGTTTGCAACACTGATACACAGCTGATTGAGGTATGAAGTACTACACTGAGCAAAGACGAAAAGAGGAAAAGAAGAAATCAGCTGCGTGTCGCCCGTTATTCATAGCCATAAACACGAGTGGTTCTGGAGCCTGGCGACTGCCTTATCAAATCAAGAGAAAGAAAAAAATGTAATAATTGCTCTCCGCTGAACAGATACAAGCTAGAAGCAAAAAGAAGTTTAAATGAACTGCGTAGTTCTTGTTTTTGTATCCAGGTGTTCTGATCAAAAACTAAAAGCAAAAAGGAAGAAAAATGAATATATGTTTATTGCTTAACAGTTGAAAGAAAGATGGAAAGAAATGCGTTGTTTCCTTGGAAGAAAAATTTGTATCAACATACATTCTAGGATACTTTTTTTAATAAAGTGAACCTCACGTAACATCTGTTTTAATTTCTTCTCTCTGCATAACTTCTTCGCAATCGTAGTCCACCGGTAAGGTTGGGTGTGATCAATGGAACACATGTAGGCTCACAGTATGGTGAATTGAAGTAATATTGTAACCAAGGATCTCCTAAATAAAGAGATAACAAACGGGTGGTTGATAAGTTATCAACCTGTAAGGGATTTAAATTATTCTCATCGGACTTGTCGTTTTCGGATTTTGACAAGTTGACTTCTCCACTAGGGGAAAAAGAGATTGGTTCTTGAGTTTCATTAACAGGTGACAAATTAAGGTCATGCAAGAGATCTTCTGGTAGTTGGCGACGTGCCCATCCAAATTTCACGGGTTTTAGGGGTAGGTTACCATAGTTTTGTTCTATCTATGGAATGAAGTCCTAAATATTCACTTGTGGAAGGGTCAGCAAGTTCAACAACACGGTTGTTAATAATCTTAACACATGAAAGGGGTCCTTGGTACAAGTAAAAAAAAAATGAGATTTCATCTTTTAATAGACTACTAATGTTACGCTGCTTTAGAAAAATTAAACTTCCTCGTTTTACACGTCGTCGTTGTTGCTGACTGTCGTTCCATCGTGCGTTCCGTTTTCCAATGATGGTTTTTCGTCGGTGATCCGCCATTAGTAATTTATTTCGACCAACTGATCCCGTCTTCCTTATCAAAATCTTCAGATACCTGTAAACCAAAATGCTTAAAATGAGACTGGAAGATGAATATTAAGATACAAACTTGCTGGTCAAACACCAAGACTTTCAACGATGGAGTAGTTATGTAACAGAACTACTTGCGTCAGATTTTCGACCCATTTGTTATGTGACTGGCAACATAATAATCTAAGGGTAGATACAAGAATTTTATTAGAGTGTTCTGTTATGTAACTCATGGGGTGATATGGTGTTGTATGATGGACTTTAATATTGTACTCCTGCATTTTAGATAGAAACTTTTTGCTATGAAATACTGCAGCGTTATCTGTCAGCACTGCTTCCACGATACCTAAATGTAGCATGTATACATCAAATAAACACTTAATAACTGAAGTAGCAGTGGCGTTCTTCAAGGGGTAAGCTGTACAATATTGAGTAAACACATCAACAACAGTAACCAGTGCGGAGCGCGCACCATTTTTGCCTGATGGGTATGGACCTCAAAAATCAAGGGCTAATAAAGCTTAGGTGCGGAGTAAGGATTAGTGAACAAGAAACGAGCTGGTGGGTGATGATCGGACTTAAATTGCATACATTTCACACAATCTTTTAAATGTTTCTTCACATCTGATGTCTTTTTACTCCAATAAAATGATTTTGAAATGATCCGAAGCGTTTTATCTACTCCTGGGTTATCTAAATCATCATAGTAAGCAGTAAGAATATTTTTCACTAATGACCTGGAAATACAAATTTTATAAGAGTCTGGGAAATCTAAATCTCTGTACAAAGAATACCGTTATCGAGTTTGAAAAATTTTTCCCAATTGCGTGAATTCCTTGGAATCTCTTCTATTTCCTCGTCTGTCAAAAAGGAAACAATGGGGAAATAGTCAGGATCTTCCTTTTGTGCGTTCTGTAACTCTTCAACTGAAATATTTTTGATTTTGTCTTCAATAGCCTGCAAAAGATGAACACGTTTAGTTGGTAATTCTTGGGAAGGGAATAGACGTGAAAGCGCATCTGCACAAAGATTCTCAGAACCTTTCTGGAAACGTATTTCGTAGTCCAACTGTTGTAATTCCAGAGACCATCTCAAAACACGAGTGTTCCAAGGCTTGGCCTTATCCAACCAACTAAGATTTTCATGATCTGTAATAAAAATAACATGGTGACAAATTAGCAATTGGCGCCATTTTCGGACCGCAAATCGGATCGCAAGGCATTCCAGCTCACTAACACTATAGCGAGACTCAGCAGATGTTAAAGTCCGACTAGCGAAATGGATGACCTTTTTCTGTCCATCACTGAACTGATATAGGATTCCACTGACTCCCAGGCGGGATGCGTCTGATTCTAAATGATAAGGTAAATTCAAATCAGGGTGAGACAAGAGAACATCTTTACAAATATCGTCTTTAATTTGTTGAAAAGATTGTTCGTGTTCTTTAAGCCATTCCTACTGTTTTCCTTTTTTGAGAAGCTAAAAAAGAGGTTGCATTTTTTCTGAGAAATGAGGAATAAAATTTCGTGACCAATTAAAGAGACCAATTACTGATTGTAAGGATTTAATATTGGTGGGTCTGGGTAATTTACGAACCGCTTCTATGGTTTTTGGATCCTTTTTGATGCCTTCAGGATTCATCAAGAAACCTAGAAAAGATTTTAGCATGTAACTCTGGTCCCAATACCTTTTGGAGCATACTGTTTAATACACTACTACCATTTTTGTAACCAAAACATGTGACTCGATATTGGTAATGCTGGCCTTCGAAATTGAATGCTGTATATTCCTGTGTCTTAGGAGTAAGCAAAGCTTGTTTATAGCTACTTACAAGATCCAGAGAGCTAAGGAAAGGTTTACATTTTACTTTCAATAACAAGTCCTGTATGCCCTCAAATTTTGTTTGGCGAAGTTCCACAAACTGGTTTGGCAAACGAAGATCAACACATACTCTTGATTTCCCGTTTTTCCTGGGAACTACGAGGGTAGGGTTGCTGTGAACAGAATTCGAATGACAAATTAATCCTAATTCTAATAACTTATGAATCTCATTTCGTACATCTTGGAGATGGGATATTGTTTACGTACTAATGGCTTGTCAGTTTTCACCTCCATCTCGTAAACAAAGTCTTTACAAATGCCTGGATAATTTGCAAAAAATATCCCTATATTGTGACAAAAGAGATTGTAATTGCTTTTTCAGTTGATTGTTAAATTAAAAGTGAGGTTAACAGCGTCTCTAATCTGTTCGTCTGTAGCACATCGTTTTACAAAAGAAAAATTGTTATCTATCATATCTCTCTTTTCATCTTCGGAGATTTCCTAAAAGTCAAAATTTTCTGGTAAAAGATTGTTATGGTAGTATTGTTATGGTAGTGGTTTTCAAATTGTTATATTCCATGGAGATCGTACCATCCGAAAGATTAATTTGGCTTCTCAAGGCACTAAGTGCAAGTCCTAAGATGAGATCTTGATTAAGAGATTCTGTAACAAACTTTTACATAAATGTTATCGATTTGGATAGTGACTAACATGTAACCTCTTACCTTTCTTCTGGTTGACCCATTGAAATCCACTAAAAGTACATCATCAGCTGGAGTGAGTTTGGGTGACGTCACATCTGTACTAATGCGTTTCCAAAGCGCTAAAGTCATGAGGCACCTGTCGGAGCCTGTGTCCGCCAAACATTCGACTTCAGTATTGCAAACTAAAATTTTAAGTTTAGCAGAGATAGGGTTGGGTTACGCATTAATATAATGATCTAGACAACCGGTGTCCGATTCACAGTCACTTCTAGCCAAATCAGGATTATTTATACTATAAATATATGAGATACCAGAAAATGTTTAGTTGGACCTACAGTAAGATAGCATGTGTTGGCCGATACCCGGTCCACAGTACCGCCTTGTAATTGTTTTCCAAGTGACCAGAATTCCGTTCATTACGTCGGTTTAACCGATTTGAGTTCTTCCTATTGTTATGATTTTGCCTATTGTTGTTATTTCTACTATTGTTATTCCTCCTTTCATTATAGGCGAGTTGCGATTCCTGTTTCGTTCCTCATTATTGCTCTGATCACGTGATCGCGAGGGTCGATTCCTACTGTTTTTACTATTGTCATGTCGCGTACGACCTTGGTTCTGATTCTTGTCAATTCTCATGTTATTTACACGCTGGTCTTGGTATCTTTGATTGTTACCCCTATTATACGGAAAATTTCGTTGGTTACCTTGGAAATTGGAATTTTGATTACCATTATAATTATTACCCTGCTTGTATCTTTCCTCTCTACGAATTTGCTGAGCATGTAAAGTTTCTAATTTTTGAATTGCGGCCAGAAATTCCCTGATATTGTTACATGAATGAAGGAAAAGTTCAGTTTTAAATTTATTAGGCAAAGTCTGTATTACGTCGGTGAGTATGAGAAATTCAGGCAACTGCGGTGTCAATTCACGAAGTTTATTGAATTGATCTAGCGCGAAATCATGTACGGAACTATGTACCTGAGGATCGAACCTAGTACTCTTACAGGTTGATAGCCTGTGTTGTACTGTAGCTTTTCCCGCGCAAGCTTCAATACGTGCTTGTTTGATTTCATCATAATTAGTAAAGTCGTCTTTTCGAATGTTATACCAGCTCAATGAAACTCCTTGCAACAAATGTGGAATGAGTTTAAACAGAGCTTTATCAGAAAGGTTGGCTAATTGAGCTGTAAGCTCTAGCTTTTTCAAATAATTGTGAATTGATTCACTGGAAGGGTCACCCTGAAATTTAGGAAAACACTGAATTTCTTTAAGCACGACGTCATCTTTCAATTTTGTATTCTTTCTCTGATAACTTGTGAAAGTAACATTTTTACTACGCTTCCGCCTTCGATCATATACAACCTTGATTTCTGAATCATCACTTACACTATCACTACTACTGGTGGCTTTAGATTCCAAATAAGCCGAATCACTATAGTGCCTATTTCTAACTTGTCTAGGGGTATCTGTTTCTACTCGGGGTTCGAATTCTGGCGCTCTATTTTCAGTACTTTCTATTCTCTGAGCGAGCTCTACCATATCATGCCTAATTTATTTTATGTTCTTATCTATTGCCCGTATTTCAGCGCGACCTTCTGCGTTAGATTCATTTTTTACCTTCATATTATAATCTATTAGTTTCGCTTCTTCATATACCATTTTAATGTATTCACCTTGCCTTTCTACACGTTCGGAAATTTCCTCAATACGGTCGTGCATCTCCTCTAATTTATCAACAGTATCTATGTGTAAACTAACGCAGCGCTCCTTATTGGCCTGACACACATCTCGGGTTGATTCCAATTGACCCTGGACGGATTGTGTGCATTCGTGCAAACCTCCTAAGTGATTCTGGATTTTAAAAAACTTTGGTCTCTATATGTTCTACACGACGGCATGTTTCTTCAATTTGTCTATTTTCGACGCTGGTCTGTGTGGCGAGTTCGATTGCCTGTTTCGTACTATGACTAACTTCGTGAAGCTTGTCATGAATCTTGAGTGTTATGCCATCGTATTTTTCTTCGAGGATTTCATTCCTACATTTACTTTCGGCTTCTACAGTCATAATACTCTCCTCTAATCTTTAGTTATTTTCGCGACATTCTTTTTGCACGGCGTCTAACTTCTGACCTAATTCGCACTTTAACTCAAAAAAATTTTTCTTTATTCTCATGTACTTTTCGTTCTAATCTAGCAAAATTTTCTTTGTTTCCCTGTTCTAGTTTAGCTACGTTCTCTCTACTTTCCTTTTTTTTAAATCTTCAATATTCTCATTAAGACGAGCAAAATTCTCATCGTTTTTAACGCGATTCTCTTTAAAAAGTAAACTTACCTTAGTAATCATATCTACTTCCTACTGTGCCATCTTGGACAAAAATAAACTTAAAACGTACGATTAGAATAAAATAAACGATCACAAAATTGTATGATTAAATTCACCTGAAAAGGAATTGTTTCCAGATTACTGATTCTAAGCTGAAAGAGAAATTGTATATTAAAATACTCATCTTATAAATATTCGAGCACCAACGGTCTCGATTCGGGTGGGTAGTTCGGGCGCCATTTAATTATAACCAGTCCGGGTGTCGGGTCGCTGTTCTGTTTTCCGTGGTCCTGCCAATAAGTATTCCCCTGAGACCAGAACTTACCTGGATAGGACGATGAAGGACCTCTCCAAGAAGGGGTTACAAATTGCTCCCAAATCGCTCGTCGGTCTCAATGATGATATGATCGTTAGGCGCCGAGAGGTTCGGATGTCTCGTCCCGAAAGCCTCACGGACTATCAGGCGGTTATCCAGACCATAACGCACACAAACATCATTCACACAAACAACGAAAACACACTGGATTAAATAACACGATACTTATTTATTAGAATACTATGATACAAAAAATAGCTAAGAGAAACGAACACACAACAGAATATGTGTAATAATTTTCATCACTAACATAACACTTTGCCTTTTTAATGCAATGTATCTTTTTTATCACTTTTATATAGAAGATTATAATTTGTATTTCACTGCAAATGCTTCTCTCCCACCATTGATGCACTTGGGGTATTAGCACTGGAGGAAAAGTTGCCGGGATAATCCCACGTAGAAATCCAGTTGCTGCGCCAAACAATCCTGAAGCGTAAAGATGAATCTTCAGTAAAATATGACAGTTTCCAAAGTGGAATGCTGATGTTGGAGGGCGCGTGTATAACTGACATGTACGCACAAGGTATAGGAACCTGGAACTTCACTAGTTGGGGGCTAGCCGTAAGAAAACATCCTTCGCTGGCTAATAGCTTGTGCCCCTTAACACAGAATTATATTTAATTCCCGACGCAACGTTCGTGGTGGCTGCACACAATACCGGAGTCAAACTCCCTGAGCACCAAGCTCAAGGTACGAGCTGCAGTGGTCGACCGAAGATTGTTGGCAGTTCATTTCAAAAACCACTCAGTTAAAGCACCTCTATCCACATACAAACAGAATACGAAAAATAATTTGTTAATTTTAGTCCAATGGTCACAATGCACGAGACATTGCGATAACTCGGGCGTGTGAAAGTACAGATAAGAAGCTGCAAAAGTTATGTAGTAGGTGCCACTCTGGTGCTCGAAAATCTGGTCTGTAGTATTTCCATAAATGATTAAAGAAAGCACTTAATTCAGTTCCAAATAACTGCAGAATATATACTGTGCATAATAATAAGTCAGGGAGAAATACTGAAAAGATTCATAGTTCACTGAAATGTTCTCACCAAAAAGCAATATTTTAAATATATATATGAAAAAGCAATGAAAGACTTCTTTGTCCACTTGCGTGGGAGAGAAGCAATTCCCACCGAAGAAAGAACTTATTTGCGTCGCAAAATAAAGTATAAATCGAAAATAATAATCACTGTTTTTACGAAATATACAGAACGTCCATAAAAAATACTTCTATAACCTGGTAGCGGTTATATAGTAGTAGTAGCAAGTTTGCCCCTGTACTATATAGATCCACAGCTAATGTAGTAGTTGTTTTAGTACTAGTGGAAACGGGTTAGAAGCCCCGTAGGGGTTCTTTGGGTTCTGTTCTCGACATCAAATTGGCAAGAATGCTGAAACGTTTGGGATCGGCAAAAGTGCGCGCAGTATTGCCAACCACTTTTCGAACTTAGCGTCCATGATGGTTTGGAAATCAAAGTAAGTATTTTTGTTTTAAATGGAAATGTTTTGTATAATTTTTCCTTAACTAATACTTTCCTAACACTTGCAACTTTAGTGTTTGGTTTTCAAGAACACTCATTATTTTCCCGTTGGCAGCGTTCTAAACTAGCATGTTTCAATATTGGAATAACGCGTGTGAATAGGTAGGTGCGACAATAGTAATGAATGTTCCATTTTTCGAACAGCAGGCACGAATGGGGGCTGTAACTCATTATTAGTTTCCGAATGAACATGTAAGTCGTAGATCATATTATAATAGTTATGTTACCTGTTGCGCACGTTGTTATATGAATACATGAGCACATGTATATTTTTCTTATTCTGAAGTAGACATGCGCATATTTGCACATCTACAAAACAATTGTGGAGTAAATTTCATTGGGAGAATTAAGAAGTATGCACATAAAATATTTTTTTCTTTTTTGTCTAAGTCTGACGTATTACTCCTATAGCTATATTTGTATCATAAAATAAATTTCTTTCAGCTTCATTAGGATTAGGAAGGGATAAAATCTTAGTAAATTTTGGTATTAGTCTTTAACTAAATGTATAGCCTACCTGCTCTCTCTTGCCCGCTGTTCCATTATTGGAGCATGGTTAATCAGGTGGTTAACAGAGGTTAACAAAAATGTTAATCACTGCTATGGACTAACAGTCCTCAAATATGGAAAGTACCGCAAAATTACTAAATTTGTGAACTAAAAATTAATTTGGGAACATTCGGCTAATCAGAGTGCTCTTTTATCCGCATATATTCGACAATAACCGTTTGGGATCAGATAAAATCAGCTCGCCATGTAATTTTATAACAAATTGACGAGTGTCTATTTACTTTATTTCATGGTTTTTCTATACTCACTTTCGAATGATCGTCAGCATTTGACATCTAATAAAGTTGATGCGTTTATTGCTTCTAGTGGACAGTCGCTTAGAAAAAGAAGTAACAAATCCATCAAATGTGGGAGATGAATTTATAACACCTAAATGTAGCATGCCAAGCACATATTGTGCTGTTAGGGTATCTGAAACAATATGCACCTAAAGGAGTACCTAGAACATGACAGATATATGTCTCAAGTGACGACATAAAAACAAATAACTGTTAGAGTGCGAAACTGACCCAGGTATATAAATGCTATATTTGCAGTACATAGTCGCAAATATCAATTAGGTGTAACAAGTACCTAAAACTGTAGGTAGCTGAAGTACACACTTAGCACATGAATATCATATGTGTTAAGTATCGGGTACCTAAAAAGTAGCTGGGACAACTAAATGGTACATGCCTAGCACATTTTGTGCTGTTCGGGTAATACGCTAACCTATAAATAGCGATTTTCTTCTAACAATTTAGTCTGCAAATTATAAAGATGAATCATAGAGGATGTTATTACGTAAGGAATAATTTAATTATAATAATCATATAAGTAAATTTTGAAGTTTTTATTTCAATTCCAAGTATATAAAACATGAGATTATAGCTAGATTTAAAAAAAAAGTTCATTTAAATAACATGGGGAATTTCTTTATTCTTCCTTTAGACCCCTAAAAATTAAAAATATTCATTTTTGGCAATTTTCCTTTGAGTTCGTTCTGGAAATTTATCATGCCGAATTTTAACTTTCCACGTCAACCGGAAGTACCCCTTTAATTTATGTCAGTTCATCTAGTGTTATATATAGGTAGGATATAACCTCAAAATATGAAACTGAAAATCGAAAACAAGCAATTATTTACTTACAATTACTTGAATTCCAGCTCGGCTCGTCTTTCTTTCGTAGAAATCTCTGAATTACTGGTTTAGAAACAATAATAAGGACTCCGAAACCGCAAGGCTTGAGAATTAAAACTAGGGAAAATTAGGGAAAGAAGAAAGCAGAATAAAAAACCGTTCTGTAGCTTAAAGTCCAGACTTTTTGATTTAAACATCTATTGAACATGCGAATGCAAGTTTATTGGATCAAGAGAAATATTATTATATTTCTTTTTACCATATTCCTCACATGTATTTTAGCAAGAAGTCGATTGCACCGTTAACTTATGAATTGAACGAAGTGTTTAAGAATAAACAAAAAGTACATAGATTATACCCCTCCCAAAAATAATTCGGTATTGCTATAAAATATCTGTACATCCACTGATAAATCTACAGACTTGGCAACGCTTGAGAGAAGCAGAAAACTTAAGACGTTGGTTTCTTAAACAACTCCTTGGATCACAGAAGCAGGAGGTGAGAAACAGGAAGCGCATGCGCAATATGAATCTTCTAAATCTTCTAAAGCAGTGAAAATTCAGTCAAAGCGTTTCCAAGGACTTACTCGCACAGGTGCCTGCTGAAAACATGACGGGGATCGCACAGTACTTCTCGGTTCTTCTGCACTTCAACAGTTGATTCTGCCTCGTTGAAAAATTTAAAAAATCCATAGTCCTGACGATCAGTTAAAATATTCTTTTCTTAATTTTTCGTTGGGCGTCAACACACGACTTGCACACCCAGAGAAGACGCTACTGACTCATTCCCTTCATTCCATTCAGTGAGCGCCCATGCAAGAAATGAATCCATGTATCGGAAGTGAATAGGGATGGGCACGAGCGAGTTTTCTTTGAAACTCGACTCGACTCGAAAGACATCTTTGAGCTCGACTCGAGAACTCGGCTCGAAAAATTTCATCCAACTCGACTCGAATTTGGTTCGAGTTTCGAGTCGAGTCGAGCCGAAACGAGCCAAATCGAGCGATACCCTGTGTGCAGTTTCAAATACTCTCTTCAAGTGTCCTACATAGACAATATAATTATTATCAAAGATACTATTATTACTACTACTACTACTACTACTACTACTACTACTACTACTACTACTAATAATAATAATAATAATAATAATAATTATTATTATTATTACCGACCTCGGTAGTCGTGAAGACAAGGAGGCATGGACATCGTTCAGGAGATTCCGGATTTATATTTCGGAGGGGCATCAGACCTGTTGCCGGACGTGGCCAACCTTCAATCAAGGTTAATTGACCTCCCGGAACTGTGACTGGTGATGACCTGTGTTTGAGAATTTAATTAAAACATGAATTTGCTATAGACAATAATTTTGCTTTCAGGATTGCTTTACGTCTTATATCCAAAACTAAGCAAATCCTTGAGTTGCTTTTAATTTTAACGTCTTTTTCAGCGGCGATGCTATATGAGATACTGATTAACGTGGAATCCGAACCACATGGACTCCCGCCGGAAATCGAACCCGCGTCTCCCACGCCAAAGACGCATAAGCTAACCACTTAGCCACGAAGGAGCTCTGAAGCAAATTTGTACGTAGGTTTAATTACTATACAGAGAATAGTAGAAAGAACATATAAAGAAATAAGGATCACACGCAAATTCAATGCCCACCCTCCACAGAGCTGACGTCATCTTCAAGAGCGAGGTGACAGGTACAAAACGAAATTGAATTAGATTTAATTACACCAAACTGGCATCTTGGCTTATGCTGTTGGAAAGAGATGAGGGAAGTTAGCTGCCAGGTCAGGGCTATTTTAATATACGTATCTTCCCGATATCGCCTCGTAGATGAAAACACTGTACCGTCATTTTCCTATGTCAAATGAATAGTGCCAGGAGAAAGTACTGCAATGCTCAGAAAAAGATAACAAACTCATATTTTACTGTCCGTCTATATATTTTTCAACAATTTGCTTAAAAGAAATAATATGGGGCATGACTTCAACGGTCACTTGTGACAACAAAATACATTAATGTTGATAGTGTGATTTTATAATAGACTTTTATGTTTGAAACACAAATAAAAGTATCGTATAATACGCCTTGTGTAATTATCTTGAAAAATAAACGGATTGAACCAGTGTTTAGCAGTTTTCATTGGTTCAGGTGGGTGAGGCGATGGGTCCCTTGCCGCTCCTTTGGGTATGACCCTGGTACTCTAAATCGTCTCCTTCATTTTAAAAGCTTTTTATACATACAGAGAATCGACTAAAAGAGTAATAAATTTGATCCTACTGCTTGTTAAAACTGAGGCAAGCAAACTTGCCGAGAATAGACCCAGGACCGCACGTATAGAAGGCAAGTATATTCGCCATTTGGCAGCGAAGAAACAGCATTACTTGAGTGTGAATGATATTAGTAACAACTATCAACTTGTGTAATTTGTGTCATATACTGTATATAAGGAAAAGTTGAAGACAAAGTAAACGTTACATTTTAAAAGTAATTTGCTCACGACATTTGAGGCTGTCTCATTATAAAAATCTGTTGTTGTCTCGTTATCGAGACGACACGAGATGCGAGTAGTGCCCCCTCTCATGAGCAACACTAAAAATATTCCACATTACTCAGTGTGTAAATTGAAGCACTTCTAGGGGGGGGGGGGTTAGTGTGGGCCAAAAATATACTTGTACTAAGAGTGTACTCTTACAGCAGTGGCGTATATGGTTTTGATGGCTTGGGCTACCACTAATCTTTATAATTCATGTATATTATTATTATTATTATTATTATTATTATTATTATTATTATTATTATTATTATTATTATTATTATTGTATTTTTTCCACTTTATTATACAATCTTCAAATAAGAAAAAATAAAACGATCGTACATTTCTACCTTCATTAGTTGCATGAAGTAGCACTACATTTCGCATTGGATAGATGGTAACCATACTCACCAGAGCAAATGGAAGCTGTCCGAGTAATAATGAACGCTGAAATAGGCTATTAGGAAAGAAGGAGCCTCAGTCTGTGAGAGATGCGCAAACTACTGTAAAACACAAAATGTTCGTTGCGTTAACGCAAATCGCTATGGAAGGAGGCTCGTGATGTGAAAAACAATTCACAGAGACCCCCAAAATGCACTGTCATTACTCGTATAATTTCGTTTTACTCTTCACTCACGTCTAAGAAACCGATTTCTCTAGAGGCAACTGCTTTTACCTGGCAGCCCGTTTGTACGCTGTGGGCTGAGGTGGAGCGAAGGGGAATGCTCTGATACGATTCTTAGGCTAGTTTTAGACGAAAGAATTTATCGTAGCATTTCTCGTAGCAGATGTGCTGCCAGAAATCTCGTATAATATTATATGGCATCAAAA
Organism: Thermobia domestica; assembly: GCF_964235325.1. Classification (NCBI taxonomy): domain Eukaryota; kingdom Metazoa; phylum Arthropoda; class Insecta; order Zygentoma; family Lepismatidae; genus Thermobia; species Thermobia domestica. Next base: position 38,462,690 of record NC_137471.1, read on the forward strand.
GTATATTGTTTCTTCTAGAGCCCTTTTTCGCATATGCTTATTATGATACAAAGGACTTTTAACGGTGCAGTTATACTATACAGATCCATAGATTTTAATCTCTACAAAAGAAATTTCTAATAATTTAAGAGAGTAGTGTATAAGTAATGGAAATATGGGTGCACTTACATCTGAGATGCATATTTACGTGGAAATATAGAAATTAAAATCGAACCTGAAATACACATAATCTTCAATAAGCTGCCATAAAATTTTGGCAAGTCTGTAATTTCCCCATTTTGTATCGAGAACAGAACCCAACCAACCTCTTCGGAGCTTCTAAGCTGTTCCCGCTACTACTACTACTCCTATTTCAACTACCACTACTACCCGTTCCTACTCCTCCTTCTACTCCTATTCCTACTACTAGTACTACTCTTACTATTACTATACCTACTCCTACTGTTACAATTACTAATTGCTCCTACTTCTACTCTTACTACTACTTACACCTCCTACTCCTACTACTACTTACTTCTACTACTATTACTCTTACTACTACTACTACTTCTACTACTATTACTACTCCTACTACTAATTACTCCTCCTACTACTAATACACCTATTACTACTTACTCCTCCTTAGGGATGAGCACGAGCGAGTTCAAGCGAGTTTTCTTTGAAACTGGACTCGACTCGAAACATATATCTTTGAGCTCGACTCGAGAACTCGGCTCGAAAAATTTCCTCCAACTCGACTCGAAACTCGGCTCGAATTTGGTTCGAGTTTCGAGTCGACTCGACTCAAATCGAACCAAATCCTGTGTATAGTTTCAAGTATTCTCTTCAAGTATCCTACATAGACAATATAATTATTATCAATGATACCAATACTACTACTACTACTATTATTGTTTATATTATTATTATTATTATTATTATTATTATTATTATTATTATTATTATAACATCGTGTGTAAACACAAAAAATAGGCGCTTTGTATCTGAATACTAAAAACTGCTTGGCTGACGACCTCGGTTGTCGTGAACTCTAGAAGACAAGGAGATCATTCACGAGGTTCCGGGTTTATATTCCGGAGGAGCATCAGGCCGTTGCCAGACGGGATCAGGGGAGTGATCCCTCCCTCAAGGTTAATTGACATCCCTGGAACTGTGAGTTGTGATAATCTGTGTTTAAGAATTTAATTAAATCATGAATTTTGTTTTCATTATTACTTTACGTCATATATCAGAAACGAGGTAAATCCTGTGTGTATGTAGTTTTAAGTACTCTGAGCCAAGAAGAATGGAAGGAACGAACAAATGAAGATTAAGGAACACATGCAAATTCAAAGTTCACTCTCCACAGAGCTGACGTCATCATTAAGGACAAGGGGATAGATAGAAAAAGGAATTAAATTTAATTACAGCAAACTGACATTTTGACTTATGCTGTTGGAAAAAGATAGAAGAAGACTGATCAGAGCTATTTTAATACAGATACCATCCCGACATCGTCTCGTAGATGAAAGCAGTGTACCATCTTTTTTCCTATGTCAAATGAATGGTATCAGGATAAAGTATGCAACGCTCACAAACAGATGCCGAACCAAACCGAATCTTGTAAGTGCAGTACAAGTCACCTACTAATTGAAACATTCCGTAAATGCGGCGATTGTAGTATATGTTCCATGTGTGTTGTCGGGGTCTCACTGATGATGTTAAAAAAAAAAAACTTCTAACTAATGTCAAATATTCCTCATATTGGAAAAATATCCCTACACTTTGTATGGAAAGATATTACATACAGGGCATCCACGGCGGGGGGTTACTGTGTCCGGACCCTCCACATCAAAAGTTCGCAACTATTTTTGAATGATATAGGTATACTTGTATTTTGTCTGCACCAGGGATGCATTCACGGGGGTCCAACCGGTATGGATCAACTCAAACGTCTTGACTTTGAATCCTTTCAAGAAAAAAATGGCGGGTGCCTAGTTGTATGTTACCATACGCAACAACATATTGACCTGAAGAACAGGAGGATTAAATTTGATCTTTTTAAACTCCGCGGTCTTGCCGTGTAAAGTAAAAATAGTGCAAACATGAGACAGTAAAATCATAAACCATGCTCTAAACAGGACTCGATCCCATAAACTAGCTCATGTTTTACTCGCCGGTCCTTTCTCTCAGATATATCAACAATTCGCTTAAAAGAAAAATATAGGGCATGACTTCAATGATCCGTTGTGGCAATAAAGTACATTAATGTTGATAGTGCAATTTTTAACAATTTTATAATAGACCTTTGTGTTTGAAGCACAAATAAAAATGTCGTTTAATACATGTTTTGTCCGTTCACCTAAAGAATCAAATGTAAGCGTGCGATAGCATCGGAAGTAAAACTATTGAAAGCTATATTAAAGTAATATACATACAATAGGAATATTTGTGAAGGCTATAAGCATATTACTTGAAGTGCGGGGATTCAAGAGCTCCCAGCCCTCCCTCGGACCGCCGGGTAAAGGGGTTTCCGAAGTTTGTGCTTAATGAGCATTAACTTATTACATCATATAAGGCCACGTTTGTCAAGTCGTCAAGTCTAGGAGACTTGGTACATTTACAGCAGGTCAAACGATTGTATCCAATTCTTTCCCTGTATTCTGTTGAGCGTAAGGAATGTAATCTCTCTCTAGACTTGGGAAAGTATATTTAGGGTACAGAGTCTATCACGCAAGTAATTAGAAATAGGCAAATAATTGACAAACGGGAAAGTGGGTTATGTTATAATTTATTTTAGAAGTTATTGTAAATACAGCGTTAATTCAATCATATACGTACTACGTATTAATATAAAAATGAAAACAACGTCATTTTAAATTAATGTGAAATTAATTTCTCTCCCCTCCTCCCAGAAAACATCAATGTCATATTTATATACAAAATATTAGGTTAACCAAAAAAATAAATAAATAAATAAATAAATAAATAAAATAAAAATTCGATACACTCCACATAGGATTAAAATTTTATAATAAACTTCTAATTTCTGTTAAAAATGACAAATTCCCAATTTAAAAATGCTGACAAAATTTTTGATACATAAGCAATTGTTCTATAGCATAGTGGAATATACCAAGAATACTAACATTTGTAAAATGTTGTTACTATCAACATTGTGTATTGACTGATGAAACGATGAACTCAGAGTTTTAAAGGTAGAAATAAATAAATAATAATTTTCTAGGTTTACGTCTCATGATTATGCCCTTTAGACTAAAGGGAACGACTGAATGAAGAAAATGAATGATTTTGAAGAGTTACTGGGAACAGAGTGTGGGAGCGCCCCGAGTAGGGATGCGCACGAGACAAGATTTGTAGTTGTCTCGACTGGAAAATGTGCTATAAAAGTGATGTCTCGACTCGAAAAATGTATATTTCTCTATTGGAAGAGCCGTGTCTCGACTCGAATTTTGTCAGGAAAATCCTGTCTCGACTCGTCTCGTGCGCATCCCTAGCCCCGAGTAAACCCAAGAAACATGGTGTTGTCCGCCACAAATTCGCATGCCTGGGATCAAACCAGGGTCATTGCGCATTAGAAGTGAGCGCTCTACCGCACAGCTTCCTTATCTCCTCCTTCAGAAATCAATATAAATCATCGTGAATATGCTATTGATAACAAAACAAACAAGCAAATGAAAATATGTTTAAGAAAAGAAGAAAATTAATCGTTCTGAGGGGAATTGGCAGGCCTACCTGTCCCGCCAAAATAGGAAATAAATACGTCATTTCTTTCTTTTTTCTCTTGCCTTGGCCCCATATGCTTTCATTTATTTATATTTCTGTTTGAATTATTCTAACGGAAGTGGTGGAAGGAAAGATAGTTTAGTTTATTTCAATGGAAGGTGGGAATGGTCGGGTTTGGCAAGGTCAATGGTCTTTGGGGATGCTGGTTTATTACACACGACTACCGACCGCTCCTTTTTTGTTGTGGGGAGGAGGGCAAGTGACTCCAATGGGAGGTGCACAGGCTTCACAAACGACCATGAAGAGGAAATTGTGAAAACACATCCATTGAGAAACCGAAAGCAAAAATGAACTCGATTTAAGAATTCCTTGAAGTAAAATACATGCTTCAAGCGTAAGGTAACCAGAAAATCACTATATTTCAGAGAGCTCCTTCGTTGCTAAGCAGCTAGCGTACGCGCCTTTGACATGGAGGACCCGGATTCGATTTCCGGCGGGAGCTCATGTAGTTCGGATTCCACGTTAATCAGTAAGTCCACGTCGCATATAGCCTCGCGGCTGAACGGGACGTTAAACTCAAAATCAACTTAACTCAAGCTATATTTCAGACGCTTTACCAGAATCTTCCCACAATCCCTCACCACGTCAAGAATCCTTACACCGCGGTATTCCTCAACATGGCAACACTAAATATTGTCCATCGTGTTGTGCACACATGACCATATGATACCGCACATCTTGTTATATGAAACGTTTTTTTAGTTACATAATGTCATTATTATCAATGATACAAATAATAATAATAATAATAATAATAATAATAATAATAATAATAATAATAATAGAACAACATGTATAAACATATCTGAATACTAAAAATTACACAATTTGTTTATTGATTGACTGTCGACCTCGGTCGTCTAGAAGTCTTCAAGAGGCAAGGACATCGTTCACGAGGTTATGGTTTGAGTTCCGGACGAGCAAGTATTCGGGATCGAGCCAAAAATTGTTAAAAGCCATAGGTCGTGGACTAAATATGTTCAAAACTGCTCGGCACGGGCTTAGGGTTATCAACGGCTCGAGCGGCTCGACTCACGGCTCATTCACTATCGAGCCGAACAGAGAAGTGAGCTGAGCGAACAACTCACTCATCCGACCGGACCCGAGCCCTCAAAAGTTGATCTCAAAAGTTCTCTCAAAAGCTTTTAATGTGCTTTCATATAGTAACGTCAGAGACAATGTTTCTCACCCATACAGCACTACAGGCAAAATAATTGTTTTATAATTCTAGTCGTTAAATTCTTAGAGAGTGCCTCGATTTGTTAATATTTTGAGTATAGATAAGGTGTTCCAATGACAATTTACCCACATTTTCTTTATAAGCAGTTAGCATACGCGTCTTTGGCGTGGGAGAACTGGGTTCGATGTCGGTGGAGGCTGCTGTAGTTCGGATTCCACGTTAATCAGTAGATCCACGTCTCATATAGTCTCGCTGCTGAACGGGACATTAAAGTCAACTCAACTCACATTTTCTTTATTATCATTATTGGATTTTGATGTTGAAGATATCAGTAAAAGTGTTTATTCAGTATCAATTTGGGCACCAGCCACATACTGAGGTTCTTTCACCCTTCAAAGTGTAAGCGCGAAGATTTATAAATTATCAGAAATGAATTTTATTAAAAGGTAGGCCAATCTTTGGACTAGAAATAGAATAAGTTTGAATAATATGAGCACATTAAAAGGAAAATAATAAAATATTTTATTGATATTAAAAGATAATCTGACAGAAATATGAAATGTCTTGTCTAGAGAGAGTTCAATATTGGTTAAGTTACTTTTAAATTGCAACGCATTACCTTGCATCAAGTTTGTCGATTCTCAGCAAGTTTGTTGCCTTGGTTCCAACAAGCGGTAGGAGCAAACTTATTATTTTTTAAAGTTAAATTTCTGTGTGCGCAGAAAGAGACCATTTAGAGCACCAGTGTCATACCCAAAGGAGGGGCAAGGGACCTATGGTCCCACCCACCTAAACCAATGGAAACTACTAAATACAGCTTCAATCCATTAATTCATCAAGATATATATACAGGAAATTTATCCAGTTAGAAATTTACACCTGACTGTACAAGAACTTAGATTCGTAATAGACTTCTTCACAACCGAACCAAGGATTTCTTTAAACTAGGCCCCAGATACAAGAAGACCCTTTGAGCCGGATATACAGTCACTTCCATAAAAGTCACATCTGACCTCTAGCGAACCAACTCGAACATTTGATCATGTTAAGATATCACATTTGAACAGAGCCGGCTCGAGCTATCGGTTGCTGAGTTGAGCCGGGTAGAACCGAGTCGATTGACTCGCTTCTACCGAGCCAGTGCTAATCCTAACCGAGCCGGCTTGAGTTGTTCACTCACTTGAACCGAGCCGAACCGGTTGACATCACTGTCCGGGTTCTTCTTCTAATTTGGCTTAAAAATTCAACCAGAGCTCATTCGTGGCTAAGCGGTTAGCGCACGCACCTTTGGCGTGGGAGACGGGTTTGATTCTCGGCGGGAACTCATGTGGTTCGGATTCCAAGGTAATCAGTAGGTCCCGTCTCATATAGCCTCGCTGCTGAAAGGGACATTAAACTCAAAATCAACTCAAAAATTCGACCGTGCCGGTCTCAGCCTAGATGGTAAGAATTACAGTAATGATATATTTATATTGGTCTTCACGACATTTGAGGCTTTCTCGTTGTAAAAATCTGTTGTATTCTCGTTATCGAGACGAAGCGAGATGCCAGTATTGTTCTCTGTCGTGAGCAACACTAAAATTATTCCACACTACTGCTTACGTTTCTCATGGCTTTCGCTTTCCAGTGTAATCAGACCATGATTTCAAAACGAGCTAAAATGAGCTGAACGAGGGAGCCATATATCAAACTCGACTCGACTCGAAACTCAATCTTAAAAACAGTGACTCGACTCGGAACTCGACTCGAGAGAATTACCTTTGACTCGACTCGAAACTCGAGTTGAGTTTTAGCTCGACTTGTGCCCATCCCTACTCCTACTACTACTACTTATATTAAGGATAGGTATAGAAAAAATTACACGTTGTCAGCTGTCTTGCAGAAGACTTGTAAAAATGAACCTGCACCGGAGAATGCAAGAGCACGCCTTAAAAATGATTGCTGAAGGTACAATAAAGGAAACGACAAAGTTAAAAAAAAAAAAATGATTTTCTGTGTGGATCCGTATAGTGAAACTGCACGCTTTTAACTTTGTAAAAACAAGGATGTTCCTTATATTTTTCAATCAACATAATAATAGTATGCCTACTCCAACTCATTTTTCTTTACTACAATCCAATTTCCCACACAAAACAAAGAGCATGGATATTTGACACAAAATCTTTCGCTTCCTTTTAACACACCTCGGCGCTGCAATCTGAGCAGAAATGCTGGGGAAAATACTACGAAATAGAACAGGTTTTATCGACAAGAAATGCCATAGGATATGCCATGGCATGGGAAATGCTATAGCATTTGCTACTTTACACGGTAGGATATCGATGATACGATTTTTGCTTCGAGAAATGCTACGATAAGTGCTTCCGTCTAAAACTAGCCTTACTGTAGTATCTAGTGAGTGATTTCTGCTGCGTTGTCAAATTGAAGTTCGTGAGACAGGCTGCATACAAAGAATTCAGTGGATCTTCCTAAATACATACAATTCTCAGAAACTTATATCACTGAAAGAAGATACTAGAAAATAAAATTATTTATATAACTTAGTTCATATTATAACTTTATTTTGTAATATTCTTTGGCTACTGCCATTAGACCCGGTAGTCCACAAAATACGCCACTGTCTTGCAGACTGTGTTAATTTCTCGAAACATTCCAAATGAAACTTGTACTCGCAGGAAAATAACTCTGTACAATATGGAATAGGTTATAATTTCTCAGTTCACAATATTTTTCTCACAAAAGACTTGAAAAATCAGTTTTTCTAATGTACATAGTGTATAAAAGATCTTGGGTATCCTCTGTGAGAGTGTCTTCATAGTGTGCTCATAATTGTAATTTGTATAATTAGTAGAACACCACGTTAAATTTAACTTACAAATATGCATAACCGCAATTATTATGAATATTCATTCAAAGTAGTTAACCTTCTAGTTTACAAGAGGTGTATTATACAAAAGGGTAGAACAGATATTTCTTAAACACTGTCTTATATCCATTGTTCACAGTAAAATAGCTTCCAACGAAACATAAAACTAAACCTGAGAGACTGAAACACACCTCAATCTGTTCACTGTTCAAGAGATGTTAGTTTTCAGCGTTTCGGATAACTCATTGTCCCAGTAGCGTATTTACGATTTTGTTTCAGGGAGGGCTATGCACAATACAGGGAAGTAGGGGGCATTTGTCCACCTGAGTTTGAAAATTAATATTTTAATCAATTGTCTACTAATTCTTTACTAGGAAAAAACGTGAAACTCGTATGTCGGTGGAGGATCTTACCTCCCATGCAAATCCGAAACGACACTCCTATAAACACACGTTAAACATGTGTAATCTCATTTCAACTTAACTGATTTCAATTTAGAAAAAATGGAAATATTCAGTTTTATCTGTGTAAGTTTTTACCTGAAGGAAAATGTTCAGACAAGTTGAAGCTGAAATATACTAATAACAGTTTTAATGGCAAGAATTGTAGACTGATGAATCTTATGTGATATAATACACACAAAAATTAACAATCTAACCTTTATTCTATTCATAGAAGAAAGAGGAAGCATCTTCTTGACGTATCTAATTTCCCGGGCTACGTATTTTCCCTGTCTTGATTTTCGTTAATTCAAACATTTACTTTTCTTTCTAACTAAACGGTGTAAATATTCTTCTGCTATAATAACTAAAGTTCCGTTATGTTGATATCCGTGCAAGTTGGTGTGGAACATCGGTTTGGTTTATCAGCTTCTATTAGTTTTGGTGTTACTAACGACGGCCGACTCAAATCACAACCAACAACGGTCGAAACTATGATAGGAGAAACGAAAGAAAGTAACAACCAAGAAAAAGAAACAGAAGAGTAGAATGGACGGAAGATAGAAAAAAGAACCCAGTTCTTACATGGAATGAAATTGGACAAATAAAGTATTATTTGTTAACAAAGAGCATAAGAAAATGGAAAGTCAATGAAATTCTTAGAAATGGTGAGAAGGATTAATGTTGTAGCCCTACGTGGAATGCGAAAAACCATCAAATTTATTTCCGGAGTAGCTTTGGCCCGATAACCCTCCTCTAAAAACACCACTGCACTGTAGGAAAATTTCTCGGAGAAGATTCTATTTCGACACAGACTTCTTATTAGTAATTTGAAAAACTGATTATTTTTATTTGTATATAAATTTCATGTTTGTAATTACACATGAAGGTTGGGGTCATTACCAAGTTCTCCCCTAGAAAGCACAAAGGGAGCGAAATTTAGGGGAAGTATTCAGAGGTGCCTGGGAATTTCCCCCCTTTTACTATTCAATTACCACACTGACGTTACTGCTTGCATTTCTCATGGCTTTCGCTTTCCAGTTTAATCAGGCCATGATTTCAAAACGAGTTAAAACGAACTAAACGAGCGAGCCATTTATCAAACTTGATTCGACAAGAACTCGACCTCATAAATAGTGACTCGACTCGGAACTCGACTCAACAAATTTACCTTTGACTCGACTTGTGCCCATCCCTAGGATTGAACGATCTATCATTGGGACATTGCTGCCCGCAACTATTGTATTTAATAGGAAACATGTGTATTTTGTTGCTGTCAGAAATGTAGTGAATCCAGTGCACCTTTCTCTTTCACCTTATACTGAGCCGATTGTAACTAGAATAGTTTTGTCCTCCAGACATATACGTTGTTTCCTTCATTCGTTCCTTGTTCTGTTTTGTTGCTTATTGAAATATGAGAACAAAAATTTCGTTTCTTGGTACCTGATTTTTGAAAGTCACATATGATAACGTCACTATTCACTAGCATGGATTTTACCGATTAGAAAGAAAGATTTCGGAATAAAAGTTGAGAACATTGACACAATTATTTTAGACAGTCCACCTTATACGGAGTCGTTTGACGTATGTTTAGCGTCGTACTAAAGACTTGACTACTACAAAGAACAAATGTTAGTCGAACTGTTTAGTAATGCACTAATCATGTGTCAAAACGACTCTGCATAAAGCCCAGTATGTATAATTGTTTTCGCTTGTAGAGGATTTTGTTGGCGTGGTGCCTGTGAAGTTGTCTAGCCCAACTAACGAATTTTTCTTTTTCTTATCTACTTTGTTAGTTTACGTTAGTTCTACTAAAATTATCGTTAGTTTCGAAAAAATAAAATTTTCATTCATAAAATAAATGGGCAGCCAGCTTCACGGTTCCCCACCCACAAACGAATTTCAAAAGTTATTCCTATCACATCGTTAGTTTATTGTTAGCTTGCGTTAGTTTTGCTAAAAGTAACGTTTGTTTTGCAAAAATAACGATAGTTTTAACAAAACTAACGTAAACTAACGATAAACTAACGATGTAGTAGTAGCGGTCCCTCTTCGCGCGAATGACTCATCTTTCAAAGGTCAATGCTCTTGCCCCGGGGTCAACGACCTAGGTGTGCTTAGGATCACCAGTCTAGATTTTGGCAGGGGGACCTTGGCCCACCCCGTAAATTTTGGCAGGGGTACATTGGACCACCCCCTTAAATTTTGGAAATTGCCAAATCTAAAATTTGGTATGATACTCTAGGACCATAGCATGTACCTATATTAGTATTGAGGGTTCACCTCGTTCCCTTTCATAGATAAAAAAAATGCCAAAAATTTATGTTTCGGGGGTTTTGACCTAATTTATCCCCTTTCATGAGGTGTTATTACCTTATATGGTTACATGGAAGTATACAGGGGTTCATTTCCTTTCATAGAACATGGGAATCTCAATGCACCTCTTTAAATTTTTGGGAGGGATACCTTGGCCCACCCCTTAAATTTTGGAAATTGCCCAATTTAAACATTTGGTATAATAGTATAGAACCCTAGTATGTATCACTATAAATTTGGGTGGTCCACCTTGTTCCCTTTCATGACTAGAAAATTGTCAAAAAGTTAAGTTTTGGGGGTTTTGACCTAAATTACCCCCCTTTGATGAGGTTTAATTACCCTATATGGTGATATAGACGTATACAGGGGTTCATTTTCTTTCATAAGACATGGGTATATTGATGCACCCCTTTAAAAATTTGGGAGGAGTACATTGTCCCACCACTTTTAATTTTGGAAAATGCCCAATTTAAACATTTGGTGTCATAGTATAGAACCCTAACATAGATTACCATAAATATGGGTGGTCCATCTCGTTCCCTTTCATGGGTACAAAATTGCCAATTATAAACGTAAGCAACACGTTATACTATGTGTTTGGATTTTGGTCCCCTTTGATGAGGTCCTATTACCCTATATGGTTATATGGTCATGTATAGGGGTCCATACCCTATCATCAGACATAGGTACATCGGTGCAACCCTTTAAATTTTAGGAGGGGTACATTGACCCACCCCTCCAATTTTGGAAATTGTCCAATTTAAGCATTTGGTACCATAGTTCAGGACCTCAATATGTGTCATTATAAATTTCGAAATTTCGGTGGTCCATCTCGTTCCTTTCATAGGTACAAAATTGCCAAATCTTAGTAAACCACGTGTTCGGTTATTCACTCAATTTATCCTCTTTGATGAGATCATACAGGGTTATAGGTACACTCTAAAAACAGTACCCATGATTTTGCACAAGTACCCATGAAATAAAAGGTACTTCGCTGATGTACCTATGAAAATTCAATGTACCGAAGACTTTAGTGGGTAAACACCGCATTCCAGCCTTTTACCCATGAATTAGTGGGTACAGGGAAGATTTATGGGTACAGTAAATTCGTACCGAAGAATGTACCTATGACAATAGTAGAAGATACATGATACCAACATAAACATACGCCATATTGTGTGTTATCGGTTGATGTGTTGTGTGTGCATTATTTCAATGAAGATCGGGAAGATTCGAGTAATCAATCAAACGGTTCATATATAAGAGTAAGTGAAATATTCTGTATTTATAGTTGTATTTGGATATTGTAAATGAATTAACTTGTCTAAAATGTATACTATATTATTTCATAGTTAAACAGTAATTTAAGCCGATTAACAATTCGATTCTTAAGCCGATTGTGAAATTTAAATTTTAATATATCTTTTTCTTTTCTTTCTTTTTTTTTTTAACAAGCAGTACATGCTAATTTTCGTGACTTTATCTGAATAGTATTGCGACTTTTCCGTGGTTCATTCACGTACGTAGAAAAATCAAGAATCATTTATGGAATACAGAGTGCAAGGGTATTACAAATTGGATTTCACACATGCTTACGTACACTTTGCACTTCATTTGTTTGCATAGATTGTGTATATGGCTTCTGGTGCTTATGTTCAAGGGAACGTTTACTAAATCCCTGTACCTTGTACTTGTGCAAGGACTTCGAGAATTCAATAGAAGGTAGATTGAAGAGCAAATAAGCGAAGGTGTGAGAGGAGTAAGTGTTGTATCGCCGGACCATTTCTTTTAATTTACCGGGTGAATTGAATCATTTATTTTGGTTTGTGAAGAAGAGTGAGTGAAAGTGAGGTGAGGGGAATAGTTGAAGTTAAGAAAGTAATTGCTGTAGGCTGTGTTTGATGCAAGGGACACTGTATGTGAAGGCGAAAGAGACTATTTGGCCGAGAAGCGCACTTATGATTTAGTGTCGGAAAAGGCAGTGTGGAAATAACGTGTGTATGTCAAGGTTGTAACATATCGTGTTTGCGTTTTATAGAATTATGCGAAAATAACGAACGTCAGTTGTTGAAATTGTATGAAAGGTACGGTATAATGTTTTTTTAAGTGGAGCTATTAAAACTAAGTGATTACTAATATGAAGTGGTGCTATTGAAACTAGTAACCACCTGTTTTCAGTACTCACTCGCATACCCATCATCACTGACATGCCTGCTTCCATCGGATGCACCCCGCACGGGCTCAATACCTTCGCCTTGCCCTGACTCAGTGAGATAGGATTCCTAAATTTTAGCAGCTACCTAGCATAGGTTGGTTTGATTTTTTGCACTGTAGTATACATCCGGACGCCGTGTTTATAAACAAATAGTTATGACATACTGTCACAGCATTGATAGTGCAGAATTTTTGTTGGGAGGGAACGCACTTTTTACCTCTTTGAATTCGGAGCCGGTTTAGTGATGATTTATTTGTGGTTTTGGTGTGCATTTAATTTTGACTAGTATGTGTCGAGTTGTATGTATTAGTAGGTGTAATTGTGTACTGATGTGAATGGTAGTTAATTGTAGTATGTTGATGAGTATGGGATATGAGTGTGCAGGACTGGACAGTGTGTTGTTCATTACCAAAGTTTCCATTATAGTTCGTGGATATGAATGTCAAAGCATTTCAGTAATTTTAGCAGCGAATTAATAGACTGAGTACAAGGAGAATTCCCATGCGAGTACAGCGCCGTTGTGACCAAATTTCGTACTTCATTAGTGAAATAGGTTCGTCGACATGCGTGGTAAATTAGTTATTATTTAAAGTTCTATACCGTTCCTGGCTTAGATAAACCATTTGGTGGCTATATTGATCCTTGATACAACATTACTGAAAATCTTGACGTTCTATCTAATCAAACAACTGAAACATTAACGTTAATAAACTTCACTTATTTCCTTAAATAGTATTTCAGCCATATAAACTCGTGTTTCGAGTCAGACCATAACATTAATTTTATTTTGATTCGTAACCGCAGAATAAAAGTTCATTGTTGTAGTTTAAGCAAATTGCATTAAATAAAGAATCAGTTTTGATAATTTCTCTCTCTTAACTGTGTAAACATGTAATTTTCCTGGCTGTGAGGGGAAATGTATTAGGTATTGAAGTTAAATGGTCTTGCGTTCATACATGGTTTCTGTGTGTTAATCAATACTACGATTTTATTGAATTTTAGTTGAATATAAGTATATTAAATGAATGTGACTGCCTCGAACAGTCAGTAATATGAAGTATAGGGTGCCTATTAGTAAATTGACGACATATTAGTTATGAGTACATATGAATATGAATGATAAATATGATTATTGATTATAGTGAAGTAAATATTTATGAATAAGAAGGCACTTCGAGAAATATATGTGATGTAATGTGGGATTATTAGTATTCTTATGATTATTTCAGGTATTGATTTTTACACCCGAGTCCTGTATGAAGAGGTTTGTGCAAATACAGAAGGCTACCTTTCTACTTCATAGTTTGGGGGAAGATTTGTTTACATTAACATTGAAAATTTGGTCTGACATTGTAAATAGTATTATATGGTTGAATTACAAAACATTTTTAGAATATTCATGGAATTTATTGACCAGCTGAAAACATAGTTTGATGAACTCCCTGCATTTTGGTTCAGTGTAACTCTGTAATTTAGATTTTTTTTCGCGTCACTCAACAAGCCTATTTTACTATTGTTTATATTGCTCAAAGCGGAAATAATTTGGGTGGTAACAAGAAATTAGATAAAAATAGACAGTAGACTTTCGATATACCGTACCCAGGTGTCAATTTTCCCCCGCCACACATTTTCATTCTCTTTTAAGCCTGTCTCAGACGGGTAGAGCGTTCACCTCTGGTGCTAGGGGTCCCGGGTTCGATCCCCGCCCCCGCCAAGTGAACTTTGTGGTGGACAAACACTGTATGCGTGGGTTTTCCCGGGGTTCTCCCACTTTCTTCATTTCACCATTTCATTCATCTCTCATCATCACTGTCTCCTTTAGCCTAACCGGCATAACCGTGAGTAGTATTGGCTGCACTTCAGGACACTTTTTGGCCCCTGGGTCCCTGCCTCAGGACCCATGGTCCCTGGCCCGGGGTCAATGACCTAGGGGTACCATGGCCCAGCCCCTAAAATTTGGCAGGGGTACATAGGACCACCCCCCAGGACCCATGGTCCCTGGCCCGGGTCAATGACCTAGGGGTACTTAGGACCACCCCTCTAGATTTTGGCAGGGGTACATAGGACCTCCCCTCTTAAATTTTGGAAATTGTCAAATCTAAAAATTTGGTATGGTAGCCTAGGACCATAGTATGTACCTCTATTAGTATTGGGGGTCTATGTCGTTTCCTTTCATGGGTAAAAAATTGCCAAAAATTTAAATTTCGGAGGTTTTTGACCTAATTTATCCCCTTTGATGGGGTATTATTATCCTATATGGTTATATGTGCATATACAGGGGTTCATTACCTTTCATAAGACATGGGTATATTGGTGCACCCCTTCAAATTTTTGGGAGGTGTACCTTGGCCCACCCCTTCAATTTTGGAAATTGCCCAATTTAAACATTTTGGTACAATAGTATAGAACCCTAGTATGTATTACTATAAATTTGGGTGGTCCACTTCGTTCCCTTTTAGGGGTACAAAATTGCCAAATTTTAGTACAACCACATGTTTGGTTTTTGGCTCATTTTATTCCCTTGGATGAAGTCCTATTACCTTATATAGTTATATGGGTGTATACAGGTGTTTATTTCCTATTGTAAGACATAGGTACATTTGTGCACCCCTTTAAAAATTTGGCAGGGGTGCCTTGGACCATCCCTTAAATTTTGGAAATTGCCCAATTTAAACATTTTGGTATAATAGTATAGAACCCTAGTATGTATTACTATAAATTTGGGTGGTCCACTTCGTTCCCTTTTAGGGGTACAAAATTGCCAAATTTTAGTACAACCACATGTTTGGTTTTTTGGCTCATTTTATTCCCTTGGATGAGGTCCTATTACCTTATATAGTTATATGGGTGTATACAGGTGTTTATTTCTTATTGTAAGACATAGGTACATTTGTGCACCCCTTTAAAAATTTGGCAGGAGTGCCTTGGCCCACCCCTTAAATTTTGGAAATTGCCCAATTTAAACATTTGGTATAATAGTATAGAACCCTAATATAGATCACTATAAATTTCGGTGGTCTACCTCGTTCCCTTTTAGGTGTATAAAATTGCTAAAATATAAACGTAAGCAATACGTTGTACCACGTGTTTGGTTTTTGACCTAATTCATTTCCTTGGATGAGGTCCTATTACCTTATATGGTTATATGGCCATGTATGGGAGTCCATTCCCTATTATGAAACATAAGTACATATGTGCACACCCTTGAAATTTTTGGGAATGGTACCTTGGCCCGCCCCTTAAGTTTTAGAAATTGCCAAATTTAAAACATTTGGTATCATAATACTGGACCCTAATATATATTACTACAAATTTGGGTGGTCCACCTCGTTCTTTTAGGGGCCATTTTGTTCCGCTTTAGGGGTGAAGATGGATACAGTGGTCCACCTCGTTCCCTTTTAGGGGGCATTTTGTTCCGCTTTAGGAGTGAACATGGATACCTTGGAATCGTCCCGAGTTCGATTCTTGGAAATGTTGAGTTTAACGTCCCCTTGAAACGATGATGAAAAATGATAGGAGGAAACATGAACTTACTTCGTTGTGGATTGAAGCGCTGAGCCGCCGTACTCCATTCAGTGCGAACAGTTTCGCGTATGAAAAGAAGACGAGCAGATTTAAACAGATTATGTTACATTACACATTTCAGTGCGAGCAGTTTACACTAGGCTTATGTTTCATATAGAAAGATAGAAGATCTGTGTTGTCATCTTTTTACTTCGTGTCCAACTTTGACCTTGAAGAAAACATTGCTGACTCAGTGCTAAGCATTGACGTATACACATAATCTTATTGTTTAGTTGGCTGTATTTAGAGATGAATCAGACATGTAAGGTTGTTGGTTCGAATCTAGTTGTGTTCGCTGTAACTCAGTGCCTGGGCGATACTTAGCGAGATTTTCCAGTGTTGCCAACACTATCAGAATGAATCGATTCATTTAGTCGGAGCCGTTTCGTGACGAAAACTGATTTTCGTTTTGTACACAAAAATTTTTTCTGAAACAGGATTTTGTTTGTACATAAAAAAAATTTTCTGAAACTTTTTGTTTTGTACACAAAAAAAATTTCTGAAACAGAATTTTGTTTTCGTACACAAAAAATTTTTCTGAAAACATTTTTTTTCGTACACAAAAATTTTCTGAATCAGTTTTTTTCTTTCGTACACAAAAAATTTCTGAAATAGAATTTTATTTTGTACACAAAAATTTTATATTTCCTACACGAAAAAAAAAAGTTCTGAAACAAAAATTTAGTTTGATTTTTTTTTCATAAAACATTTTTTATTTATCGGTAAACTGATTTAGAAAAAAGAAATTGAAATCGCAGTACAGGAAAAGAATTTGATTTTAGGATGTGAAATAAAACACAGAATCATGTTTTTGTACATTTATTTTTAGCATGTGAAATAGAATACAGAATTTCTTTTTCTTCAAAGGAAGACGTGTCCGTGACGGGTACAAATTCTGTAAAGAGAAAATAAAACATATGAATATGCATGGTAATATTTATTTTGTTTCCTGTGAAAGAAGAAAAACAGATTATTAACATCGAACTAAATGATCAAGAGAGAGAGTGAAGTGAGAAAAGAAACGCAAATGTGACGTACCTGAATTCCTTTTTTTTCTCCACTGGTTTCTGCAAGGTGATGTCATCTGAGTTTCGTCTTCGCTCGTGCATCGTTGAAGCATGTCCCGTGCACCGTCTTGATTCTTTGCCATCTTTGGGAAGTGATGTTGGTGGGATTAGGGAAAAATATGGCTGTTATTCTGTTCTGGCTTTTTTATACCCATAGGGCAATGTCTCGTATGTGTCTGGTATTAATCGGCGTTTTTTATAGTTGAAACTGTACTTCTTTTCTTCAGGTTTTGTGACAAGATGATGATCGTGGGTTCTGTAAATTTTGTGCGGCGTGCTAATGGAGATTTTTTCACTCGATTGATTTATGATCATTTGCTCCAGACTGTTAAAATTTAACTTTTGACTTGCAGTATAATTGAGTGTGAATCCACGAATTTTGCATACATAACTGGTTGATTTCGTGTCGGGGTTGTAGATTTCCAAGGCGTACTGTTTTGGGCCACCAGACACGAATTTTTTAATGTATGCTTTTGGTCCAATTGATTCCAGTTCATTTGACATTGAACCAAGAAATACTTCTGGTTCTATTGTGGGCTGTGATGGTCGCTGCGTGAATATTACGGAATCTGTATCGAAATATAGTACTCTTTCTTGCAGCAGTTCTAAATATTTGTAGAGTTCCAGACGAGCTTGACACGTTGTAAATGCTCCAAGGACAACATTAGCATTGTGATTTTGTACTGGAACATCATCTTCATACTGCCAATAAAGGTATAACAACGAATCGTTAACAGGTAAAATTTGGTTGACTTTTATATCTGGAGCAGTTAATTTCTGATACAGTTCTTTGGGGTCGTTAATGATGGTCGTTTGCCTGAAATTGTCTCTTATAGCGAGTCGTCCCCAGAAGGCATTCAAACAGAGTTTTGCAAGACTACGACGTGCTGAATTTGTCATTATATTTGCTGCATCCAAAGTTATGCCTTCACGTTGTTGTACCACTTGAATATACTGCTGCTTTTCTTCTTCGGTGACGCAATTGGCAGGCCAACCAGAAGCTTCCAGCTTCGATTTCAAAAATGTGTTAATGTATTCGCTGAATAATCCGCCAGTCTTGGTTTCTGGATCATATACGGTGATGTCGTAATCCCAAATTTCGTAAATTTCAATGACTTGATACCCAAGTTCAATGGCTTTTTGAATTTCATAGGACACCCACGTTCCTGTTAGACTTCGTTCACTGTCCGAATGTGTACATTCAGAATCTTGATTTAATGCTGTGGCACAGGCAGCACAAAGTGGAAACAACAACTTATTTGAACGAAATGGCAGCACTGGATGAAACACATTTCTGCTAGGCAAAATCTTCAACTTGACTAATCCGTTGACATCTTGAATGTCGGGCATTTCTGGATCTCCCTGTAGATATATTCGTGGATGCCCTATTGGATACCGTCCACATTTATTTACATAAGGATACAGGGAGACGATATCCAAGAATTTTATTTCTTCGTCTTCATTTTCATTTGCGACGTGATACAATTTAATGGCATTAACACGACCACCATAGAAACTGTCTCTTGGATTTAATGGTGTCTTATTAATATAAGGATGTGTGCTTAAAGAAGAGGCCAATGCTGGATTGGATTTTAACACTTGACGAAATTCACATTCCCACATTTCATGTACTTTATATCCCATGGATCGTAATAATTTCATTTTACGCTGTGTTCTCTCGTAGCGATAGTTCATCGTTTCTTCGGAGTTCTCATAAATGGGCTGATCACGGCCTGTAGGGACACATAGAGGACATCCATGGAATCTACAGCCTTCAAATTCATACACGTGTTCCTCTTTAGTGTCGGGATCTTTGTAGTAACCGTCCAGATGAAAACCAGCAACATAAACTTCTTTTCCTCTCGCAGCGTGCAGAATTGAATGACCCTCTTTTTCTTCCATGTAGGCAAGCCACTGCAAAGCAATCCGTGACTGATTGTTTCTGTGACGGTATCCTCGTGCAGGAAGAATGCTAATAGTATTGGGTTTTAAGAAATTTCGCCGAAATACTAAATTGCACGCACTCGCCAAAGTGATAGCCTCCAGGAAAGGATTGACGTGAGTTTCTTGTTCAAAAGTGGTCATGAAAGATATACAAGCCAACCGAAGTACGTTGACGTCCTGGACACAATAGTTCACCAATTCTTCTTGGAAAATAAACGTATCGTTCTGGTGTTCGTTGTACCATGTCATGAATTTTTCTCGTTCATCCACTTTCATTTCATCTGCACCATAATAATGGATGTCCGGTAATTTTCCCACCTACGCTTGATTTGCAGCAGTATTAAAAAAGTGTGTAAAATATCCTTTGGTCGCTGGTAAATGAAATGCCTTGGATAATTTACTTAAAGCCATTGGCATGAAATTTAAGGAGTCAATAAACGATAAGTGCTTCACTTTCATGCTTAAAATTTTTGCTCCGTTCAAGATCAAAGTAGGTTTCAATTCATGTTCTTCCACTAAAGATTTAAGAATAAAATGACCATCATATCCCTTACAGTTTTGTGCCAAAGATACAATAAGTTTGATGTTGGGTCGTGGTTGACGTAAATACGCAAGAAAGGCATTGATCGGATCATCTTGAAAAATATGTTCCCGCTGTCCACAAACTTCACACGGATGATGTATATCCTCATCTTGAACACAGTTGTAACATACTTGTTGGGCCACCCGTAAATTGGGGTTATGAATGAACGTGTCTTCATCGAAGAAAGTATCCTGTGTGGCTTCGATATCATAGAAGACAATCATAGCTTTCTTGGCATGTAACACTGATGGAACTCCAGGTTTTAATTGAGTCGTATCAGGCTTCATGTAGCATTGATGGGTAGACGTAACATGTTTATGGCACACATTACAAAAATAATCAGTACAATGATGTTGTCTTTCCCCTGTATGGACAAACGAATAAATGCGTAGACATTTGGAGCACTGTTTCACCATCTTGCATATTGGTTGGCCCTTATGATATGGTACAGTCAGATGATTTGTATAGCATGTTTCACCATAAAATTCACGATTACATTCTGGGCACTGCTTCTCCGTATTGGTCTTAGTGCATGGCGGTTTCTGCAAACATTTCTCACACATGGCCGAACAGTTCTTGACGTGTGCAATACGATGATCATATTTTTTATGGCATGCAGCACAATAGTACTTAGTAGAAAAAACCGACGTTAATGACGTGATGATGTCATAATGAGAATTGATGCACATTAAATTGATTGGAATTTTGTCTTCGCCACCAGGCCCTTCATACAGAATATCTTCTCCGGAAAAGCTGGTGTATACGGTAAGTTTATAATTTGTCAAGTAGCGTTGCAATTGTCGCAATTCTTCCACAGATCCCCCATGCTCTAAATTCATTGAGGATCGAGACAAAAGTTCAAGTACGTCTGGAATAACAACAAACTTGAGCTGTTTGCGATATTGATTGTACAGTTTCTAATTTGTATCCTTATATTTCTTTAGGCCAATAGCAATCACAATTGCATAAGCCAAGCAATTCTTGTCGGTGTTTTTTACTCGTAGAATGCCTTTCTTGCATTTTAATAATTCGTCGTTTGATAAAAGACCTCGACGCACCAATCCAAATCCACGGGGCACATCCACATGATGAAAATGTACAATGAACGGTTCGTTCATGAGAAAACTATCGTTACTTTGAAGAATGCGATCAAAGGAAGCCCATAAAGTCTCCAGTGTCAGATTACTTGCACGCCGAAAAGATAAATAAAACGGTTTGTTCTTCTCATCGTGAGATAAAATCGATAATCCAACCATCGATAATTCGTCGACATTTTCCAATAAGTAATCCAACATCTGTTGAAAAGAAGTCTGAACCCATTCAACAATATCTGTGTCACTAGTCGGAGCATTAATTTGAATTTCCAGCATTCGTCCTTCGAGATTAAAACGCCGATAATGTCTATTGATTTCTCGCAAGACAGTAAAGCCAGAAGTAGCCATATTCAAATAGGAAAAAGGTAAGGTAAGCAAAAAAGGAATAGGCAAAGAAAACAAATATCTAAAACGAAAAAAAGCACGAATTAAAATTGAATTCAGAAAATCGCTAACATGTTTAACTGTATCAAAATGACTACACGATCAATCCTAAAAGAATTATCATATCTCAAATAGTTTTACTGTTAAAAATTTTTATTGTCGTCATACTGGAAATCAAACCCGGGACCAACATGTAACTGACCTAACTTTCTGTGGTGATAAAAAGAATGAATGAAATTGTTTTTCTAAGCGTGCTAAGAGAATCATTGTAGTAAGCATTTTTTCCTCTGACACTGAACTTTAAAACGTATGACGAACATGAAACGAAAACAAAATCTCATGCGCTTGGTTTTCTCGAGCTAAGGCAAGAAAGACTCGAATTCGTTTCTCGGCGGGAGATCAGATCCCACATTAAATTGTAGGTCCACGTCTCACGTTGTAGGGAACAAAATCGTGCGTAGTTTCTTTGTTTACGTTAATCGTAACTTTCAGAAACTGAGCCAAGTGGTTAGCGTTACGCACCTCTGGCCCGGGTTCAACACCCAGTATGCGCTCAGATTCAACATTAAGCTGTATTCCTAGCCCCCACTACTGAAGGGACGCTAAACCAAAATCAACAAATTTCTCGTGCTTACTTCTAATGTGTGGGATGTGGCCCGGGTTCAACACCCAGTATGCGCTCAAATTCAACATTAAGCTGTATTCCTAGCCTCACTACTGAAGGGACGCTAAACCAAAATCAATAAATCATATCATTTCTCGTGCTTACTTCTAATGTGTGGGATTCCTAATTCGATCCCCGGTCAAGTAAGTGAGGGTTATTCTTCCATTTGCTAAATATTTCATGTTAAATAAAAACAGTGATAACAATGTTATCCTCATGCAAAAACACTCCATTGATATTAAGAAAACGCGGTTGATACTTACCTCAAATTCAAGGAACGGAGTAAAGTCACGCTGTCACTAGAGGTACACCTACGTTCATTCAAGATCTTCGTGGAAGTAGGATTTGAAAATGAAATTAAGAATTTTATTTAGATCTGAAACGTGTTCAACTATAAAGTGACAACACTATCAGCCAATCAGAAACGAGGAAATGAATCAATGACATCACGGAGAACCAATGAAAACACAGCTTTCATCATGTATCATGAGCCGAAACGTGATGTAAGAAACAATCTGATTGGTTGTGACATTATTCACGTTTTTCTCCTTACACATCAATCGTTACGACATCTAGTATCGCAATTTTGATCATGACATCATACCGTTGACTCGTTAGTTTAATACGACATTCAAATTACCACATCTAAAATGTGATTCATTTTGCTTAAACTTGATTGAAAAAATGTAACACTCATCGATATGTTACGAAACTGTCTTTGACATAAATGTAAAGTTGAGCTTTAAAAGTCCGTCAGCTGAGAAAAATGCTGATGTAGTACTCTTCGTAAAAGCACATGCTGCAATTTCACAATAACAAACTTCTATGCTTAACAACGAGCAGAAATGTGTAATGTAACATAATCTGATCATGTTCTTTTTCATACGCAAAACTGCTCGCACTGAAGTTGGCATGGTGGCTCAGCGTTTTTTTTCTGATGTGTGAGGTCTCAGCTTCAATCCGCAAGCAAGTAAGTTTATGATGTTTTCTCATTTCTCATCATCGTTTCAAGTGGGACGTTAAATTTTTCTAACACTAGAACCAAGAATCAAACTCGGGACCATTGCATAGTAATCAACACACGTGTACGATGGCTCAGCGTTTGCCTCTACTGTATGAGGTCCCTGCTTCAATCCTCAGTCAAGTAAGTTCATGTTTCGTCCTATCATTTCTCATCGTTTTCGCGGGGACGTTAAATTCAACATTTCCAAGAATCAAACTCGGGACGATTCCAAGGTATCCATGTTCACCCCTAAAGCGGAACAAAAATGCCCCCTAAAAGGGAACGAAGTGGACCACTGTATCCATGTTCACCCCTAAAGCGGAACAAAATGGCCCCTAAAAGGGAACGAGGTGGACCACCCAAATTTATAGTAATATATATTAGGGTCCAGTACTATGATACCAAATGTTTAAATTTGGCAATTTCTAAAACTTAAGGGGTGGGCCAAAGTATCATTCCCAAAAAAAAATCAAGGGGTTCACAAATGTACCTATGTTTCATAATAGGGGATGGACCCCTATACATGACCACATAACCATATAAGGTAATAGGACCTCATCCATTGGAATAAATTAGGTCAAAAAACCAAACACGTGATACAACGTATTGCTTACGTTTATATTTTGGCAATTTTATACCCCTAAAAGGGAACGAGGTAGACCACCCAAATTTATAGTGATCTATATTAGGGTTTTATACTATTATACCAAATGTTTAAATTGGACGATTTCCAAAATTTAAGGGGTGGGCCAAGGTACTCCTCCCAAAATTTTAAAGGGGTGCACAAATATACCCATGTTTTATGAAAAGTAATTGACCCTGTATATGCACATATATCCATATAGGGTAATAACACCTCATCAAAGGGGGGATAATAACACCTCATCCAAGAGGATAAATTAGGTAAAAAAAAACCCGAAATTTGAATTTTTTGGCAATTTTTTACCCATGAAAGGGAACGACATAGACACCCAATACTAGTAGAGGTACATAATGTGGTCCTAGGCTACCATACCAAATTTTTAGATTTGGCAATTTCCAAAATTTAAGGGGGGGGTCCTATGTACCCCTGCACCCCTTCGGTAGGTCTACCCATAAAGCCTAACACCACGTGACCCCATGACGTAATGCTAAGGTGTGCGCATGGGTGTATCAAAGGGAACAAAAATAAGGTAAGCTATATATATATATATACATCCTATAAGGTAAAAAAGGAAATAACATTCTTCAAATTTATAACCATAAAAAGAAACAAATAAACTCATACGTGAAACTGCCCCATAAAGGCGGATCGTAAACTATGTAAACTAAAGGGGCCGGGGCGCAAAATTTCAGCGGCGTCACACTCCAGGGGCGCAAAAATTAAAATCAAGTAACACAAAATAAGCTATACATACACCTGTACTGCATCATAAGGTAACAATCTCCAAATTTTTATACCGTAAAGGGAACAAAATCAACAACCTACCCCATAAAGGCGAACGGGGGTGTGGCCTATGGGCGCTAAATTGAAATTATATACCGCAAAGTAAACTATACATACACCTATATTCCATTAAAAAGTAACGATCTCCAAAAATTTTATGCCGTAAAAGAAAACAAAATCAACCCCCCTCGGTAAAACTACCCCATAAAGACGTGGCCTAACACCACGTAACCCATAAAGGCGTGGCCTAACATCACGTAACCCAAAAAAGGCATGGCCTAACATCACGTGACCCTATGACGTCATAACATGTAACCCCAAAAATGGGCGCCGGGCGCCCGGGGCGCAAAATTTTGGCGGCGGGCTCCATGCTCCAGGGCCTAACATCACGTAACCCAAAAAAGGCATGGCCTAACATCACGTGACCCTATGACGTCATAACATGTAACCCCAAAAATTGGGCGCCGGGCGCCCGGGGCGCAAAATTTTGGCGGCGGCGGCGGGCGCCACGCTCCAGGGGGCGGAAAAATTTGCCTCAAGTGGGGCGATTACTACTCCGTGGGACGTAAAACTCAAAGATTTCATTTCTTTTTTTTTGTCTCAGACGGGACTGAAGTAAGGCTGCGATTCACGATCTAAAATGCACGACCTTACTTAACGATCGTGTGAGAGCTAACTTGCCCCTAGTTCAGGTTGAAATTTTCTGCTGTCCTTATTTGGATCCTAACTTGGAAGAAATAGAAACAGTTTCTATTTTCATCTGGACTTGCATACAACTACCAATCAGGAAAGAGTAGCGTCTGACGACATTCAACTTTATTTATCGCTGTAATTTCAAAACAATGCTGCCTGGACAAGGGAAACATTAGAATCATACGAAAAATATGATCTTTTGTAGCACGATTTATATTATTTATAAAAATATTTATAAAAGACCTTAGAGGAGGTATGCAGTGAAGGTATCCGCTCGAACGCTGCTGGTGTGAACAAATGTAATTACATCCTTTAAAAGAATAAAAATAGGTGATTTAAGTATGCTGTGCAATTTGTACTCTAAAAAATGTAACATGTTAAAAAAAGCGTGCAGGTTTACTTTTGGCGCACCACTCGAAATAATTGTTCAAAAATTAGAATCCTTTCACTAATTACTTTCTTATTGTTTTCTAAATGATTTAAGCTGGGCGACACGAAAATATCCACATGGCATAGTTAAAATTCAAGGGGGTATCATAAGCAATTGTTGCAAAATTATAATTCTTTTACGATTTGCGTGTAAATACAGCGTGCGGATGCATGCATAAAAACTACAGCCCCAAAACACAAAACACCTGCGCTAGGTCGCAACTAAAAAGCACGAATGCTATCTAACCGAGTCGTAGCAGAGCAAAGCTGTGAAGGGGCGCGTCTGAAGGGAACAGGCGCGTCAGCAAAGGTGGGTATCCGCATAAGCGAGGGTAGTGAAAACGAGTGGGTTTCAACAATGATACGAGTTTCAATAGCATTTGTCATGGTTTTATACTAGTAGCGTTCCACTTGTAAACAAATTACCACTTCTGTAAACTGCAAAAATTCACCGCCGGTGGAAAATAGTTTCTATACAGGCATCTTTCATACCAACTCGCTTATTTTATCCGTCGTAAAGCACTTGTAATAAGTTTAGAGTAGTAATCCTACACTTCTAAACATAAAATTCAGATGTGATGCGCCAAAAGTAAACCAGCGCCAAAAACAGAAACAATGAGCGTTAATTGGCATCACTGTTATGTGGCTTTCTTGAAATTTTAGGGAACAGTTCCACAATGCTGGCACAATACAAGAATTCCGGGTGTAGTGTATGAGATAGGTTCCCGGTGCGGTATAAGTTTACTTTAGGGGCTATGTGGGCATTTTTTGTGGGTACTGAGCTGAGCGGATGCACTCAGTACCTATACTAGAAAATTGCTTTTTCTTCTTTATTTTAGCTTTTCGCGTCTGATAACTGCCCTCATTTACATATTTGGACAAGTCATTTGATTTTCAGTTCTACAATCTGGTGGATCCAAGGATCTACAGACCATTTTTCAGCTGAAACAAACTCCCCCATGTTCGTATCTTGCTGATGAATTTTCGGAGTTACTAATTTCAATAGCGTATGGAATTCTGAATAATCCATTCTGTGGATTTTTTTTTTTGTAGGAACGAGGATCTGCTGTAAGTAGTTAATTATTCGCCATTGAAAATACGGTGCTTTCCTGTGCATTATTGCGGCGAAGAATTCACTCCCTGTTCCACCAGCCCTTTTTTACTCTTTCTCTCTCTCACGTTTCTCTTGGGGGGAGGGGAGGGCGGATTTTGTGTCAGCAACAGAGCAGATATCGCTGCTATGGCTATTTCATCCTCATCGGATGAACTCATATTGTGAAATAGAAAAACAATAATATTTACGATTAGGACAGTTGATTTCTTTGTGCGTAACGCGTTTTTCGTCTGTTTTAATGAAGCGACCACGAGAGGCTCTGCTGATAAAACCTACCTAGTTTTAAGAATCGTCTGAGACCCCTACAACACCTCAGGATAAAAGAAATTGCATAGAAGTTTGAGTTAGGCAACACTGTTAAGTTGTAGCCTGGGTTGAGGTCTTAGTTCAGTTCCGTGTGAGCCGGGCTTTAGTTTTAAATTAAGTTTTAAACCAAATTGATACGACATACTAAAATAAACGACGATCTCATCAAATGTCCAGAATTTAATCTGTAAAAGAAAAGACAGTTATTAAATTAAATAAATATTGATATATATTTATTTCCTGAATAGCTCAAATGTGCTAGCTATCTCCACTGGGATCAACAAATGCTAAATATTAGTTGGATTTTTGGCATTACAAAATAATTAACAACTAATTTAATTAAATTTTCTCATCACCGGGGCTGGGTCCGGATAACTCTCTTGTGTAGTTACCTGGATCCAGGTCTGGGTTGTATGTGGGAACATGTGTCTACTCTAAATCACTTCAAATTGGATTCTCTGTCAGTAGTTCATTAAATTGGGTTATTCTTCAACAATTAATATAACCTTTTATCGTTTTTTTCCGTAATCATTCCGTATTTCTCTCTTTTCATTTTCCTTCCCTATTTCTTTTCTTTTTTCCTCTTCTCCTCTTTCATTTTTCCTTTCTTCTTCTTCTTTCTTCTTCCTTTATTTTAAAAACTGAAGGCGTGATATTTTATTTATTCTTCGGAAGTCCGATATAAAAAATAAAATTACGGTCAATGAAAAATCAAGTACAGTAAACTAGCACTCATAGTTTACGCCATGTTTCAGTTTTAAAAGGGCGAACCATGAAAGGACGGATCGCCATGATTTCGGTACAATTTATCACGCCCAACATAGTAGTTTTCTATGCTAAATTGTAAAAGTTTACATGCCTCTGTTTTGAAGGTAACTGAACATAACCTAGCCTAGCGTAAGGTAACGTAATGTAATCTAACCAAGAAGTAGTACACTTTGGTACTTTTTCGATTTCGTGTGGTCCTCGATACAGCACAAATGCCCCCTTCTTCCTCAGACACGAATCATAACGTTGCGCCCCTCTCTCTACCTTTTACGGATGTCTCAAAGTCCGTATACAAGTACATGACAAAGAGAACATTCCCAATGTGCACACAGAAAAGGCCTACTTTTATAAAAATGCGCCAATAACACTCGCAATGTAATGGGGGAGGGGTTCTCCCTCCATCATACCCCACCACATATTCTTACATCACGAAAAGTAACGACGAAAACTAAAAGGACTTACACCTAACTTATAACCTGGCCCTAACTGATATTCCACAAGAGTTTGTACAAAGTAAAAAAAAAAAACGTAAAAACGATCGAAAGAAAGATTTAGGAACAGCTCTCTTTTCTTTTCGTGAACGGTGCTAGCTTAAAATTGGTATATATATATATATATATATATATATATATATATATATATATATATAAGTAAAATATACGGTAGCTTCGAAATTTCAGTGTTCCTTGCTCAGTATCGCAAACTCAAATAGAAAATACAATATCTCAAACTAAACAAACAAACAGGCAAATATCACTTCATTAAGCTTTCCTGATCCGTTCAACAATTTGTCTGTAAGTACTGTGATTCTACCCGTGTGTAATTTATGCTTATAGGAACCCCAAAATAACTTACGCTAATAACATTTAATATTACCCGATACAACTGGTGGAAAATATTTTGTTGGGTACCAGTGTCTGTCTGCTACACAGGGTTGGTAAGAAGGTTTTTCTTTCTTTCTTTTTTTAAAAACTATTTTTTGGTTTAAACCAGTTTTTTATTTGAACCGACTTTTTGTTTAAATAAATTTATTTATTTATTTAAATTACATATGGATATAAATAATTTTATTTGGCCTTAACGTCCTTATGCCACGTAGTGATAAGAAAATATACCTTTTTTCGAAAGTAGACATCGATTACAAGGAAAATGTGTAGCTGTCTGATGCAATAAAAATAAATAGGGCCAGTATAATACAAATGTGTTACTTCAACTTTAAAGCACAATAACTTTTATTTTGATTTATAATCATGAATTAGCTTATTATTGGTAAAATAAAAGTAACAATTCTCTCCTCTGCTTCTTTGAAGGATATTTTCGTAAGATTAGCACAGCGAAGAAAAAGGCAAAAACTGAAATCAAAAGAGAAACAACAAACCTGTGTCGTACCAAATGAACCCTTGGCCGGTTACTAATGAGAACTCTGCAAATTCAACAGAAAATGTATCTGACTATTTATTCGAGTTAGAAGTAATTATATTAAAGTATTGTTTTATATTACCGAGTAACCGCAGCTCAGTTAGTAGAGCGTTGGCTTCGTATTGGGAAGGTCCTGGATTGCGCTCAGCAACCGCTATCCTGACTGAAGTCTTTCCCTGGTTTCTCTCAGTCATACTAGGCAAATGCTCTAATGGTGCCTTGAATAAGGCCAGTGTCGACTTTTTTTAAACTCGTTTAACATAGGTAATGTACGATACTTGAACTATTTATTCTTATTTTTATCTTTTGCAAATTAAAAAAATGAAATGAAAACTTTTAGTTTTACGTCCTACGATTATGCCGGCTAGGCTAAAGGATACGGTGAAGAGGGGAAATGAATTAAATGCTGGAATAAAGATAGTGGGAGGAAACAGGAGAGCCCCGAGAAAACCCACGCACACGGTGTTTGTCCACCACAAAGTTCACTTAGCGGGAGCAGGGTTTGAACCCGATACCTCATGCACCAGAGGTGAGCGCTCTACCACTGAGCCACCGCGGCCCCGCAAATTTTATTATTTCGAAAATACATTTATTAGAAATCGGAACATCAATGTTTCGGATGTTTCTAAGATCATCATCAGTAATTATAGTAAATTGTGGAAGGAATTTTTAATAACGTGTTTATGCAATATTCGTGTATTTTAGTAAAATCTGGTTATATGGCAGTAGGGCACAGAAGGGAATTCTTTATTTTTCGTTGGAATAAAAGGACTTGGGACAACGCAATTTGATTAATTTCGTTTCTTTGCTTTTGCATTGTGATTTCAATAAATAATCCCATACTTTATGAGCCATAGATAGTAGCAAAATGCCCTGTTTTAATAAATATTCGCTTTGATATTTGAAGATCAAGTAAATGTTCTCTTACCATTAAAATGAGAAAATATTGCTATCTTTAAATAGCAATAATAATTAAAGGTATGTGTATATATTTATTACATTTAGCAAACTTCCAACTAGTTAATTACTGTATCAATACCCTTAATCACATGTACCAGTTTCGTTTTCCAATCACTCAACACTTTTGAAGAAATTGCTCTAATTACTATGTCAGTAAATGCTCAACATACAATTTATTGTATTTTGATTGAAATGCTAAATTTAACACATTAAACCATACGCATCTAAAGTTGCATAGATCTGCCGCGCTTTACTACGGAATTGCTGCAGTTTTAATAATAGATATATTTTTATTTTATGGTGTATTTTTTCTTTTTCTTCTGACATCCTTCTACCACCAACAGATTACATCTGTTGCAGATGAAAATTTAAAAGTACTTTGAAACCATTTTTGCAGTTCTGAAAGAAGTTTTGTATCGCAGTAAGACCGCAGTAGCCGTACACTTTGAAGCGTCAGGCGCCGACTTCAATCTTCCAAGTTCGACTTCTGACTGGGGCATGTTTTTTTTTTTTTTTTTTGTGGATTTTAGAAACTTAACAGCTAAGAGTACCGTGCCCGGCCAAAGTCAAGAGCTACTAAAATCGGCCCAAATTTCAGGGTTCGAAAAAACCCAATCTACCTGGGCTCATATGGGTTTTCTCGGATTTAATTTGTTTTATTTTTTTTCGAAATACCTAAATGTCTGTGGGGTAAAAGTGTTAAAATGTGATTTATATTTCAAGAGTGTCATTGTCACAATTTGCAACAATTTTCTACTTACTGCTACATAAAGATCTCTTCAAGATTTTCTATTTTTGTTTTCTAGATACTGAATTTCGTGCTTCTCTCACGTTCAAAATAGGAACAGTGACGACGCAGAGGAGAGGGGAAGGCAATGGAACCCCCTTTTTTAATACACCCAACCAACTTAAGTCGAACTTGCAGTAATGGTTTCAGGAGGCGACTCGGAAAAAATTCCCTGGGGTCATAAATCCGCTCGTACTCAATGTGTTACCAATATTTTCGCAATATTTCTTTTCACCTCTCGTGTTTTTAAAGTGTCTCGGGCGAAATATTGTGAAACCACCATTGCGAACTTGTAATCTAATCCAATATTATTTAGGCCTATGTTGAAATAAGTATTATGAAGCTAATAGTACATACTGTTCGTAGTTTTGGTCCCAACGATGAAAGATGTTTTCTTGAAGATGCTGCAATAAGAAGCTAAAGTCCCCGTCGTCTCCTTAATATTACTATTCTTTATCTATCTGTTAACTTTGAAATCTATCTGTTAACATTAAATTTGGTTGGTTGGTTATTGAAGTTTAGTGTCCCTATTCAGCAGCGGGCCTGTATGGGACGTAGACCTACAGTTTAAGGTGAAATCTGAACCACCAGAATCGTTCAAATTTTTCCAGACTTCCCGCCGCGAATTGGACCCGGAACCCGCTACACCGAAAGTGCCCATGCTAGCCACTAGACCAGCGGGGAGTTCAACTTTAACTTTGATGCTACCTGGTAACCAAAATGAATTAAGCATTCAATAAAGTACCAAATCCTGGAAATTGTATCCAATCGCTTAACATTTAGAAGATTTTTTTTAAAAAAATCCCAGTTTCTCAATAGAAAGTACAATCTAAAAAAAAAAAAAAGATTGAGGGGGAAGTGTACAGGAGTATCTAATAATATTAATACGAAATATATTAATTTATACAATATGAATTATATCTTTGTTTTAAATTAAATGTTTAAAAATGTCTTAAATGAAATTAAATATCTTCCAATGTAAAATAAATAATTTTATTGTTGAAGTATTCACTTCCGATGATTTGTACATTCAATTACGGGAACTTCCCGAGCACTTATTTCAAGACGGTTCATTTCCGATAATGCAACTTTATTTAAGTTAGGTTAGGATTTAGAGTTCTTGGCTGTGGGCACATATGAACATGAGGGACGACGTTTCTCGGGATCACACTATCCAAGGAAAGGAAAGGAAGGAAGCGGCCTATGACCTCTATGTCAAGTACCATCCCGGGATTGGCCTGGTGTGAATGAGAAAAACCCAGGAAACCTCACTCAAGATGGCTGGCCTGGAAAAGCTTTTACACTTTTTCGATCAAGTGTCCCCCACCGGGAATTGAGCCCGGGACCAGTCGCAACTTTATTTAGTATACATCGAAACTTTTAATATAAAATTGCATATTTTACTTCAAATAATGCCGCGGTTGCTCAGTGGTAGAACGTTCACCTCTGGTGCGTGAGGTTCCTAATTCGATCCCAGCTCTCTCCAAGTGGGCTTTGTGGAGGACAAATACCGTGTGCATGGGTTTCATCGGGGTGTTTCCGTTTCGTTTCACTCTCTTCATTCCACTATTTCGTTCGTTTCTCATCACCACCTAATTTAGCCCACAACCTATAACCCTGGGACGTAAAACTCAAAAACTTCATTTCATTTATTTCAAATATAAGTATAATTTATACATTAATTTGGATAATTATCTCAATTAATTATATAATTATCTCAAACTGAGTTTTTTAATTCATTCAGTACTTTACAAAGGTCCTAGAAAAGAATTAATTAGTATATATTGAATGTTGTAGAATACCTAAAGGTCTAAATTTCGTTAAAAAAAAAAAACTTTCAATGTGATCAGCTTAATTGTATGACTAATACACTCACCAGAAGCTTAAAACCCAGGTGGGGTTTTGCAGGTGAGTAAAACCCGAAAAAAACCACCAGTTTTTTTGGCTGGGCTGCGCCCACTTGTGCAAACCCTGCCGAAAATACAGAGTTTTAACAAGAACAAGCGCATCCCAAATAAAATTATCAGTTTTTGTACCATGTTATCACTATAAAGCGTACCAAAGTATAACATATTTATAAAAAATATATTTCGTTTTTTTTTAAATTAATATTGTTTAGCATTCTAAGGAGTACCTCTATTTGTTTGTCGTCTTTAAAGAGAATTAACGTGTCGTCTACATAATGATAGTATGTAAACAACTTTTCAATTTTGATGTAGCTACACTTGATAAGATAATTATTGTATATTTTACATAGCACTGTTATTTCGTGATTTTATTTCTTTATGTAAATACTGTATTCCTTATATTTTATTAAATATATCTGAACTCATTCCTTTTGGATATGTATATTACAGGAATCGTTTCAAGAAACTTTGAAATCTCAAGGACCAACCCTGTTCTATACTGCCGAGTCCAAACTTCTGTGGACAGGAAATGGATAAACAGCTGAGATACCGAAGAGGCCTGCTTGCTGCTCTTATGTATTTATTGCGTTAAAAATTTAATATACCCAACTTGGTTTGGATTGTTCCTGTATTTTGACACGTGACAACGAAACATCAAACGCAGCGTACTGTAGACACCATATAAAATACTATAAATTATAACGAAAACAATTGTAAGAATAGCAATTAAACAATAGCAATAAACTTAACTTTGTTTCACTCGAATTATGTTCCTGTATATCACGTATTTTAGCACTTCATTTTAAAATAATGATGTTTATTTATTATTTAATAAGATTATATAATGTAGCAGAGAAAAATTGTGAACAATAATATGTTAAAACATCAAATTTGCATTATCAGCTCCCCCCCCCCAACAAACCTGTTTGGTCCGAGGTTCTTTTTGAAATTTTTCGCTTAGCTTCAAGATTTGCTTTATTCAATTTGTTATATTTTATTCGGTGTGAGTCCTCACGCGCAAACTCAAGTATTTTTCTTCATTCCCATTGCACAGCTTGAAGAAGAATATGTGACATTTTGCCCCACGTAAATTAAAATAATAGCTGAGCAAAGAAAACTTATTATTAAAAACTAAAAGCTTAGATTTTAATGAAAGGTATTTGCATTGCTCAGCTATTATGTTGTTTTATTTGGGTTGATAAAAGCAAAGCTTTGATATGGAAAATATCATCGATGGTATTTTTATGTATTTTCATTATTTTAATAAGAAAACTTGTAACTTAAACATCCTTCAGGGGAGGCTGAATGTCCGAAAGGTCCTACAATATTTGCCCACAGTTATAAGGACTTCGCATATTTGTGGCAACATAGAAAGCAACACTAAGAAGAAAGGAAGACTAAGTTCTGTATGGCATCCAATCTTAAAAAAAAAAAGACCGATTGTTCGTTGACTAAAGGTGAGATGCTTTCCAAAGGTAATGTTTCATGGATAAGATCATACCCATATTCACTCTTATGGGAGGTTCACATTCTTCTGGAAGGACAAATTCTCCGTTTTTTTTTTAAATCAGGAGGCGCGTCTTTCAAGTAGGACGAATGGTCGTACTTTTATAATTAATATAAAATGTATTCAAGTATTTCAAATCAAATAAATATCTGTGTTTAAAATAAGGAGAAATATAGGGTTGATCTATTTGAAAGTTTTTTTTTAAAAGTTATCCTTTTGTACACTATTGTGCAAAGCATGGCTTCCAATCTCTGTGTTTAATTATGGGGTAGGTATTATTTAAAATATGATTACACAGTACATTGATGTCGGAATGAGTGTAGCCCTTAACATCAATTATTATCATTAGAGGTATGACAATTATCGTTACTAATGTTCAAAGTACAAGGCATATTCATATATGATACGGTGCAAGGTAAGTCAAAGTTAGAGCCACCCTGATTACTGTATACTCTGAAGTAAAAGAGGTATAATTGTAAATGGGTTTAGTCGGATGCGGGAAATTTCTAGCAGTGTGTTCTGTAAGCTATTTTGGAGGCAGCCATGTTAGATTTGTTTAAAACTAATCTTAGATGGAAAAAGGAGCCCATCTCATTTTGTTCTAGTATTTCGTGAGAAGTTCATTGAAAAAGTGAGTGTTTCAGTATTACTGTTTATGTAACCAATTGCATGTTATTCTTAATTTTAGTATCATTTATAAAGTCATTGCTAAAAAGTAACAGGGTACAAATACTGAGAAACTGACTTCGCCTTTGAATTTATATTGGAATCTCGTCTTAAGATGATTCGTCAGATGACCCTTGTTTCCATTTAAGAGTTTTTTAAAAATAGATTAAACCAATATTTCTACTTGTGTAATGGACAACACGTTATCTCACCAGAAAGTTTTCCCGAGCCCACCTAAGTTTTATACAGAACCGTCACATTTTTACCACATTTACGTTAATCAGAATGGTTGTGACTTTTAATGTTGACTGGGAAATGCTTAGATTACGAGCTATAATAGCAAATGTTGTTAAGTGTTGTAATCTAGATATGTACTGGCATTGACTGAGTCACCTTGTGTTTCTCAATGACACAGGTAGAAAATGAAATGAAATCTTTGAGTTTTACGTTCCTCGGTTATGCCGGTTAGGCTAAAGAAGACGGTGATGATGAGAAATGAATGCAATGGTGGAAAAAAGAAAGTGGGAGGAAACGGGAAATCCCCGAGGAAACCCATGCACACGGTGTTTGTTCACCACAAAGTTCACTTGGCAAGAGCTAGGGTCAAACTAGGGACCCCATGCACCAGAGGTGAACGCTCTACCACTGAGTCACCGCGGCTTCATATAATAGGTATAGTCAGAAACAATATTAAGTATAGGTTGGAGGTATATGAAATGATAGCTCTAACCTATACTTAATATTATTTCTGACTATATATGTACCCATGAAATTAGGTTTTGTACCCATGAAATTAGGAGGTTTTGTACCCATGAAATTATTTGTACCTAAGAAATCACAGGCACATTGTACTTGCTAACTCTTGGGTACAATGTACCTGCTAAATTAGTGGGTACTGTATTTAGAGTGTATGGAAGGGTATCCCCTTTTAATTTTGTAGGACCCTTAGGGTGTCAAATGCAAATACGGTCACATGATCGATGATTTGGTTTCGATGCGTGAGTCTTTGATACGACGACGGGTCCCTGGTCAATATTCTCTGTGAGTTACGTGGAAATTTTCAACAAGATTCATGGCATTTAAAAATGTTTTCAACTTTTACACTAAAAATTCAAACCAAAATTTTCAAAACAAAAAAATTGGAACGAAAACTTTTAAACAAAAAATTTCAAACTAAAAAATTCAAAATAGAATTTTTAAACAAAAGTTTCAAACAAGATTTTGAAACGAAAAATTTTAAAACAGAAAAGTTTACAAAAATTTCAAACGAAAAATTTTCAAAAATTCTGAAACAAAGAATTTTTAGTTTCAAAAAATTAAAACGAAAAATTTTCAAACAAAATTTTAAAACAAAAATTTGAAACGGAAAATTTTTCGTTTCAGAATTTTGTTTGAAAACTTTTCGTTTGAAATTTTTATTTCTAAAAAAATTTTGTTTCGATTTTTTTTTCAAAATCTTGTTTACCCATTTTATGATAGGGAATGGACCCCTATAGATGACCATATAACCATATAAAGTAATAGGACATCAACAAAGGGGATAAAATGGGTAAAAAACCAAACACGTTTTATAACGTATTGCTTACGTTTGTAGGGGAGTAGTAGGCATCCATCTTGGTGCTAATACTCACCTCTCAAAGGCCAATGCTCTTAGCCCGGTGTCAACGACCTAGGGGTCTTAGGACTACCCCTCTAGATTTTGGCAGGGGTACCTTGGCCCACCCCTAAATTTTCCCAGGGGTACATTGGACCACCCCCCTTTAATTTTGGAAGTTGCCAAATCTAAAAATTTGATATGGTAGCCTAGGACCATAGTACGCACCTATATTAGTATTGGGGGTACACCTCGTTCGCTTTCATGGGTTAAAATATACCAAAAATTCAAATTTCGGTGGGTTTTGACCTAATTTATCCCCTTTCATGAGGTATTATTACCTTGTATGGTTATATGGGAGTGTACACGGGTCCATTTCCTTTCATCCCAGACAGATGTTTGCTTACCGCAAGCTTGCCTGTCACTTTTATTTGATTTTATTTCGCTTTGGCTTATACATAAAAGCTTATTTGTGCTTAGCGCAAGCTGTAGTGCGGGCAACCCACGCTTCACTTGCGAGACACTTTTCTTTAGATTGAAGTAAAAAGCCAGCGCGTGTTCGATTTTCAGTTGTTCTCAAAAACCACGTGACGCTGACCTCTTAACTTTCTGCGACAAGATAGTGTTCGCGTTGTTAGCGTCTTGTTAGCATTCAGCTTGAATAAAGGAAAAACTTAATTATTTTTTTAATTGTGCCGTCTAGTACTCTAGTACTCTAGTCCTACTGTCGTACCTTGGCACCTTTACCTACCTTTTGGTGTACCTTTTTGGTGTATCATTTTTCTTCTTTCATTTTGTTTTCTTTGTTTTCTTTTCTTTTCTGTTGATAAATGGTATGTATATTACATGTCAATGAGTCCACTAATGTCAATGATAGAGATATTGGAAAATGTAATAACCTCATAAAAGATAATGAAAGGTCGAATCTCAGAGCAACAACCGGACTATGAAAAAGCAACGACATTAGATGTGCGTATGGTTAGGATTATTGACCGTCGCATGCAAAAACATGGTGAAGGACTCAAGATAAAGGTACAATGTTCTTTAATTTCTTTGTTGAAGTAATACAAAAACGAAGGTAAAGACTTGTATCAAAATCATGTGATGTACAAATGCTGGACTCTCACATGAGGTTTACGTCAATCATATCCGCTTTGAAAAGTATAAAACCTTCAGAAGGGGCTCCTTTAGTCACCCTTCTCTTCACCGGAGTCTCGGCTCGTCGTTTTCGTAATTTTACTTGAAGAGGTCCGATCTGTCACCTGCGGTTGTGTCGCACAACTCGTCTTGTCTTGTCTATTTGGACTTAGTTTGCCATACGTTATATCACTTTCGTAAATCCTCTTAGTGAGAGTCTACGTTTAATAAGTCTTCATTGTACAATTCGACGTTTATAAGTTCTTTGCAATTTTCCTGTGAATCTCCAATTGGAACTGTAAACATCTTCAACCAATAAATTGTCATCTATCAATAGTTTGAAATCTACGTTTCATTTCTCTGGACACTGCCGTACTCCAAGCGGGAGTGGAACTAGTGATCATCTGCCGACGCCAACCGAAGGTACGCTGCCCAAGCCGCTCGGGGCGCTACAGTACAAACGAAACTTTTTGGTGACCAGCAGTGCGATAGTTCCAGTGT
The DNA here is from genome assembly GCF_964235325.1 of Thermobia domestica. Taxonomy (NCBI): domain Eukaryota; kingdom Metazoa; phylum Arthropoda; class Insecta; order Zygentoma; family Lepismatidae; genus Thermobia; species Thermobia domestica. The sequence goes on from NC_137471.1 coordinate 38,501,010, forward strand.
TCCAGAATTCCAGAAGTTAAGAGGAAGCAGTAGTGGCAGAGCGTATAGTATCTGGACACAACCACTTCTAAGCAAAAGAACAGATTTTGATACAGAATATTTCTTTGCCGCACTTCTGATTGAAGACTTTTACGACAAAACTTCACGTACAGCTGCTTCGACGTCTTCTTTTCTGGGTGCATTTCTTTCTTCCCACACTTACTGCGAGGCATTGCACAATCTGTAACGAGACGAGAAAGAATATTTAGTAAATACTTTTCTTCTGCATTAAAAGAAAATTTACATTCCCGATGCAAAAGTACTCTCGTTGTACCTGGGGACAGATACTTTTTGTGTCCCTAGGTACGTACGGTAATGTGTCCCTTGGTACATCATTGTGCCAATTTTTAGCGTAACGTTAATAACTAGATTTGTTATTACCCATTAACTTACTTACTTGCGCTATTTTATGGAGTAATCTATGTAGATTTATCTCTGCAAAATTCAGACTCCCTCTCATACGTCTGAACTTCACAAATGAGAACGAACTATCATCACAAAAATTTACTTTCCGACACAAAAAACTCAAAACACCTTCCCGCGCACGACTGCTTACACGGTGTGCAATTGTTACAATGTTGCCACATCCTTAGGATTTTTTATTTCCTACCTGATACAAATTCAACAACACAGTTTGTGTACACACTAGTGTAGAAGCAATGTCCCCAGGTGCATACTGTCCCTAAGGAGAGCACCTTCCCCTACTATTTAATCTGCTTCTATTTCCTAATTCTGAACTGTCTTCTGAAATTTGAAAACCGACTTGCCTCGTATTAGGAATCCGAGAAAATCTTGATTGCTACAACGAACATTCATTCTGTCTATCCTATCCAATTCATGTCCTAAGGTTACTGGAGTTGGAGGTTGTACAACACGACTAATTTAATTATATTTGGTTCCTCCAAACTATACCTGCCCATACTTGTCAAAGAATTATTAAATTCAGCTGAGCAATTTCAAGTACCATTAGCAATCTGAAAAAAAAAAACTATTTTGCGGAGGGGTCAAACTCATACTGACTGCTAAAAGTACTATCAGAAGGGAACCCGGTCTGGTCTAAAATTATCAAATTCATACTATCATCTTCATCTTCAATATTAATTCTGACTATATCTCCTCGCTCAGTCATTTTTAAATTTATTTAATGCAGCGTATTGAAAACTTTCGATTATAACAATAAATATGATAAACACTTTCCAATACATTAACAAATAAATCCAAAAAATTACAAAATTCCTAATTACTAAATCTAACACTACCACTACACAACAACAAACAACTAATAGGGAAACAGAACAATCACGAGTCACAGCAAACCGTTTAGACTTGAAAGCATTCGCATACTAAATATCATTTAGCCAAATACTAGATTCTTAAACCGAATCACAACGGATTTTTTGTTATAGGAGATAATTTACAGCAACAAAATCCTACAACTTTAATTCCGAACATCAAAATCTTACTATAAAATTTCAAATTATTCTTCCGAATTATACTAAATAACAATATATTTTTTTTGAAAATGGAGACAAAAGCAAAAGTAGTGAATTTTGTGCTGGAGTTGTGTTTGAGTTCCTATTTTGTGACGCTTCCACTCCTGTTTCGTTTCCAAAAGGGAATTAGCCAAAGAATCTATACTCTTAACAGGCCTCCAAAAGCAAATAGAATACGGACGGTTGCTCAAAGGCTTTAAAAAATATATGAAGCAACACCACTTACCATGTAATATGGTCACTACTTTTAATACTTGGATAAGATTTTTATTAATTTTCCTTCAAACCTTCTGATTATTATTTTTCCTGGAATACTTGAAAATAGCACAAACAATTAAAATCAATTTTCGATTCAACAATTTATTACAAATTTCAACATTAAAGAAACAACTATTCAAACGGTTTTAATATTCATCATACAAATATTTCCAACAATTTAAATAACTTTCGAGGTTAAGGATAATAATTCATTAATAAAGTCTCCATTTAATAACTGATCTATAGTGCCAAACAACAGAACTCTATAAAAAATTGAAATTTTACATAGAAATTTAGTCTTGACTTCAACAGAACTGCTGATTCTTTCAGGAATTTTACACAGATTTTACCTTCACAAAATACCAATTTGCCTTCCAATAATTTATTTTTAATTTTATTATCACAAACGTCGTTGTTCTACTCTTACAATAATCGAGAAAATTTTTTACTGAACTATAAGTCCACAATTAACTAACTTATTTATTTGTTTCCCTGTTGAGTCAGCTATCAATGGGTTTCCCATTCAAAAGCACTGATTGCTTATTCAAAATGGGCTCAATAATAATTGATCGGTTTTGTTTTTCAATTATAAATCCTTTGTTAGAGGTACACATTTGACCATTTAGCATTAGTAGCACAGATGACTAATTAGCTGGTGCACCGCGCTCTGTTTTTTACTGATAATAATCTTATGAAGAGAAGTGACCTTGTTTTTTTTATTTCACAACGGTAAATATCATGTGATATAACGCTATATACTTATACACCTTCCAGGTAATTCCTCAAATTTTTCGTTGATTCATTTCGTTCTACAGAGTGCGACTTATATTTAACAATGTAGAACATAAGAACGGAATTTTAATGTTACATTTGCGAGAAAGAGAAACACATACTTCAGAATAAAGCACCTACGTTCGGTTCCATTATTTCTTTATACATTGTTTGAAAAGATGCTTTCCTTAAGTTAGAATTTACTGGGAATATAAATATACTAATTTTTTAAAAGGAAAAGTAAAGAAGGAGGATTATTAAAGAAAAAATAAAAATGTGGTATTAGCTACCGTACGTTTTGGATATTCTTTTTTTAATGGTTCTTGTATCCCGGAACATTTTTGGATAAGAATTCCTTTTGTCCTTATCAGTGACATTTTGCGTGCGTTAGGTTAAGTCAGACGAATCGGGTCCAGTCACTGGTAGGCAGAAAGTAATCTCTTGCCGGTTTTTGAAATAAAAGTGTGTTCGTAATGTGTGTGTTTTTAGTTTCGTTTCTACAGAGTTATTTATCTGAAATACACATTTTTTTCATATCTTTATATTGTTTTTAAATCTATATTAACAATACTAAATACGGCTTTTTTTTTTCAAATTGTATTTTTCTGTTCTACATCGATCTGTGCACATCAACTGTGCATTAAATTAAAAGATTTCGGTTGCCAAGGAAAAGTCTGAATAGGTATAAGATGATTTTTTTTTAATGAATTGGATATTTTAATGGATTGGATTTAATGAATTACACAAGTGGAAATGCTTTGCTTCCTTAGCTGGCATACCTCGAAAGAAGGACGATATAAAAGTGGATTTGTGTCATTAACGTGTCAAGTACAGCACACTAGAGTACAATCCATATATTTTTCGATTGTTAACGCGGTCAAGTAATTATAGTCGCTAATTACAGTTTACGCTGATGGAAATCAGTGGTGTTAGCCACGAATTTTATGCGAAGGACGGGGTCGCGGTATCTCAGTGGTAGAGTGTTTACCTCCGGTGATTGGAATCCTTTGTTCGACCTTAGCTCGCCCCGTGTGGGCAGTAGGAATATTCCTGGTGAGAAGAAATTTAAAAAATGGGAATATTTCCGGGTTTTTTCCCTGGCTCATAAATTCCCAGGAAGGAATTTATTTCCATTTCTTTACTTTTTCTTCCAAATTATAGGAAATATATCACTAATTGCTTTATTTTAATATATTATGATGGCAAATTTTTACTTTGACTCCAACTGTGACTTCAACCGATTCATGTGATCCGGTTCCCGTAGCAGTTTAGGAATCATTCCTAAACTGCTCCCGGTACCGGATCACATGAATCGATTACAATTACTAACACAGTGAAAGTAATGTACGATGTTAAGAATTATACTATAAGTACAAGGGCCACAATGTTACTATACGAAGTTAAGAATTATACTATAAGTACAAGGGCCACAATGTTACTAAACATCAATTCAGGTGAAGCGGTGACTATGAATTTTGTGATCTAAATGGGGGGCTACCGCCCCCCAAACCCCCCGCTCAAGTACCATAAAAACATCCAAAATAATAATAAATAATCACACCACTACTATAAAGCTAAGATAAGAAGGGAAAAATTTAAAAAAACACTCGTCTCTAATCATAAATCAGTGCATGATAAAGAAAAAAAAATTACATCTCAACAAGACAATAGGACAAGCAGCAGCAAACCAAATACTTTGCCTGATACTCAAATGCAAAACAAATCAAGAATAAAAATAATATGAATTAAAAAAAGAAAACACTCACCAGGGACGTACGGAAGGGGGGGACACGGGGGTCCGGACCCCCCCGAAATTTCGACTTTTTAAAAATTTAGCCTAATTTTAGGGGCAATTTTAGCAATTTTAATATAAAATAGCTTCATATTTAGTTTGAACCCCCCCGAAATAAATTCCTGGGTACGCTACTGACACTCACCATTTCGCCATAGCAGAACACTCATGAATAATGAACTCATAACTGCTGATTCCACACACGAAAAAATAAGATACCAAGAACACATGCACAATACTCAACATTACTGAAAAATGTTACTTTCCGCACATACGTCGTTTTATTAAACCGAGCACACTTGCTATTATTACAAACAAGAAACCAATAAACGTCCACTTTTACAATACGTCGAAAATATCTTCACTTTAGACCACAACTATGATAGGTTTTCTCTAACTCAATTCAACCAATTCAATTACGCGCTTCCCGCATGCCACAAACAGCAGCACACACATACATGCACACAGAACATGTGACTACTAACCAACTACCATATGACTACACAAACACCTAGTGGGAAAAATATGAACTAAGACGTCACACCAAAGGCACGAACAGTTCTAACAAGTGACTTACGCACAAACAGTTCCAGGAAGTAACTGAACCTATAAGAACCGATTAAAGTCACAGTTGGAGTCAAAGTAAAGACTTACCATTATGATTAACTTGTATGTAGGTTTTGAAAAATTTGGAGGTTAAAAAATATGAAATTCTTTGACTACTTTATATAAATAATAATATGATCTTTTAAGTTACGTTTCCATTTGCACTAAAAGCAGGGTAACCGTTTAGTATTGTGGCCAAATCTAGAGAAAGTAGGATCATTTGCGGAAGAAATGAGTTGATAATGGTGTTTAAGTAGTCAAAAAAGTATCGAGCACATTTTTTTTAGAGCAGTTGGAAATTTGTACAAACCGTAAAGGTAAGAGAAAGTGATATATATTAGAAAAAAAGTGAATTGTTGGAAACGAAGATTTAAAACAACGTGTCCTGAGGAGCTCTAACCCGCCTTCACCCGCTTACGCTCTCTCGGCAATGCTGTCTAAATTTAATATTGGTAACGTAATTTAATGTATGAAACCATAAAACAACCTCATGGGAATAGAATATCGCAAAAAAATAGGTGCAAAATCTGGCCCCCGAAAGCTAAACAATAGCCAAAAGTAGCGAAGTGCGAATTTACAAAGGATGAAAAAGGATCTATTTTGAAAAGTAATGTAGAATTATGTAGAAATAGAGATGAGTTACTATTAAGAAACGCTGAACCACCTTAGTAATAGATGTCGGTCTGTCTCCTCTCTCTGACTCTTCTTTACATGTGATTTATCACAAGACATTTCGAGAAATGGGTACGAACAAAGGTGATGTGTGGCAATATTACATGCAAAATTATAAAAATAGGAAAGTATCTTGCAAATATTGTGACTATACATATTTATGCGCAAATGTTGTCAAAATGGTAGGATATGTGTTTTCTGGCAGTTACCCAACCTAATTTGTATATAATATTTAAAAATTTAATATGTTTATAATATCAATAGTAGAGTAAAATTTAGAAAATCCACTTACATATAAATTTAAACTTTTTAGCGGTTTAAAAGTATGTGGACTTAGTATATCTTTTCTGAAACATATTTACTTTCATAGAACATATTGTAAATAAGTATCCATTTGTACGTGCTTTCTAAATATAATAAAATAACATAACATCGTTCAGAATATACATTTTGAAGAGTCATCTGGGAAAAAAAGTAATAATATAGTGTGATATAACAATAAAATTAATTTTGGAATTATAATATAGTAATAGAATGTAATTTTCAGTGTGATTGTAAATAAATACCGACGATTTTTGTTCAAAGATCGTCGGTATTATAGATGGGAATGTCAAACAAATTATGAAAATCGTGAAATAGCAATAAGTTAGGTAGTTTATTTATTTGCAGCTATTTGTCATATTGAGGTTTCTTCTCATCATTCTCATTACAGAATTTCATTTACGTTGTTGAAATATATTCTTGTATTTCTGGAATTATAAAGAACATTCTTTTTTAATGGTTCTTGTAGCCTGGAATATTTTTGGATAAGAATTCCTTTTGAGCTTATCAGTGATATTTTGCGAGGGTTAGGTTAGGTCAGATGAATTGGTTTCAGTCACTGGTGGGCAGAAAGTACACTCGTGCCGATTTTTGAAAGAAACAATCTTTCTTTTAGTGTGTGAGTTTGTAATGTATGAGTGTTTAGTTTCGTTTCTACATAGTTATTTATCTGAAATATACGTTTTATTCACATCTTTATATTGCTTTTAATGCTATATTACCAATACTAAATACGACATTTTTTTTTTAAATTTTATGTTTAGTTTCCCTTTCTCTTCGACATCCATCTGTGCACATCAATTGTGCATAAAATTAAAAGATTTCGGTTGCCAAGGAAACATCTGAATAGGTAAAAAGATGTAGTTTTTTAATGAATTGAATATTTGAAAGCGATTGCATACATGGTAAGACTTTACTTCCTTAGCGGGCATACCGCGTCAGAAGAACGATATAAAAGTGGATTTCTGTCATAAACTTGTCAAGTACAGTACATATTTTTCGATTGTTAACGGAGTCAAATTTTTTTAATGGAACGCGTACGAAAAAAACTTTCTGATTTAACTTTTTGTCCATTTTGGATCACTGCAATGCCAACACACATAATAGTACTTTATCTGGAGCATCCCAAATCATCACTGAGGTAATAGTTCAGGCTTCTTATAGATCATCAGAATTTATTGGATGGCCGTTTCAAGTAAACTTAAAATTTGTGAGTTTCGTAATCGTATTTCCACCTCAGATTACTTCGGTTAAAGAAAACAGAGAAATAGGGAGAGGGTCATTTTATTATTTCAGAGAGCCTTTTTGATCAAAATAAAAAAATGTCAGTAAAAACTTTTGTTCTTCATTTAATGAATGTGAACCACAAACATAATCAAATCGTTAAAATTTTATTGTTTCCAGTATTGCCAACTGTGTCTTCAAAGTTAATTGAACTTCGCTAATTTGAAAAGGGTGTAGTTTATTCATGAAACATTCTTCGAGAATGGTATTTCGTTAGTTTGTTATTGATATAAAGTGAACCATCTGGCAAAATTTTGGAATTTTAAAGTATGGTGTTTTCTAGAAAATGGCGCCCAAAAAGGTCAATTTGGAAAATTTAACAATTCTGGAATTTATTGCGACGAAACCGTTGCACACTGAAGCGATACAATTGTTTTTCTCAGAAAGTGGGTAACAAGGTGTTATCAGCCGTGAAAACAGAATTTTAAAATTCGAACCGGAAGTGCTCGAAAAAAATTCGCAAACTTAGACTTTTCAGATAAACTGACGTTTATTTGTTAAGTTATGTACAAAAAGATACGCATGCGCAAATCAAACTATAATAAAATATAGTTTGTTTATATCCCTATGTACATACAACAACAATAATTATACCTCTGCCTGTCTCCGTAGCTGAATGGTGTGTTTCCAAGTTTGACCATTATCCATATCTTGTACAATTCATAAATTGTACTTCTCATCTTTGGTAGCCCATTACTTGGCAGGAATTTTTTTGACAAAACAAAAATATGGGTCCGTTAAAAACATGTTTAGGTGCTATAAAAATGTTCTAACGAGATCTGAGATGGTGATGCTACATGCTTTGCCTGAATTGAAATGGAAGGTACCATGCTTGATTTGTTTATATTCAGGAGAGTCTTACACACACTAAAGAAGTACCCCGTGTTAGGCGCGAACCATCGATCTGATGAGTTCTAGGCGCTTGTTCTTCTGACATCGCCATGGATACGGTGAAGAAAACCTCGCTTGCAGCGTAATAAGTCATTGAGGTCTTAATTCAGGCAATCAGATAACTCTCTAATGTCCGTAATACGGCAAATTGTGGAGGCGTTAAAATATTAAATAATACTTTTGATAAAGTGGATACTTTCAAATATCTAGGATCAATATTAAGAGACGAAAATCATATTCACGAAGAAATTAAATGTCGACTAAAAGCAGGGAATTCGTGTTACTATTCGGTTCAAAATCTCGTCGTCGCGAATTCTGTCGAAGAATTTGAAGCTTAAAATATATAAAACGATAATCATGCCTCTTGTTCTGTATGGTTGCGAAACATGGTCGCTTACTCTGAGGGAAGAACATAGACTGAAAGTATTTGAGAACAGGATCCTGAGAAGAATATTCGAACTCAAGAGGAACGAGAATGGGGAACGGCGGAAACTTCATAACGAGGAACTACATAGTTTATACGGTTTATCCAACATTGTTAGGGTCGTCAAGTCTAGGAGGCTTAGGTGGGCAGGTCATGTAGCTAGAATGGAAGAAAGTAGAAACGCTTTCAAAGTCTTGACTGGAAAACCCATAGGAAAACGACCATTAGGAAGACCTAGGCGCAGATGGGAGGATAATATTAAGATGGATCTCGCAGAGATAGGAATACAAAGTAGAAACTGGATGCAATTAGCTAAAGATAGAAGTCAGTGGAGAGCTTTTGTGAAGGCGGCACTGAACCTGCGGATTCCGTAGGCCATAGAGTTAGTTAGTTAGTTAGTTAGATAACTCTCTATATCTCGAACTCTATTAAGTGTTACCGTGAACCGTTTCAGATTAAATGCTTTCTTGTGATTTATTATCTATGTGCAAAATTTCAGCTAATTCGCCGACGTGCACTTTCGAAGCCTCTCCTCTTTGCTACTGCACTTGCTTGTCTTTTGTTCTTAGTAACACGTCGTTTATTTCTCCGTAATTTACAAAGTGTGTAAAACTAATGTTAGTTTATGGAGTGTGTAACTTGTGTATGGAAACATTCTTTTTCTTGTATGTGTGAAGCTGTGAGTGTTATTAATCGTTATTTGAACAATGAAAGTGAAGCAATTGCTTTCTTCGCCCTTTCTATGTGTTCTCTTATATAGTTCAACAAAGTATAATTGCGTACGTGATCTTTTTCCAAGTCCCTTAAACTTGTCAGTTGGCAAGAACAGACTCAGAGAGTACCTGGTAGTATCGAAGAACTTCCTTCACTCCTTGATGTTTGGTGTTTAAAATATTCAGCTCCTTTTTTATTGTTTAATGAAATGTTAGTTTTAAAACAAGATAGTACCTTAGAAAATGGAGATATCATTCTTGTAGTTAAATGAAATTAAATCTTGATGTTTTACGTTCCATGGTTTAGTCGGCTAGGCTAAAGGGAACGGTGATGATGTGGAATAAATGAAATAGTGGATTGAAGAATGTCAAAGGAAACGGAAGGACCCCGAGAAACCCAAACACACACGATATTTGTCCACCACAAAGTTAACTTCGCGCGATGGAATCAAATATTCCAGGCAATATAAGTGAACTCTACCACTGAGCTTCTGCGGGTCCCTCTTGAAACCAGAAACGTACACCCTTTTTGAACAAAGGCAAACCAAATTTGCTTAAGGTTGTAATGTTTAGTATCGTAAGGTGTTCCTTAGCTATCAGTATAACTGAAATATAGGTGTACAGTTGTTTTGGTAACTGTATATGTTAAGCTCCTTTCTCCACTTGTTATTCAAAACTTTTGAACCGTATTCGAATCCCACTTGATGCTTGTATTTGTTTATTTTTGTGCTTTTCCGCAGATCTCAATTTACAGTTTGATATTATAATTCATTTCTTTCCTTCTTCATTACAAGTCACAGTTCAGAATGTAGTTAACTGATCACCGTTTGTATCCAAGGATTTCCCAAGCACTAAGTAAACCAATAATCTTAGCATTTTTTTTTTGTTTTATAAGTTTGACATAATTGTTATTTAAAATTTGTTAAATCTCTTACTTTTCCTACTATGTACATTAACGTGAGATGCCAGTGTTTACCGTCTCCAAAAACGTATATCCTCATGAAGAGGTATAACTTTCACCATATAGATTTTATTTTGAGTGTTCATTACAGATACTGGTCCTAACTTTTATTCTGCTCACAAAAGTACTATAATTATGAAGAAATCTTGTTCAGTAGATTTTTTTAGTGAAACTCCCTTACTCATTTACTTTATCTGTGTCCATCCGTCCAAGAGACGAAATAAATATCAAGGAGTACTTGTATCATCACATTTACGAACGACGCAAAGGGTTAAAAGATAGAAGTTTGGATACGGAGGCAGTATTCAAAATATAAGTAATAGAATCTGACCATTACTAACTGTTGTTCATCACTGTAGAAGAAAAAATTCAACAGATATCGTAAAGTAATGTTTTTAATGAAATAAACGTTCCAGGAGTACATTTTCTGTGCCCTTTATTATTTATTAAAACTAGAAATGATAGAAGTCCACTGCAGCTTTTGATTTCAGTATTGATTTAGCGATCTAATAATGTATCTATCTATCTATTAACATTTTCGTTTCATTTAGAAGTGTAACATTTTTATAACTTCTAAATTACAGATATGTTCTTAAGACACTATCAGCTGAACAAATCGGTGTGTTATTTTTCTAATAACAAAACGTATTCTGCAGTTAAACTAATACCGTCTTTCAGTATCTACACATTATTCGTTTCAGGCGTGATTGTACAAGAACTTGTATATTGACCATGCAAGATCAGTATCTGTATCTGTTAACATGAATTACCACGAAAAATCGTAGAATAACTGTGCGTAAAGATAGTGAGATCTAAAAAAGAATATAATACCTGAAGGGAGTACAAACCTGCAGAGAGTAAAGAAGAATGTGTGCTTTTCCATATATATTACAAGTCTTCTGAGATATACATTGATTTGTTGTTTGGGTCATTCGTACTCAAACTACTACGCATTTAGATACACTGCGCGTGAATATACCTCTTTTAATACTACACATTCATTCTTAAGTACTAATGCCAATATGATGTAGTTTGGCAGAGATGAGATAAAAATTTTCTTTTGTTGTTGATTGTATATACAACTCTTGATTCCATATTATTTTTTTTTTATCTTTCCAGTCTCTTTGATAAATATTTTCTGTATTATTTTTGTAGGAAACGATAAACTTTTACCTGGAAACAGTGTTTAATTCACAATCACCTTCTAATTAGTTCATGTCCTTTAGGTGATTGTTAGCAAGTAGATGTTGGAATTGTCACGATGGAAGACGAGCATAAACTTACATGTGAATTAATTTCTATGCTATCGGAAATTGTGCACGTGGCTGAAGAAAGCAAATGTTTTAATGGAAATCCAGTTGATGAAAATTGCGTGCAATTCACGGATGACAAAGAAGCCAAGGTGACAGTAGTCCAAAATGAGAGTCCGATAACACATCAGAACGTTACATCTCGAACTTCGGGATTACTACCCGTAGTGAAGCCTGAGCCAGAAACCAATGATGATAACACATATTTAACCGATTTCGTTGACGAATTAGGAATTGATAAGTTTGCCTCATGTGTAAAATCAGCTGATTCATCGCCACTTGAGGATGGAATTGAAGATGGAAAAGGGGAACCTTATAGTCAAAGGTAATTTATTAAATTTGAAAATCCTGAAAATATTATATATATATATATATATGGTATTTCTTTGTAAAGTATTAACATTTATTTATTGAATGTAAAATTTAATATTCTTTCATTTTTTCAGAGACTGATTTATATATCAGAATTATTAGAAAAAAGTCTAATATGCATGTTTTTCACATTAAAGTTCCACTGGCACTGCACAGTAGGCCAAGAACCCCGAAAACATGACGAAAACCTGAAAAATTAAAATTCGTCAAAGGGTCTATCACCTAACGCGTATCATCCAGAAAGTTCCCAATCGTATGCTGGTGTCAGTGTTACTGACATGTGTTCACTGTTTTGATCAGCAGTGAAAGGCCAAAGCAAAACTTTGTAAACTTTCGAGGTATTTTCTATGTTAGAAAATGTTAATTTCGCGATATTTTTATGGACATTAGCATCATACCCACTGATAAGTAACTGTTGTTTGTCTATATGTGTATATATTATTCAATGATACATATCTAGTTTTGACATTATATGTAATTTGTTGACTATATGGATGCTTATGGAGAAGTAGGTTGTCAGTCACGAAAAAAATGCATTTTTTATGGTTTCGTAGGTTTTTAATCCGGGAAAAGCGGATAGAAGATGGGGTTTTCGGAGTGTGATTCTTGAATTATTTTTTTCAGAGCAATGAACCATTTTTGCCCGTTTTTGCCTGTTTAGATTGTAAGCGCGTATTTACTGTGGATGGTGTGTAAATTTTGTAACCAAAATACACCATGTTTATACCTAGTTTGATCTTTTTTCAAAGAAACACCACATAAAATAACTAATAGAAAGCTATTTGACTTTCTGAGAAATGCTGAAGAGAAGAGGGAAGCGAAGAAGCAGCAGCTTCTGAGCTTCGTGGAAGATGAAATATTAGATGGAGGGATGTTATGTAGTGAGTACCAAAAAGCAGTAGCTACCTTTTCCTATCGAATGTTGCACAGCCTCGACAAATGCAATCTCGTGTACGATAAGGCAGAGATAAATTATGCAAACTGGCTGAATACTAATATTAATCTGGATGACAGAGAACCATTGCCATCCACCTCGGCAAATGTGAAACTCCCAAAGCAGACTTACTAGAAAGTACAACGGTACTTTGTATATTAGTATTGTGAATATGCATTTGTTTATGGTTTTGGGCCATAAGATATTTCAAATTTGTACTAGGCTGGCTGATGTTTACTATCTGTAGAAGAAAAAGATATTCAGATATTCATATGTTAAAATAATGAAATTGACAATATCTAGTTGGCAGGCAACCAGATAAACATACATATATACAGAAATAAAGATGGAATCAATATAAAAGAGACGAAGTGTGTTATTATTTAATGTGGCTCAGTAATAAGGAACCAGTGTTCATCGTTGTAAATGGTGCAAGAAACCCGGGAGTTGAGAAGAAACTGAAAAACCGTTTTTGAAGCATAGTAAAAAACGAGCAAAATTGAGCCAGACATTAATTATATTTGTCTAAGAAGTGGCCGAATTATATATCGGAACAAAATGAATGACACAGATAGTAAAACAATAGACAACCAAACAGTAAATTCATCCAATAATATGTTGGAAATTTTAAAGGAAATGGCTCGGGACCAAGCTGAACAGTTTGCTAGGGTGAACCAGCAGTTAGAAAAGCTAGATCAAAAGGCTAATCACCAAGCCCAACATGTTGATGAGCGCCTGAAACAATTACAACAACGGAATGACGGTCTGCAACAGCAGTTGCAACAAAGTAATCAACAGATCAAAGCTAAATTTGAACATCATGAGGATGAAATGGGCAAAATAGTTCAAAGGTGTACTGACATTCAAGATTCTGTGAATGTTGTCGAGGCGGTTGTAGAAGAACATGACAACCGGATTAAGCAACTGCAGGAGAAATTGAATTTTATAAAAGAAAATCGTATGTCAGAAGGCGCAGTGCAAGATGGTGGGCACATGAATCCTGCACATCCCACTTCCAATGATTGGGCATCTGCACGCCATCACCGAACAACGCTTGAAGATAATCAATCTTCGGATAATGAAGATAGTTCAGAAGAAGAAAGAAGAGCGAGGCGATCATCTCAGCAGAAGCGGGCACATCACAGGTATTTAAGGGTTAAAACAAATAAATCTTTGCGTGTTAGTGAAGTGAAGTCAATCACAAAATTTAGTGGTGTACCAGAAGATATAACTGCGAGGGGATTTCTCGAAAAGTTCGAAGATGAATGTGAATTGATGGATATAGATGAATCTCAATATTTGAAATTACTGCCTCATGTATTGTTGCCACCATGTTTAACGTGGTTTAAGGCAATTAGAAATAATCTCCATACGTATGCTGACTTTAAAAATGCATTACTTTCTAATTATGAAAACGACTTCATAATAGCAAATAGAGACGCGTTGTTAAGATCGAAACCCTTCAATCCAAAGCTGCATAAGAATATTACAGAATTTGTAATTTCTACATTTAATGAGTTGAGAGCGTTAAATCCGGGTCATCCAGAATCAAGAATTATCGCCTCTATCCGTGTACTACTGCCCTTTAGATTACAACAGCTTTTAATGTTTGCGCAATGTGTTCATTTTAGTCATTTAATAATGCTTGTTCAGGGGTATGAAAGCCAATTTGTAGCACAAAATTGTAATAGAGGACAGGACAGGGGGCAAAGCAATTCTAGTTGGGGTCATATACAATATGCCCCAGTGCGCAATTTAAGTATACATTCTGAAAACACAGTTGATGGCAGAACAAACAATGCCACCGGTAACCCGGTGCAAACAAACCGTGGAAACGTAAACATGAACTATAGAAATAACTACCGTAACAACCGTAATTTTAACAGTAACAACAACTGTCGCTCTTTCGTGCAAAATAGAAGTGCAAATGGTAGAAATTACTTTGATAGAAGAATTACAGATGGCTGTAATTACACATGTAGAAATCCGAGTGCTGTAACAATGCATAATCGCCAAGGAAGTACCCAAGAATGTGGAGTACAATGTAATTTAGCCGAAGTTATGAATCAAAGTAATTTAAACTAGATTGTGCTGATGTGGAAGAGGTTGTACCCACGTCAGCGTTAGATACTTCCAATCACCTTTCTCATTGTGAGACTGATTTAAAAACCCTAGATACAAACGTCGTTTATCAATACTTACCAATTGTTAATTGTTTTTGGAGATTTGATGATGATATGGAAGTAAATATAGATACCACTGAAAAGGATTTTGTCTTTTTAAAAACCTTTTGTACAGCGAGAGTGAATATAAAAGTTAATGATATTCCCATTCATGCTTTAGTTGATACAGGAGCTACCGTATCCCTTTTGTCATATGCTCTTTAACGTGAAATTACCAAAAATTATTCAAATCCTACATTACAAAAGGTAGACAATTTGATATTGGTTGATTACACAGGCATGCATTAAAAAAGAATACTAGGCAAAACACAAATAGAAATTGAAATACGAAATTATAAAATCACGATCCCTATTCTAGTTTTTAGTGAATTGAACGAAAATATACTAATTGGATTAGACTTTTTAACGCAATTACGTACCGTTTTAGATTTTGAAAACAAGACGTTTACTATACGTACATTAGATGACGTAGTAATTCAGAAATTAATCCCTGCTAAAGATAACATCGCATCTCAATGTCAACCTTTCATAAATAATTTGGATATTAAAGCTAATGAGTTGGAGAAAGCCAACGCTAGTAAAAGGATGATAGAAAATGGGGATCTTTCTTTCCGTAAATGTGTAGATGATATTCTAAATTCATTGGGTTCTGTAGATAACCGAATTATTTCATCGTTTAAAGATATAATCTATAAACATAATAGAGTGTTTTCACGTAACCCAGGTTGTTGTAAGGATTTTGTATATATTATTGAAGTAGATACTAAAGATCCCATTGTGACGAAACCTTATATTATCCCATATCGATTTAGAGAAAATGTGCGTAAACAGATATCAGAGATGTTAGAGCAAGGAATAATAAAACCTTCTCAAAGTATACATTTAAACCCGTTGCATGTAGTACCAAAGAAAGACGGAAAACTGAGAATAGTGATGGATCTCAGAAAATTAAACTCACATGTTAAGTTACAACAAGTAAGATATACTCCTGTAGATGAAATCCTCAGTTTATTACAGGGTAATACCGTATTTGGGAATTTAGATTTGGTCATGGCATATAACCAAATTATGCTGGATGAAAGTTCGAAACCCTTCACTGCCTTTTTGTTTGAAGGTCAGTTATATGAATATAATCGAGTGGTGTTTGGATTGATAAATTGTAGTGCAGAATTGGCAACTTGTTTGAATCAAGTGCTAAGGCAAGATTTACGTAGTAATGTCGTATATTATGCCGATGATATTTTGATTATGGGAAAAACACCCGAGGATTATTTGAAGAATTTAGACTTAGTTCTTCAGCGATTAGAAAAATTCGGCTTAACTGTAAATATTGAAAAATCTAAATTCTTTCAAAGGTCTATTGACTTTTTGGGGTACTCAATCGATGCAAAGGGAATGTGTTACAGTGATTCCAAAGTGCAAGGAATTAGAGATCTACCAATTCCCACGAATTTAAAAGAAACTAGGCAGGTGTTAGGACTTTTTAATTGGTTTAGAAGATCCATTCCTAAGTTTGCTGAGATGGCTGAACCATTGTTTTCGATTACGAAGAAAGGAGTACCATGGCAATGGGGGGAGCCACAAGAACGAAGCTTCCAATGTTTAAAAACCTGTATAATGAGAAACATCCGTTTGAACCATCCAGACTATAGTCGTCCTTTTTTGTTCAGTGCGATGGAGCACTTACAGGCATTTCTGGTATACTCTGGCAACCTGGGATTAACACTAATGAACCGTCAGTAATACATTGTGTAAGTCGGACTCTGAAAAATGCGGAGAAGGCATATACCATAACAGAAATTGAATTATTGGCGGTGCGATTTTCTTTGCAAAAATTTGCTCCCTACTTAAGCGGATGTCACTTTACCGTTATTACTGACCATAACTCACTATGCCATTTGAAGAAAATACAGGGATACAATAGCCGTTTGTTAAGATGGTCCTTAGAGATGCAATCCTTTGATTTCGAACTTAAGCATATAAAGGGAGTAGATAACGTACCTGTAGATACATTATCCCGGTTATTTCCAAGTGAAAACCATCATGTATTGTCAATAAATGTCTTCCAAATTTTACAAGAAGAAATTTCAAATATTTCTGTTGATGAATTGCAAAAATCTCAAAGAGAATATGAGCCTTATGCAAACATTATTCAACATCTGACTTCATGTCCAGATAAATGTGATTGTCCTCGTTCTTGGAACGCCCTGTATAGTATGTCGAACAATGTGTTGGTAATTAAAGATTTTAAATTTGAACATCGAAACAAAATTTTTGTTCCACCTAAATTGGTGCGCCACATATTGAAAGCTTATCACGAGGACTTTGGACATTTCGGTTATCTGAAGGTGTATTCTCTTATAAATAAATCATTTTATTGGAAATCATTTAGATCTCAGATTAAAAATTATATTAATGATTGTGAAGAATGTATGAGAATCAAGCACAAGTATCGTTCTATGTATAAACCTATGATGTCCATAATACCTGAACGACCACATTCATTCATCTCCATAGATTTGTATGGTTCACTTCTAGGAGCTTCCACCGGCGAAACCTTTTTGCTCACTGTGATGGATATTTTCACCAGGTACATAGTAGCGTATCCTTTGCGAAGAGCAACCGCATCAGCGATAATTAACCGTATTTTAAATGTACACATTCCACATTGCGGTCCTGTTGAGCATGTATTATGTGATAATGGAGGACAATTTAGGAGTCGTGTTTTTACGTGGCATGAATAATGCAGGTATCAAAGTACATTTCGTAACACCGTATTATCCCAGCAGTTCTGTTGTAGAGAATGTTCATCGTCATCTAGGAATGTTGTTCCGACATTGTTGTCGTAATAATCATAAGAATTGGATTAAATATGTGAGTGAAATCACGTATTTTCTGAACTATTCAGTGTCTGATACACTTGGAGTGGCGCCTGCCAATATTCACAAAGGTTCGTATTACGTAACGCCAATTGAACAATATTTTGAGATTCGACTCGATAATAACAACGAAGTAGATCATTCCCACCTAGTGAGCATGATTCATTTACGACGAGTACAGAAATTTAAATCTCGAAATTTGAAAATTGAAAAACAACAATTGGGAAAAGTTAAAATTCAACCTAAAGATTTAGTATTTGTACGCTTACACCCTCAGAGTGACGCTACATTAAAAAGGATATACAAATTTTGTGATGTGTACGCTGGACCTTATTTATGTTCTAAACAAATCAGTCCTAAGGTATTTGAACTTATGGATATAAAGACTGGGAAAATTTTAGGATTACGAAATATTGATGAAATTAAGTTATGGCAGCTTACTGAAAACACTAGAAAACGATGGATGGATTTAGTCAAAACTTTAGTTCCTCCTGAAGTCATAACGAAAGCTAATGTAAAGAACACTTAACAGAATGGAAATATGTAAGTTGATTTAATGTATTTTTATTTTATGCTATTTAATCTTGAGTTGAAGGCAGGGAAAGACTGGGAAAATTTTAGAATTACGAAATATTGATGAAATTAAGTTATGGCAGCCTACTGAAAACACTAGAAAACGATGGATGGATTTAGTCAAAACTTTAGTTCCTCCTGAAGTCATAACGAAAGCTAATGTAAAGAACACTTAACAGAATGGAAATATGTAAGTTGATTTAATGTATTTTTATTTTATGCTATTTAATCTTGAGTTCATGTGCTTTGATGTTATGTGTATTACTTAATAATTATGTTCCATACTATTTATGTGTTTTTCTTCTGATTGCCAACATATAACATCAATCTCATTATTCATGTTATGATGTCAATAAGATATTAATTCTTATGTTATGTCTTGATTATTATCGATAATTCAATCTCAATTTATATTTTGTTTAATTATATGTTATATTTGATCATTTTGGTGTTCAAAGAACAACTACATAAATATCACATGCATCTTTCTCGAAATATTCTTCATGAAGCCTAAGTAATGAATTAATAGCTTGTAGGCCCCGAAAAGGAATCAAATAGCTTATAACCAGCATTTTTATAGACCCGAAAAAGAACTTAAAAATCAAATAACTTGTAAATGTAATTTCGAATGCGCCTCATCGTCGATGAAACGTATAAATATATGAAGAGGATAATAAAGTTTAAAATAAATATGATAAAGAAATATGATAATGATATTGCTATAGAATTAAATATGATATATATGTATGTATAATTATATGAATTGTAATTTTTAAATTTACGAGGTGCATTTGAAAACTCGAATGATTCCCATGTACATATATGTAAACGGTCGAGAATTCTTTTTCTTTTTATGAAGTTAATGAATAAAAAGAAAAGTCCGTCGGGCGAATCTGGATGACAGTGAACCATTGCCATCCACCTCAGCAAATGTGAAACTCCCAAAGCAGACTTACTAGAAAGTACAACGGTACGTTGTATATTAGTATTGTAAATATGCATTTGTTTATGGTTTTGGGCCATAAGATATTTCAAATTTGTACTAGGCTGGCTGATGTTTATTATCTGAAGAAGAGAAAGATATTCAGATATTCATATGTTAAGATAATGAAATTGACAATATCTAGTTGGCAGGCAACCAGATAAACATACATATATACAGAAATAAAGATGGAATCAATATAAAAGAGACGAAGTGTGTTATTACTTGATGGCTCAAGTTTAGATTACGAAAAGGAACCAGTTGTATATCGTTGTAAAAGCAGTGAATGACTAAAGAGAAGAAAGACAGGCAATTCAGTCAGCCAAGAGAGAAAACACTCCTGTTTGCACAGCCACGATAAAGTGCAGAGAACAAAGAGAACTTGACAAGTTAAAAGTACTACAAGAAATCTAGAAGTCCAACTTCAGCGAACAAGATTAGTAAGTTCTGGACACAATGTGTAAGACACAGTGCAACGTCGTACGATTCAGATAAGAGTCTAACGTTGAATATATGGCGTTTCAAGTTCAACAAAGGATCCATTGGCGTTGCTAGGCGGCAAATCAGCAACGGTATAACCACGCAAAAGTCTACACAAACTTGTTGCTTATGCGTCACAAAACCGTAAGTTATGGACAGTTAGAAGACCTCCATCAGCAAGCCGAAAAATCCCTACTCCTTCAGTTTTAGTCTTTTTACATTATATGTATTTATTATGCTTCTGGGGTGGCTTCTTCGTGTGGCCTGAAGACTAGATATAAAGAAATGGCAAGTTGGGAAAGAAAATCTGAAAAGCACAAAGGAAAGGAAGTCAGACATAAAAAGATTGAAAGCTTAAGTTAGGTCTCTTACTTGATTAGCCAAAGCCGGGCGGCAGCTGCACATGGAAAGAACGCAACATGGCTTGAATGTTTCTTCACAATGCGGAAACAGTAGGTACGATAATATGACTCCATACGAAATTCAACGAAAAGTGCTCTGTGTTACTACAAGCGACAGATTTAAAAACTGTGCAAATGATATCCTGGAATTGTATATTGCAAATTACCCGTTATTCTACACGCCATAATCAGTTGAGAAGATTCTCCGTTATGGCCAGTATATCACCGTTCATGCTTTGCTTCCAATAGGACAAATGTTCGAAGAGGCCCAGTTGTACATCAGCAGTACTGAGAGCACATTAAGCAGTTCCAAGAGCATTACTCGCTTAAGTGCTCCAAAGAAAGGCAGTGGAAAATGTTATGTTCCGACAATTTGTGACACCTGATTCCCTAACTTCCACCTTCCGATAGGCCATGTCTCAACGAAACAGAAGAAAGCACCGTTGGGAAGTCCTTTCTCTCGTGAAGCCACACGTGCGTGCAACAAGGATTAACTTTGATTTTGAATAAATAGCCATATACGTCCCTATCAGTGTTGGGCAAATTTCAATTGAATTAACATTTAACAATTAATCTGTAAATTTAATTGTTAATTGCAATTAACAATTGAAGTAAGTAATGGTTAATTGTTAATTGCAGTTGGCCATTAATAATGGGAATCAATTGCAGTTAATCAATTGATTGAAAGTAATTGCAATTGAATTCAGTAATTGCAATTTATTTTCACGGATTAATTTTCACCACTGTAATTCAGAGAGGGAGTTGGACAATGAAAACTTTACGTGCGATCAATTGACTCACCACTCATCGTGACACATGACCCGCTGAGACCCACTCTGACCCACCACCCACCATGAAGCACTCTCTCCCAATGTGATATCACACATTGATTACATCAAAAATCGGGGTAATATTGATAGAATGAAAATCGTCATATGCATTTATTCTATCATTACTGAAATTGAGATACTGTTACGTAGGAGTGACGTGTTGATAAAGCGAAAAGGTACTTTTACCGCACGTATCCAACTAAATCTCACAGTGATAGTTTTGTTTCCTTTCATAGTTAATTTCCTCTTATCACCTTAGTAATTAAGGCACAGTATATTATTTGGTTATCAGCGTGTAATTGTTATATTACTCAAATAATTTATTAACCAACAATGAGTCTAATTTTTTTTTACCATAGTTGTAACACCATTTTTTTTCTTCTTTTGTTACGAAGAATGGCATCCAGTCGGTGTCTCCTATTCTGTCACACGTAAAAAGTATATTTTACATTTTTCAGATCGCATAGCGCTGCTTGGAGTGGGTACAAAAATACACAAACACTTGACCAAAATTTCGAATTGAGATTACATACTTCTGTAAATCATACGAGTGTGGAAATCGATAGCCCAAGGTCCGCTTCATTAATTCAGGTGCCAAATGATACCAGATGTTCCTTACGCGGATGTCCTATTGATGGAACAGAGCACACGGTAGAATCTATATGTGTAAACGAAACTGTATCACCTACAGACGAAACAACCGAAACTTCTGTTATATGTGGAGATACGTGTACTACAAAAGGTGTGTTAAAGACTCATAGCGTTATACATAAAGGTACAAGTCCAACTACTTGTCTACAGTGTTCCAAAACTTTTACCTGTAAAGCTAATTTAAAGACCCACATGTTTATTCATACAGGGGAAAGACCGTATACCTGCACCTATTGTGGAAAGGCTTTTAATCAGAAAGGTACTTTGAAATATCACTTGCTTACTCATACAGGGGAAAGACCGCATACCTGCACCTTTTGTGGAAAGGGTTTTAGTCGGAAAGGTAATTTGAAATGTCACTTGCTTAATCATACAGGGGAAAGATCGCATACCTGCATCTATTGTGGAAAGTCTTTTAGTCACAAAACTAATTTGAAACGCCACTTGCATAGTTATACAGGGGAAAGACCACATACTATCACCTATTGTGGAAAGGCTTTTAGGCAGAAAGAAAAATTGAAATGTCACTCGCTTACTCATACTCCTGAGAAAACGCATGCTTGCACTGTGTGTGGCAAAACATTTCCTTTTAAGTCTAAATTAAAGAGACACACTTTTACTCATACAGGTGCGAAACCGCATGCTTGCACTGTGTGTGGAAAAACATTTTCCAGTAAGTCTCATTTAAAGAAACACACTATTACTCATACACGTGAAACACCACATGCTTGTCCTCATTGTGGCGTTTCATTTCGTACAATATTTCATTTAAAGGCTCATGTATCTATTCATAGAGAGTGAAGATAGCATACCTGCACTTATTGTGCAAAGGCTTTTAGTACAAAAGGTATTTTGAAACGTCTCTTGCTTGCTCATACACGGAAATTAAGGCATAGGTCCACCTAGTGTATAGGAGCTTTTAATAGGAAAGGTAATTTGAAATGTCATTTCCTTACTCATACAGGGTTTAGATGGCATACTTGAACGTTTTGTGTAAAGGCTTTTAGAAGGGAGATACTTTGAAATGTCACTTGCTTACTGATATAGGTGCAAGATCACATGCTTGCACCCTGTGTTGCAAAAAAGTTTCTGGAAAGTCTGCTTTAAAGAAAACATTCTTACTCATACAGGTGCAGAACCACATGCTTACCCTCATTGTGAAAAGCGTTTAGTAGTTAATATGATTTGAAGGAACATGCCATTACTCATACAGGTGTACGTCCATTTACTTGTACGCAATGTGGCAAAGGGATTTCAACGAAAACTCGTTTGAAGACTCACATGCTTACTCATAGGATTAACCCTCGGATGCATGTCGCTTTTTTTCTACACTTTTACATATGTGGGGTCAATTTGACCCCACGCAATATTTGGTTGATAATAATATAACATAGTATGCATGTTAGGTTAATTAGATTACGTTAGGTTTGGTTAAGTTAGGTAATGCGGAGGTATGTTAAGTTTGTTTAGATTAGGTTACATTAGGCAAGGTATATAGTTCAGGTTATCGCGTTTTATTCATTAATATAAGGAATAAACCAATTACAAATATTGTTCAGATATTTTAACTGTTTTCCTCTTCCTCGCTTTCCGAATAGTTAAAAATAGTTCACTCTTCTTCATATTAATATGAGTAACAGTTCACTTACACTTATCCGAGCTGCAATTCAGCACCATAATCTTACTTGAAACAAAAGATTTCTTGAGCAAGGAAAACAACACTAAATATGAAGAAAGTACCCATGTTTTGGCTTTGTCACATCAATACACATCACTGACATTCAGAACACACTACTAACACACTACTGTGAAATTTGCACACATACTTCTCACATCTGCTGCAACGCTGTGATGTCTTCCTGTCCTCTTCCCTTGTACAGATCTGACATCTTACTCTCTTGTTCGAAGATGTAGGAGCCAATGCCTTTGTTTCCCTCTCTACACCGCAGAGTTTCATCTCATCAATCACTGGTTTCTTTAGGTTCAAACTGTGGCACCTCAGCCTGATGTGAGGAAGAATCAGTTCGTTCGCCAACTCAGTTAGAAAGACACGGCGCTTGTGACTGATCCCTGAATGATAATCCGGATGTTGTGATAAGTAGCATGTGTATGCATTGAGAGCGCCTACGTTGATTACATTATAAAAGAGGGCCATTGGCCAGCGACGCGTCTGTCTCCTACAGGTGTATGTTTGAACCAATTTGTCCATGGCGTCAACTCCACTCTTTGTTTGGTTGTAAAATTTTATGATTTCTGGCTTCTTCTTGGAATCTTCCTCATCCACGCCTGTGTCATGATGCATGGTGCTGAGTAGAATGACGTTCTTATTCTTTTTCGGTACGTAGCTTACTAGGGTAACATCTTTATTGAAGACGAATTGTGATGTGCTAGGCTGTCTTGACTTAACATTGACCAGCGCAGGTGGAATTTCACGTCTGTTTTTCTTTATTCTACCAACAATAGTTACATTTTGTACCAACAGTTCCTTAGCTAAATCATAACTTGTGAAAAACTGATCAGTTGTGATATTACTGCCGGAGTTCCGCAGCGTGTAGCACAATGTCTTCACGACGTTGCTGGCGAGGTTAGTTTGAACTGGTTCCCCTGGCTGTCGTCCCAAGTACACTAAACCGTCTTTTGCTTAAAAGTTCTCAGCATCACACAACCAGAAGATCTTAATGCCGTATTTACCTGGTTTACTTGGCATATACTGCACAAACTTGCATCTCCCACGGAAAGGCACTAACTGTTCATCAATCGTGAGGAAAACTCCGGGAACCATAACTTTTCGACAATTTTCTATGAAAAGTGTCCAGATATATCGAAATGCAGCCATGTGATCAGTTTCCAGACGCAAAGCGCGGGTTCGCTTGTCATCGAACCGGAGCAGTCTTCTGATATCTTCGAAACGATTCACGCCAAAAGTTGCTTTGTATTTCGGATTAGCGAATTTGTTGAGAAAAAGTTCGCGAATAGGAACATCCCAACTTCTCTCAGTACCTGCGATAAGAAGGATGCCAATAAAAGCCTGAAGCTCTTCTAATGTTAGGTCAGTCCACTTTTTCACTGATTTCACTGCCACTCTTCTTCCTTCTAAATTCGTGCACTGCACAATTTCCTCCAAAATGTTACGGGAAATGAACAAATCAAAGGCATCTTTGGGTGACGTCAAGACAAAGCCCCGCGGGTGACCTTGTACATTCCTTACGATGTTGTGCCTAGCAGTCTGGTGAACACCGGGTGGTTTGCTTTTCCACTCAATTCCATTCTTCGAAATCATACCGAAAGACGCTTGCTCATCCCTTGCATCTTCTTCTTCTTCTTCATCATCATCACCACCATTATCCATTTCAAAATCACTGTCTTCCCTCGGAATGTTTTCCTCCTCTGAAACTCCATCATCTTCGTCAAAACTGTCCAAGTTGCTGGCAACACCATTATCATCCTCCTCCGTAAGCAGTTCGTTTATTTCATTTAGAGACAATCCTCTTTTTGTCATTACTGTCTATGGCACTTTCAGTCTAATAAACAGGATTTTATAAAATCACGTAAAAGCAATAAGCATGCACTTGTTCAAACCTAAAATGCGGCGTTCTTTCACACACGGTGTGCAATTGTTTCTGCAACACAAACAAACATGAGAGCGGAGCACTGTAGAAATGTCGTCCGACTATACACGCGGTCTGTCAACAACAACTGATTGCAGTGTTGTCAGGTTACAGTGGAAAAAAATATTTTCAAATAAGATAAAACAACCTTTTATTCGCGACAAATTTTTACTATACTTGCAGCAATATGCGAATTTATGGAAATTTTACAAGAGCATAAGTTTATTCCCAGAGAAAATAAGATCTCGAAATCAAAACTTATAAAAAATATCCAGTTTTACAAAAAGATTCATCATCATCCCTCGATAATTCGAATGATGATGATTGTTGTTCTGCCCTAAGGCAGGTCTTTGACCCGAAGGTCCCTGGGCAAGATGAGCCCATGGTGGTTTTTCATTGCCTTCCATGGGATGATGATGACGTCCTAAGGACGGGACCTACAGTTTAACGTGGGATCCGAATCATATGTGTCCCCACCGGGAATCGAACCCGGGACCCCTTGATTACAAGGCGGTGAGAGTAACCACTTATCCACCGGGGAATACTGATTTTAAAAGATTTTCTCTACTTTGGGTATAGCTGAACATTATATCCAGGCCAAACTTTTTATTTTGAACGTTTCTAAACTATTTTGAAACTGGGGTCAAATTGACCCCACATATGTAATAGATGGGTAATGATAAAAAATGGTAAAAAAAATAAATAATAATAACTTGCAAAACAAATGTGTTTACATTCTTTTGTAGTTGAAGCATCCTGCTTAGATGTCACAGAACATCAGGATTTTTCAGTGAGATTTCCTTGTAATACTAGGAAATAAAAGCATGTTGGGGTCAAAATGACCCCACACATGCATCCGAGGGTTAAAAGCCACATTGCAACACATAATGGGACAATGTCTCAATTCAGAAAGGTAGTTTATGGGTCCGAATACGTACTAATGGATGTGAAAGACCAAACGCTAGCACTTAGTTCAGTATATGTTCACTATACTACGTGTTATAAATACTTATAGAATTGAATGTCGATTATTTGCACTGTAAGCAGCAAAAGAATTTCAACCAAAACTTCCTTAAAAATCCAGATGATCATTGATATATGTGAAATCCAAATCTAATCCCTTTTAGTGGCATGCCCTTCAATTACACAAGCAATTTGATAGTCTGCATTCTTACTCATACATTTAAGATTTTACATCATGTTAGTTATTGCATCAAGGCTATTATTAAAAAAAGACACGTCGCTGTGCTTATTCTTAGAAGGCGATTGCTTAAAAAAGAAACTAAAAGTTTCTCGTGCTTATTCATACTGATAATTGATGCCATGCTTAGATTAATTGTGGCAAAATACTTATTTATTGGAACATTTTGCTCATGCATGTAAAAGTCACCATGCTTCCAAGTTTAGCGAAGAGGTAACAGAGAAGTCAAAAAGGAGCTCAGTCTTTTTCATATACGAGAAGATGAAGCAGTTGCGGACAATATGTCTAAGGTTTTGCTACAAATGTCATGTTGTAATTCTGGTTTGAAAAAACGGGCTGTAGAACCTGCCTTTCAAAACTATCCACTTTCGTACCCACAATTTTCTCAAAATTATTCAGTTGTGAAAATATATTTTTATTTCAAATTGTCGATGAAGAAAGAGAACGTCACAATAATGCAGAGTAATTCAAGAGGACATTTTATCTTACTACACCCGGACTTACTTTATTATGTTACTAATCAAGTAATTGTGATGAACATTAGTAATCCGAAATCTACTATGTGTTATGTAAAGAGTAATTTTGCTCATTTGGATAGAAGAAACACATAACTTGTAAGCCTGGAAGTCCTTTTAGGCACCAATTGTTAAAAACTTTATCTACATAAGAGCAAAGAATATTTTGTTTTCAGTATAGTAAGCAAACAAAAGTGAGAATATAAAAAACATTTTTAAATACTTGCTTTGAAAAATTTACTGTACAAATATCTCCGGTTCCAAGTACTGTAGAGTAGTTCAGAAGGATTGAAGTTTTACGTCTATTCGGACAGATCATATTCTGGGTTTCACTGTAGGAAAACATTTATTGCTAAAGGCAATTTGAGGAACGAGACACTTATACATTCTAGTGAAAAACTACATCGTAGCACTTACTCTGGGAAGACCTTTACTCATTAAGATACTCCGAAGAAACATATTTATACATTGATAGACATGTGTTCTCTTTGTCGAAGCGTTCTGTACGACAGTTTGTTAAAAAACTCATTCTTAGTAGTGCAAGCGAAAGGACGTTTCATTAATTATAGTACAGCGTTTATTACGAAATCTTTTAAAAAATCTAGTGTGTCTTCATACTGGCATACACCGAAATCGCTGCATTCATTGTTGAAAGACTTACTTGAAAAACTGGGATGCAGTTCACATGGTTAATCATAGGAAAGCAGAAAGCAGACATATTTTCACTAAGTGTGGCAAAATAGTTGATTGAAGGAGTAGTTTTAAAATATAAATGCTTATTCATAAAGCTTAAAAAACAAATAGTTTCAGTCAGTGTTCTGTTTGAGGTGCCTACTAATAGAACATATTCCTCACACGCCTATCCTAGTAATAGGAAAGAACACAATTAGGAATGTATTGGAAAATAAAATCTTATTAAGCAGCTGAAAGACCACATATCTGTGCTCAGTGTGTTAAGGGATTGACTAGTGAGCATGCCTTGAAAGTACAGATCGTAAGTCATAACATGAAGGGTCAATCATTTGCAGTGACTGTGGCGACCCTTTTATAAGCGCAGATTTTTAACGTCCCGTATGGTCATCCAGGAGAAAAAAACATTTCTTCGCTCAATGCGGCAATGCTTTTGAGCACAAAACTCATTTCAAGCTCCATGTGCATAAACTTGCACGACAGTAATTACATCCATGCACTGACTACCAGAAAGGTTTTAGCAACAAGAATTGTTAAAAGTATCACATGTTTACTCAAAGAGGAGATAGATCACATTGGTGCGCTGAGTGATGCAAGGTTTTTGCCAAGAAGATTGCTTAAGCTTGTATATACTTCTTATACAAGAGATGCAACATAAATTCGCTGAATGTGCCAAAGCATTTACGATGAAGCCTTACATCAAATCTTAACATTTTACCCATACAGGAGTGGAAGAACGTAATAACACTGAGCGTGGCAAAGGTTTTAAATTAAGGGGACATTTAAGGTACCATATGCAAACTCATACCGGAAAGAAGTCATTTATTTGTATTGAAGGAGGAAAATGGATAACTCAAAAAGCTAGATTGTAGTACAATACGCTTAGTCATAAAGAGGTGAAATCGCGCCGCTGGTATTCGTGTGACAAAGCTTTTGAGCACAGGAGTCTTTTGAGGTCCCATATGCATAATCATAAGGACGACTCATATACTTGCAATGAATATGGAAAAGCTCTCCGGGAAAAAGATTATTTAAATTCCCATGTGTAGAGACGTAATATTTTTGCTAATGATATATGTGCGAAACGTTATAAAAATGCGTATATGATTTAGGAAACATCAAACTTTTCGTTTCAGAACCAGAAGTCACATTTATATTATCACGAGTTTTCGCGAAATTCGGCGTTACACCCGATTAATGCGAATAAAGACAAAAAGCGAAATTTTTATTGTTTATCTTAAAAATCATTGTGTTTAATCGAAAACGTGTACAACACTAACTTAGGTCCATAAAATCCATAAACAAGGATGGCGTGATGTCTCTTTCTGGGGTTCTAAGTTCTTTGTTATGCGTCACTAAGGGTACTTATACTCATCTTCTTGTCAGGAAGATGAAAAACTTCCAAAATGAATTAGTCAACACAAACAGGAAAATTTTTGTCTGTTACTGCAGAGTAAATTTATTAAGGGTAGTGCTTCTAACGAGGCTAAAGTTAAAGTAAAGTTGAAAATTTGTGTGTCAAAAAATAAATGAAGATGCAAGTTCCATGCAGCTGCAAGTCCAATCATGAGACAATGCTTTCTCCCATAAATAAAATTAAACTATCAAATCGAATGTAGGAAACCATTTATTTTATAGAGGTTTTCAGAAATCACTCTTAAGTTTTGGTGTGAAAGCAGTTTAAATTGCACTACTTCAGGCAAGCACCTTTGGGCGAAAAAAAATTTCAAATAGAAATGGTTACTTATAAAAATGTTACCCATGTTTGCTCTGTGTATCAAAGTGGTTAGTAACAAAGGCACTTCACATTAGCATATCAACCTGTACTGTGGAAAAATTTATTTTTGCATCAAGTGTAGCTAACTTTTACCAAGGGAAATAATTTGAAGTCTCAAAAGTGTACTTATGTTGGCCGATACCCACACAGCAATTACATCTTTTACAACGTTTCTAAAACGTGATATTTTCCTTCAGAAAATGTATCCTACTTCCCTTAAGCACATACATTCCATATGTTTTTGATAACATTTTCCAAGTAATACTTAAAATATGCCTGTAATACACTAAGAAACGTAGAAATATTTTATACACCGTTAAAAAAGTTTCCAATAATTTTTTTCAGTACGATTTTGAAACGTTTTATACAATGCTAACGGAATGGTTTTTAAAATGTTTCGCATGGGATATTTTAAAATGGCTTGCAGAAAACAGAAAATAATCAAGGATGAAGAAAAATTTTTCTAAATAATTTTACAATGTATTGAGTAGGCAAGTTAAAATGTTTTCTGAAGATTTTTAATTGATTTTTATCAAAGATTAATGTTCTGTAAAATATCTGTTAAAATAATTCCGATAAATAATAGAAAATGTTTTCTGTACAAGAAAAAAATAGTGAATATTTTCTGTACATGACAAAAAGTGTTTAGACAATATTTTCCTTTTTATGATAACATACTTCCTTTATATGACAAAAATATTTAGTGAATATTTTCTGTACCTTAGAAAATATACAGAGATTATTTCTGTACATCACAAAAGAATATTTTCTGTGCATCAGAGAAAATATTTAAAAAATACTTTCTGTACATTACAGAAAATACTTAGAGAATATTTTCTGTAGATAGAAAATATTCAGACAATATACATTTCTGCCTAATATAGTTTGAAATTTCTTTCTTTAAAACTGAAGGAAATGCATGCTGAACAGTTTTCCAACACTTGTAAGTTAAAAATATTTGGATTCCATTCTTACAAATTGATGGGGTGGAACCGGATGTTGGAACCGATTTAGAATACACGGAAACTTCTATCATCACAGAAATTTGTGGAAATACATTCTGCTAGTTATAAACTGGAAAATATCTTTAGTAATCATCTGCTTCAGTTTTGAGGAAGCTAACATTTCAAACCGTGTAGGTTTATTATTATGGTGACGAACAAATAATACCAAAGGAAATAAAAATATGCAGTATTTAAAATATTTCCCTTTTAAAGCGTTCAAAAATCTTAGCGGGTATTTCATGTGTGTTCTGAGTTTACTTACAATAACTAATTATAAGCATATCAACTACTGTTTCAGAAATGAATCACATATTTTCTGTGCATAAAATCATACCTGAAATTAATTTGACATAATTCGTACTTTTTGAGACGCGTTTGTTAAAAAATATTGTCTGCAATATATATATGTATATTCTATAATAATAATAGCTAGAATTGAATTTAAGAAAAAAATGTATTTCTTTTATTTTTTAGAATTTAGTCAATGGAGATGTACAGCTATACTACCCAGAACCTTAATTCCAAAAAGGACACGATGACTCAGTTAAGATAAGCAAAAATTAATGGAATATTGTAAAATAAAGTAATGTAAGGAGAGTATAAAGAAATTAGTTTTTAATCCGATTCTCATTATCATGACCATATAAATCCATTTGCCAAGTAGTGCAGATCCCTGCCTCAACAAGACCGGAACCCCTTTCGAATAAAACATTTAATTTAAAAACGATCGATCGATCGAAACAGCACAAACTAAAAAAATACTCTCAACCAATGTAGAAATATATATTTCAAAACAAACAAAAAAAAAAAAAATCTCAATTTCCGTATCACTCACCTTAAATATTATATCTGGAAGATTTATGTCCCCAATTTCTATATTTTAATTTTATCTACACTTCCCGGGTTTTTATATCAATCTCCAGTAAATTATTATATTCCGAAGCGCATGATTGTAACCTTGGCTTTGTATATGAGCCCCCCTGAGTAATCTGAGTGATCCTTTTCCTTCCACGAACGACTTGATGGTAACTGTTATCATACGTCTTATAAAACAAATGCTGTCACCTAAAATTTTTCATCGGAATTAAAATGGACCGGAACTGAGGTAAGTAATATGATGTTATAAATTAAAAAATCATATTAAATGATTTGACCTGGTTTATACCAGGATTAGAACTTTATTCACAGGGGGTAGTTTATCTCGATAATATTTCGGGTGTCAAAAAATTCAATGCGCAATCTTACAGAAGTGGTTCCTCACATCAAGATACGTGAAGAGAAATATGAACTTGTGGTCAAAAGTCCATAGTTTCGGAGCTATCGGCTGCCGAGATCTTGAAAAAATGATCTTTTAAGGGCACATAGCTCTCGGATTATTATGAGACGATCGTAGTCGGGTGACCACTTACCAAACAGTATGCACCCTATTCAAATATCCTGCAGCACTTGCGCAACGAATTCTATTGAGGAAGTTGGAGTACGAGGAGATACTTTTAAGTACTAATGGCAATATTCATGTGAATGCCAATTAAAAATCATTTCATTTTACTATTAGTAATCGAAAATCACCTTTTTTTTTTACTTTCATGTAGCAACAAATATTTTTCGAAGTTATGCAACTATAGAAAACATATTGTAGCTTCAAAGAGAAGTCATGAAATACCTCTAGTTCCTCTGTGCAATTCGTAGCGCCTTGGCCGGATGATCCTGAAACATGGATATTTAAATAGGGTGGATAATAGTTCCTAATAATGTCTTCACCTGACTATGATTTGTTCCAATAGTAGGGGGCGATAAACCCTTAAATATCAGTTTTTCACGTTTCGGCATTAAATAGCACCGGAACTATGGATGTTTGACCAGAAATTGATATAAATACTTTTTTCTAATTTTGATATGAGAATCACCTGTCGAAGTTTACCGGTTGATCTTTTTGATACCTGATATACCAGGTATGTATACACAATTTACTTTCCATCACGTGTGACTAATGTAATATTTGTAATATTTAATATTTGGTAAAATTAACAGTTTGGTAATATTTAAGACAACACGACCTACCAATCTAACACAATATATAACCTACACCGAAATAACCTTCAGCTACAATAATGAAAACAGGAAACAAAAAGTAAACTTCGCAATAGGGAGCATTCAGCGTTGAGTACAAGATACAAGCGAACAATATCACAGATTGAGCAAAACGGCTCGTATCAAACTGGAACACAAGATTTACTATTTTACCGCCCCCAATGTCATGCCTTTCTCAGACGCTTCTGGTTGAGAGTCATCATGTTGCGGGACAATGCCCTTATTGCTGGATGGACTACTTGTTTTTGACCTGAGAAAGAGGATTATGTAATTAGGCTTAATATTGACAGAAATAATTATTTATTCAAATGCAAAAGGGCAACAAGGAACGGACTGGAGCGCCGACTGGTATTTAGACTTGCGTTCACTTACATCTCAAATCCTTACTTGAAGTTATTTTTAATAAAGTAAACTCCCTATTAACCACAAAATTGGGTTGCACGGTAATCGCAGATAATCCACAGAATGGACCAAAAAGAATTTTTACAGTGATATTCACTTACAGCAGTCGTCTTTCACACGCAGTTAATGTTGTCTTAATGGATTAAAACAAAAGTTGAATTATAATCAAATTACTCGCTGAGCAAAGCAATACATTTTATTATAAACAACTAAAAAAGTGTAACGTTTCGCCAAGCAACTATGGCTTTCTTAGACATTATCCAGATGCCAAAATATAATCATACACCATGCACTCAAATTAGTGAGTTGGTAAAACTGTTTTCAGTATGACATAACAATCCCAGATAGGTGGACACGTCTCAAAACTGTGTTTATTTATTTTTGTACAGTATTCCTTTAGACAATATATTAGAAAAAAGTTTGTGTGTACTAGATAGGTGATGAGCACTAATAATCGACTCTATTTCTGCATGACGCAACGTTTGAGTCATGATTGTTAAAAGTGTTAAACCAACTCAGGCTGAAATCTCATTATAATTCCAGCACTACAAAAGAAAGAAAAATATTTATGTAAATAAGATAAAAATTTAATATATAACGATACCTTAACTCAAAATCTTGAAAATTGTTCCGTCTCTTGAGATGCATAGGGTAACGTTCTTCTTTTCAGACATCAGTTTCCTCTACAATCTATGTAAACAAGCTTGAAGAGTTCCTCCCAATGCTTCCAAGGAATCGAATTTCTAGAATTCAAAAACTTTCTTAAACCGGCCTCAAGTGAAGAGATTAGGTCGTAGCTCGTAACGTCTGAATCTGAATATGGGACATAGTACATTCTAAATAATGTCTTGATCCGACTTCGATCGATCGCATAATAGTAGAGCTATTAATCTTTAAAGTGCGTTTTCTTAGGTTTCGAGAGCCTATTGATTTTTTACACCCGATATATATGTACCGGGTGCGTCATTCATAATGTTAAACCTTGATTACGGAGAAACCAAAAGAAAGAGAGAAGCGAAACTTTGCACGAAGCAACTATACAAAAGGGCACATTGGTAGACGTATTATTTCACATCACCGGATAGACAGTGTTGCCAACCCAATATAAAGTTGATTTTTTAAAAATAGGACGACCTAAATTGTATTTCATAATTGAATTCAACACTAAAAAGGAAGACGAAAGATATCATACACGCAGGTCAGTGTTGCAAACTTCTCGAGAAACAACGTTAAATATGTGTCACATATAAACAACTTTTGCACACAAAGGGAGTGAGCTACACACTAGTTTTGCACAATAATTTAAATATTGGCTAGAACGGTTCAAATTGACATCAAGCTTAGATGGGTCCGAAAAACAGTGTTAACATAACAGAAAAGACAAAAGTCGAGTTTGGATATGGTGCAATAACTCGAAAAAGGCCATAAGTACATTACGGTTTAAAATTTATATGGCAATTTGGTACGTCACAAGAACCATTCTCACGTTTATTTGAAGTCGATAAGTCAAGTACTTACCGAAATATTCGGAATTTTGTAAAAGCTGACAGCGTTACAAACTTCTACAGCGCAAAATTCTCAGCTTTTACAAAATTCCGAATATCTCGGTAAGTACGTGACGTATTGATAATATAGGGTGCGTAATTTATGTCAAGCCCTGATAACGAAAAAAAAAAACAAGAGGAAGCGAAGTCAAATTTTGGACAAAGCAACTAGAAGATACAGGACACGCTTGCACGTAATAGGCAACAACACCATTTCAACAGTGTTGCCAACCCAATATGAAGTTATGGTTTTTCAAACGCTACGTCAAGTTATTACAAATTTCAAATCTACATTTAAAGTCAAATGCTATGATCGTCATTTGACGCATTTCGAGTAAAAAGAACAAATTTATAGGTCAATGCGAGAGTGACTTTTCTAAAGGGCCTTATTTAAAAAAAAGTACATAGATAACTACCACATCTAATTACGTAAATTATTTTTTGAAAAACAAAACTCATAATGGTATTTACAGTACTTCGATATCTTAAACCGCCCCAGGGATTTGATAGCTAATGATAAAGTAGCAACATTGCTTAAAATAATGTAATTGTAATAACTTGTTGGAATCATAACTACCAAAAGTTGTTGTCTTTTATAAAAAAGAAAAGGAGCAACAATCATGTTTAACAATTTTCCCAAATGCGTAATTTTAAGCAGTATTCCCAAGTTTATCATATCTCTGGAAGTGTATAAACATTACGGTCTTCGTGTTTCTGAAAAACAATCTGCGTAATTTGACGTGTTAGTAATTTATGCAATTTTCAAAATACGTCCTTTCGAAACAAGTAAATTTTCAATTTCTTATTTTGTTGCTACTTATTGGTAATACGTCAAATGGTCATAATATTTGAAGCTAAAATAATTCGATATGCCTTGAACATCCCTCCTACTTGCGTTATTAATATTGTAGCTTTCAAAAATGGTGTTATTTTTTAATTAACACTACAACGTCGTATATTTGCAACATAAACAGTAAGTGTGGTATAGTTTGTTTTCGTTTAAATGTAAATTTGATATTTTTAATAAACTGACGTAATGCCATTCGAAAAAACCAAATTTTATATTAAGTTTTCAACACTGTCAACTTGGTGGTGTTGCCAGTATGGTGTTCCCGTCTTCTAGTTCTTTCGTGCAGTTTCGCTTCCCTTCCTCTTTTTTATCGGTTATCATGATCTGATATTATAAATGACACACCTCTCTCTCTCTCTCTCATATATATATATATAATATCCAACGATCATAACGGAAAATCCAAAAAGAGAGAGAAATGAAACTTTGTAGGGAGCAGGGAGAGGACACATGTATTAGGCATGAACAGCCAGTGAACAATATTGCCAACCAAATATATACAAAGTTTTTTTTAAATTGCACCACATCAGTTTCTTACAAATTTCAAATTACATTAATAAAAGACGTATTACAACACTTACTGTCCATTTTGCAGACTACAGACGCTACAGTATCACAAACATTGAAAAAGCACCAAACTTTGACGGATCCTACAATAGTAATAACGTGAGACGAACCGGAAAATCATATCGGATGTACCTTAATGTTAAATACTACCGTCATTATTTTACTTATTTCAAATACGAAGGAACAAAATTTTGTGAAAATAGAAATCGGCCTTTCTTGAAATGCTTTGTTTCGAAAAACTCTCAAAAATTGCATATTTGAAATCAAGAAGAATGTAGTCGAATTGTTCTTTTTTCCGACTACAGTTGAACTCTTTTACAATGGATTTGATCAGCGCAAAGCAAATTCATTATCTATAATTCACTATGGAATATTATTCCATTCTGGAGATCTCTAAATAAATACATTTCGAGTTAAGCCAATTCTGAATCCAGGCATGTACTGAAAAACACGATTAAAAATAATATTATGAATCAGAATTTAAATACAAGCTATGGACTGAATTTTTGAGGTGGATTTTTGGATGTTATTGCTGTTTTTTTATAATTATTCTTTGTTAATTTTTATACGTTTTACCCACAAGTACCCAGTGGCATCTTTCGCTTGGAAAAATTTCAACAACTCTAGTTAATACCCACTCTTGTGGAGCTCAGGAAATAACACCTGACTTGTCGAATGGCAACACAACGATCTTTTTAAATAATACTTGATAGAGGCCATGTTCTATAATTTTGCGGAAGATTTCACATTCGCTAAATCCTCAGTGCCGAGCTCTTACATGCACTTACAAAAAGTCTGCTCTCTCTTTAAAACACCTATCAACATATGACCGGCCAGGTTGGAATTCCCATCTTCGGCTGTTAATTTTGGGTCCAGAAATAGATTTAGTGGTTAGTAAGAACAAATACTTAACTCTACAGGTGGCAATGGTTAGAACAAACACTAGGTCTCCCTTAACAACAAATCTTTTTCCCTGCTGGGTTTGATTCCACTTTTCATTGCGTGCGGCAACTTTTCGTTTTCTACGTAAATCAGCCATGACAAGCTTATTACTCCAATTAATCGAATCCTCAGCTGTGATTGCTTCCTGGACGTTTATCCCAAAATGGGCGAAAATGGGTCTTGACGAATTGATATTTAAATGTAAGCTAGCAGGTGAAACACCAAGAGTTTGGGAAATGGAGTAATTATACAACAATACTGCTTGGGTTTAGTATTCAGCCCATTCTTTATGAGATGACAAACACAACGTTCTAAGAGTTTGTACTAAATTTTTATTAACGTTTTCCACTAATGATTCCATAGGATGATACGGAGTGTATGACGAACAACTACATTGTACTTTTTCATGGCCTTTAAAAACTGCTTCGAATGAAATACAGGTGCATTGTCAGTAAAGATTACTCGGACTAATCCTAACATAGGGAAGTAGAATTCTTCCAGGCACCTTACTACAGCCTTTGCCGTTGACGTACGTAACGCAAATGCAGTACAGTAACGAGCGTAAAGATCCATTATTACCAAATCAAATCTTTTCTGAGTTTGACCTGTAGAGTAACTTCCGAGAAAATCTCTGCTAATTGCGTCTCTCGTTGCATTTACGGGTATTGTATTCATCAATTTCGCGGGTGGATGTTGGTCAGGCTTCATACGCTGACAAGTAATACAATCGCGAATGAAGTTTTTGACGGCTGTTCGCAACCCTTTCCAATGGAATGCTTTCGAAATTATTGAAAAAGTTCTTTAAACGCCTGAGTGATGAATGTCGGTATGGTACGCAACTAAGATATTTTGTGTGAGTGTTGGAGGGACAAATTTTCCGCTGATCAGGTTGGTGAAAATCTCGAACTAACAAAATATGATTGTCCAGCTTGTAAAACTTTTTTCCACGACCTACCATTCTTAAATTCTCTTTCGTCTGCGTTACCCTCTAAAACAGGAATGACATTAGCGTAATCGGAACATTCACGTTGGAGTGCAGCTAACCTTTCCGGTGTTATATTCATGACTTCTTCCTGCAAAACTTGGAAGGTATGAACTTTCAGTAGGCGGTGTTCATGGGTGGGGAAGAGCCTGCTAAACGTGTCACTTATAGTATTTTCAGAGCCTAGGATGTATTGTACGTCGTAATTTAATTCCTGTAATTCAACGGCCCATCTAAGTAAACGATTTTTCCACGGTTTAACCCGATCTAGATACGATAAAGCACGATGATCAGTTACAATAATTACGTGGTTACCTAAGAACATTGACTTCCACTTTCTGATTGCAAAAATAACCCCAAGACATTCAGCTTCCGTGGTAGAATATCTCTGTTCTGTAGGTGTTAACGTCCTACTAATGCACTGTATTATACGTTTTTCATCACCATGTTTCTGCCAGAGGATGCTTCCTATTCCACATCCTATTCGGCATCGGATTGCACGTAAAAGTCTTTTCTGAACTCCGGATGAGCTAACATAATTTTATTGCAAATATCCTGTTTAATTTGATTGAATGCCACTTCACATTGTTCGCTCCATAGCCATTTCTTCTTTTCTTTCAACAAATCGTATAACGGGGCGGCTTTCATAGCAAAATTGGGAACAAACGAACGGACCAAGAGAACAACCCTAACACTAAACGCAAAGTTTTAATGTTGGTTAGTTTTGGTACATCTCGAACGGCTGTTATACTACGTTCATCTTTTCGTATTCCTTCCTTGCTAACTACATATCCTAAAAATGGAACTTCCTTGGCGCAAAACAAACATTTGTCAATGTTTAAAGTGATTCCGTGTTCTTTAAATTTCTGAAATATTTCTGCTAATAATTATAAATATTCTTCAAAACTATTGGTCATTACTAAATTGTCGTCGACGAATCAGATTTTACCATGCAATTCGGGCCCCAAAACATATGCCACCATCGCGTTCAAGGCAGATGATCCATTTCGATATCCGAACGCCACTCTTTGATATTAATAACATAAGCCTTCGAAATTAAAAGCAAAATATGTTTGAGAATCTGGATGTAGTTCGGTTTGCAGATAACTCTGTTGTAAATCAATGACTGTGGTAAATTTCTTTCCTTGCAATTTCACGAGTAAGTCTTCGATTCGCTCAGGCCTTACTTGTCGTAATACGGAGTGCCTATTGACCATACGTAAATCGATACATAAACGAAACTGATTATTCTTTTTGGGTACTACTAAAATTGGGTTACTGTGTATACTCTGACTTGGTTTTATGATTTGCAACTGCAATAATTTTTGAAGCTCGTTTCTAACAAATGGAATGGCCTTGTAGGGTATGGGGTATTGTTTTCTCACTAACGCTTCCGTAGTATTAATTTCTGCTTTGTATACAAATCCTTTACACTTCCCGGGGTAATTAGTGAATATTTCTCTATATTTGAATAAAAAATCGAACAGCTGATTTCTCTGGGGCTGATTTAACCCATCTGATTTCTGAACTGCATTAATAATTTGTTCATGCGTGGCACCCTGTTTTTGAAAAATTTCTTCCTCGCTAGTCGCAACGCGATTAATATATTGATGCTCTCTAACGTCGATGCCATCATTTGGTTCCTCATCGTTATCCTCCAACGCGGATTGCACCGGAACGGGAAGCAAAGATATGACGACGCTAATATTTTCATATTCCAGCGAAAACGTTCCCTGACTAAAATCAACAATACTCTGTAATTGCGAAAGAGCATTGACACCCAGAATAAAACGTTCGTTTAAATCTTGAACCACATACAACTCGAGCAAAAAGATCAATACATCAATTTGGACTGGCATCGTAGTTTTACCCTTGCACTTTCTTTTGAAACGGTCACTGTAATCAACCAAAAGGACGTCGTCAGCTGATTGCAACCTGGGCGCGGAAATATCTTTACTTATTTCTTTCCAAAATTCGTATGAAATCAACGAGGCATTTGCCCCAGTATCGAGGAGGTTTTTAACTGAAACGTCATTAACTTTTATTTTTATGTACGCGGAACAATTCCAGTCGTAGGATGTAACAAGATCCCTCTCATCGCTATCTTCCTCCACGTCGCTCCTTCCATCACTGTCTAAAACATCATCGGTAGCCAGCGTATAATTCCTAACTCGTATAACATTCGGGGAATTTATGAACGAGCTATTCTCGATGGACGCGACCCCTTCGAGCCCATCGGATCTTAGTTTCCCTGCTGGCTATAATCGGACGTGTGCCCACCGTCTCGCTCGGGTGTGCGCTCTCGCCAATTCTGCCGTTCATTATTTGCCTGAAAATTGAAACCACATCTGCTGTTATTGTTATTGCGGCTATTTCCCCTTCACCAGTTGGAACGATTCCCAAAATTACGGTTGTTGTTATTGTTTTGTCGTCTAGGGTCACTGTTCGACCGTTCATTACTTACACATCCATCATTTGTAAAATGCTGTCCGCGCCTATTCTCCCGATTGTTTCTCCCAAAGTTGGCTTGTTCATAATTCCTACTATTCTGATTATTATTATTATCGTGGTTGGGCCTCTCTCTAGTCGACCTACTGTATTGTACCCGGACCGCCTGATACTTTGTACTTGTTGGATAACGTGCTGAATAGACTGGATGTTGTGAGACTCTAATCTATCTACCCGCGTCACAACTTGTGCGATATCATCTTTATTTTCAGCGACTACTTTCTTAATTTCTACCAGGTCATCCCGTATTTCATTTACCTCACCGCTCTGTTCTCGTAAACCGGTCATCGCTTCTCGCACAAATGCACTATGGGTGTTGATCTTTACCCGAAATTCCGACATTTGATCTTCTACCTGAGAATGATGTCTATTGGTGTTATATTCTAATAACATCTGCCTATCCTTCACTTCCTTACTCTCTAAATTTTCCCTCAAACTGGCAACGCTTTCTACCTGTTCTTGCTTCAAACTAACAATATCTTCCTTTAAACTAACGACACTTTCCATTTGTTCTTCCTTCAAACTCGCAATATTTTCCTTTAAACTAACAACGCTTTCCATCTGTTCTTTATTCAAACCCTCAATCGTATCATTAAATTGTTCCGACTGTTTCTCAAATAATGCAAAGGACATAAACATAATGAATACACAACCAATGCACACATGACTATTAAAGA
Organism: Thermobia domestica; assembly: GCF_964235325.1. Lineage (NCBI taxonomy): Eukaryota > Metazoa > Arthropoda > Insecta > Zygentoma > Lepismatidae > Thermobia > Thermobia domestica. Next base: position 38,542,188 of record NC_137471.1, read on the forward strand.
TAAGACACACTTGCTATTAGTAATGCACAAATTTACTGCGTAGACCACTCCTTATTCTTTTCTTGTTACAGGTACAAAAATGAATGCAAACTTGGTCGCGCTATTGTAAAGGGGTCCCGGGTTTCGGCACCAATTAATTATGCTATCGCTTGGTGAAGGAGGTCACGCGGATTCGCCTTGCACTCTCAATTTAGACCAATTACCAATTAAAATTTTTCCCAATCCTCTCCTTCACTCGGATACATAAACATGCTTTGCCGACCTTCATCCAAGCTTGGGAAATACTCGAATGATGAGATCGGTCGCAACGTGTTTGGTCGCGTACGAACTATCCTATTGCAAAAATCAAAACAGAAGAAATTTTAATTTTACGTTTTTTTTTCTGTACTAGTCAACTGTATACCGCGAGAGATAGTTCACTACTCATATATTAAAATGAAGTACGTACCGCAACCTACTCTCGCGTTAACATCTAAATTTAACACTTATAAAAAAAATCAGATAATTAAAGCACCGGGAGTTTGCTTTCAACTACTCATATTTAGCTATAAAGCAAAATAGTGTATCTTACATGAAATGAGTATCACATTGAATTTTAATGTTAACGTACGTACGGATTGAGACAAAAACAAATATTACAAGCTAGCAATAAGAAATGAAATCTGTACCATTCGCATTAAACACATAATAAGAGCAAGATTCACATATACACATGCTTGTAGAGTACTCTTTTCTCAATAATTCCCTATCTAGCTAAATAATTAGACAAATACGTAACTATTCACATAAAACCATTTATACGTGCACGTGATCATTAATAGTGGCTGATTTTTATTCCTTTTTTTTCACTGCTGCTAAATGTCGATGAAACTAGCGTACTAATCAGAAGTAAAAAGAAATAATCACTTCAATTTTGGTCGAACGATTTGCTCCTGTCAAAAGATGTTTTCGGGATAGTTCTAATATAAATTCCTTGCGATTTCCTCAAATATACGTTTTGAAGCTACTTACAGATACACTTCTTCTGAGGCGGGATCCTCCCTTTAGTGTCGTCCTACGATTCCTGGATACAAGTGTAAGAAAACTTCTTGTATAACAAAACTTCTTGGTTGAGATCTCAGTTAATATCGGGCATAGTGCTAAATACTTTAATTTCTTTTACTTAACAAACACAAAACTCTTAACTAACTCATAGTTCTACAAGAACGCCGATCCTCGCGCTGGGACGCGTGGTCCTCTCGCCGGTTGTCAGTACCCGATTACCTGGCGCACTTTTCTTGTCACCACCTTGCACGTGATGAGTAAGTATGCACTTGACTTAACACTCTTCCTTATTGGCTGATAATTGGAAAATTTTCCAATCACGACTGGACTTAGAAATAACCGGAAACGTGGCATGATATAGCACCTTCTCGAATGTTCTAGCAAACTACGCAGAAAGAAATTCCAACATCTTCGAGACAAAGGACTATTGTTCTGCACACACACACATTCACAAGAAAAGTCAGTTTTTGGCGTCGAAGAGATGTTATGCACTGTAAAAGCACTCGCATAGTTGCCAACTGCTAAGTTTATCACCAAAAGTGAATTATAAATTCAATAAAATATGCGCGTTAATTTTTCTTGCTTCGAGAGTCAATTGCAAATATTCGCAATCGAGAAAACTTGCGTTGATGTATTTTTAAGAAGTAAGGCATGTTAAAATGAGATGAAGTGGCTCGGTGGGTCAAATGGATCAGGATTTTTAAATGGGTCAGTGGATCGTGAGTCAACAGCACGTGACCCAATGCAAAACACCAATCACCGTGACACTGACTCACCGCACTATTACGACCTATCGACCCCTTCTGCTCACTGCATTGTTGGCAACTTCATCTGAACACTGGTGAATGTGTCCACGTTTTACAACCAACACCTCTATTTTTTTTATTTGATTCTAATGAGAAAAGAAATTCAGGCCCTTTAGGATTTTGATATTTGCAATTATAATAATAGCGATAGAACTTACAACTTGGCATTTGTGTTGCAGCCTGTACGTGTTGAAAGGAGCTATCTACTGGAAGTATAATTTTTTTATTACAAGTGTACCATCTTTAGTCAGTAGCGAGGAAGGCGGGCATAATGGGTCACAGTTGGCGGTAAGTTTTATTGGGTCGGAATTGGTCACACAAGGGCAGAGTGATTCATAATGGGTAATGGATCAAAATTTGTCTCAGCGGGTCAATGGGTCACTGTGATTGGTGTGCCAGTATGTCGTGGATCAAGTTTTGATTGCCCACGATACATCAGTTTAAAATTGTACTAAAGAGCAGAGGCTCGGAAGGTGCAGGTCGGAGTTTTACACAATACCAGGAAGCAATAAATCTGAAATGGTTCATTGCACCTTCTAATAGAACTCGGAATATAGGGATTCTGTGATTGGTTAAATTAACACCTCAATGATTTATCCTTTTACAAACGAGGTTTCGTCCATCGTTTCGGTGGCGAAGTTGGAAGTATATGAAATTAGTAATTATTAGGACGCTGGTTCGCGCCCAACCCGAGGTACTTTTTTAGTGTAAGACACATCTGAATGCAAAAAAAATCACGTATATATTTGATTTAACATATTTCGTGGGAGTAATTTTGTTGTTCGTTGGTGTTTCGTCGCTTTTCTGTCGCTGGTGGTATAATTTTCAAAACTTGATTTAGGCAGCGCGGTTCGTTGCAGCGGTGCACATTGGGAGATTTCATGATCTAGGGGAACTTTATTCAGTGTGTGATGCACATTTGCCTATGGCAAGTTTTAACGTTCTATTCGATTGAAATATGCGATTTCTTTGATAAAGAATGTTGTTTGTGTATTATTTACCAAAAAAGTAACACATGTGTAAGAAAGTGAACACGATTACACAATTGGTGAAAGGACAACAGTAGGATTGATGTGATCAGCTTATATCTTAAGAAACGTTTAGTGATAATGAGTACATTGTATTAGATAGTCAGGGCAATAAACAACAGTCAGTGAGCACGCAAAACTGATGGGAAAAACAAGTCACTGCTCTGTTCGGAATGATCGGAGAAATCATTAACAATCACTTTTAGCAATCGTAGTACCTCGGACATTATGTCTGAACGTTTGGTTTTGGCAGGATCACGTTTACTAGCAATATATGAATCAGAGGTGATCAGGAATCTATGAATTAAATCCGTGTTGGTATTCACTCTGGATAATTTTCTTGTGAAGAGTTCCCTATATTTCTTATTGGCCTTATTTCGAGCCTCTTGTGCTTCTTCGGAAAGCTGGCCTATTGGTAGAAATAGGACTTGGAGAACGCTTACGGGCATATGATACCAAGTATACTTTTGCAAATACAGTTCCAAAGTGCAACAAGCGCACTCACTAAATTTGTTTGTATCAATCGGAAAAACACAATTTAAGTATTCTAAAATAACGTGACGTTGCTTAATTAAGTGGGCATTTTACCAGCGTTTTCATTTTTCAGTATTCCGAAAAAACTTGCGGGCTGTATTGCCATCATTGGTGTTTCCTGTTTGTTGTTAAGGTCACTACGAAAATTTTGTTATGACCCTTTATTTTTCTTATTCCATTATCATCCGATTTTCTTTGCCTCGTACATGCCGTGCTTTAATATCTAGGAGTAGGCAATGTGAAGAATACATTACATAAGACGCATCCAAGAATATACCGGACAGAGTCCAAAAGTCAAAAAGTTCAGATCTACAGTTTTATGAGAAAGAATACCAAGATTATTCATCTCTCTCGGTTTTGCTTCACATAAAATAATATGTCTACGTAGACGCACATGAGGATACAAAATTACACTTCTGTCAATCATACAAAAAATAATCTTAGACCGAAGGATAAATTCCTTGTCACCTATAGTTATTATGATTAAGGTGGGTTTCTCAATATGGTCTTCTACTTTCTGGACTTGGTTTTGTAGAACCTCAACCGTTTCTTTTGCTCACACAAAACTTATGGGATGACAATCTGGTAGATGATGGAGCGGGATTTTGCCAAATAACGCAGTTACGATTGTTAGTGACACTGTACAGTTGAATAGGGACTATAGATACACCAAGCAAACTCTCGTCAGTTGAATACTCATCTAAAAAGGTTGGCGATACATACTTTGTTGCGCACCACCACAGCTCACCTTAATTTGCGATACACACTTTGTTGCGCACCACCACAATCCCCCTTAACACCAATATTAAAGTTGCGAACATCAGACAAAGTTCGAAACACATCTTATTGTGTTTTACTGAGTCTTCTTATAGTAACATAAAGAAGGGATTGCAGCGGTATGTCAACCGATGTCTCTGTGATCTGGATAACAACGTTGCTGAGCATCTTTAATCTTATCATAGGATGGATACATTTTACAGCCTGCTTACTTTGGCTCATCACGCATGTCATTTTACTGTTTTTTCCAAAGATTCGCATCAACTAGTAACGCCAAAGCTTCATCTTCTGATAATTTCGCCAGAACGGGAAAAGCAGGGCTTCCAGATTTCTTGATTTTTCGTATACCGTCTAGGAAAAAAACAACAAAACTCCTTGACGATCGCTGTCGAGTCGCGTTTTCCTCCGCAGTTTTAATTCAGTCACCATCGCCAATTCCTCGATGCTGGTTGATTCTATAATTTCATTAGCTTTCCTACATTGCACTTTTGAGGTACATTTTCGGTCTACCGCATTTATTTTCAACAGAAGTATCCGTTGGCAGAATAGGCGCTAAGTTGAAGTCCACTTCATTTTCCAACCATGTTGCATTGTCTTCTATCAACCTCTGCTGGTGCCGATTGGTTTTGTCCCGTTTAACCAGTACGTATATTATTAATACATTTTCTTATTCTTGCTCGCGAACTAGTGGTCAGTTCTACTACCCCGGTTTGTTCGGTTATGTAATTTGTTAAAACTTCAACCGCTTTGTTGACGAATGTCGTTCCCACACATCTAATATAACCTGCCATGTAAACATGGAAGCCATTTTTACACCACGTCCTTACGTTTTTGCGCAAACTTGCGCAATGTTTCTCGATTTGTTTCACTTCTAACCTCAATAAGCTTTCAGGTGAACTTAATCCGCAGGCTGAACACCACAGAACACCTACTTGAAACCTTGTTTGTAATTCACAAATAACATTTTTTCCACATATTCAAACACACACTTTTCCCACGCTATCCCCTAGGAACACTAAAATGCAATGCAAAGTTCAGGTGCTCGATCTTTCCTTCGGAGACCCATAATACTATTACAGCACTGCACTGACCACTCTGTGTAAGCACAGCAGGACACAAGCCAAATGAACTGCTAGTACAAAGGGTATCTGTCGCAGGCTCTACGCGCGTGCACTTGGTTGCCTCCTTTCAGGCCATATTTGCTACCATTGCAGGCGACCATTGCCCGAATTCATGTCAATTTCATACCAACGGCATATTTAGCTACCTACATCGCTGGTATTCTTTGCTATATTGCTTGGTCGCAAAATTGAATAAAGTTCCCTTAGATCTCCCACTGTGCGGCGCCGACAATTTCTTGCTAGAAATTGCAAGTTGTATATCGCTGGTCCGCCGACGCTTATGGCCTGAGGGGAGTTGTATCTGAAAAATAAAAGAATAAAGAATCCACTAAGTCCGTTGACATCCCTAAAAGTCTGAAGCGGTGAAACAGATGTCAAAGTGGGAAAACGTGTATTTGCTGATACTTTAAGGAACGATGGGGCAAGATGAGTTTTATATATGAGTAGAAGAGACAATTCGGCATAAATTTTGATAACATCCACCGTTTCTTTTTGTTTGTTTTGCTTTTACATTTTCCAATCAATTGGTCACGTAAGGACTAGCCCCAGTAGCATTTCTTCCATTTCTGTAATCTACCATTAATGATAATTCACAATCGCCTGTCCTTTAACATAAAGGACACAACCCTTGAATTTAGAATTTAACGTTAGTGATATAAAAAACGAAAGACGAAATAAATCTCAAGGACTACTTGGAAGTACTTGTATCATCACATTTACCAAGGACGCAAGGGGTTAAAAGATAGAACATGAAGTTTGGGTACGGAGGCAGTATTCAAAATGTAAGTGATAGAAACCAACCATTACTAACTCTTGTTCATCACTGTAGAAGAAAAAAATATAACTTATATCGTATAGTATTTTTTTAGATGAAATAAAGGTTCCAGAAATACATTTTCTGTATCATTTATTATCTATTAAAACCAGAAGTGATAGAGATCCACTGCAGCTTTTGATTTCTGCATAGATTTAGCGATCTATTAATATATCAATCAATCAATCTATCTATTAACATTTTCGTTTCAGGAAGAAGTGTGCAATTTTTATAACTTCTAAATTAAAGATATGATCTTAAGACATTATCAGCTGAACAAATCCGTGTGTTATTTCTCTAATAACAAAAAGTATTCTGCAATTAACTAATACCGTCTATCAGTATCTACACCTTATTCGTTTCAGGCGTGATTGTACAAGAACTTGTACATGAACCATACAAGATCAGTATTGTATTTGTTAACATGAATTACCACGAAAAATCGTAGAAAATCCGCGCGTAAAGATAGTAAGATCTAAAGCAGAGTATATACGCGAAAGGAGTACAAACCTGCAGAAAGTAAAGAAGAGTTTGGGCATTTTCTATAAATATTACAAGTCTTCTGAGATGTAAATAGATTTGTTGTCTGCGTCATTCGTACTCAAACTGCTACGCACTTAGATGCATTGCGGTGAATATACCTCTATTACTACTACACATTCATTCTTACGTACTAATGCCAATTTGATGTAGTTTGGCAGATATGAGATAAAAATTTTATTTTGTCTTTGATTGTATATATAACTCTTGATTCCTTATTATTTTTGATCTTTCCAGTCTCTTTGATAAATATTTTCTGTATTATTTTTGTAGGAAATGAGTAACTCTTACGTGAAAACACCGTTTAATTCACAATCACCTTATAATTAGTTCATTTCCTTTAGGTGATTGTTAGCAAGTAAATGTTGGTATTTTCACGATGGAAGATGAACATAAACCTACATGTGAATTAATTTCTATGCTATCGGAAATTGTGCACGTGGCTGAAAAAAGCAAACGCTTCAATGGAAATTCAGTTGATGAAAATTGTGTGCAATTCACGGATAACAAAGAAGCCAAGGTGACAGTAGTCCGAAATGAAAGTCCGATAACACATCAGAACGTTACATCTCCAACTTCGGGATTACTACCCAAAGTGAAGCCTGAGCCAGAAACTAATGATGATAACGCATATTTAAAGGATTTCGTTGACAAATCAAAAGTTGATAGGTTTGTCTCATCTGTAAAATCAGCTGATTCATCACCAGTTGAAAGAATTGAAGATGGAAAAGGGGAACCTTATAGTCAAAGGTAATTTTGTAATATATAGAATTTGAAAATCCTGAAAATATTATATATATATATATATATATATATATATATATATATATATATATATATATTGTAAAGTATTAACATTTATTTCTTCTATATAAAACTTAATAAATTTTTATTTTTCCAGACACTGATCTATATATCAGGTTTATCCGAAAGAAACGTCTAATAGGCATGTTTTTCACATTGAAGTTTCGCTGGCACTGCACAGTAGGCCAAGAACCCCGAAAACATGATGAAAACCTCAAAAATGAAAGTTCGCCAAATGGTCTATCACCTAACGCATACCATCCAGAAGTTCTCAAACGTATACAGGTGTCAGTGTTACTGACATATGTTCACTGTTTTGGTCAGGAGAGAAAGCCAAAACGAAAATTTGTAAACGTTGTATGTATTTTCTATGTTAGAAAAGGTTAATTTCGCGATATTTTTACTGACATTAGCGTCATATCCACGGATCAGTAACTATTGTTTATCCATATGTGTATATTTTAATTCAATGATACATATCTAGTTTTGATATTATATGTAATTTGTCGATTATATGGATGCTTATGGAGAAGAAGGTTGTCAGTCACGAAGAAAAATACAATTTTTATGGTTTCGTAGGTCTTTAATCCGGGAAAAGCGGATAGAAGATGGGGAATTTGGCAGAGTAATTATTTGTGTTTCAGAAGCAACGACCCGTTTCTGCCTGTTTTTGTCTGTTTAGATTGTAAGCGCATACTTACTGTGGATGGTGTGTGAAATTTTGTAACCAAAATACACCATATTAATACCAAGTTTGATCTCTTTTCAAAGCAACACTACATACAAAAACGAATGGAAAGCAATTTGACTTTTTGAGGAATGCAGAAGAGAACAGAGAAGCCAAGAAACAGGAGCTTCTGAGCTTCGTGGGAGATTAAATATTAGGTAGAGGGATGTAATGTAGTGATGACCAAACAGCAGTAGCCACGTTTTCCTATCCGATGTTCCATAACTTCGACAAATGGAATCGCGAGTAGGATAAGGTAGAGAAATTATGCAAACTGTCTGAGTACTGGTATTCATCTGGGTGACTGTGAACCATAGCCATCTACTTCGGCAAAAGTCAGACTCCCAAAGCAGACTTAGTAGAAAAAAGTGAAAGATTACAGAGAAGGACTGGCAATTCAGTAAGCCAAGAGTGAAAACACTCTTGTTTACACAGCCGCGATAAAGTGCAGAGTGCAAAGAGAATTTGGCAAGTCAAAAGTACTATTTATTTTTATTTATTTATCTATTTACCAAAGTTCCAGATACAGCAAGGTAGCAATTTTACACTGAAACTATGTAACATAGAATATAAAATTAACAATAACAAGTGTAAAGAAAAATCTATATAAAGGCACATAAGTGTAGCAACAACAAATTAAAAGAAAACTAAGGTTCTATAAGTGTAGCAATAATTTCACATCCTAATACATTCTCAGTTTTAAAAATATTTACAATGAAGTCAAATTCAGTAGCAATGGAGTTAAATTCAGAAGCCAGTCTATGGAACAAAGAACGTTGAATAATTGATAATCGAGGCTTGTTGCAATGAAGTAGTTCACTATTTCTAGTTCTTCTTGCAGGTACCCGAATATTAAATTTAGAGATTAGTTCTTCAGTTCTAAGTTTTCCATTTAGAATTCTATGAAGAAACATCATATCAAGTAGCATGCGACGAGTTGAAGGTGTACGGATGCCAAGAACAGTCATCAATTCAGGTTTACTTAAACAGTGTACAGAAGTTATTCTTTTCCTGACAATGGCAAGAAAGAAGTTTAGAACTGAGTTAATGCGAGAGAGATTTGATACGCTAGCCATACTCCAAATGGTGAAACAGTACTCTATTTTGGTTGAAATAAACGTTTTTTAGAATATACCTAAGGCTGTAATATCCCTAATCTCTAAACCTGTACAGCAGACCTAATAATCGCATAGCACTCTTTGTCATGGCAGCAATGTGATCAGCAAAGAGAAGTCTTTCGTCGAATACAACTCCGAGATCCGTCTGAGATGAGACATTAGCAATAAGATCATCTCCAATGAAGTTGGTAGAAGAGATTTAGTTTTTCTTTAATCAAAATGTAATAATAGAAGATTTTAAGGGATTTACTTTTAGATTCCACGTGCTACACCAGTCCGGAAGATCTGAGAGGTTTCTTTGCATTTCAATCACATCCTGGGTTGTCCTAATTTCTCGAAATAATTTGCAGTCGTCAGCAAAAAGAAGAATTTTGGTGTCAGGTAACTTGAGATAAGACGGAAGATCATCTATGAAGAGAAGAAAAAGAAGTGGGCCCGGAACACTACCCTAGAGAACACCAGAGAGAACAGTAACAAAAGTCGGAGGAGATCCAGAGAGAACAACACGTTGTTCACGTTCAGTGATACAGTCTCGTAACAATGAGAAGAAGTTGCCGTTAATATTAAATCTGTGTGCTAGTTTATGAAAAAGAAGCTTAGTGTCAATGTGATCAAAAGCTTTAGTTAGGTCTAGATAGATCACATCAAGTTATGTACTATTGGACAGAGATTGAATTGCTTCCGAAAGTAATAAAGATAAATTTGTGAGAGTAGAACTGCCAGGAAGAAAGCCATGTTGACCAGGATCTTAGTAGGGTAAAACAAATTTATGCAATCTATCTTTGATTATTTTCTCGCACACCACAGAAAGGATGGGCAAGAGAGAAATGGGTCTGTATGATGAAACATTGTTCGCGCTGCCAGATTTCAAAATAGGAACAATATTAGCCTGTTTCCACAATCTAGGGAAAACCCCTTCACTAAAGCATCTATTTAAAAATGGTGATAAAAGGTTGGCCAGTGATTCTGCAGTATTACGTAAGAAGATTGAACTGATATTGTCAGGACTTGAGAACGATTCAAAGGTAAAGAAGAAAGAAGATGCATTACCTCGTCAGGAGAAGTAGTGAGTGAAGACAACGAGGGTGAACAAACTTGCTGAACAGGAGGAAGCGGCGTAGGAGTAGTTTGAATACAAATATACTTGTAGAAATTATCACTTAAAATATGAACTCTATTTTCATCAGTTGCTGCTATCGAGTCGAGAAAAATTTCTTCAGGAATGCGGGGAGCACTTCTTCTTGAATGTATGAGGGAACAAAATCTATTTGGATTTGTAGAAATATCAGATGTTAGACTGGGAATATAGTTTTTATATTTTATTTTAAGCAACTGTTTTGAGTAACGCCTTATCTCAGAAAATTTCTTATACGTATTCTCATTTGGATGTTGCTTTCACAGAGACCATGACAGTTTTTTATTTTTTATAACAGATCGCGCCTCCGAATCAAACCATGGAGGGTACCTACTAGACTAACATTGCTTTTTAGGATCAAAGTCTTTACATGCTTCATGTAGAATATCATTGAGAAAATCCAGGCCTTCGTTGACAGAATCCACTTCAAGAATGTTCCATGGAATAAGAGATAGGGCACGATTAATGTCAACCCAAGGGGCTTTCCTCCACAGGGAAGCTCGATGGTTACTGGATGAGTAAGATTTCTTTATTCCGTGAGCTTTTTTTTTATGTGGAATAGGCCTCCAAGCTTTCATGACCAGAAGAGAACAGATTAAGTGATGGAGTGATATCACATTTATCGAGCGAAGATAACATATAGTCTAGTATCCTATTTCATCTTGTATTGTACATATTGTGTTGCGGCGAGTCTCAGTCCATGAATAAAATTTTCCAGGAACCAAGTCTCTTGTAGGTCAGTGGGAATAGCTGCTCGTTCATCGGAGCACATGATGTGCATGTTGAAGTCACCAAAAAGTAAAACATCTCCTTCCGAAAGTGGAGCTAGTGTAGACTCCTGGCAGGCTTCCAGAAGGGCCATAGGACTACCTTTGTGCGGACGTTAAAAGCAGCCAATTAGCAGTTTTTTTTACGTGGATTAATACGCACCTCAGCCCATACTATTTCACATGTCGTTTTAAAATCTTCCCTCAGTCTACTGGGCCACTTAGAATGAACACACACGGACAATCCACCTGCATGTGTTCCTCGATCGCTCCTATAGATATTAAAGTATTGAAATAGAGGAATTTCAGCACTCGATACATTTTCGCTTAACCACGTTTCACTGAGAATAACACAATCGTAGGTCAGAAATTCTGGTATATCAAGTGCACAGTCGAACAGTTTATTCTTAAGAGATTGCACATTTTGGTAGTAGCATTTAAAAGTAATATCGTTTGGATGCTCATTGCAAGTTGGACCAGGATTTAACTGAATATCACCCCACAGTGAAGTTGTTAGTATTAAGAAATGTATATTTTTACTAGCACTTTTTCGAACACAGGTCTCTTCTGAGATGTAGGTTACAAACCTGAAGACTGAAGTACAAGCGCCTGACGAAACAGGAAATGGACAAAAAACAATCTCAGAATCACTGTAAGTTTGTCTCTCGTTGAAGCGATTTTCATATGCGAGTATTTTCCAGCGTAGCAGCGTATTAATACAAAGTACGTAAGCCAATATTGCAGTAAGAATTGTGAAAGTCATAATTGTAGTCAGAAAGAGATTTAAATGACTTCATATTTACCATATAATGTAAACAAATCACAAATACAAGTAACATCAATAAGTTTCGGGATTAAACCTGGCAAAACTTTTGATTGATCAATTACAATACGAACACTCTTTGAGAAATGAGTTTCCAACCCTGAGTTTTGTACTCCGTGTGTAGACCCCGTACAAATCTCCATGAGGTTAGCAAGATGGCCATGATTATAATAGAATATTTACTGTAAGCAGTGGCGTATTTACGATTTTGTTTCGGGGAGGGCTTTGTTAACTTTCGGGGGGGCTTTGCCTGAAAATGTGAAAATTCTGCAAGATATTTCATATACTTTACTATAGTAAGTAAGATTTCTGGGGGGCTTAAGCCCGGAAGCCCCCCCTTAAATACGCCACTGACTGTAAGTGTTTGAAAATGAATTCTGATCAAATAAATAAACGAAACATTTATAAACTCCTTTCTAAGTAATGTCGCACTCAATGAAAATATATTAATCGATCGCCAGTTCAAGAGTAGAATATAACTTAATAAAGAAAAGTGTAAACACACAAATGTTATGCACTTGCAAATACATGGAAATAAATCACAATTTAAGCACTTAACGTGCAAACTGAGGTTCCAGTTTCTACTGAGACACACACGAAGTATTCACAAGAACTTGTATTAAAGTTCAGAAAGTCCACAAAAAAATATAACCACAGAAAGTTCACAGTAAATGCAGAGCAGTAGAGCGAAGAAATCTACTACAAGAAATCTAGCAATTTCAACTTCAGTGAACGAGATTAGTAAGTTCTGGACACAATCTGAAAGACACACTGCAACGTCGTACGATTCAGGTAAAAGTCTGACGTTGAAGATATGGCGATTCAACTCCAACACGGATCCATTTGACGGTGCTAGGTGGCAAATCAGCAACGGTATTACCACTACACAAACTTCTTATCTATGCGGCACAAAACCTAAAGATATGGACAGTTAGAAGGCCTCCATCAGCAAGCCTAAAAATCCCGACTCCTTTAGATTTAGTCGTTTTACATTATATGTATTTATTACGTTTCTGGGGTGGCTTCTTCATGTGGCCTGAAGACTAGATATAAAGAAATGGCTAGTTGGGAAAGAAAATCAGATAGCATGAAGGAAAGGAAGTCAGACATATAAAAGAAATTGAAAGCTAAGTTAGGTCTTATACTTGATTAGCCAAAGCCGGGCGGCAGCGGCACATGAAAAGAACGAAACATGGCTTGAAGGTTTTTTTCGCAATGCGGAAATAGTAGCTACGATAATAGGGCTCCACACGAAATTCATCGAAAAGTACTCTGTGTTACTGCAAGCGTTATCTTCAGGACTGGATATCGAGGGAGACCCATTTAAAAATTGTGCAAATGATATCCCGGAATTGTATGTTGCAAATAACCCGTTTTTCTGAATGCATAATCAGTTCAGAAGATTCTCTCTCATGACCAATCTATCGCCGTCCATGCTTTGCTTTCAATAGGATAAGTGTTCGAAGAGGCCCGGTAACACAGCAGTACCAAGAGCACATTAAACAGTACCGCGAGAATTACCCACGTAAGTGCTCCAAAGAAGAGGCAATGGAAAATGATATGTTCGGACTGTTTGTGATACCTGGTCCCCTAACTTCCACCTTCCGACAGGCCATGTCTGAACGAAGCAGAAAAGCATCGCCGGGAAGTCTTTTCTCTCCTGAAGGCACACCTGCGAGCAACAAGGATTGAGTTTGATTTTGAATAAATAGCCATATAAGTACGTATGTATGTATTTTTTCATTTTCGTTTTCATTCATATTTGAGATTCTACGATGTAAAATGAGAATGTAAAACATGGAGCACAGGAAATCAGACAACATATTCTAAAAAGAATCAAGGTGGGAAACTGGTGAGTAACCCAAAATACGAAGACAATCATCACAGAAAACACAAACTGTTAAGTGATATAGGTCGTAAAAAAAATTGCTGCAATAGTTTGTGATGTTTCGAAACATAATAATGTATAGAAAGTATGATTTCACTTGTTGCTAGTTTCACATCCAGTTGTTCTTAAATATCTATACTCATATTACACACACACACACACACACACACAAACATTCGTTTTTCAAAATCAGCATCTCCTTTAACATAGCGGGCGTTTCAGTGGGACGTAAAACTTTAGATTTCATTCATTTTAAATTACTTAGCCACAATTCTTGCCTCAATGGATGTGTGGCTCGTAGTACGACTTGTGACTTTTGGATTGGAACGATCCGAGCCTAAATTCATTAAGGTTAAAAAGTTTTTGCCCATCTAGGATTAAGGGGTTGCAGTAGTCCAAGCTTACCATCACGAGAGAAGTTCTGCAATGTGATTAATACTCTATCATTCACGTCAAACTAGACACAGTAATGTAACGAAAATGGACATACTCATGAAAGAGTATCAAAAGTATTATAATTGTGTCTGCTACAATTATAGGCTTCTTCCGGATCAATTACTCAGCAAGACCTCCGTTTATTTTTTAAAAATGGACATGTCATTTCAGCATTGGTCAATTAATGACGCAGATGTCAAATGTCAGTTGCAATTGTCAGACTCTTTGAAAGTAACAGTTATTTCTAGCTTTACGCCTTCTAACATTTATTGCAATTTTGCTCTCTCATTCGGAAATCAATTAATAATTCGGACCTTTATCTCCCGACAAACGTGATCAGAACACAGCAAAGACCGTGAAGGTGATAATTGGAAACAACACGAGATCCAGTGATTAGCTGTCTTTTACAGGCTCCACCATATTCTGAGGTGGAACAACAGGCAGCATCTATATCAATTCTCTCAAAAATAGATGCATGATTACTCGTGGTGGTTTCATTACGAGGATGAACATCTTTATGTTCTTGAAATATTTACCAATGAGAAATTGCGTCGTCGTTAAAAATTAACTTCAGCATTTCCTTAATGAAGCCAGTTATCTGTTGAGTACTATCGTACTTGCAAATTTTAGCCTTATAAGCAGTGGTACTGTTAAGTGTCTTCCACATTCTTAGTTCAGAGAGTTTGGAAACTAAACGCAGTTTGCTGCTGGAAAGGTTTATCTAGCAAATTGTAATCGGTCAAGGAAAAAAAACTCTCACACCATTTGATTACATCAGAAATCAGGGTAATAATGATAGAATGAAAATCGTTACGTTCATTTATTGTCATTACTGAAATTGATATACTGTTTCGTAAGGGTAGCATGATAAAGCGAAAAGGTACTTTTACCGCACGTATCGAACTAATAATCTCACAGTGATAGTTTGGTTTCCTTTCATAGTTAATTTCCCCTGATCACCTTAGTAATTACGGCACAGTATATTATTTCGATATCAGCGTGTAATTGTTATTACTCAATTTATTAACAAGCAGTGAGTCTAATTTCCTTACCATCGCTGTAACACCATTCTTTTTTCGTTTTTTGTTACGAAGAATGGTGTCCAGTCGTTGTCTCCTACTCAGTAATTGATTTCTCTGTCACGTAAAAGTATATTTAAATTTTTCAGATCGCATAGCGCGGCTTCGAATGGGTACAAAAATACACAATCTCTTGAGAAAAATTTCGAATTGACATTACATACTTCAGTAAATCATATGAATGTAGAAGTTGATAGCCAATGGTCCCCTTCATTAATTCAGATGCGAAATGGTACCAGATGTTCCTTACGCGAATATCCTATTGATAGGACAGAGCACACTGTAGAATCTATATTTTTAAATAAAGGCGTAACACAAACAGTCGAAACAACCGGAACTTCTATTATATGTGGAAAGACGTGTACTAGAAAACGTGTATTAAAGAACCATAGTGTTACACATAAAGGTACAAGTCCAACTAGTTGCCCACAGTGTTCCAAAACGTTTATTTCTAAAACTTACTTGAAGACCCACATGCTTATTCATACAGGGGAAAGACCGCATATCTGCGCATATTGTGGAAAGGGTTTTAGTGCGAAAGGTAGCTTGATATGTCACTTACTTACTCACACAGGGAAACGATCGTATATCTGCACCTATTGTGGAAAGGGTTTTATTACGAAAGGTAATTTGAAATGTCACATATTTACTCATACAGGTGAGAAAGCACATGCTTGCACTGTGTGTGGAAAAAGAAGTACTACAAAATCTAATTTAAAGAAACACATTATTACTCATACAGGGGAAATCACATGCCTGCACCTATTGTGACAAGGCTTTTGGTAGGAATTATGCTTTAAAATGTCACTTGCTTACTCATACAGAAGAAAGACTGCATACCTCCAGCTATTGTGGCGAGGGTTTTAGTAGAAAAAAAAAAGTAATTCGAAATGTCACTTGCTTACTCATACAGGGGAAGGAACGCATAGCTGCACCTATTGTGGAAAGGGTTTTAGTGCGAAAGGTAGCTTGAAATGTCACTTACTTACTCACACAGGGAAACGATCGTATACCTGCACCTATTGTGGAAAGGGTTTTAGTACGAAAGGTAATTTGAAATGTCACACATTTACTCATACAGCTGAGAAACCACATGCTTGCACTGTGTGTGGAAAAAGAAGTACTACAAAATCTTTTTTAAAGAAACACATTATTACTCATACAGGGGAAAGATCACATGCCTGCACCTATTGTGACAAGGCTTTTGGTAGGAAATATACTTTAAAATGTCACTTGCTTACTCATACAGGAGAAAGACCGCATACCTCCAGCTATTGTGGCGAGGGTTTTAGTAAAAAAAAGGTAATTTGAAATGTCACTTGCTTACTCATACAGGGGAAAGAACGCATGCTTGCACTCTGTGTTTCAAAAAAAATTCTAGAATGTCGGCTTTAAAGAAACACACTATTACTTATACAGGCGCACAACCACATGTTTGCCCTCATTGCGACAAGCATTTACTAGAAAATATGATTTGAAGGATCATGTCATTACTCATACAGGTGTAGTTCCATTTACTTGTACGCAATGTGGCAAACGGATTTCAACGAAAACTCGTTTGAAGATTCACATGTTTACTCATAGGATTAAAAACCACATTGTAACACAATGAGACTAGGTCTGAAATCAGAAAGGTTGTTAAGGTGTCCGAATGCGTACTAATGGGCGTGAAAAGCAAACGCTAGCACCGAGTACAGCATGTTGTTCACTGTAAAACGTGTTATAAATACTTCTACAATTAATTGAATGACCATTAGCTGCACTGTAAGCAGAAAATGGATTTCAACCAAAACTTGCTTAAAGTTTAAGATGTTCATTGATATAGGTGAAGTCCAAATCTAACCCTTATTGTGGCATGCCTTTCAATTACAAAGGTAATGTGATAGTCTGCATTGTTACTCATACAGTTAAAATTTTCCATCTTTTTAGTTATTCCGGCATGGCTATTATTCGGAAAAGACACGTTGCTCTGTTTATTCTTAGAAGGCGATTGCTTAAAAAAGAAACTTAAAGTTCACCTGCTTATTCATACAGGTGATTGGTGACATGCTTACACTAATTGTGGCAAAATGCTTATTTAATGGAACACCTTGCTCAAGCATGTAAAAGTCACCATGCTTTCAAGTTTAGCGAAGAGGTAACAGAGAAGTGATATAAAGGAACTTAGTTTTTTTCATATAGGAGAAGATGAAACAGTTGCGCATAATATGTCTAAGGTTTTACTACAAATGTCATCTTGTAAATCTTGTTTGAAATAACGTTCTGTATCCCTTCGAAACTATCCACTTTCTTTCCCAAAATTACAATCAATTCAAAAAATTACATTTTTTTATTTCAAACTGTCGGTGAAGAAAGAACGTCACCAATAATTCAGGGTAATTCCTGAGGACATTTTATCTTACTACACTCAGACTTTCTTTATTATGTTACTAATGAAATAATTGTGATGTACATTAGCAATCCGAAATCTACTGTTATGTAAATAATAATTTTGCTCGTTTGTATAGAAGAAACATATAATTTGTAACCATGGGAGTTCTTTAACGAACCCATTGTTAAAGAACTTTTTCTATATAAGACCAAACAATATTTTGTTTTCAGTATACTAAGCAAACTGAAGTAAGAATATAAAATACATATTTTTAAATATTTTCTTTTATAAATTTACTGTTTAAATATCTCATGTTCCAAATACCCTAAAGTAGTTCAGAATAGTATAAGTCTCACGTCTATTGGCACAGATCGTATTCTAGGTTTCACTGTAGGAAAACATTTATTGCTAAAAGCGATTTAAGGAACGACATACTTATACATTGTTTTTAAACAATAGTTTTTAAACAATAGTTTCCTGTATATGACAAAATATTTTCTGTATATGAGAAAAAATAATTAGAAATATTTTCTGTGCATCACAAAAAAATATTTAGAGAACATTTTCTGTGCATCACAGATAATATTTAAAAAATACTTTCTGTGCATTACAGAAAATACTTAAGATTATTTTCTGTACATAGAAAATATTCAGACAATATATATTTCTCTCCAATATAGTTTGAAATAAGTTTCGTTTTTTAAATCTGAAGGAAATGCATGCTCAACAGTCTTCCAACACTTGTTAAGTTAGAAATATCTGGTTTTCATTTTTAAAGTTTATGGGGTGGTAGAAGTTTGTGTATGTTGGAACCGGTTTAGAATACACGGAAACCCGCTTTTTAAAAATTTTAATCGAAAATGACCAGTATGAAGACCTAAAGCGCATATATTGAAACAATATTGACTCCGATATTCTACAAAGAGACTACAAATGTTAGAGAACAGAAGTAAATACGACCCGTTCCTACGATGTTGTGCTACTATAATTCCTTGTGACGCAGGCTAGGATAGAAGCATGGACTCTTCTGTTATATAAATTAGTTGTTAACCTCTTTTACCTAAATCGTATTGATGGAAGGGACCGATGAAATTTAATGTTGAGGACTGAGTATTACAGGATTTAGGTTTGTGAGCTTTGCCCATCAACGATCATTTATCGCATCAGGTATTCCGACATTGATTTCAGTGTCCAAAGGTATGGGAAATGAAGAAAGGAAGTGGGAAAGGTACATGTTAAGTATCATCGCGACACTTGAGTGGTATGAACGTTGAAAAATTTCACACAGGATGGCTGGACTGCAAAATCTGTTACACTTTAACGACCGGGAATTGAACACGGAAATGCTTGCACCGAAGACGAAAGTGTTAGTACATTAAATTTTTATATTAATTTGCCCTGTAAGTGGTAAAGCCTCTTACGTCAGAAGGTTACTGACTTGTCCCAAGTTATACCGTGTATTTGTTCAATATGTTGTATAGAAGAGAACATACAAGAACCAAGTGCCGTATCAAAACTCTTCGGGGCCACGGTGCAAGAGGACATTTGGGGGATTCAAGGGAACGTAATAATAGTAAAAGGAGCAAACTCATTTGACACACACACACACACACACACATATATATATATATATATATATATATATATACTTTTCCTCCAAAATAATCTTAAGTAATTGAATAACACAGGATATATTTGCATACTACAGCGTTTCACAATTTACAATAATTTTACAGAGCTTTTATAAAGTACAGTATCACACGCATTGTAAAATCTCATTTCAGTATTAATCAAAATAAAAAAAGTATTAATCACATACATATTTAAACAGAAAACAAAAATATAAGAAATTATGTTACTGATAGTGTACCATATCTATACACGTGTTATTTTCAGATAATATCATCACGACTAAGAAATAAAAAAGAATAGAAAAATATCATGGATGTTGCACAACTACTGAAACAGTTTCAAAATAAAGTTATTGTAGTGGATTCAAATATTCAAATAAGCAAAGTACCATACAATGTAACAAAAATTTAAATTCGTTTCAAAAAGCTTTTCATCCTAGCTTTAACATCAGCAAAATCTGAGATAATTTTGTCTGTCTTTAATTTCTTGAAGTATGTTTTCGTTCTACGTTTAATATAGCATTGTTTCTTAACCTCTGTTGTGAGGTGCTACTTCTCAAGTAGTTCTTTACGAGCTTTAATTTCGAGAAGGCGTAGAATACCCATTTTCCACTAAGAACAAAGCTATTTCCAGAATTGGTCGAAGGTTACCTATTTCAGGCCTATTATAATCTCTGAATACTAATATGTGCAGTGGAAAATCTCAGCTTACATCACTACTGTACTTTGTAACAAAATCATATCCAGATTTCTGAACGTTTTCTTCAGATGCAAACAACAATCTTGCTGGGGTAAAGAAAGTTATTGAGCACTTCAGTCATTCCGTGGAAACAGGTGCTTAGTTGTGACGCATTACAATTCAGAACAGGATAAAATATAATAACATGAAAGATATCGTCCGATACACCTAGTTTACTATCCGTAGCCAGTTTATCAAAATATTTCTTTGCAAATCTTTTGCGTTCCTTTTGAAATGTTTTTGTAATACTCAATTTTGAGCACAGGTCTTGGGTGGATTTTACAAACTCGTCATACTTTCCTCGAAGACCTTTCATTTGCTGAAGTGATTTCATCAAATTTTTCTCTGCTATTTGCAGATCATTATAAGAAGGCTGCAAACGTTTGGAAGTTACATACATGGACATTAGTATCTTTTCACAAATGACTAATATCAACACAAATTCAAATGTCTCTACCTTCTTTATTGCCTCAGCTACTCTCAACTCATCTGGTCTCTTACTTGTCAAACAAATCCCAGTAAGGAACTTTTCAACAACAGCAATTCTCTCTTCCATGCAGCTAATAGCAGTATGTTTTGTTTCCCACCTAGTTATACATTTTTTAAGTTTTCTTCTTTATTTTTAAGCTATTTCATCATCAAGAGCTAAAACTTACCATCTAGGAGTACTAGAACGAAAGAGAAGGAAATTATCTTGAAGTAGATAAAAAAAAAAGTTGGAAACGTATGTGGAAACTTTTGCAGCATCGACAATAATAATATTCAGATTAGGCGCACAGCAATGAACGTACGGACCGTTTGGAGTGCTAATTCTTGCTTGTAAACCATTATAAACTCCACTTAATACTGATGCTCCGACACATCCTTGCCCTCTGCGCCGCTGTATGTCGATTTGGTTGCTGAGTAAAATTTCACGAACGAGATGTTCATAGTTCTAGGCACAATGCTTATCTAATTTCATGCATAAAGTCCTACGAAACTTCCTTTGATTTCTGTCGCTTCTTCATAGTTCACAACAACGTAGCGAAAAATGACACTAACCTGATTAATGTTGAATCCACGATTATAAAATAACAGATATTCAAACGTCTTCAAAAATAATATTTCTCAAATTGTTAAACAGAATGTTAATGAGTTCGTTTCGAATTGCGGGACTCAGATATTTAACTCTACTATGTTTTAAAGCAGCGTATTGCAAACCGGATCAAACTCTGCGACTAACTTCACTGTTCGTATAAAATTTCATTCTGTAAACCGTCATCACATTTTTTAAACCTTCATTTCCTCTAAAAACAGTTTCCAAACGTTAAAGAAAGTATTTAATGACACGCACCAAAATGAACTTCCTTATGAAATTTGATGCTCGAAACCCTTATCAATTGTTTCATTTATCATCCAACTAACTCTGGCCTTCATAGCATGCTTGTGAATCATGCATGAACATTTTTTCTGCGAAAGATGGCCCCAATACACTTTATCCATGAGGGGAGAATAACTCCACCACAGTCGAGGAATTTTAGTCGCTGATTTTGTTTGTAGAAAGTTATGATCTTCAGAAAACTTACATTTTGTAATTTCATTGACAGAAATGTTAATGTATTGTCGAAGGGCCCATGAGAAAATACTCACCACTTCAATCTGTCGGAAACGTTTCTCTGAAGTGCCCTCTATCTCTTGGTTATTCAAAGGTAAGATCCAAACCTGTAAGAAAAAGGAGAAGGGGTGGGTGGAAGGAAAAAGAGATTTCAGTCAGTGTTTACAATCTGCTGTTACTTTCTTTTCCACTTTATCATGAACACAATGCAAATAAGCAAAATCAGTTTTACTTTCCAACAGTTTCACTTGCAATCTGACATAGAAAGGAAATCCCCCCCCACGCAAAAAGACTGTTATGTCAAAGTTACAATAGTAATCTAAAATTTTACAATGATTATTTCTTCCAATAGGAAATGAATAATAAAATATAAGTTTTCAGTAATAAACGGGTTAGCAAGGGCCATTGGACTTGGGGACCCCAAAAACAGAAAAGAAAGTTACCAAAATTGCTGGTAATCTAGAATTTCATAATGATTATTTCTCACATAATATACATACCTATTCAATACTCTGTAATAAACGGGTGGCTTAGGGGGCCAAAAAATGTTATCAAAATTACTCATAATCTAAAATTTCACGAAGATTACTTTTTCTACATAAGAAATAAGTAACAGAACACACATATTCAGTACCGAGAAATAAACAGGTTTAGCGGGGCCCTCAAAAACGAAAAAAAGTTACGAAAATTACTAGTATTCTAGAATTTCCACACAATTATTCTTATACATAACAAATAGCTCCATAGGCGTGGGGCCCCAAAACAAAAAACAAAGGTATTAAAATTGCTGGTAATTTTAACATTATCAATCATTTTCCCCCCCACACATCAGAAGTGAATAACAATATCAGTATTCAGTACTGAGTAATAAATGATTTCGGCGAGGCCTCTAGGCTTGGGGGCCCCATAAACAGAAAAAAAATATTACTAAAATTGCTGGCAATTTTAAAATTGACGATGTTTTTCTTTCGCAAATAAAAAGTGAATAATAAAATATAAGTATTCAATATCATACTGAGTAATTAACGAGCTCGACGGGGCCTCCTAGGTCTGTGGCCCCGGTGAATCGCACCGCTTGCACCGCTCATTGTTACGGCACTGTAAGACCAATTCTGTGAATTGAGAATGTAAGATAAAAATTTACTTGACTGGAATTGAAGGAGAGACAACTTACAGTAGAGAATTCTATGACTGAAACAGTAATTTTTCACTTAGAGCTAGAAGGTACAGAAAGTAATGTTTCGCCTTTAAAGAAAAAAAATCTGTTTGGCTTTAATCGTGAACAAAAAGTATACTCATTTATGACGGACTGTGATTTGTCAGTCATATTACTTTTTATTTAAAATACTTTGTTAATGTTGGATGCATCTTGTATTCCTTTCGTTTAGTTCATCTCTTAAAATTTGCTTGAAGTGTAAGGTTTGTGTGTGTGTGTGTGTGTGTGTGTGTGTGTGTGTAAGGAAGATCAAATAATGTATATAAAATTTCAAGTATAAGAACTTAATTAAAAATGTTGGTATAGGGAAGAATATGGTTTCTTGATTGCGAATTTGATGTACACGCTACACGCTAGTCATAATGCGTCGTAACCTGGAAAGTAACTTTAAGGAAATGTGTGTATGAAGAATAGTATCAATAATTTCTTCAGGGCCAATGGTTTGGAATTGGTTTTTCAGGAGAACGATTGTTGTTTCCCCTAATCTTCTCTGTTCAACACTGTCAGGGATCATATAAATTTTGAAAACCTTTATTACTCTTGAGAGAACTGTTTGATAAAATTCTCGTCTTGGTACCTACGTTTATATATTTTATCCTTCGGTCTTTCTTTTCCTGTTTTTCCTTCCGGGTTTCCCTCTATCGGTACGATGATCTGGTTGGACCATGTTATGTGCAACATTTTGAACCATTTCAAATGGTTTTCTCAATCATCCATACTAGGGACTTAACAAATTGTTTATGAACGATACATTGCATGATGTCCTACGTTATTTTGGGACTTTCCGTTCGAGGACTTCCTAAATAAGGGTGCTCGCTAGACATGTTTGCTCCAGTAACTGTCCTACAGTTTGTATTTTTACATTTTTTTTCTCTACAATTGATCGTTCAAGTTTCAAGTGTTTCCTGCATCTTCATTTGTTGGATGACATCCATGCTATGAAAACTTTATTAAAGAATTCTTTCGTAGCTTCTTCTATATAGAGGAAATGAAGGTTTACATCTTACGCTTGCTCTATTACTCTTAATTTGTTATTAATGGAATTGGTCTCTTAGAATGTATTTTTGCAGTTGGAAACTTAGTTTCCTAATTTTTATTTAAGCGTCATGTGGGAGCAAAGAGAAATTTCACTCATAGAAGAAGAAAAACAAGAATGAGATAGGAGAAATCATTACTTTAACTTGATATTACGCTAGGTACAGAACTTTTTAATGAATACTTTAGATATTTATTTGACTGGTATAGAAGCCGAAAGCACGTTATTAAGAATATTTGTAGATGCGACAAATAGATTTTATGATTATTCACACTTTCATTTACCAGCAGCTGATGTTGTATGGATGTAAAAGATGGTGTAAGAGAAGAAATGTATATATTAATAAATAAATAAAGGATTATAATAGGGAATTAGTTAATTAGTTACAGAAATTGCTTGTTTTATTCCATGAACATTCACTGTGTTTTCTATTAGTATTTGTAGGAGGGAAAAAGAAAAAAGTGATGGCTTCTGGTTTTCCCAGAAGTGGAGATAGTGAAAATTTTTGTTATGTTTGACAATCGTTTCTAATTTTTAACCTGAAGGGTAAAAGTTTTTGAATGTTTGTTTTTCAGGTTGAGAGTGTCATTGCGAGCTGTAGTACAAAGAGTGGTCATTTTTAAGCATCTTTGATTCCTTTCTCACTGTTGGTTGTGCTTTAGGGAACAGAATTATAAGACTTCGCATTTCCAGCACCTACACTATTGTCTTGTTCTTTTCTGGAGGAGGAGGACGTAACCTGAGTGAAAAACTTTCGGAGAATATTTGTAATTTTCAAGCAATGTTTATTCTTTTTAGTCGGCTAATTGACTAAAATTGGGTATTACAATCATTCTAGGGAATACTGGACTTCAGTTGAATATACCTTTCAGCAGCGACTCTATATGAAAATCTCAGTGCAATTTTTAAAGTAAAAGAATTTGATTATCAGACAGCGTTTACTTTATTTTTTTTCTGAAATACTTGCGACTACGTATATTCTTATAATAACTCAGAATATTGTATGGGAGAAAGTCAAATCTTTCAAACATATCTGACATGGGTTCTTAGTAGAATTAAAAAGATTTTATACAGAAATAAATTTGCTTCTTTTAAAATTCGAAGCGTGTTTTATAACATACAAGAAATATGTTCTTTAAGCTAAAAGAAAAACGTTTTCGTCTTTGATTTCCGATATATTGTTTTTACAAAATAATATGTTGGCAAAAATTCTGTCAGGGGCTTACCGAATTTTGACTTTGAGCTAGTATGGAAAATTCATATTTTTCAGTTGAAATGTTGGATAAACATAGCTACTTGTAAGTATAATATTACGTTCTAGATAAAACACGTGCAACTCAAAGTTCTAGGGTGTCTGGTCACACTTGTTTCGTTATTAAAATGACTTCCTTATGAAATATTTTCGTTTAAAGTTTCACGAATCTTTTACGTTAAGGGAAACGGAGGTAAGTAAATGATGAAAGGAACACGAAGAAAAACCCAAACGCTCGGTGTTTGTGCAACACAAAGTTTGCTTAGCGCAAGATGGACCCAGACATTTGGATATCTGATGCCAAGCTTTTTTCTCTTTCTTTAGTAAGTAAGCAAAATATCGTGGATTCCGATATAACAGTTTTTTTGTGTTATTAGTTTTCGTAAATCCAACAATAAAAGTAAGTATTCTGTGGTTGCGGCTCATTCCTTGTACGACTTTGCTTGAAATTGCAAGGAGAAAATCCATAGATAACACATTGTAGTTTTGAAATCCGTGCCCTTCGAAAGGAAAAAGAAAACAGACTACACTTTAAGAATTAACTTTAATAATAATAATAATAAGACCGTTGAATTGAATTTGGGTTTGACCTTTACTTAGCGTAGTGAGGTAAGCTGGGAGTCAGAAAATTACATACAGGTAGGTTAACACAGTGTGCTGACCATGTGTTTGTCGGTACGCTATATATAGTTTCATCTGTCGATAACATATCCTTTTGAAGTTAAGAGTATTCTATACTTGCAAAAGTATTGCCTAGCATCAAACGGTATGGTGAACAAATCATTTGCTTGGAATTATAATCCAAAGTAAATCATAAACTTTGTTAATTGGGAGCAATGGGAAAACGAAAAAGAATTTTTACTTCAAATGATTTAACTAAAAATTATGAAAAAAAAATATTCTTTGAATGGTAGAATCTATCCAATTGAGTAATTGTGAGTGTGAAGAAGAACGGAGATTTCTCATACAAACATTAAAAACAAACTGTGATTTTTAATGACAAAACTGAAAATTAGTTCAGTGTAGAACGATAAGTGTTACTCGCCGTACTTAGAGCGACTTCATAATTTTGTCATCATGTGACTGTCTATAATATTTCAGAAATGTACGGTATATTACATACATAACATAGTTTGGATATCAACTAACAGTTGATATCAGCTAACTAATATCAATATATATCAGTACTACTTACTTAAACAAGAAAATTAAATCTAAGTTTTATGTCGTACGATTATGAGGATAGGTTAGCAGTTCACTGTTTAAGACAAATCACTGGTGATGTAGCAATGAATAAAGTGAGAGGTAACCTTGAGAAAAAACCCACGAACACGGTTTATCCAGCAAAATTATCTGTGAATTTCAAGTCATTTTTGTTCTTGCATAAAATTTTGTAACTGAACCATTGCTGTCCATACGTATAATGAAGAATTGTACTTCAAGCTGGAAAATAACTTCTTTGGTAGAACTGAATCATGTCTAAAGTAAGATATCGTGTTACTCGTGCAAATAACATTACATTTATTTCTAATGTTATTTGCACGAAACTGTTGTGAACCAAGTAATTACATGAATAAGAATAATATCAAAATTCAAAATCATGGCAACAAACAGAGTTTATTGAGTCTTACGTCGATGCAAAAAACATATCCAGAATGATCAAAACAGTAATTTACAAGAGCATTGGTAATATACGGATCTGAGAAGATAAGCAGGTATTATGACTCTTTAAAAAGAAGAATTTTACGGGAAGAATATTTGTATATAATGAGTATAGATGTAAATACACTCATGAACAGTACAAATTCAACAAGAATAAAGCTATACTTCTGTAAACAGGATAAGATGCATGGTACACTTATATAGATTGTCAGCAGAAAGAATCGCTAAATAATATTTAAGGGCAAATGGTGCGAATCAGTATTAGAAAATAGTAGGGAACTTGAAAATCTTTAGCGGTAGATTACTATGAAAGCAGATCATTATGGAAGCCAAGGCTCAGCTAACAGCTGTATTGCAGGTAAAGTGTAACTTCATGAAAAAAAATATTTTATGATATATCTTCTTACAATTGTGTCGCTTCTTGAGATATATTTTTGCAATGGAAGATTTCATGAAAAATGCAAGTTGATTCTCTAGCAAAACAGTAAATTAGTACTGCTCGGTGAAAAGAAAAGAAATAATGACATTAAAGGTAAAACGTAATGTTAAAATGAAGATGTGCCAGAGTGTATATTCAGATAAAGTACATAGATAATCATTTAGATGATATACATTTGTGTAAGAAATGTATCGAAAGTAATCAAAGATATACAGGGAAATTGTGTTAATAATGAAGTCCAAGTCAAGTTATTATATAGTTAATGATGAATGTATTTCATATATGGATATGATTATGCGTTTCGATGGGAAACAATCAAAATAATGTAGATTCTGTTTTATACAGGATAGCGAACAACGAATGAATATGGCTATTTCATTTTTTTTTGTGAACGAAATTCAACCTTAGCTAATAGCTGATTTACAAAAACTGTAATGTCTTGTCGCACAATGAGCCGTTTTACTTTGAAGTTCGCTGTTCATGATTGCAATACTGAATCCTTCATGGTATTAGCAGATTCGAACACAGATCACATAACATAAACTAATTCAGGACAATAGTAGAATTAAATAATTTGCGACTCTTCCTGCACTTGAAGGAAAACAGTATATATATAACTATCGGTTGAAAGGAAGCAGTAATACATTTCATATTGCCTGTAAGATAAAAAGCTGATCTCAGTAGAGATAGTTCACAAAAGTAGTAAGTATATTCAATCAGTGGTGGCCGGTGGATTCTGGTTTCGGGTGTTGCAGTACGAAAGATAAGAGACAGAAGATATAAAGTGGACTCATTGACTAATCAGCATATCTTTAGATGCAAATGCTACGTGAAATTAAATAAAATTCTATTTTTAAAAAAATAAAAAATGCAGAACATTTTATCCGATTAACCAATTAATTAGCAAGTCAATTCTCCTCTCTTTGATTGGAGCAAATCTGTCTAATACATGCTGGTTGAACTCGTATTCTTATCGTCAGGTCTTTTTCGATGGAAAACATAACCAACGTTGATAACCTTTCTTGGGACATTCAATTCCTTGAAAGTGTCAATTCTTTTTCATGTAGAGAAATACTTTTTGTCTTTTGCTGACAGCATAGGTACAGTTAATATTAATTTCAGAAGCTTTGTAAATTCACTAAATTTTTTTTCTAGATTATTGAAAACGATTCATTCTAGCAAACTCAGTCCCTGACAGTGATCCGAATTCCTCTTCAGCGTTGACTGAAGAGAGTTCGTAACGGAGATTAGTGTTATAAAAAATGTCCATTGAACACACTTTATTCACAGTTTATCCAGAAAAATTTAAAATAAATTGACGAAATGTATCTAGTGCAAGCAACATTACTGCCATAAAACATCCTGTAAATTTAAACTGGATTTTTTTGAATACTCTCCTGAATTGTTCTTTGCTTGTTTCGTCTAAGCCTTAATTGCAAGTTTTCCTCAGTTGAAAGCCAGTCAATGTTTTTTGTAAGTTATTTACAAAAGTCACGGTATACAATTCATTCAGAATGTGTAGGTTATTTACAGAATTAAAGCACACACAACAAAATTAAATCTAATAATTAAAAACCAAAACAGTTGATATAAAAGAGGTACTGGTATATGAATTCCGAATGTCACATATTCATACATCAACACACACACACATGTGCGTAAAAGGAAAAAAACACATTCCAAATCATCCGCCTTGTTACGCAATGCATGATGAACACAATATACTTCCACATGAGGCGAAACAATGCTTATCAATGTCATGTTCTGGAAAGGAAACCTCGGAACTCGCCAGATGTAGGATCAGCATGTATACATAAGAGAAGGTAAAAGTCAAAGAACATGAAAACAAACAGTACTGCCAGTTCTACACCCAGAAATGTGTGTTGGGAGGGGTTCGATACGTCTATGCAATATATACCTTTCTTATTCTGCATCCGAAAAGACGATAAGTAATTCTTACTTACTGTCACCTATATTCTTAGAAAAAAAAAAATGATAGAACGATTGTTTTATGAAAGAGAGGACATGATGAGGCGTAAAATAAAATATTTAGTCTACATCAATCGTTTCTCTGTTAAACAAGTTTAGTTCGTTAGGAAAGTCTACAAAAGTTAGCCGAGTTTCAAAATTTTTGGGAAGTCCGAACCCGGTGCCCTCCCCTCGTGGCTACGCCCCTGAGCATTGCTAACTAGACTCAAATTCAATGTGACATTCCCCATCATACAGTTTTATGTGGAAATTATAGAGAGTATAAAATATACTTATTTTATAAAAGAAATATGTATATACTAAAATACTATCAACAAGGGGGGCGGTGGGATTGTACATATTGACTTACTAATATTTGATTCATGAACTACTGTAGAAGAAGCCTTCATTATCAATATAAGCTAAGAATTAACTTGTAAATGCAGGTCTACTTTGATTTGTTTTCTGCTCTATTAGATACTTTCTTTCTTATTTTGTGATTCTGCCATCACTTTTTTTAATTTATTGATTTGCTTCAGTATGGTCCTGTAATTTAAAAATACGAATGCATAAAAACAAATTCCATTTGTTGATTGCTAGTGAAATAAAATTCAGAAATCTTATTTAGCACGAAAAACCTTCTCGTTCACTGGAAACCGTGCTGTGTTGCAGAAGCACTGCAACGACCAGTCCCTTTAACCTCTGAGATAGGGAAAAGGAGATTTAACATTCGCTCCAATTGCCGCGCTGAAGGAATCTGGTCGTTGTATGCACGCTGCAACACAATATAAATTAGAGACTCTGTGACGGATTATTTTTCCCTTTTTAAAACAGATTAACGAAACGGATAGTTACAGAAGTAAAAAATATGTTACTTAAGGTGTATATAAGCGAGTATTAAAAAGTACTTATTTCTGTTCTTTACTATTATTGATGATAATATTTTTTCTTGAAATACTTTGGTCGTTGCGCAACGCTGCAACACTAACATTAGCCGCCACTGTATTCAATAACTACAAAACACACTTAATTTTCAAAACGAGTAGAAGAATGACGTAAACATTGCTTGACATAATTAATAAACGAAAGTAATAAAGATTCGTAAATCTCGAGGATTATGTTTAACAATATCTAATATAGCATATATGTGTGGCACTCTAATTCACGTACCTAATCGGAAAACACATTGTTATCAACGGTGAGCATAAGAGCTGTTTCCGAATAAAAGTTCACTTCCGGGAAAAGACCTAGACGTCGAGTTTACATGGGTAAGAAATATGCACAATGGGTTTTTCTATACATGCATAAATTGGTACTGAAAAACGTGATGGCCTTCATCATGAATTGTTCTCACCTCAAACTATTACGGGAAAAAGTTGACGAACAAATAAATAAAATTCAGGTGAAATATTTTTCGGTTGCCTAACCCTCGTAAACATTTTTGCGGTGTACATGTCAACTAAAGCGTAAGAATAACACCGGAAACACGGAACTATCTACGGCTTAATACACTGTTGCTCAAGCGCGAATCCTAAAAGATTGCACATGATTGCGCGGATTGAAAACAAACATGTCGATTATCAACGCAGGAGTGTACCCCTCTTGTGCGTAGTGTATATGTACAGGAGAAATGCCAACTGATTCTTAGGATCAGAGTTAACGCATATTACCTCCAACATAGCATAGAATAATACCTATCTATTTGCAAAACACATCCGCAGCATTCGATAAACTCGATAGATGTGAATTAGCATCAGTGTTAGTAGATTGTAGTTTTCACAAATATGCAGTGAGGTAAGGTGTTCAAAATAAAATATGGCCGCCGCGTAAGCGGAAGGTTTAGTCGCGAGGTTCGTTGCGGAGCACGGGACAGGCGCGAAGCGACCACCATTTTCCGCACGCGTTCGTGTACATTTTTCTTTTACGCGGGGTGGTTACGCAGTACACATATTAGCAGCCATTACTTGATATTTTATTTATGTAATGTAATACGTGAATGTGCGTACATAATACATATATACAGTGGATGACAAATATGACGATTTCCAATTTATCTGAATTACTTTCGTTACATTTCGCAGCACACATACGTTATTACATACAGTGGATAGTGTTATTTACAAATATAGCGATTTCCACAACTGCTATTGGTATAAACAACCAAAAGATATGATTTTTGCTTAACATACACGGCATGTATTAGTTGTTGTCGAGATCTTTTGCAGTATAAAAAGATTATACCGTATTTGTTAACTATTGATAAAAAATATGGCGGATTATATTCATCGACAAGTATATGTTTTCGGGCTATGACTAAATATATCCGAATGCATATAAGATATACCGTTATAATTGAATGCATATGTAGTAGGCAATACTACTAGCAGTACTTACAAAACACTTATCTTTTCATCATATGAAAGCAAAGTCGTAATGCTTTAACGGGAATTCAGTGTATAAATTTTGACAAGTATCGCTGTCCTTAGCCGTTAACTAAATGTCAAACTTCCCCGCTACAATTAAAATTTTATCGTTTCCCCATAGTCTTAGTGTTTGTTTCATGAAGATCAGTCTTTTTTTTTTTTTTTTTTTTTTTGCTTTTGCGGTATGCCTTTGATGTCTTCCAGGAAAGTACCTTAGTATTTTTCTTCACTTACACCGAGAGGAATGCTGTTTTTTTTTGGGTATTCCTTTGTTTTATTTTGCATTTGTTTTAGCATTCGTTCAATAAGGATTGGTACATTTTTCGTTTTTGCAGAATTCCTTTGATCTTTTCAGCAAAGTATCTTAGTATTCTTTTTACTGACGCTGAGATGAATGTTCGTTGTTTGCGATATTCTTTTGCTTGGGGCACCGCCTTGAAATCCTCCCGTGCTGTCCTATTGTTTTGTTTCATGAAATAGGCATCTTATTTTTACTCTTGCGGTATTTCTTTGGCTTCTTTTCCTACTGTATTAACATTATTTTATCAATACTGAGAAATTATTTTTATTGTTGCTATATTTCTTTCATTTCTACCACTACCGTCTTAACATTCTTTAACTCAAACCAGAGCGCATTGAAGAGGAAACGAAAACACTCAGTTAGTTGGAGTGGTTCACCACAGAGAGGCGCTGTCATAGTTTTACGATCCTACATTGAATGAAACGCTACAGAAACAAATGTAAATTTCATACTTTTTAATAGTTCACAAATTCACCTACAGAAATGTAGCGTGTACTCAATCCATTTCAGCATAAAATTGTATACTTAATTCATATGTAGCAGTAATTTGTAGATAAATATATTTTTTTAAAAAATAAAGAACTACTTAAAATATATAAAACGATAATCATGCCTGTTGTTCTGTATGGTTGCGAAACATGGTCTCTCACTCTGAGGGAAGAACATAGACTGAAAGTATTTGAGAATAGGATCCTGAGACGAATATTCGGACCCAAGAGGAACGAGAATGGGGAATGGCGGAAACTCCATAACGAGGAACTACATAGTTTATACGGTTTACCCAACATTGTTAGGGTCGTCAAGTCTAGGAGGCTTAGGTGGGCAGGTCATGTAGCTAGAATGGAAGAAAGTAGAAACGCTTTCAAAGTCTTGACTGGAAGACCCATAGGAAAACGACCATTAGGAAGACCTAGGCGCAGATGGGAGGATAATATTAAGATGGATCTCGCAGAGATAGGAATACAAAGTAGGAACTGGATGCAATTAGCTAAGGATAGGAGTCAGTGGAGAGCTTTTGTGAAGGCGGCACTGAACCTCCGGGTTCCATAGGCCATAGAGTTAGTTAGTTAGTTAGTTAGTTAGTTATAAACAACTACTTCATCCACAATTTTCAAGCTCTGAAATTTCGTTATAATATTTTTCCATCTCGTAATAAAGTCTTTGTACTTGACATTGAGACAAAACCGAAGTTAAATTTTAAAATGTAATGAAACATGTATAAACCAGAACTTCAATAAAGTTGAAATCTGTCTGTAACGGAAACTTTTCAAAGTCCCAGTGTTTCTTTATATTGCTTTTCAAACTTACATAAAACGGAAATCTGTCCAAAACGGAAGAAAATGTCGGAGCCATTGCTTTTCGCGCTTTACGCAAATTTCATTGTAAAAATAACTTGATAACATAGATAATATTATAATTAGAAAATGTAATCTTACCTGTAACTGTTTCTGATTTCTGAAAGATTTCTTCGTTGAGTCCTGAGACACTAGACACTAACAACTTCTGAAGACTTGCGTGATGATTTTGCGATTTTTGATGACGCTAAATTTAGAATTTCCTTTGCGCGAAAATAGAAACGACACTTGATATAATGTAAAATCAATTTAAGAATTAGTTCCATGAAATGTTCTTAACTACATCCCAGCGCTGTGGCCTCAACTTTCATTCAAGCTGTCCAAAGTATCAAGTCACCGCACATGCTTTTATTAGATGCAATGTTAGCGGTAAATACTTTTTCTGCCTTTAATAGCACACTAAGCCCTTCTTGAGTTCGGTACGTTAAAAAAAGAATTTCCAATGTCTTTTAATTGGGTGAAGACTGCAACGTTATTTTCTTTTGAAAATGTTCTTCGTAGTGTGCTTATACAGCATGTACAATAGTGAATTTTGACGATTTACTATGTAACCTGTCAAGTGATAAAAGAGACCCTAAAGTTTATGGTTCTAAAATAATTTATGGCTCTAGTCACGCTCCGAGTGAAAAGTTGGAAAGCCAGATGGAAATTCATCCGCTGAAAGGAGGTGGTGTCAATGTGACTGGACGTAATATTCGGACATGACCTAATTCCTGCAAGTTCAATGGATGTTTTTGTGTGGAAAAATTTTCTGTGAAATTAGAAATTTATTCCTTATCTGGAAAGACTGCCAATGGTTTATGAAAATGGTTTCTGATACATTTTATAATATGAACTGCATCAGAAAAAGCCCATATCTTTCTCTTTGTTTAGATAATTGGGATAGTGCAATTCGCTTTTCTAGTTTTCCCGATATGCCTAAGTGTTTCTTCGCGGCTTTATTTGGTTGACTTTCATCAGATGTAAGTCCAACAATATTTACACCTGCTTGTTCTAATTGTACGATGGCTTGGATTAAAAGTTTGTCCAAAACCTAACCTGATGTTGAACTACTGGCATAAAACGTAACAGGCTGTATCCAATTATGAAGTAATGGCACAAACATAAAAAACTAATGCGTAATTTGCCAACACCTCTTCTGATTTTCAGGTGTCATATCTCCTAGATCCACGAAGCCATTTACTTTAAGAGAAATACCATCGAACCTTATCTCCTCCCTTAATTTTACTTCATCCTATATCAGAATACCCATTCGCTTGTTCGCATCACTATCTCATTCAAAGATATGTATCAGAGCATTTACTGCTTCCATATTAATTCCATACCAATATTTCACGCCTTTCAGGAGACGCCGTAAATGAGGTTCTGTGGGAAGTGGTAATAAATTGTTTCAAACAATGCTGTTACCCTTTGGTGATTTTATTTTTAGTAATAAACTGTCTAGAAGAAATTCACTGTTATAACGCATCCCCCTTGGTCCCTCTACGTTACACTTAACCATTGCATCTATCATCAATTTCTGCTTTTTACTTAAAAATTTAACTTTATTCAAAGAGGTCTCCCTTGCGACTTTCATATCACTCAGATTTTTCGAATAAGATGATCCTAGCCTTAGCCGCAGAAAATTTATTTTATAATCTCATTAGATTTGTGTTGGCTTGCCTTAACTTACGAGTCAAAACACAAGTTTATTTGGTTTAAAATTACAATTGTCACAAGCGCGCGTGTTCGTACGATCACTATTTAAATCCGATATTGATGAATACGTGGAAATATCATTTGTTACAAGGGATGTCACAACACTAGATGGGGGTTGTGTGTTCTTTTGTTGGAGATTTAGTTTTCTTGGGAGTTTTGGAGAGGAACTGTAGGAGGTTGAGAAAAGTGTGTGGTACCGCATCAGCTGTCAATCGCCAGTTCAAACGCGGTAACTCGGTTTTCTTGCCATTTATCACAAATGTGTCTACATTTACAATAAGATTGTTAGAAAAATCAGCGTCACACACATAGGAGCGAGCACTGAGTTGAATGTCCTTTCTAGGAATAGCTCTGCACCATTTCTAGAAAATGTCTTTGTTTTTCGGGAGTAAAAATAAATGTCTTGCCTCGTTGGAAGTCTTGTACCCTGATTTACACCTAGGAACAACTCAACACAGCATCTTCAATTTTCTTTAGAATTAAACCCTTCACTTCCCTTAAAAAATATAAACATAAAACTACCACTCATTGCACACTAGGGCGGGAGAATCTACACTTTCTCTTCAAAGCTCTATGCTCAAACTTTACTCAAGTATGGTGCTTACAAAGGAAAATTGATCTAGTATGTGTATTATATTTTGTACAAAGAAAATAAATTTCATACGTAACATAGCTTATGTAAATAAATGTAGTGTTCATCTAGAATAACGTACACGGTCAGTTTAAGTAAGCAAAAACCTTGACTGTGTAACACAAGTCAGTATTCGATAAATCGTCTGAAATAAAAATATTCAAGGAACAAAAATTTAAAAAGTTTTTGACTGCATTTACAAAATTAAGAAATACTAAGCTAATACTAATAGTAGAATAACAAATGTAAATAAATAAAATAGAAACATACATGATAGTACTTAGTAGCAAAGCATCTATTTGTCCTATTTTCGTTACTAAACATGTATGACAAGACATAAGAAACATTGTAATAGCAATAAAAATAATAAGTAAACAGAAAGGCAATGTGATGAATAAGAGGTGTTACCAAGGAAACGAATAATAAGTTCATAACTAACTATATCTCCAAAGAATGTAATATGTACGAAAGAAACAATAACATCAAAAGTAAGACAACCCATCCCAATAAAAAAGCAATATGAAAATTAACGTGATAAGATGACTGATGTTAGCCCTTAACCACCAAGGTACAAAACATATGACATACTACCCGAGGTCCGATATGTGATACCTCTGTGTTTGTATTTCCATTATTTTCTTACTAAATTCTTATGTGGACCCTTTTACTTCATAAATACTGCCTTGCCGAACTTCTGTAGGAGCTAGATTAGCAGAAATTTATAACTCAAGGCCTCTAAATAGTATTTAAGATTAATGGCGGTAAAATAGTAACATTTTACATGTACTTATCTAATCATTACAATAATAGGGAAAATCAACTTTCTTCTTCTCTATTAGACCTTTATTTAAGAGTACGATTGTAACATGATATATTTATATGATTTTACAAAAGATGCTTCGAAAATACAGGATCCAGGAGCTCATGAAAGTACAATTTTTTTAATGTCTACGTTTGATGGGAAGTATACATATAAAGAAAGAAATTTGGTTCCACGAATAACGAAAATAATAATAGGAGACAATTGTAAGAAAACAAAACATATGCCTATATAAAACACAATCTCTTATCACTAATATGCCGTAGGGGCAGCTTTTTCTTTTTTACTGTAGGCGTACACGACTCAGTCATTTCTTTCCTGCATGCATTTGCTGCAAATTTTCTTCGTGCATTCGAGACACACTGGCTTCTTGAACTGAAAACACACATAGAATGTCCTACGTTTCTTTTTTCGATCATACAAATGGCAAGTCTTCTGCTCGAGTCTCTCTCCTAGATCTGTTACGGAAGCAACAGGAGCTCTAACCTGAAGGACTCTTCATATGCAAGCTCGTAGTTCAGTTGTTAAGTGAAAATCTTCAATTCGTCTTTCCATATAAGGTTTAACGAGAGATTTCGCCAGTTTCATCATGAAAGTAGATCTTATTAATGCTTCATTGTCGCGATAACTGTAGGGTTCTTCTGCTGCTACAGAAATTGGCACATTTTTCATCTAGACTATCAACACCCCCTTTGTTTTTGTTGTAAAATATGTTTATTTCAGGTTTTCCTGCCACAGCACAGGTCTTGGGTGTATTAAGAATTGTCGACACTAGGAAAACACTCTTTCCTTTCTTATGCACATATGATACAAGAGTCTTATCGTGGGTGAACCCATAGATTGAGCTTCCTACTGGACGTCGCCTATCAGGTTTAAACTGTGAAGAAATTTCACGCTTCGATTGACGCATTGTACCAACAAACGTAAGTCCTCGGTTAACTAAGACATCAGCAACTTCAATTTAATATACCAAATATCGGTCGTAATGTTCCTGTTTGTGTCCACTATTTTCCTTGTGAGACGGATGACAGACTGGGTTGCAAGAGAGTATTGTTTTTCAGCTGGTGGAAGTGTGGCTCCATCACTGCTTTTACCAACATAAATATATCCATCGTATAAGTAATGAGTTTTCGAGTCGACAAGAGCCTGAAGTTTCAGACCGTATTTGCAGGGCGTCTTCGACATGTAAACCTTAAATTTACATCTGCCTCTGAACCCCACCATCATCTCATCCACTGTAGCTGGCCCACCAATTGTGTACACTTCCTGACAGTTTTTCTTACAATTTTTTCGAAAATTTCAGATATAGCTGCTGCTAGATTTTCGTGAATACGCTGAGGTTGGTCTGATCGGTTATTAAAGCGTAGATTGGAAAGTAAATTTTCAAAACGATTTCTATTCATGACACAACGCAAAATGTCGCAACCTGTTCCGTCTGTTGCCCATATTGTTCTTGTATCCTCGTGGTTGGACTTGAAGACGGATGAGTAAATACTGTAAGTAAACCAATGAAAGCCTTCATTTCTATTAAATCAACATCACACATGTCGGTTGAGTCTGGGCTTTTGTATCTCCCCCTTTCCCTTCGTAGCTTAAGGTTAATAAATTCAATAATTCGTTTCAGGATGTCATCATCACATAGTAGTCCCCAGCAGCACTCTATCGGTTCTACTTTTGTACCAAGAGCACGAGCACGCTTTGTTAAATCTGGCAGTTGAACTATAATGTTGTGTCGTTGGGTTCGAGTGTTTGTACTGTGAATTGGCTTGACTGAACATCTAAATCCATTTTTACGAAGTAAAATTGACCACTACTGTTTCTTTCATTATCTGATACTTCCTCTTCTGAAATCTCTTCAATCTGATCTGATTCTGTGTCGTGTTCACTTTCAATAGCAAACCAATCGTTTATTTCTGGATCTTCAATGTCACTGAGATCTTCATCTAGCCACTCACTAACAACAGACTCATACTGCGGGTCCGCAGTACTCACACTGGTAACCGAGGTCATAACAACAATATAAATAGGAATCAGAAGTTATGAAAAAAGTGTCACGTGAACTATGAGGTCCGGTATCTGATACCGCTTATTCAAACAATGCTCTCCTCACGGCAGGTACACACTCACTAAGCGCGGTTGTGAGCATTGTTGGTGGTGAATGAAAGGTACTAAGGCGGACGAAACCCACAAACAATTAGTTACTGAAAGGCGCCACTTCAAAATGTAGCAGCGGTATCACATACTGCACCTGGGTAGTTACGTGTTAACAAAGCATAATAAGTATACAAAACTAGTTGGTAAGAAATAAGTAGAAAAAATAAACAATATCAGCAGAAAAAAGTTGATAAAACAACTAATGTCAGCAAAAAAATAAGACAAACTATATCACGAAAATAAAAGCAGAATGAAAATAAAAAGTTGATAACTAATATCAACAAAGGAAAATAATAAGTAAAACAAACCATATTAATGAATGAAAGCAATACAAGAAAAATGATAAGACAACTGATGACAACAAAAGAAAATCTCTAAGAATATCAGCAAACTAAAATCATTATGGGAAATTGAAGATGATAAGTAGACATAGCTACTAGTCAAGAAATAATAATCATAAATATGTAAGAAATATGGTAATAAATAAAAGCAGAATGATAAATAAATACTATGTAGATATAAAAATAAAAATGATTGTAAATGAATAAAATTTTTAATGTTCATGATGAATTGTAAACTTTCATACGTAAAGTAAGTTTCAGTAAATTATAATAACAAAACAAACATTTTCATACGAATATTTGTACAAAATTTTCTCGCATAAATATAACTAAGAAATTCTTGTATACTTAAGTCAGTATTTACAGTTTATATCTCTCAAACTTTTCACTTTACATATTATAACAGGAAAACAAGTTCAATCACTAAACGAAACTAATAAGTATATAAAGCAAAATATATCAACGATAGTATTGTAATAAACTTAAAATTATATGTTATGAAAATCCAATGTTATATTCTATCTAAAGAAATATTGTAACCTGCTTATTAGAATCCACGCAGATCTATCCGTTGAAACTTTTAATGTGTAGAATTTTACCGAAATAAAATTTTTGTATGTGTGGATTTCCAGCAAGCATTATATGATACAATAACTATTTACAGTGTTTTATCTTTTGTGATACATTATATTCAAATGAAATTACTTGATGTCAACAATTAAAAATTATAAGACTTTTTCTAAGTATTCGGTAATAAAATTAATGTTTTTCATTTTAGCGAATTATTATATAATGTATATGTAAATGTAAAGTGATCTATTTCAATATCATGTTGTGTCAGTGTACAGTTCATCAAACGTTTCTGCTCGTATATAATTCGCCATATATTGTAGAACAAATATGCCATATTCAAAAACAATACACTCATGCTGACTCGCAATACTTGGATTTGAAAAACAAGCATTACATTAAAGAAGATATTTGGTGTCCACCTTAAAAACACAGTTTAACACACACTGTTCATATACATGAAATAAGGAACAATGATGAACACACTGGTTGTTTTGCATAAATACTTTTAACTTTGTACAAAATGAATCGAATTAAACTGCAAATATAAGTATCAGAAAATGTGAGTGATTCGTATGATAAATACAATCTGTTTAAAAGAGTTTTGTTTTCTATAAACATTGTCCGATGATTTAAAATGATTCTTTAAATGAAGTTCAAACAGTGGCGGCCGGTGGATTATGGTTTCGGGTGTTGCTAGGGATGCATTCGAGTCGAGTCGAGTCGAGATTTAAGCCTGTCTCGACTCGTCTCGAGAAAATGTTGTCTCGACTCGAATATATGTTTCTGTCTCGACTCGACAATATCTGTCTCGACTCGACTCGACTTCGAGTCGAGACGTCTCGAAATTCGAGTCGAGACAAAATGTACAAGTTAAAATATACGCACACATCAGCCAGACCATCATGACTACCTACCTAATTGTCAGTATGTCGACTTTTGGCATGGATAAAAACGGCGACACGTCTTGGCACACACGCAATGATCCTTGATAGGTCGCTGGAGAGAGCTGGCACCACATGTGCTCACTCAGCTCACCTAATTCCCGTAAATCCCGGGAAGGGGGGCGATGTGCTCTGACGTCACGTTCAATCACATTCCACAAGGGACATCACTCAAATGTCCGGCTCCAATTTCAATGAAACTTTTTTTGCAGATAGAAGGCATGTATGCATCATTACTTGTGATGACAAATTTTTGCCATGGTGCATGTTTTCTATTTTTTAAAAAATAACTTTTAAGAGTTGTGATGTGGTTATTAGAGATTACTACAGAAGTCCCTTACTACCCTTTTTAAACGGAGCGTTAATGAAGAAAAGTGAAGAACAACCATGTGGATACACATAAGTCCTGGGGGGAAGTCGTATGGTAGATATGACCTTGATGGCAGCCATCTTGAAATCCACCATTTTGAATTAAGGTCAAGTTTTCAAAATGGGAATAGGGTAATATGATACATAATTTCGGGCTAGAATTTATTTAGAAAAATAATGGTGAGGTTAGTTTTAAGATATTAATATTAATTGTTTTTACTTACTGTGTGCGTAAGTCCCTTTTTACTTTCGTCTCAAGACCTGTAAATCGATCGCAACGGCAGAGCCCGGTTTCGCACTAGTGTTTAGAAATCTTTAAACTCACTTGAGGCAATATTTGTGGATTATTGTATTGTATTTTGCCTTTAATTAAATTTGAACCCACTTCATGATCTTGTGTAAAGTATCACTAAAAGAGAATTTCTGTTTTATGGAGAACGTAAGCATGGCAATTATAAAAGGTGAGTAAGGTGCGTATGTATTTATAAGAAAGTCTTTTGTGGTTCCGCCAACCTATTCTTTAGTTGTTTTTTTTTCAAAATACTCATATCTCATAAATAAAAGAGCTATTATAAAATCTCTTACCACTATTCTTTAATACTTATAAAATTTTATTTATTGTAAAAGCACTGGCGAGATATTTCTTAACGCCCACTAAAATTATGGTGGAGCTCCTTCGTGGCTAACGGTTAGCATACTTGCCTTTGGCGTGGAAACCTGGGCTTGATTCCCGGTGGGAGTTCATGTGGTTCGGATTCCACGTTAATCAGTAGGTCCACGTCTCACATAGCCTCGCTGCTGAACGGGACGTTAAACTCAGAATCAATTCAACTCAAAATTATGGTTTTGACTTTATTATGATGTCATTAGTTTAAACGCCCAACTGCCCAGTAATTATAAACATTGACTACATTATAAAATTGTAATTTGTGACGACTAAAATATCAGAAATTAAAGATTATTCTTTGGGTTTTGGAACATTTTGAAAAACGTGAAAAACTGGTACTGCACCGATACAACACACCTTTTGGATTTGTCATAACATGTCTTACATAGCTTTGGTTCGATTCTCAACACGGACTGCAACTACCCGTTAAATTGTGCATCCGAAAGGCACTCTTTGTTAAACCTCGCTTATCACCGCTCATCTTAATAATATATATAACTTCACCGCGAAGCAAATGTTGCATTTCTCTCTTTCATCCTAACACAAAACAAAACTAACCACAGCTGTGACACGAAGGAGCTATTTCGAAAAGAAACAAGCTGTGCTTCATAGAGATGTGTACCAAATGATAGAAGTATAAAGTATTGTTTTCTTTCCTGTTTATTGATATCAGTTGGTGTTCTTAATGAGTTTACTCATTAGTTTAGAAAGAGTATATATGGAATTTGGACATATGTTGTACGTATTCTCCTGAGAAATTGATGAGACCAGAAAAGTTATAAGGACAGATGGAATAGGTTTAAGCGCATCTACGTGACTTTATCAAATATTTATTCTCCGTAATGGTACCACGCGGAAAACTTGGTATAGGCGTACTTTTATCTTTGCCTCCCTCTGTTAGCTGTTTCGTATCATATATATCGGATGGTTTTGATATTTCTTCTGATCATTAAAACAACAATGGTACCTGTGTGCGTGCAGAAATGCAAAAGCACAAGGTAACTTCCTATTTGTTTTGGAAACAACAAACCCATTTCACGTGTGCGAGAGAAATTGAGCACAGCGAGATCGGGTGTTTACTCACGGTCAGTTCGCAGCAGGAGTCCATGGTAAAAGATTTGGCTATCTCGAAAACACTCGCAAAACCTTACAAATACAAAAGACTGCGCTTCAAAGAAAGTTTAGACACAGATGTTTCAATTTTCTTTTAGCATCTTTCTTCAGCAAAAGAGTCGGTTCATTGTATTCGAAAAAGGGAAGGGAGAAAGGGTGAATTTATATTTTATGTGGGGGTAACGTTGTAAGTAGTATAAACAATACATACCGCTTCCGACTCTGTACTGAAGCACTTCCATTAGCGGTATATCACTAGATCTATCCTGACCCTCATCCCACCTCAAGTTGTAAAGTAGAAAGGGACAGAAGTATTCAACATGACTGCGCCTTGAGTTTCAGTTCACAATACGAAAACCAGTGAGCAAGTAAACAGTCTTTTGTAGGATCGTGTTTTACTTCTTGAATTTATTTTTGAACATTTCTGTGAATTCAACAACAGAACGCAGTAGAAATACGGAATAGTTTTTACTCCAACCATTACTTTCGCTCCAACCCAGGGATGCCACATTTATGATTTCGTACTAGATTTAGTGATTTTACTATTGAACTAGTGATCTAGTACGTACTTTGGTTAAATAGGCACATTCTAGTGATTTTTTGCATTTTTTTCTGATGCAGACAAATGAGAAGGAAATGGTTCCTAAAATAAAAGGAAGAAGTATATTGCAGTTCAAAACAAATGTAGAAACCTTAAATTATTTTTTCTTTTCCCTCTGACTGAATGAAACCCCTGCTGTGTAACGACCTTAGGTAAACAACGGCTATCTTTGATCCGCTACCTCCTTTTGTTAGCCGACATGAGATGGGTTACTTTTTTTCTGGAAGAAAGTGAAGAAATAGTTATCCAGTACATTTATGTTTTGTCAGGCACACAGGCGCAGTCTGTACTTGTTTCCTAACGAATTTTAGCAACACAACATAAATGAAACATATGTACCAGAAAATAGAGGCAGTACAAACGGAAATTTTCATCTGTGACACATTTGATGAGAGACATAGTTAGATGCCACGTGCAAGCAATCTAAACATGTCCTATCCTATAATTCTATTCGTATGTTTATGTAGGTGAGACTGAGAAATCAAGAAACAATAATAACTGGTTTTCTTCCAGGGGAAAAATTTAAATGTGATGGGGTGTTACACTGGGACTTTAATTGCGTCCTTTGTACAAGATTAACAAGTAATAGCAATTTTTTAATTTATTTTAGTTCTTGGGGAGAGGAAGATGGAAGCGAACCCTCGTAAGGACCTCTGCAAGGAAACATGAATACTATCCGCCACTTTTTGTTACATTACACAAAATAGTTTTATATATATATAATATTGAGTTTTAGTCAGGGTTTTCATTCTGCAGGAGAGGGAGGGATAGTAATACCTGACGAACATTTTCTATTCTCAGAGTGTTGCAATGATAGCATTTCCTCCATTATAACTTA
This sequence comes from Thermobia domestica, assembly GCF_964235325.1. NCBI lineage: Eukaryota > Metazoa > Arthropoda > Insecta > Zygentoma > Lepismatidae > Thermobia > Thermobia domestica. Next base: position 38,586,361 of record NC_137471.1, read on the forward strand.
GCCAAGCTAGTTGCATTATATGTAAGGATTAAGTTAGCCTAAAAAGCTTAAATTTCTATGGCTGTTTTACTCTGTACCCATGTTTCTCATTTTCGGTCTACGGGACTCTGTGTCCGGAAATTTTCGATGGCTTCCAAGTCGGAAAATAAGTGTATCAAAGCCATATATATTATATCTATGGTTATATGAGGCATGGATCTAGAGTTTAAAGTGGGATACCGGTAACAACTTCATGAGCTTCCACCGTAAATCGAACCAGAGTCTCCCGCGATCAAGGCGTATGTGTTAACCATACAGCCACGAGGAAATTCACATAAGCACACACACATATATATATTGTTGAGTTGATTCTGACTTTACCGTCTCTTTCAGCAGCGAGGATATATGAAATGTAGACCTACTGATTAACGTGGAATCCGAACTACATGAGCTCGCGCCGGGAATTGAACCCGAGTCTTCCACGGCAAAGACGCGTACACTAGCCGCGGAGTTCACACACACACACAGAATCAGAGTCCTCACACACCAAGGGTGAGAGCTGTGCCACTGAGTCACAGCGGCCATGGGGCTAGGTCGAGTCCACTTTACGTTCATAGTTTCTTAGTACATAAATGTTACGATTATGAAATAGATTTTCCTTAATGAGCTGCACAAAAACAAAAGCTTTCGAAATGCATTAAACAATTAGCTCGATTTGAGTGTGAACTTAAAGTTATATCAGAGTGTAAATACGGATACGCACCAAAGCTCGAAAACTTAATACACTATTTCTCCTATATAGTCAGCATGTATCAAGCAATCGTTCAGCTTTCATTTGAGAGGATGGAAATCGAAGGCCCCTGAACAACTATGTTACTAATGTGCGGAATGTATTTATCTTACAGTGAACTGCTTTGATGCCAAGTGGCCTAACTCCAAAATTGAAATTTTCCAGGAGTGAAAGTTGAAGTTCAATATCTCATGAACAATCCATATTTCTTTTATGTTGGGAACCAAAACCATAACTACTGTGTGTAGTTCATTTTTTATAACTTAGTGTTTACAAAAATCCTTTTAAAAAATACCTATTCATAGAAGTGAATGGTACTTATCTGTACTAGTTCTTGGCATCCAAGCAGTCCATTTATTGTAATACTAGCTTAATATACCCATTCTTCGCATGGGGGCTGTATTTGGAAGTCAACACCTGTGGAAGTATCACCATTCATTTCAGTGACCGCGAAAACTATGGATTTGACACTAGTATCAATCAATATGGGCTATTTATACATGTCTCGGTATTCCTCAACCGCTGACGGTTTGGGTACAAAACCTCGCGGCCAGAACCTCGCGGCGACAACCCCGCAGACCAAAACCTCGCCTGGCCGAAACCTCGCCTCCCAAAACCTCGCGGCCCAAAATCTCGCCGGGCCGAAACCTCGCCTGGCCAAAACCTCGCAGGACAAAATCTCGCCGGGCCAAAACCCCGCCTGGCCAAAACCTCGCCGCCCAAAACGTCGCGGGCCAAAATCTCGCGGGACCAAAACCTCGTCTGGCCAAAACCTCGCGGGCCAAAATCTCGCCGGGCCAAAACCTCGCCTTGCCAAAACCTCGCGTCCCAAAATATCGCCATACCCAAAATCTCGCCTGACCAAAATGTAAATGTTCCAACAGATGATAAGGATGACGGTATAAAATACGCTGCTTCAGAAAAAGTATCACGGGTATTTGACCAAGTCCCGCGATACCATATGAAAATTATATTTCTGTATTAGAGGATTTTAATGTGAAGGTAGGGCGACAGGGTGTTTTTAAACTGGTTATAGGGAAAGAAAGCCTGCATAAGGAAAGTAATGGCAACTAACGGGGTTAGTTTCGTGAACTTTGGAACATCCAAATCTTAAAATTTCAACAAAAATCTAATAATATTTGTGAAAGTATGAAATAATATATGAGTTTTTACGACGTCCCTTGATTATGTCCTGTAGGTTAAAGGAGTCGTAGATGACCAGGATGAAGGAAATGATCGAATAAAGAAAGTGGGAGGAAACGGGAATAACCCGAGAAAGCCCACGCACACGATGTTTTGTATCTTCTTCTTCTTCTTCTTCTTCTTATTATTATTATTATTATTATTATTATTATTATTATTATTATTATTATTATTATTATTATTTGTAATGTGGAATTGCATATTAAGAAACTCATTGGGTAAATTTTAAAGAAAAGTTTCATTCGCGGCGAGGTTTTGGCCACGCGATGTTTTGGGTGACGAGGTTTTGGCCCGGCGAGATTTTGGGCGGCGAGGTTTTGGCAACGCGAGGTTTTGGCCCGGCGAGATTTTGTCCCGCGAGGTTTTGGGCGGCGAGGTTTTTGGCCACGCGAGGTTTTGGCCCGGCTAGATTTTGTCCCGCGAGGTTTTGGGCGGCGAGGTTTTGGCCACGCGAGGTTTTGGCCTGGCGAGATTTTGTCCCGCGAGGTTTTGGCCGGCGAGATTTTGGGCGGCGATGTTTCGGCCGCGAAATTTTGTCCGTATCCCCCCGCTGACACCCGACCCGCATACAGTAGTAGCTGAATTTGCAAGTCATCGCTGATGGAAGTGTCACCATTGATCTCAGCGACCGTGAAAACTATGGATTTGACACTAATGTCGATCAATTTGGATTACTTTTACTACATGTCTCGCTAAACGCCCCCCTGAGACCCCCTGGTTCCAATTTTGACAAAAACGCTTCGCCTTAGACTGGGACCTGGACCAAGGTATCCGTGACCAAGATTTGGTAACTCTCGGTCAACTTGTCTGGTCCCCAGGTCGGTCCCAGTAAACGTCCCCCCCGAGACCCCCCTGGTTCGAAATTTAAAAAATCGCTTCGTCTTGATCTGGGGCCTGGACTAAGGTACCCGTGACCAAATTTTGGGAACTCTCGGTCCACTCGTCTGCTCCCCAGGTCGCACAAAAACAGACAGACAAACACACAAACAAACTCTTTATTTTATTTATATTAGATAAGATATACTATATAAAATAGTCTCGTATCATAATATGTGATTTACAACAAATGTTACATTATATATTATCCGTAGCTCGTGATATGCTGCAACATATTAAAGCCTCAGAATAGTTGGGCAAGCGAATAATCCAGAAGTTACGTAACCCTATTGCGTTCATGGGAATGAAAACACAATAATTATAACTATGCTAAATTACTATAGATTACCAACTGCTCATTCAGAGAATTTATGAAGTTCACTTTATCGCAATAGTTTTATACAAACTAGATTTAGACTACGGATAATAGTTTTATACAAACTAGATAATCAATTATTATTATTATTATCATTATATTTGCAGTACAACCAAATACAACGACATTAACTATTAGTTCTAATTAACTGAATTGAGCTGAAAATTAAATCTTGATCTTTAAAGATTAACTATTAATTTTATGCGTTCTGTACCTTTCTGAAGGAATAAAAGCTGGAATTGGTTTCAAGGCTGTTTCTCAGTGAATACTTTCTTCAAAATAATATTAAAAATTATAGAAAGATTTTCGAGACATTCGAGTCGAGACGAGATTTTTAAGAGCCGTCTCGACTCGACTCGTGTCTCGACTCGAAAATTCGAGTCGACATATACGTTTGTCTCGACTCGTCTCGAATTTTACAAAGTGTGTCTCGACTCGAATTCGAGTCGAGATTCGCGACATGTCTCGACTCGAGCGCATCCCTAGGTGTTGCAGTATGAACGATAAGAGACAGAAGATATAAAGTTGATATATATGACTAATCAACATAACTTTAGATGCAAATGCTATGTGACATGTTAAATTAAATAAAATTCTGTTTTTAAAAAATAAAAAATGCAGAACATTTTATCCGATTAATTACCTTAATTAATTAGTAAGTTCATTATCTTCTCTTTGATTGGAGCAATCTGTCTAATAACTTACATGCTGGTTGAACTCTGGTATTCTTAGTGTAAGATATTTTTCGATGCAAAGCATAACCGATGGTGATAACCTTTCTTGGGACATTCAATTCCTTGAAAGTGTCAATTCTTTCTCATGTGGAAAAAAAACTTTTCGTCTTTTGCTGACGCCATAGGTACTGTTAATATTAATTTCAAAGCTTCTAGATTATTGCGAACGATTCATTCTAGCAAACTCAGTCCTTGACAGTGATCCGAATTCTTCTTCAGCGTTGACTGAAGAGAGTTCGTAGCAGAGATTAGTGTTATAAAAAATGTACATTGAACACACTTTATTCACAGTTTATCCAGAAAAATGTAAACTAAATTAAGGAAATGTATCTGGTGCAAACAACACTACTGCATAAGATACCATGTAAACTTAAATTGTAATTTTTATTTTCGAACACTCTCCTCAATTGCCCTTTGCTTGTTTTGTCTAAGCCTTAATTGCAAATTTTTTCTCAGTTGAAAGCTGGTCAATGTTTTCTGTAAGTTATTTACAGAAGTCATGGTATACAATTCATTCAGAATTTTTAGGTTATTTACAGAATTAAAGCACACACAATAAAATTAAACCTAATAATTAAAAACCAAACCAGCTGATACAAAATAGGTACTGGTATATGAATTCCGAATGTCACATAGTCATACATCAACACACACACATGTGCGTAAAAGAAAAAACTACATTCCAAATCATCCGTCTTGCTTGTTACGCAATGCACGATGAACACAATATACTTCCACATGTGGCGAAACAATGCTTACCAATGTGATATGTTCTGAAAAGGAAACCTCGAAACACGCCAGATGAAGGATCAGCATGTAACAGAAGCCCAAAAAATCAAAGAACATCAAAACAAACAGCACTGCCAGTTCTACACCCGGAAATGTTAACTGGGAGGGGTCCAAAGTATTTGAGGGAGGTCCAATACGTCTACATAATATGTAACCTGTCTTATACTGCACCCGAAAAGACAATAACTAATTCTTACTTACTGTCACCTATATTTTTAGAAGAAATGACAGAACGATTATTTTTATAAGAAAAGAAGAGTACATGATGAGGCGTAAAATAAAATAATAAGTTATTTAGCATACATCAATCGTTTCTGTGTTAAAAAGTATAGTATACTAAGAAAGTCTACAAATGTTGGTCAAGTTTCGAAAATTTTGGGAGATCCGGACCCGGTAGACCCCCTCGTAGCTACGAACCTGAGCATTGCTAACTAGTCCCAAATTCAATGTGGCGTTCCCCATCATACAGTTTTATGTGGAAATTATCAAGAGTATAAAATATACTTATTTTATAAAAGAAATATGTTTATACTAAAATACTATCCACAGCGGGGGGAGGGGAGTGATTCTACATACAGACTTATTAATATTTTATTCACAAATTACTGTAGAAGAAGCCTTCATTATCAATATAAGCTAAGAATTAACTTGTAAATGCGGGTCTACTTTCATTTGTTTTCTCGTCTACTAGATATTTTCTTTCTTATTTTGTAATTTTGCAATCACTTTTTTTTAAAATTGTCATTATATTGATTTGCTTCAGTATGGTCCTGTAATTTAAAAATATGAATGCATAAAAACAAATTCCATTTGTTAATTGCTAGTGAAAGAAAATTCAGAAATCTTATTTAGCGTGAAAAACCTTCTCGTTCACTGAAAACCGTGCTGTGTTGCAGAAGCACTGCAGCGACCAGTCCCTTTAACTTCTGAGATAGGGGAAAGGAGACTTAACATTTGCTCCAATTGTCGCGCTGAAGGAATCTGGTCGTTGCATGCTCGCTGCAACACAATGTAAATTAGAGGATCTGTGACGGATTATTTTTCGCTTTTTAAAACGGATCCGCTTTTAAAACGGATTAACGGAACAGACAGTTACAGAAGTAAAAAATATGTTATTTAAAGTGTATATATGCAAGTATTAAAAAGTATTTTTTCTGTTCTTTACTACTATTGATAATAATATTTTTTTCTTGAAATACTTTGGTCGTTGCGCAACGCTGCAACACTAACATTAGCCGCCACTGAGTTCAAATACTATGTTAGAGTTGTTTCTTCATTAGAAATTCCCACAGTTTGTTTCAATTATTGTTAATTAACAAACATTGATGCATATTTTCATCTATCTTTCGCAAAGTGCAGGCATGACAAAGTAAAGCTTCACTCAGTTTATAATTCTCAAAATATTCTCTCATACAATTCATTTATATCCAAACTGTTGCACTTGCAATTCACATTGTCTAATTCGGGAATTTCAATTTGCTTATTTAGATAAACCTTTTCAAAATGGATTTCCTCATCAAATCTCTAATGTATTTTAAACGAACATACTTCCTAAGTAGGATGTATTAATTTGACTTTATGTTTGGAAGTGTCAAACATGCTTATTGGAAATTGATGTTGTTGACAACCCAAGTGAAAATGAGCGAAGTAACGGAACAGGTTCTAAGACCCAAGAAGGTGTTATTGTTTTCGGACGAAATGAATCAGAAGTGGTTGCTTTTGCCGAAGGAGAAAGAAGTGGTACTGGAATCGCTCAAATTTCTAAAATGAGTTTACGAAAACTAATACCGGGGATTGGTATTGGAGAGGGGCCACTACTAGAGAGTTTGAAAAATATAATGGAAGGGTTTCAACAAAAGTTGTCGATGGATATTAACTTGGTTAAGGTGGACATTAATTCTGTGAAATCTAATTAGTTACAACGCAATTGACTGAAAATTTGAACGACGTAAAACCTAAATGTTCGGAGATATTGTTGTAACAGATGTAGAGAAGATAAAGGAAAATATAGTAAATGTAGAAAGAAACTTTTATAAGAGTATTCTATCTATAACCGAAAGTATCAAAACTAGGATAGGAGAGGATTTTTCGAAACTAAGGGTAGAAGTAGATAGTATTAAAGAAAATTGTAAAATTATTTAGCCTTTACGAATGAGTTGATTTTGAATTTAACGTCCCGTTCAGCAGCGAGGCTATATGGGACATGGACCTACTGATTAACGTGGAATCCGAACGACATGAGCTCCTGCCGGGAATCGAACCCGGGTCTCCCGCGCCAGAACTATACGAAAGAGCAGTGTAAAAAGTTAAGATTCAAATGAGAAAATGTTGAGTCAAGTGAAAGCGTTAGAACGAGATACAGCTGCTGCGTTTCGAAAAAAGATCGGAAAGATGTAGAAAAAAAGAAAAAATGAAATTGGATAATTTAGTAAGCCAGAGGCTTCATGAGATAAACGAGAAATTTGAAAATTTCATTAAGGGAGTCATTAGTTAGTTAGGTGAAAGAATTGATAATCACTCATATCGGTTGGATAGACAGGAGTAGCGAAATGAGGGATCGAATAATAATCTCCATGCCTCACCGAAAAGTCAAAAGGTAAATTCTAAACTTGTGTGTAAAAATAGTACACCGGTAAAAACGAAAGTAAAGGAAAATGAATAAGAGACTCAGTTAAAAGATTTTACGGATGATGAGAGTAGTAGTGGAAGAAGTACTAAGACGTTGGTAGTAAGTTCTAAATAGGATGGGAATACAGTTGACTGTGATAAAATTCCAATTCATGATGGTCGAAGTAGAAGGTCTAACCGGAAGTGAGAAGTAATAGTGAATCAGTGTGCGAGGGTTAATGGAAATTGCATCCGTGGAAGTGAAGAAGATATTCCGGACGGGAGTAATTCATCTGATACTGTGTCGGTTGTAAGATCGGGCGAATATTTATGGAACTTGCATCATTTTCCTAAAGTTTATGGAAAAATAACCGGAACGGCTAGAATATGTCTTGATGGCTTGTTAAAAACAATGAGTATGCACCGCCTTCGTGGGAGAGACAAGAAATATATACTATCTTGGTGTTTGGAGCGGGTCGCTAAAACCGGGTATCGAAGAGTCGAATCTAAAATAAGCACATTCAAAGATTTCCTAAAGCTCTTTAGGATACAATACATATCTCCGCAGGTGGAGAGAGCTCAGACACGCCACCTCTACTCGCTGACATATGACAAATCTAAGTTCACATCTCTTTCGGAGTTCGTATGGCTCATTATTGGCAATTATCATTCCATAATGAGTTCACTTTCAGACCAGGAGCTGCAGGGAGTAAACTACACCCCCCAACACCCCCCTAACACCCCTCCAAATTTCTTTACACACACCCCTAGATGGAAAAGGAATACTCCCCCAAATCCAATTGTATCAATCAGTATCATATAGGTTATTTATTACATCAAGTTAAAAAAGGTTTAGCGTTTAGGAAAGAAGGCAGTATTCTTATTTATTTATTTCGCTTCAAAATACGAAGCGACCTCGTTCTCATGTACGGCTTCGAAAACCACATGACCTCATTGTTTCGGGCAGTGTTTCGATCGAAACAATTGACAAAACAGACCGCTGATACCTACCCTCCTGGGCTCCGCGGTCGTTTCCGAGAAAAGAGATTGATGGACAGATGCAGATTACTGAAATTGGCAACGTCTTGAGCTGTTATTCACCTACCTCCTCCTCAATAAGGAAAAGTGTGACAATATAATAATGTCTACACCATATTCAGTTGGTAAGTGCTACTCTAGAACAGGCTCGCAACCAGAAGGGGGCTAAGAAGGGCCTGGCCCTCCCTAAATTTTTCATGTCCAGTCCAGAGCTTAGTACAAAATGCACAATTTAGATATTTATAAGAGAATTTTTAATAACTTGACCCCTCCTAATATATGCATGGACCCCAAAGCTCTGTGGCTGGCTTCGAGCCTGCTCTGCAAGTGGTGTATCAACGGACGGATGTTACAAGGGTGTAGTCAAGACGTTTTTAGAAATGAAGAGATCGGTCGAAGTAAGAATTATATGTTTTTTAGACTGAGTCTAATGCATTTGGCGCTAGCTTAATTTTTGTAAAGTGTATTTTTATTCACGTAAATTCATTGAGCGGAACAGGGCTCATAGCGAGTCACTTTTTTAACTAAAATTTTCTTTTTTTTAAGTTGGTCACTAAAAGTTACCTTTTTTTCAAATTTGTCACTAAAAGTTACTTTTTTGAGAGGTAAAGTGACTTTTTCGTGTGATTTATGTTTTGCATTGGCAGTTTTCTAAGAAAAATACAAAAACAAATGGAAAAAGGCAGAAATTTGTTACTCATTACTCTTCTGAAAGCTTCAGAACTTGCTCCTACATGTGAAACAGTCAGCTTTATTCTCACTTCAGCTTTTATTCTTTCTAAAGCACAGTAGACGGTTGGTGGATGCTTAAGCTCTTAAGGTGGGGTTGAGAACCCTTCTGTGTCTATTCTTTCTTTTATCATAATAGTCTTTTAGTTTTCTCACGTAATAGTTAACGCTCCGCTCAACGTTGTGCGCGTGTGTGTTTGTGTGGTTCATCATGTTTGTCTTGTGTTATGCTTCTTGTATGTTCTCCTTAAGAGTAGGTGATGAATTTAAATATTTCACGTTTTTGAGTACTCTTAATGCGAAGTTAAATATAATGTGTGGGATAAAAAAAATCGGAAATAGGCCAGAACTGGTTCCACTTACTCAGAAGCTGTTTACATCTGCTAAGTCTGTTTACCGTAACTACAAAGCATACTTTGAAAACCTAAGAAAAGAGGAAGCTCAAAACGAAGTAAAGAAGAAACAAAAGAACAAACAAAGAGGTGATGGAGAAATTGACAAAGGAAAAAGGGGGCATGATGAGATTTTGGTCACTTTTTTGTGTGCTTTTGGCCATTTTTTGGTCACTTTTCTACTATTAACAAGAGATCAGACCACTATGAGCCCTGGGATTATTAAAATTAGGGTATATTAAAGAAGACAAAACAGAAAGATACAACATATTTGTAAATTGGAAAACTGGATTTCTGGAAAACAACTAAATCAATGAATAATTTTCTTATGAAAGATTTTCAGAGCCAATAACGTAGCCAGGATGGGGCAGGAAGGAATATTAAGAGATCAAATAATATCACAACAATTAACGTTAACAACAGGGTTAGAATATTAAATGAAATGAAATTGGAACTATGTACAATATTAATTACTAAACGAATGTGATTTCAGCGTGGGACGAAGGATTTTTTCCCAAATAATATTTTGAAAAAAAAATTACCCACTAAAACTTGTGGGGTGAATAAATTGAAATAATGGCAGAATTTTGCGAAATAATTAGACGACAATAATTCGTATGTAATCAATTCACATGTAATTACCAGGTAAAATAGTGGAGGTTAATTCCTAATACAGTGAAACCTCTCTTAACGAGCATCTCTCAATAGTGGACATCTTCGTAAGAGGACAAACTTTCTTATTTTTCCATGCCATAAATATGTGTGATGTGGTGTTATGAGAGAGAACCCTTCCTTTTAGGGACACCTCTCATTTACGGACAAATGATCGGTTCCATCGATGTCCGTTTTGAGAGGTTTCACTGTATTACTTAGTTTAATAATAATAATAAATGCTCAAATGTGTGAACTTACTTTATTGAACCTACCACTGCAAAGAGTTGATATTATTATTATTATTATTATTATTATTATTATTATTATTATTATTAATAATAATAATAATAATAATAATAATAATAATAATAATAGTATTGCCATAGTTGCGTAACAAAATATACTGTTTTCTTGTTTGAGTTTATTTAAAAATTATATCACTATTCGAAGAGCACACCCCCCTTTTATTTTGAACACCCCCCTAAGTAAAAATTTCTGGCGTACTTACTGAGGAGCTGTAAGGCTTAATCCTTGACTGCTTGCCGGCAGAAGAAGAAAAATATTCAAATTAGGAGCACTTAGTACTGTTCGGGAATTAACCCTAAGGTTGGAGAATATGGGAGGCCATCCCTTAAATTTAGAAAGGCAAAACATCATGTAAAACCTAAAATAAACAGACCGAATTTTAGGCAAACAGGAATGAAAAGAATTAAGAAAGCTAAAACATAATGTGGTGCAAACGGACCCGAAAATAAAAACCCATCAATATATACCCTTGTATAGTCTGTCAGGAAAGTAAATGTACGCCTATTTTTTAAGTCTGGCATTCATGCGCTCCATCCGTAAAGAGTATGAGAATTAAATCAATCAAATGTTTACTGAGGAGCAAGAAGAAAAGTCTAATCTGAATAAGACATTGCAAAGGGGCACAAACTATGAATACGAATAGTGCATAGTGTAAATAAAGGACGACACCGAAAGAGAAAGCCAGAAACAGCTGCTAAACGGAGAAAAAGAGTAAAAATTGTCGAAGTGGGAATATAAAACACAAATACAATAAATACGCCGACAACTAAACGTTCACCACGCCATGATCTTGCTGTAGTGGTTAAGGTGCTGGCTTACAAATGCAAAGGATGCTAGTTCGAATCCTCGGCAAGAACATTTTTAAAAATTTTTGTTAATAATACATACAGCTCATGAGAGATAATAAAGAGGTCGTATTTAGTCTTTCGTAGCAACTATTATTGGTAATGTTTAGTATTGATAATAGCTTTTGTCTTTGCGTATTCCTTTTATTCTTGTCTTCATTTCGAAAGAGAAGAATATCCGAACAAATGCCACCAAAATCCCTCTTCTTTCGAATCTTTTGAATGTACATTGGTGAGATGCACGGGGTTTTCACAAAAGTATACTGCCGTATATTCAACATGATATTAATTCTATGGTTCATGTAACAAGAGGTAAGTTGATTCCAATATTCGTGAAATGTAGAAAGAAAACGTGTGTTCCTATTAGTGCTTGTGTTGATTGGTCGATTGAATTGAATCTGTTGAATTGTTCATTCAACAAAAAGACCAAAGTGACGTTGGTAAATAATCCGATGATGTTTTCACAGAACGTGATACAGTGCATTAACTTCAACGAAAAGACAAAAACGAAGTTAGTAAACAATCCGATGATGTTTTCACAGAACGTGATGCAGTGCATTGACCTTAATAATCTAAGTATGATATTGCAAAGTTTTGAAAATCCATCAATGGTTCAATACAGTACTAGCTTGAATCAAACTAACCTTAATCGAAACCGAGTTCGAAGTGTCCATGTGAGATTAAAGTGTGATCTCAATGTAAAAGGTTATGTTAAATACATATGTACAACTAATGTAACCGAGCCTTAATTACAGAAGAAACAGAAACCATGGCCGGACAGACTAACGTGGATGTCACATAAAGGACAAATACAGATCCATTAGGAGATACCATATTTCACCTCCAGTGAAACGGAGAAGAACGGAACCTAATCGGACTAGTAACATAAAGCAATCTAATTACAGCAAAAATAATACGATTTTTAAGAAACGCTGTTTAGATGGCAGGAATTACGATAATACGAGTAAGAAATTAAGAACTCTAGAAATAATGAACGCGGAAAACCGTATTCCGATTCATGATTTTCAATGCGACTTGAAGGAATTTGTTGGTCATAGAAGTTCCCAAGCGGCACACCGACGTCGAAAAGACGTGGTTTTTTGGTGTAAAACACCGTAAAATACACCGAACATGACGTGATTTACACGTCTTTTCCCACGTGGAAATGTCCGGGAATATGGCGTGGTTTTTATGACGTCTTTTACACGTCATATAATATGACGTGATTTCTATGACGTCTTTTACACGTCATAGAAATGACGTGTAAATCACGTCTTTTTTACGTGATTTTCACGTGTAAATCACGTCTTTTTCACACCCTTCATGTGAGTTGGGGGGGGAGGCGTTCTCAAAATGAGGCGGCGAGAAGCAAAGGGGTGTAAGTGACATTTGCAATAAAGTATGGATGTCTCAAAAATGGATTCTGCACAGCTAAATATATAAACTGGATGGTGAAGCTCGTCGCAGTCCAATGGAAAGTCTACCCATGAATGCTCTACGCCGAACTTCATTATACAGTTTGTATATTTTGCTGTGCAGAATCCATTTTAGATACATACATACTCTATTGAAAATGTCACTTACACCCCTTTGCTTCTCGCTGCCTCAAATGTCATGGAAGTCTGACAGGATTGTTCAGTTCCAAATGTCAAAACCATTAGAAATTGATGTGCATCCGCAGTTTTGACATTAGGAATTTCAATCCCATGTACTACCTCGATTATTCGCCACACTTTTGAGGCTATTTATCAGCCCCTATTCAACCGTTTTGCACCAAAGTTAGAGGTTAGGCTACTAGGGCTACGGTACCTAGTTTTGGCCCCGTAAATTTTGAAATAGATCGGTTGAATAGTGGTTGAAACAAATAACCCTGAAACTGTGTCGGATAATCGAGATTCTACTATACATAGATTGAGATTCCTAATGTCAACACTGGATACACATCAATTTATGATTATTTGGACATATGGAACTGAATAATAATAATAATAATAATAATAATAATAATAATAATAATAATAATAATAATAATAATAATAATAATAATTATAATAATAATATCTACTCTAAAACACACAGCTTACAACACATTTTTTAAAAAAATGATAAAAAAGAAAATATCATACTTTTTCTTTCTTCTTAACTGCGTTTTTTTTTTTTTGACAGTTCTGAACTGATCTCTGGCCGCAACACTTTTCTTGGGTTAAATAAAAAGTCTACGAATAATAACTGGACAACGTTTATTATAAGTAAAAACAATAATGAAAATAAATTTAGCCTCGTGGCTGCTGCTTGATTTTTCACCATTGTGTTGTAATTTGCATAATAATTTACAAGCTCCTATACCAGATAAGCAAGACCACTGGATTATGTAATAAATAACAGATCAGGATAGACCCTAAGAACCCTAGATCTTGCCACAGCGAAATGCATCACCACCCTCTTTCGGAAGCACACATTGGGGAACGTCAAAGTATTGTGGTCTATTTGATTGGTCTGTACCATGATTTTGTAAATTTCGCTTCTCCGAAGGTTCGTATTATCTATGGATTGGGGATTTCCATATCCAATTGACCACCTCTAGTGTTGTTGATTTCTATTTTTTAGTATTTGGGTACTAGCCTATTGAATAGTACATATTCGCCTCTTAATGTGTGGTATATTTACCTACACATTAAGAAACGAATATACAATAGCTGTCGAGGAATAATTATATACCTAATGCAACAGGAAAGAAACGGCAGCGCTTGCTCCACGAAAGGATAAATTTAAAGCCATACATTAAAAAGAAAACCGAGACGCATTGGATCGACTTGAAAAACATTAAAAAAACCCTCGAATGTAAGACTCACCCTTGGCGAAAAAAACCGTACATAAATTAAGAATGAGAAAAGACGAATAAACATGGTAAAAACAAAGAATGAAATGGAAAAATAAAGGAACATTGTACTTACAGTCCTAAGAAAATGAAATGAAATGAAATCTTTGAGTTTTACGTCCCACGCTTATACCGGTTAGGCTAAAGGAAACGGTGATAATGAGAAATGAATGATATGGTGGAATGAAGAAAGTGGGAGGAAACGGGAGAACCCCGAGAAAACCCCGCACACGGTGTTTGTCCACTACAAAGTTCACTTGGCGGGGGCTGGGATCGAGCCCGGAACCCCAAGCAAAAGAGGTGAACGCTCTACCACTGAGCCACCGCGGCCCTTAGTACTAAGAAGAATCCACTCATTTCGTCACTGGAATTTATTCATGTGCATTTACTAGTACCTTCTTCTTAATGAAATTACGGTACAACACGTGCTTCCTTAAATTTTATAGCTATCCATTATTACGCTAGTATGCGCACACATACACACAAGCACAACCGCCCACATCCAACACACACTCACACACACACAAGAACAATGGGTTTTATTGACAGTGCAAAATTTAGGACTAAACTTTTATAACTCTAATTTAAGACACCTTTATTTTGGAGGTGAAAAATCGAAAAAGAAAGTACATATTAAAATTAATTAATCTCTGAGGGATGAAAGCGAAAACACATAACCATTAATTTGAATTCTACATTTATTAGTTATATGTACAATGTGCACGTTTTGTCGTATAAAATAATATTCATACTGTTTGTAATGCAACAAGAAACACTGATTTTCTATATTATTTGTAATACAAACAAGAAATATGTAGACAATGCATATCTGTTGGTTATAATCTACAACTTACAGAGATCTTTTAATAATATAAAATAAAAAGAATTAAATTTTCCTATAAATTTCGTATGAAGGAAAACACCTTTCATAGTTATTGAAAGTACAGAAATACAGCATCATATCAAAAAAGCCTCACGTGCTTAAGTAGGTTAAAAATGGGGACTGCGGTAAGTATCCCACTTCTTCGTCTATTATATCAGTAGCAGTTTCTTCCATCTTTTAGTTTTCGAAAGAGATGCCTTTACCTTGATTTCCAACAAAGCGAGGAGGAACAGGTCAACATGTTTCAAGCATGCCGAATCCTTTTCATCCTCAAACAACAAGGCAGATGGAAGTGAATATCTTTCTACTAACGTTTTGAAGATTTGTGGCAATGGTTCATTTGAAAATCTTTATTTTTACTCACGAATAATAAGTGTCTTTAAGGCTAGTTTGCACAACGTGAACTTTGCTCTTGTTTCCGCGGGAGTTAAATTTCATCGCCAGCTCTTTGGAAACCAAGCATCAGAGAAAGGTCCCTTTTCCTCCCAACGATGACAAATAGGAACACTGAAACAGAAAAAAAAAATCATGAACAATCATAGTGCAATTTTTTAGGTGCGGAGAAAATTAAAAAAAAATTACAATACGTCATGTGCAACTACAATCAATACGCAATAAAACGATTAGTTACTGCACTCGCTTGCATGAAGTCACTTATTCTCAAAAATCCACTTTTAACGGCCTTCCATACAGCGAAATTAAGCTACCATTAATTTTAGTTATTCTGTAATAGCTTAACTTTTGATTTTATTGCAGCTGTTAACTCTGATTGTTCAGGAGGATCAAACAAGTTGGGGGATATAAAACTTTATATATACAGATACATGACAAATAATTCTGAAACACTCATAGAAGCTTACATTACGTATGATCTCATAATATAAAATGCCACTCTAAGACCAACTTTAGGATGTGACTAAAAGTGACGATCAAGTATATTGATACGATACTACAACTGATGCAAAAAAAAAAAAAAAAAAAAAAAAAAAAACTTTGAGTTTTACGTCCTACAGTTATGTCAGCTAGGCTAAAGGAGACGGTGATGATGAAGACTGAATGAAATGGTGAAATGAAGAAAGTGGGAGAACCTCGAGTAAACCCACGCACACTGTGTTTGTCCACCACAAAGTTCACTTTGCTGGGACTGGGATCATAACTGATGCAGACTCATGCAGTAAGAATAGTTTTTATGGTATGAAACAAATAACTTTCTAATAATAAAATAATATAGCTACTCATTTATCAAACACAACTAGACAACGATAGAAATTACATGTATTATCTTTCACTACTGCTATGTAACCCCCAAAATGAAGTCAAAATTCCGCATTTACATATCGTGACAGAACTGCGCTATCGGATGCAGCAATCTGACAAGCTGTACACAGGTGGAACTAACCAGAAAAGGTATCCTTCTACTGTGATAAGAAATTTTATCCTGATTGGATACGATTTGGTAAGTTAAATTTATGATGCAAGACGAAACATATATTAGCATTTCAAAATATGACAAAAAATAAAGTGAAAATTACAAACAAAATGGTGTATAACTTATGTATTCCGAAAAATAAAAAATTGTGAGCAAACGCCCCCTCACTTGTTACTGGAGTATTTTAAAAAAATAAGACTTCTAGAACCAGAATTCTGTCACAAACAGTAGGGTGAAAATCGTCACATTATTTGTTCTGACCAGGGTTAGAAGTTGCGGCAGTTATTATTATTATTATTATTAATAATAATAATAATAATAATAATAATAAAACTTCTCTTTGGTGAAAATTATATTTTACCCCTCTGTTGAGAAAAATATTTTCGGGAGCAGTACTTTTACCCATTCAAAAAAAAAAAAAAAAAGCGCGAACACTATAACATGTGATACATTCCATATTAAAGCTTTGCTTATATATAAATAAGCCAAATAAAATAATTGCTGAAGGAATAAAAATTAATAAACAAGGAAATCTTTAAAAATCTAAAATAATAAATAAATAAATAAATAGAGTGTATGTGAAGAAGACAAGGGTAGTTGCTGAAACAGTTACATTTAAATAAAATTGGCGCAGCTGTGGCTCGGTGATAGAGCGTTCACCTCTGGTGCCTGGGGTCCCTGGTTCGATCCCAGCTCACTTCAAGCGGCTTTTCTTGGAGTTCTCCAATTTTTTTCCCACATTCTTCATTCCACCATTTAATTCACTTCCCATCATCACCGACTCCCTTAGCCTCAGTGCCTGATCGTGGAACATTAAATTGAATATTTCGTTTACATAAAAGTATTGCCTTGTTCAACAATTATTTTATTTTAGTTAAGTACTAATAAAATATTACTACTTTCTTTCTTTTCTTCTTACTCGGCATTTTCTTACATGGGTATTATAAAATAACATGTCAAAAACTCACCTGTCGCAACTTTGGTATGTATGTCATCCTCCACAGAGATATTTCTAGAGCAGCTCGACGAGCAGAAAGGGGTCTGAGTTACGGCTTTCAAGTTCAGTTAAGAAAGATTCCGTGCTAGGTGGTCTGCTGTTGATCAATTCATCATTTGCAGGAGCATTGGCCACACGCTCTGGAAAGTGGGAGTACATGCAAGGCTTATTTTGGCAAATAACATGTATTTACAGCTAGGCTTATTACAACGACTAAATACATTTAACATGAAATGAAGCAGTTTAATTTCATGTAAACAGTAAAGTGAGTTTTTACTGCATTTTGTATTAAAAAAAAAAAAAAAACTGAGAACTTATAGAGGAAAATGAGTTGGCAGGAAAATACATTTTTTGACCAAAAACACCAAGACAAGTAATTTCTTGCTATGTATTACTTCATTTAAATTCTGCAACGTGTAAAAAAAAAAAATCTTACATTTATAATATAAGCTTGAAAAAATCAAGAGCTCCAATTCTGGGGTAGGTTTTATTTTTTTAAAAAATAAAAAATATCCTACTCTGGGAGGGGCAGCAGATATGTAAGCCCCGAAGCAATGAGGTTTTTTTTTTTTTTTTTTTACTGATGGGGCTGCAGTGCCTGTGGTAGAGCGTTCACTTCTAGTGCGTGGGGTCCCTGGTTCGATTCCAGCTCGTGCCAAGTGGGCTTTGTGGTGGACAAACACCATGTGCCTGAGTTTTCTCGACATTCTCCCGTTTTCGCCCACTTTCTTCATACCACCATTTTTCACATTTCATTAGGCTCGGTGCCTTTCCTGGGGCGTGAAACAAAATATTTAATTTCATTTCTTTTTAATGATGAGGAATTGGTGTTCTACCTGAAAGCAGGTTTTTGACCCAAAGAGACTTCCATTTTTAATGCGCAGCCCCCAACCACGGTCCCTTAATAAGACATTTGGTTTCCTTTGAATCGTTTCACGATTAGCAGTGGAAATCATAATAATATAGTCATGTAAGGATACTTAATTGAGCTGGAATATATTTTTTTGAACTTCAGTGGCAACATTGATAAGTATCCATCATCACATGCTGGCACTGGAGTAAGTACTGTAATCTAAAATGCGAGGGAGCTGTCTACTCAATTAATGAACAAAATATTCGAACAGTCAAAAACCCGTTACATTATTATGATTTCCACACCAAATTCTGTAGCACAGTTACGGTAGCCAAGTGTCTTGTGAGGGTGTGTAGGGCGATGCTTGCAGTTTGAGAGTGCTCTCAACTGGAGTAATATTCTCCCACTGATTATGCACATATACAAGGGGGGCACTACTTTAGCAAACGGGTCTACCAAATATTCATCGATTTTGTGGATTTTTCACTAAATTTATGACAGTAGTGCTACAAAAGGCTAAACAAAACATAACTGAGTGAGCGAAAGGGTTAGAACTTCCATAGGGCTCGTTGTTTCTAACTCTGAAGTCATACACGATTGGCATTGCAACAATTGCCGAGGGTCATTTCCCAAAGGGGTTCACTCGAGCAGTCGGTTCTACCTAACAGGAAATTCATCGGTAACATACGATGTGAAACATATTTTTGTGAAGGAATGAAAGTGTGAATGTAAGTAATTAATGTCAGTACACAGCAAATTGAAATGAATTTTGGGCATTATTCGGGCAGACGGTTCTACCAAATTTTGACATATTTCTTACAGTTTCATATCAGGTTAGAACAATGCATTTCTTTTAGCAGAGCATTAACTAAATCAGAAGCTCCATTAGTGCTTGCAGATTGACTTCAGGCCTCAGTACAAATACAGCGTGGACGTAAAGCGTAACAATTTCAGTGAATAAAACATGAACTAATTTATATCAACTCTCCACTAAAAAGTAGGAATAATATATAACCGAGTCAGGGTAGGAGCACAGCAACAGGGTCCGAACGGCAGCGACGGGATGCGTCCGTAGGGAACAGGCGCGTCAGCGACGAGGAATATACGTCTAAACGAGAATAGTGGAAGAGTACACTTACATATACAATACTTTTGCTGATCACTTAAAATTCAATTCAATATGTTGTACACTGACAGTAATTACTTATATTCACACTCTCATTCCTTCATGAAAAATGTTTCTTATAATATTTTACCTATAAATTTTCTATTTTGTAGAACCGTCTGCTCGAGTGAAGCCGCATTTTGAGAGATAGTGAAAGCATTGTAAACGTAAGTGTGCTTTTCCACTATTCTTCTTTACGCGCATAGTCCCCGTCGCTGACGTGCCTGTTCCCTAGGAACGCACCCCCTCGTTGCCGCTCGGGCCCTCTTGCTGTGCTCCTGCACTGATTCCAATAGAATGCATTTGTGCTTTTTAGTGGGCACCGAGCAAAAGTTGTTTCGTGTTTTATGCACTGTACTTAATATGCCACGCGTCGGGAAGGTTCTAGAACACAAGTCCTCCCATATAGGTCAACAGCTAGATTGGTTCTTTTCTGTACCAAAGTTTAACATTTAATTCACATGTATTGTTGAGCGAGCGTCAGCGAGTGAAGGCGGGTTAGAGCCCCGCACGGCACGTTCTTTTCTGTCTTTGTTACAATTAAGTGGGAAGGGGGACCTGTGTTCTAGAACCTTGCCCCATGCGTCTACTCTATATTTATACTAACCGCCGTGAAGGCAATCTGCAAGTAGTAATGGAGCTCCTAATTTAGTGCATATTCTGCTATAGGAAATACAATGTTCTAACCTAACCTGAAAATGTAAGAAATGTATCAAAATTTAGTAGAACCGTCTGTTCCAGTAATGCCTCCAAAAGCATACATTTACTGTCATCTCGTTGTTTCCTTGTATTTAGCAATCTTTCGCCTTGGCAAATAGTACCACAATGCGTGCAGTTTTTATTATACGGATCCATAGTATAAGTAGTAGTAGTAGGAACGGGTTAGAAGAAGCCCCGCGGAGGTTGGTTGGTCCTGTTCTCGACATGAAATAGGCAAACTTTTCGTACATTTTACAATCTATGGATCTGTATAGTAAAACTGCACCACAGAATGACATACTTTCCCATGCATACTCACTCCCATATACGGTTTATTGAGAATAATAAAACAAACATTATCATTTTACTACCTTCACTATTAATATTTTATACAGTATTCTACCTAAAATATTTAATTTGATACAGACGTCTGCAAATGTTAACCTAATGGAGGTATCCTTGTTCTTTCTACGGTATTTTAATACACTGTAATAACAAACCATAGGCAACGCTGTATGAGGAGCTAATCTTCACAATTACAATACTCAATATGCTGAATTTTACACAGAATGCATCTAGATAGGAATAGGATAGGAATTATACTTACTTGTCTTAAAGCTGACCTTTATCACAGGTGCCTTTAACAAAACACATTATGTATATTCACACATAATACCATCAAAACACGATTCTGCAAATGGCTCACGATTCCCAGCATGCACTGCTCGCAGTTACAGTACGGGGAACGTCCGCGCTTTTTAGCACCTAAAAAAGACGTCTATTTTTGGTGATGTTCGACACGTGATTCTTTGTACCATTCTGGCACGTGATAAACACGTACAATTTAGGTCATGTTTGACACGTCATTTTTGTTACCATTTTGGTACGTGATAAAGACGTTCCAAATTTTCGAAAGACGTCATTTTGAATTCGAACCCCCAAAAAAGACGTGTTTATGACGTGACTGTGCTACTTGGGTTAGACTGGGATTCCGGTGTTCGAAAAGACCGTATTCAATTCATTTTGTTTTAAATACCGTTATGACTTTGTTGTTCGTACCTTATTCGAATTCTATAAAGTTAAGCTAAAACAGATAGCATTTTGTTACAAAAGTATAAAACTAAGAGTTGTAGATATATATAACGCATAATGTTATATTTTAATTTAAGACATCGAATCCTTAGATTTTATTTATGATAATTTCTTTATTCATATTAATGTATGTTCTGGTTATTCTCGATATTGCAATCTTATTCTATATTTTGTTTAGCTATATCTTATATTCATCATGTTGTGTTCGAAGAACAGCTATATAATTATCACATACATCTTTCTCTAAATATTCTCTATGATGCCTAAGTAAATAACTAATAGCTTGTAACAAGCATTTAATGGACCCGAAAAAGGACTTGAAATCAAACAACTTGCGAATCAAATTTCGAGTGTGCCTTATCGTCGTTGAAATGTGTAAATAAATGAAGAAGATGATAAAGTTTAAAATAAATATGATAATAATATTGTTATGGAATTAAATATGATATATAAGTATAATTATATGAGTTGTAATTTTCAAGTATACGAGGTGCATTCGAAAACTCAAATGATTAATATGTAAAAGTAAACGATCCAGAGTTTTTTTCTTTTTATTAAGTAAATGAATAAAAAGAAAAGTCTGTCGGGTGCCATAATATACAACGGTACGTTGTATATTTTTGTACATTGTCATCACTTGTAAATTTTGGGCATAAAGTATTTTTATATATGTACAAAACTATGTTATTTTAAAAAAGAAAAAGAAGTTAGTCAGATATAATATCGATATGAAGAAGATATTTATATAAGTTATCATAGGTTTTTAAATAATGAGATTTTGGATATATGTTGTCAGGACAACCAGAGAGAGAAAAATAAATGGAATAATTGCAACGTAGCTCCGTTTTAGTTAATGGCTCAATAACATAATTTTAAAAAAGAAACGTTTTAAACTGATTATAGAAGGGTTATTGTCCGACTTTTTCAAGGTCGTTATTCGCAAAGAATATAATACGGTAGCTGCGTTATTGAGTGATTTAGTAGTGGAAGAAAAGACTCGGCTATTACTCAAGAAAAATGAGTTGGAATTTTTTAAAAAAAGAATTCTACGGTCTTGCATTCGCCAGTGCTTCCGCCAAGCCAAGTTGATAGTTATGTAGAAGTGCGGAGTCAGCAGTTCAAAGTCCGCTTTACAGGCAAGAGAATTTTGTACATTAAGATACAGCACAAAAAGAGCAGACTAAGGCAATTAGCGATCAAATGAATGAATTAAAACAGCAATTAGCAAAAATGACTACAGATATCCGCGTTAACCTCAAATAATGAACTTCAAGGTAGCGATCAAGCACAAAATAGGAAAAGTCAGCAAAGGAATGTAGGTCAGGGTAATAACGAAAGAAGCGATAATCGTCAAAACCGTAAAAAATAACAACATTAATAAAAACAATTCAGATTCTTCCACGCAATCCTCTTAACAGACCCAAGGTTCGACTCCTAGTAAGGGTCCTATTGTTTGTTATAAATGCAACATTTCTAACCATATTGCACGGTACTGTAGGGCGTCTTTAAACTCAAAAACAGAGTAGATCACAGGGACGAATCTGCTCGAAGGTACGTTATTGTATCTTCTCACGACTTACGACATGTTTCGGCTCTTTTAGATGGTCAGCAAGTTAAGATCATGATAGATTCTGGTAGCCAAATAAGTTGTCTCGGAGAGAATCTAGTTCCGAAGAACGCGAGACGTTTTCGTCTTAATACCAGATTGAAGGGAGTTCTGGTAAAAAGCATTTAATTATCCGAAATTGCCTTGTTGAGATTTTTCGTTGGCAACAGATGTTTTACTCACGTTTTAGGATAATCCCGAATTTTGATTATGATTCCTTGGTTGGCGCGGATTTCTTAGAAAAACATAGAGATATCAGAAGTTTTGATAAGCAGAATTTGACTTTGTATCGTTTTGAACGTACTCCGTCGAGGAAGTTACCACCTAGAAACTTAGAGGTCTATTTATCTGAAGTATTTACGTCGAGAATCGCTCGGGAATCCAGAGCTATTTTTAGAGTCCTAGAAAATACCGTTTTACGACCTCGCTCGCACACTTTACTGAAGTCAAGTTCCTGTTGCTACATTACGGGGAAAAGGCGTTACTGTTACCATCTCAGCGTATAGAGGAAATGTTGGAAATTTTTATCCCAAGGGTAATAGTAGATTGTGAGTCCCAGTGGTCTTTGTAACGAATCCCACCGTCAGCACCGTGAAGCTGCGCCAAGGAACGAACATAGGCAATGCAGAGGAGTTCGAGAAAGTACCAGATGAACCAGAAAGAAGGACATTGACAGCATAATAAGAATCTTTGCCGTCTCCAGAGAAGTTGGAACAGTCTAGAAAGATGTGCGACCCGAAAAGAGTAGACGTCAACCCAGATTTGTCTCCCAAAGACCGGGAGCGTTTTTACGATTTAATTTACCAGTTTGACGATGTCTGGAGTTGGTTGGAAGACGATGTGGGACTCGCCCGTGGCTTTCAACATGAGATATGACTTTCCAACAGCACGCCCGTCAACAAAACACATTACGTGAAATCCTTTAGTACCTTACCACCTACGTGAAATCCTCAAACAAGAGCTGGATATCGTGCTAAGACAAGGGACAATTCGCCAGCAGACGTCTCCATGGAAATACTCTATTCTATTAGTGAAAAAACTCAATGAACAGTTCCAATTTTTATCAAATTTGAGCCATCTCAATGCCTAATCTTTTCCCTCGAATTTTTAGACGCCATCGATTGACGACTTGCTTGTTCGCATGGCTTGACTTCTTCTTTACACCTCTAGTGAGATGAAGCAGGGATTCTTCCAAATTCCAATCACAAAAGAAAGTCAGGAGTGTACAGGATTCTTCGTACCAGGTGCTTCGAGTTATGTTTACCAAATTCTGCCTATGGGCCATGTATCCTCGGCAGCTGCTTTGAATAGATTAGTGAAATTGACTCTCGCAGACGTCCCGAGTTCGAATATAATGCACTACATCGACGACTTTTACGTAGTGGCCTCTACTGTGGATGAGATGATACACTGGTGCACCATCCTTTTCGAAAAACTTCGAGAACGTTGGTTGAAATTGTCACCCGAAAAGACCAAAATAGCACATCACTCTATGGTGGTTTTAGGTCATAAGCTTTCGAAATATGGTTTACAGATTTCTTACCGAATGCCGGACACGATCAAGAACTACCAACGTCCAAGGACAAAGAAGAACTTGAAGAGCTTTCTCGGCGTTTGTTCTTTTTTAGAAGGTATATCAAGGACTTTGCCCAAATAGCGCACCAACTACAAAAATTGATGAGGCGTGACGAAGAGTTTACTTGCGGTTCCGAACACCAGCAATCCTTAGAGGCTTTGAAGAAGGCGATGTTGGAAAGTCCAACTTTAATTGCCTATAAGCCTGAAAGAGAGCTACACATCTTTACAGATGCTTGCAAGAAAGGGCTGGCTTGTGTAGCCAAACAACCAGCTACAGATGAGCCGGATGCTGAATTGGTGCCAATTGCATATGCGAGAGGGTGGTTGCTCCATCGAAGAAGAATTTGTCCGTTTATCATTTGGAACTTTTAGCCCTTCTCTACGCTCTACACTCCTTTCGTTACCTTATCCTCGAACGTTATTTTCATCTTCACACTGATTCGAAGGCTATCACATTTCTTCGCCATAGTTAGAATTTGACAGGGAAACTGGCTCATTGGTTGTCAGAAATTGATTCTCATGATTTCTCATGTTGCTGGTTCCGAGAATTTAGAAGCAGACGTCATCAGCCGTTTTGTTAAACATCGAAGAGAGGAGGAGGACGAAGAAGCTAGTGGCTCAGACCCAAGGATCTTCATTATCGAGGACTTGGATAGCATTCACCTTAAGGAGGAGCAGAGAAATGACGGATATCTAGGTAAAATCATTGCGTATTTGGAGGATAGACCCGACAAAGACCTGGAGTATGAGAGGAGAGCATTGCATTTAGCCCTGCGTAACAACATCCTGTATAAAGTTAATAGGACACCCCTGGGAAAAAAATTCTATTAGCAGTGCCCACCAAGTTGAGGGATGTAATATTTGAGAAGGCCCATTCAGAGAAATTAGGTGCCAATCAAGCTGGTTTCAGTAAGACGTATAACCTCCTAGTGAAATCTGTCTATTTTGTAAACATGAAGAAATTAGTTTATGAAAAATGCAAACAATGCACTAGCTTTCAAATATTGAAAAAGCGTAGTGGCAAGCGTTACGGAAGTCTGCTGCAGACGCATCCTTGCGTTCACCCTTCTATAGAATTTATTAGATTTAGGAGGGGTATACCCCTGTAATAACATGTTACGACACAAGTTTCTCATCGTCGTCGTGGATGAAGGGACACGATTCTGTATCACTGGATCTTTACCAGATGCTTCGGCGGCTTCCGTTAGTTCTCTATATGAAAACCTTATTCTGAAATATGCATTAGTAACAGAGATCGCTTCTGACTGTGGAACAGCTTTCACTAGTGCTGTGTTTAAAGAGCTTTCTCACATCCTAGGAACACAGATATACTGCAGATGTTCAAGGGGATTACAGTCTCGTAATACAGTAGTCGAAGTCGTAATCCGGCATAGAACAGCAATTGAAGTTGGCTTTGGACAAATACGATCAGTCGAATTGGGTAGAATTACTTCCACAGGTTACGTTTTCGTACAATGTAACTTGAACCTGAGTATGGGTTTTAGTCCTTTCGAAGCCCTTCATGGATATTCCCAGAGGCTATTACACTCTGCTATATTAGCCACGCAATGTCAGTTCTCTGAGAATCACGACAGGATTCAGCAACTACAGTACATAAGGGATAAGGCCTAGGAAAACATCTAGAATAGACATCTGACTCCTGTAAAGTCACATAATAAGAAGAGGGAGCAGCAGACACTTAACAAGGGTCAACTGGTGTAGATCTACGATGCGACAAAACGGAAAGGTGAATGTTATGCGTTCTCTGGGAAATATTTTGGACCAGGACAAATAGTATCCCGTAATATAACGCGCCCGTAAATAACCCGGCTAGAAAAAAATAAACCAGCCTTGATCAATCGAGCGCTTTGCGTGCGGGTTATCGGAAGATTCCTATATGCGATATCTCAGCTCAATCCCTCAACAACCCTTAACATTTATTGGTTCAATCAGTATATTTCCACCAACCTTCAGTTGAATATAACGTGCAAATAAATTGGCTGAAATAAAATAACACAAATATACACATATTAAATCTGGAAAATTATCACACAAAATCCTTGTTTTTTAACTTTATTGAATTCCCAAAAAGTGGATAACAATAAATATTATGTTGCAACGAATAACAAATATATAAATATAATGTCGTAATTGTATGCTTCGTGAACCCTCAAGAATTAAATTATACGTACTTATATCAAAGTAATACTAGTATAAATCCCGTCAAGCTTAAACATTAATTTCAACTATCAAATAATCTCTTTCTAATAAATAATATAGTATTTCCAGGCAACAAAATGATCTCCTCTTACTACCACTGCTACAAATTTCGTTAATAAGGATCGAGCTGAGATTTTGGTCAAAAACGGCAGAGGAATTCAAAAACGGTCTAGACAATTTCGTATTTAACGAACGACGGAAAAATTCTGAACAAACGAAGCGCTGTACGAGACAACCAACACAACGGAGGAAAACATTTCCCTAACATTAACAAGGGTCACAGGGAAGCACAAAAATTAAACTAGTTCTTACCTTACAATGGTTGCCAAATACCTTTCCTTACCAACGGTATTACGTCGTAGTCCTCCTTTGGGCGGAAATCGACCTTCTATTTGATTCTTACTCAAACCACTCCATTCACCACAAATTACGAAAGGAAAGACAGAAAACAATATCCTCTCAAAAGAATGAATAACGTAGGCAGATAAGACGAAAGAAAGTGGATTAATCGATTTTTCATCGATCTTCTGCAAACAAACGATCTGGTAATTGGCGTAGTTAACCAAAATCATTCACTTTCAATACTTTCTTCTTTAGTACCAGAATCGAATATTTGCATTGGGAATTAAAATAAATCCCTTGATTTTTAACATCTCCACTTTCCTGCCCCACTTTCCGACATTAACGAGAATGTATCGATTCACTCTTTTTTTACACTTTCCAGATATATTCGTTACTGATAATTATAAACGTGATCTCCTTTAAATGCACTATGCAAAAGTCAAACGAAGTATCTAACACACCGATAGAACAAACTCGTGGTCGTGCAACAAAGCTACGTTTCCTCATGGTCACACAAGCCTCAAGCAGACATCTTCACACCGTGGCAATTCCGAGCGCAACTCGCCGGCCGGGAGTCCGCTTCGCTCGGAGGAAAGAAGAAAACAGTGTTGCCGTCTGGAAATACTATTACAATTTTTCCACCTTTTTATTACTATTTCTTTTAATCGTCAAGTTTTTAACTTCTTTTTCAAAAAATTATAAAAAATGTTACAGCAATTTTCTTTCTCTTTCGATGTTTTACAATATAAATTATATTTATTTGCTTCTGTATTTGTATTGAAAATCGTCCTGATGATTCTCTTCCAATTCTAGGATTCAGTGGCGGCTTTTGTTACAATTTAACCCGGCCTTGAGGGAAAAAGACAAATCTGGGAGCATCGTGAATTCAGGATACACAGTCTCAGCTAGGAATATAAAATTTCTCATTATTACGTTGCAAATATTAAATATTTCTTCTAAACTAGACAAAAACACATTAAAATTTTTATTAATCTTTATAAATTTTCCAGTTCCTTTTTAGACTAGTAAATTTGTATTTATTGTTAACATGTTAAACTTTTCTTTTATATACAAAATATCATTAAAACTTATATTCATAACATCTTTCTAAAATATTTATTTTCAAAATATCTCAACTTAAGTATACCCTTATTAAAAGTTTATATTTGGCCAAAAATAAAATACATTTAAATACACACAAATACACGAAGACACTATTCTGACAGTTGATACTGAGCATTATTGTCTATTTATGCGTTACTATCATTCTGGTTTCTCCTCTGAAAATATTTCTTTACTTCGGAAATATGAACCCTTCTATAGGACTCTTGATCGTCATTCTCATTCGAAAGTAAAAGTGTATTGGGTGTAAGGAATATTCTAATCACAAAAGGTCCATTTGTTGCTCAGCGACTTAGATACCTTTTTATGCATGATTTTACATGACTTCTGACTAAAACTCTCAATAATTTGAACAACCACTGGTCCTCTACGTTGATTCATTAGTTTTTTCTCTTATTCCAAGCCTTTTTCATATTGGATAAGGCATTCTGCCATAAGTTTTTACCTGATTTAACCTCAAGATCAAGATCTGAAATGTGCCAACGGTTTTCTAATGGTGTAAGCTTCGGATGTCCATAATAAAGTTCCATTGGAACACCTTTCAATCCTGATTGTTTGTAGATGTTTAGCGCATATAGGAGTTCTGGAATATGATTTGACCATTGTGTTTGTTTATCTGAGCAATAAGCTCTCATCGCCGATTTCAAGTTTTAATGAATCTTTCCACTGGATTCGCCTCTTGGTTGTACGGGCTAATTCTTATATGTTTAATACCCAATCCAAAAAGAAACTTACAAAAATACTATGACACGAAAACAGAAGCGTTATCAGTTGCTAGAGTCTCCGGATACCCTAAGCGACTGAAAATATCCAAAAATATCTTAGCTAATAAGGTAGAAGTAGTCTTCATTTTCTCTAAAACTACGAACCTGCTTGCATAATCGACTCCTATTAAAATGAATTTGTAGTCCTGTGAAGATGGGAGAGGGCCAATAATGTCATAAGACCAACAAGAGTTTATTCTTTTCGCTATTTTAGATTCTAAATTACCCATCTTCTTTTGATTCGACACGCTAAATTGCCCTTAACACGCTGACAAATATCACACGATCTCACATATTCTTTTACACCATTCACGACATTATTCCAAGTAAAACTTTTCATGATTTTTCTCAAAGTTCGAAAAACTCCAGAATGAGAGCCTGTTAGTCGACCATCATGAAAATATTCATTAATAATACGTTGTAGTCCTTTTGGAATAACTATCTTGAATGGATTTGTGACAGAGTTCGTTCTTTTCATCAAAATTTTATTATTCAAGGAATAATCTATTACCTGTTCACCAGCTTCTAATCTTTCTATTATTCTTGATAATTCAGGATCTTCCTTTTGTAAAACATCTATTGGTTCCCTAACTAATGGCAAACGCGAAGTATTTGCTATTTTCATATTATTCCTAAATGAAGGCAAACCAATAGGACTGTCACAAATACTGAACTCAAAGGGATCATGCATCCGCGTTAAAAAATCGGCTACAATATTATCTCTTGTATGGATGTGGTGAATAACAAAATTAAATTGACACAAGTTCTCTACCAAGGGGCCATATTTCAACAATCTCTTTGTGTTGTTTAGGATCCAACTCAATGCTTTATTATCAGTAAAAATATCAAATTCCGAAACCAGATTGGAAAACACTGTATTACCCGCCAAAGCAGTCAAACACTCCTCGAGATTAGGTGAAGGATATACGTCATTAACAATCAATGAGTTAGCCTTACAGAAATTTCCAACAAGACGATAGGTACCATCTTTATTTTTCACGAGAAAACACGCACTGGCAGTGATCGATTTCAACTAAAATCACTTGGTCTATCAATTCCTTAATTTGAGAATCAACAAACTGTTCCTTTTGTCGAGGTACCGGAAATGGTGTTTCTTTAAGAGGTTTTTGTTCCTGGAAGTATAATCGGCCAATGAAGTCTTTAATACACCCTACTCTTTTATTTATAACATCACTACAAGATGTTTTAACCTCAGATACAAAATCCTCAATATCCGAACCCGAATATTTCCAAGTCTTAAGTTTATCCTCCTCTAGAGTGGGTTTATTCATCTGTGTGCTTATACACTCATCATTAGTGGGTTTATTCACCTGTGTGTTTATAGACTCATCATTAGTGGGTTTATTCACCTGTGTGCTTAATTCAGATTAGTTGCTCCCCGTGTGAGTTAACTCCGGATCTAAATACTTTCTGTTTCGATGTAACAATTTATAAAAGTTACTAGTTTGTTCATGATCAATGTCCGAAGCTTGTGAATCACTCTTTACATTATCAACTGGAGAAACGTCTATCTGTGTTAAAGAATTCTCTTTTATACTATCTGGTTACAGGTGACACCTTCACTCTTCTTTTCAACTTTCCTTTTCCTCCTTTTGTTCTTTTCTTCTTTTTCTTCTGTTCGACATAAGAATATTTATCTTCTTCTTTTAGAATATTGATACCCTCAATAGGAGACGAAACATTTTGGAGTGCCTGGTCCCGAACTCGTTGATTGACGTTCACTACACCACTGGTTTCTATTTGATCTTCCATCCTATCTGGGACTACTGAAGCAAATCCATAATGCGATGTGTTCGTTGAAATATTACAAACATTTGCTTCAATCCCATTATCGCATGAACTTCGATCTCCTATAGATTTCTCTTCCATATTACGAACCAGATCTGTCAGTTCTTTCAAGTTGGAATCACTTGGAGCACTAATATGTAATAATTTCCTTTCAACGTCATCTAAACTTATTTCACATTGCACCCGAATGTTCTGAAATTGATTCAATTTCTTCTTCAAACGAAGATATAACGAAACCATATGTTCTTCATTACCATAGGATACACCTAAATGCGAGTACAAGAGATCGTCACTTTTGCTCATAGTTATATGTCCACCCTCCTTTCGACGATTTCTATTATCCATCATTAATGAAACTTGTCCATCTACACATTGGCCATCACGATCACTCGATGGTATTCTGGAAACATTCCCCTTTTTCGATTTAAATTTCGCTGAACTTCCATAAGATGTTTTAGAATTATCTTTTCGAAAGTGGCCTACCAAATCTCCTGATTTAAATCTAGATTGCGGATCCCGATGGTCAATCCGATCACCAGATCTAACATCCAATGAAGGTTGTCTTTGATGGACCCTAAAGTTCCCGGAATTACAATTTTGCCTTGACTGGTCTTCCCTATCTCCAGATCTAAATTCTGTAGAATCACCATCCACATGATTAATACTTTTAAAATTTAATCGAAGTCGTTTACTGTCATTTCTAAGCACTAAACAATTCGATGCATAGTCTATGGTCGATTGAGTTCCACGTAAGAATGGTGTTCCCAATATACAAACACAAGGTAAAACATTTACCACTTTAAATTTATTTTTTTCAAAATGTCCGGCAAAATTAAGTAATAAAATAATTTCAGCCTTCGCCGAAAATTGTTAACCAGATGCTACGTCTACAGTTCGTTCAGGAACTTTTCTAATGTACTGAAGTGCGCCACAATTTTTCACCAACCTATACGTTGTTAAATTGAAAGATGATCTGCTATCCAAGCAACAATCAACTTTCTGTCCATTTATGATTCCGTCAATAAAAGAAGCTACGGTATCAGCTCGTTCGGAAGGAATAATCTCTCGACCTTGAAAACCCATAACATCAGACTCAATTATTTGTTTCTGAGGCTTTACAATATTTTTATCTGTCTCCGAAAAATTATTAACAGAGAATACATTATGTCCTGAAATCTTTCTATTATCAAAATTCCGAGATGACCTAGGAATAATATAGTGTTGACCTTTACTTAAAGTCATTCTTCTATTAAAGTCTAATTGACTACGTTGTCTTAATACAAATTTCTCGGAAATTTCGATTAGTTCTGATCTACTTTTAGGAACATAATCGTCTAACATTCGAAGACGTATCGCAAGGTTCATCCCATTGAAACTCAATTCAACTAATTCGCTTTCAGATCCAACATATCCTAAGACCTTAATTGAATATATAATTGACCTAACATAATGGTCTACTAATTCTGAAAGACCTTACCTACGAAATATTTTCTCCCATATTAAAGTATGTTTACAAACAGGAGTCATAAATAATGAGGTAAACCTCTTACTAATTTGATCCCAATGTAAATGATTATGTAGGGCACACTGTATTTCTCTCAAACAGACTCCATCACATTTCGACAGTCAGAATCATTTGCATTGAATAACTAGTGGAATTCAACAACTCTTCAATTCTATACAAGACCTCAAATGTCTGTAAACTATCTTTACCATTAAAATTTTTAATATTCCGGAACTTTTCCTCAAGATATTGACTAGTTTTATTAAATGTATATTTTAACATCAAGTTTATTTCAATACCCTGATATAAATCTTGCCTAGAAGCACTTGCTTTATTAGATTGTAAATTATTAACGTGCGAAAACTGAACATCATTACCCTCAGAAAATCTGGATGTTAAAGGGTTAAAAATGCAGGGTGAGCAGCAATACCTTTCGGCGTCGAATTCCTAATCTGAGTCACTCTTTGATAATAATTACCAAATATATATGATCAATATCTATGATATCTATTCAAATATCTATGATCTTGTGCCTGACTTCTCGTATTCTTCTGGTTTGGCATTTCAAATTCAACTCGCCTAGAATAGGGATTAACATTATTTACAGAGGAAGCATTAACATCTCGACTTGCCCTTGACAAATTAGAACATCCTGTATTATGATCACTAAGATTAAGGCTAACATTTCCCAAACTTAAATAATTATTAATCCCCCTTATACTTGATGGAGGTGTAAGAGACATCGAAATTTCTCCAAAATTACTATTATCGGGAAAGCCAGTACGATCAACCGTTACGTATTCCGAAAAATCTTCAGGAATATCAATTATACAACCATTCAGCTGTGATGAACACATACTTAATAATATAACTAACAACTTATACATAAATACTAATATAAATAAACAATATAATATCTACAAAATACCTAATGTACGGTAACACTACAGAGATATTACCACTACACCAACAACACAACTCAATATCAACTGGGAAAATACAAATAAGACTGCGCTCAAAAATTTCCTTCATAAATATGAATTTCTCGTCATAAATAACTAGGCAAATGAAATCCAAATCCTTTAATATATATATAAAATATTCAATTAGCATTACAGTCCACAAGCAACCGAACTTTATAAAGGAGTAAACATTATGCGGGTGAGTGTACAAAATAATTTATGTATATTGTTCAAAAAAAATATTGCACGCTATTTCCAAATAAACCCGTATTCTTAATTACTAAATGAATCGGTGAAAAGAAAAAAAACTGAATGAACCGGAGTTACGCTCGGATCTAGCTTATAACGCGCCCATAAAGAATCCGGCTAGAAAAAAATTTAAACCAGCCTTCATCAATCGGTCGCTTTGGGTGCAGGTTATCTGAAGATTCTTGTATGCGATATCTCAGTTCAATCCCTCAACAACCCTTACCTTTTATCGGTTCAATCAGTATCTTTCCACCAACCTTCAGTTGAATATAACGTGCAAATAAATTGACTGAAATAAAATAATACAAATATACACACATATAATCTGGAAAATAATCACACAAAATCCATGTTTTTTAATTTTATTGAATTCCCAAAAAGTGGAACAATAAATATTCTGTTGCAACGAATAACAAATATATAAATATAATGTAATTGTATGCGACGTGAACCCTCAAGAATCCAATTATAAATATTTTCTTTTTTTTTACTTACGTATGTATTAAATCTTCTATAGTATCAAAGCTATCTAGGGACACAATAATTCATACAACTCTCGAAACGTTACTGATTCAAAAATTATGGGGGGGATTTCCTCCTAGCCTTAATTTTTATGCAATTTATTTTCTTTATTTTTTTCTCTTTTAAAAATTTCAAACTAGATTAGATTTATATCAATTATAAACCAAATTTACAAGTGGTCACGCCACGTACTTATATCAAAATAGCACTAGTATTAATCCCGTCAAGCTTAAACATTAATTTCAATTATCAAATAATCTCTTTCTAATAAATAATATAGTATTTCCAGGCAACAAAATGATCTCCTCTTACTACCACTGCTACAAATTTCGTTAATAAGGATCGAGCTGAGATTTTAGTCAAAAAAGGCAGAGGAATTCAAAAACGGTCTAGACAACTTCGTATTTAACGAACGATGGAAAAATTCTGATCAAAGGAAACGCTGTACGAGACAACCAACACATCTGAGGAAAACATTTCCCTAACATTAACAAGGGTCATAGGGAAGCACAAAAATTAAACTAGTTCTTACCTTACAATGGTGGTCAAATACCTTTCCTTACGAACGGTATTACGTCGTAGTCCTCCTTTGGGCGGAAATCGACCTTCTATTTGATTCTTACTCAAACCACTCCATTCACCACAAATTACGAAAGGAAAGACAGAAAACAATAACCTCTCAAAAGAATTAATAACGAAGGCAGATAAGACGAAAGAAAGTGGATTAATCGATTTTTCATCGATCTTCTGCAAACAAACGATCTGGTAATTGGCGTAGTTAACCAAAATCATTCACTTTCAATGCTTTCTTCTTTAGTACCAGAATCGAATATTTGCATTGGGAATTAAAATAAATCCCTTGATTTTTAACATCTCCACTTTCCTGCCCCACTTTCCGACATTAACGAGAATGTATCGATTCACTCTTTTTTTACACTTTCCAGATATATTCGTTACTGATAATTATAAACGTGGTCTCCTTTAAATGCACTATGCAAAAGTCAAACGAAGTATCTAACACACCGATAGAACAAACCCGTGGTCGTGTAACAAAGCTACGTTTCCTCATGGTCACACAAGCCTCAAGCAGACATCTTCACACCGTGGCAATTCCGAGCGCAACTCGCCGGCCGGGAGTCCGCTTCGCTCGGAGGAAAGAAGAAAACAGTGTTGCCGTCTGGAAATACTATTACAATTTTTCCACCTTTTTCTTACTATTTTTTTTAATCGTCAAGTTTTTAACTTTACTTCTTTTTCAAAAAAATTATGAAGAATGTTACAACAATTTTCTTTCTCTTTCGATGTTTTACAATTTGTTATTTTTGATTGTTTCTGTATTTGCAATAAAAGTCGTCGTGATGATTCTCTTCCAATTCTAGGATTCAGTGGTGGTTTTTGTTACAGTAAGCATCACAATAATTATTATGTAATATACTGAACTCCTCGAGGTCAGATAAAGATTGATTCTATAGCCATCGACAGGTTAAAAAAGTATTATTGTCCTCCAGAAAGACTGCCTAAAAATTTTGCGTAAATTAGAAACATCTGAGATTGATGTACTAGGAGAGGGCGTACCCGGTAAAAATCTTCAAGAAGTGAATAAGATAAATTCTTTCTTGATGGAATTCCAGGATCCAGATAATGAAACGCATTTAGAATCGTTGTTTATAAGGAAAGTTGTCTTCATGTCCGATATACCATCTTGGGATCAGGTGGGTCGGAAAACTAGTTCAGTGGAAGGTTTGGAGAAACCGAAGTTTGCCGTCAACCACGAAGTTAATAAGAAAGTTGCGCTTTATTACGGATCAATCACGACGTTAGCTGGTGATTGTATAATGAACTCGTCCAATTCCCTTCTAGAGCCACGAGGGGGCGTGGACAAAGGAATTTAAAATCTTACAGGAGAAGAAATGCAAGAGGAGTGTTGTAAAATATCCCACCTTTCCCAGGGTAACGTATGCATTTCACAGGGTTACAATCTACCTGTGGATTTTGTGATTCATGTAAGCGCACCTGATGATCGAAATTCCAAGAAGTTAAAAATGTGTTACGAAAAAACGTTGTAATTATCCGTAGACAACGATTTAACATCTATCGCGTTCCCCAACATCTCTACAGGAGTTTTTGGTTTCCCTAAAGAAGATGCATGTCTCGTTGCTTTGCAAACAGTACGTCTTTTCCTGGAAGAACATCTTGACTCAATCGAAAGAATAGTGTTCGTGCAGTATGACAAAGAGAATCAGAAAATCTATGAACAACTCATGTACCTCTATTTTCCTAAATAAAATAGCTGAAAGAAAAAATATATTAGTGTGTTAATAGCTAATCTAGGTTAATTGACTTGAAGCTATCTTAACGCTAGCAACATATATAGTGTAACACAAAGCGAAGAACGGGGGTTTGCGTAGCTCGAGAGGGCTAAAGCAACTGGGCAATGGTAGAGCAAATATATAACAAATAAAAGAACGGTTTCAAATTAGAGAATGGTAGCTTAAGGTGCGTGAAGGGATAGATGGTAGAGCAAGGGAATAGCAACTAAAGATTCAGTCTCACCCACACTAACAAGATGAGCAGGCCGGTGTCTGGTACTTCTGAGGATGGTCTGAAGTTCTTCAGTAAGCCAAGTGGACCTTCGGTGAAGAAGTACTGCCGTTAAGCTACCATCGACTGGTCTCCTCTCAGCAAGTCGACCCGCAAAATGACCAAGCCAAATGACCGGGCTAAAACTGACCAAGATCAAGCTTTCTCAAGTCTATTTGTTCCGACTGTCTCTCTGACGTCATGCGGAAGAAAAGATCGAAATTTTCCATACAGTCATGGAACCGTTCATTACCCCAGATAGACACAATTCGAGTGCACCTGCACTCCTATCGATGACACAGCGTGATTTCTCCAAAGTCCGTTCCGGGTTGCTAACGTCGTCGAGAATTTCTTGTACCAAAGCAGGAAGGAAAGAGCTTTTTATTGACGACACATACTTACTAAGTAGTGATGCTTCCTAGTTGTGTCACAGAGACTGGGTAAATGTTCGGAGCGTACATTGATCGACAATAAGGCATGACTATGAGAGTCCAGTGGAAACAAACTTATTGAGAAAGCAGCTGATCAAACCAGAAGTACGGAAAATAGCAAACGCGGATGAGACTGTTAGAGGTTAAGGTTCTGAAGGTTGCTACCACTGTTTATTACACAAAATACATACAAGGAGCTTCCTTGTAGTAAGCAAACAGTTTTCAATTTTAATGATTCAAAAGACTAAAGCTGACATCGGGCGACGTGGTCTGATGTTGTTGACATCTGCCAGGCGACGAACTCCCAAGGGCGATGACTGCAGCATTTCCAAAGAATAGATGAAAACTCGGGAAGGCT
This sequence comes from Thermobia domestica, assembly GCF_964235325.1. Classification (NCBI taxonomy): domain Eukaryota; kingdom Metazoa; phylum Arthropoda; class Insecta; order Zygentoma; family Lepismatidae; genus Thermobia; species Thermobia domestica. The sequence goes on from NC_137471.1 coordinate 38,623,722, forward strand.
GGTGGACAGGCCTTCATATCCCGTTACATCACCCACCTCCAAAAAGAGACGAATCGTCGGGCTTCGAAACCTTGGAGAAGCAGCGACGTTTCGGCGGCGATGACCATCTGTGGAAGGTGAAAAAAAAGAGATGCGATAAGTCCCAAGTGGCAAGGGATGCTGCAAGGAAAAGATTCCTTACCACAGTACCAATGATGGAGAAGGCATGTCACTGCTGGCTAACTGCAACAACCAACACACGCATGAGGCAGGTAATATTTCCTCTGTATCATAACACGTTCTTCAGTTGTTGACTTAGTAGGTGCGTGAAGTGGTAGTAACACTCGACGAAAAAAACTAAATGAAGAGAAAAAAGGCAGAGGTGAGTCCACAATCCAGTTTCCAATTAGTGAATAAAGTAAACTAGCATTGTCACTCTAAGGTTCCAATTACACACGAAAACACAATAACACAACAGTGAGACTGGAGCTTCCAGCTCGTAAAGTTGCTTTTAGGGAAGCGGGAATGTAGGTTATGCTACCTGAAAAAATTTTATCAAATAATTTTAAATTCAAAATGAAAAATTAGCAAATATGGGTAACAATATAACCATAAGGAAGTGTAGATGGAATCGAACCAAGGACATCTAGCCTGAAAGACAAAAAAGACAACAAACTATGTAAGGTACTGGCAAAGAATGAAACAAGTGACCGAGTAATATAGAAAAAAAACAATAATAAACACGATAAAGTGGGTCACTACCTCAAAGAACCAACCAATAGGTTCACAACCACTACGTCCTTAACTTGAAGTACCTGAAAGAAGAAACACAACACAACAAACCAAACCAAAATAAACAAGTAAAATACGCACAAAGCTTTCCTCAAAAAAGGTTGATGTGAAAGGGAAAAAAAACTTAAGGTTGAACAACATAGAAGGGTTTAAGATTTAATTACTTTTTGAAACGGTGTATAATTTGTTTCACATTTACTTGAAACAAAGAGGGCTTCGGGGCAGGTTTTGTTGATATCGGCGCCCACCATTCGCCGATCAAAAGTAATTAAACCCAAAACACAGGCCACCACCAAAACGTAATTTCTCAATTTTTTCTAACAGGGTTTATAACAATTAGACTGAAAGATCAAACATAATGTAGGTCAGCAAGAATTATTTATCAAAACTAGTTTTACCAAATTATCTGAATTTGCATTAGAACAAAAAAATTTAAGAGTTCAAGATAAATTTTAACATTACATAAATTCATTAAATTCAACCTCAAATTTCAAAAAACCTTAAAATTCATGATAATAAATCGAAAGCGAAAATCAAACAAACTATCAACATACCTGGTTATATACTTCACATCTCATAGTCGAGTAAAAAATCTCAAATAAACACAATCGTCACAATCGAGAATAATAAGGTCCTATGCCAGAAAGTTAGCTACTCTTCCTGACAGGGCGTCTAGATCGAAGTTACCAGTAAATTCGATATAACTAAAAGGTCATGTCAGGAAAAAAAAAGAAAATTGTGATGTTAAACACTCAAATCAGGGTAATCTATCGTTAAAACATAAGTACAAGTATATAACTCATGTGAATCAAGATATGTAAAGACAGTCACAAATCAATATGACCAAAAATGTGCTAGTTAAATATATGTAGGACCTCAAAAAAATATTTTAAAACCAAATAATCGTAAAAATAAAAAAAATAAACTTCAACGTATACCATTAACTTTTCCCATTATTTCTTCAAGCATCAAGACACAAAATATATCCCCTAACTCGTAAATAATACTTTTATATGTTCGTGTTAAACACTTATCGTCAACTATACTCGTGTTCGCATCTTCTGCTTATTATTAATTACCAACTCTACAACATACATCAAGCTAGCCCTTCATGGTACAAGAAACCGCACATCATACCATGGGAAAACCTCATACGGTGGCACTCTCTGCCCTACCGAAACAAAACACAAAATAACGAAAATAGTGCATGCACAACTACATGGCTAGCAAAACAACATGGGGACATGCTTGAAGGAATAATAATAAAGTAAAGACAAGTTTAGGACATGGTACCCTGGGCTAAACGCACTGCTTAACGGTCCACATAGGTCCTTTAACACAAAATTAGGCGTACTCTATACCGTAAAATGAGTATCGAACCTGTAAAACCTAGCACAAAGACAAAGGACAAGGGAATTAATAGTATACTACTCCAGAAAGCACCAACAAAACAAAGAATCACTTCAAAATCCTCTTAAAACTAGGGAGTATCGAACTCTACCAAGTATACAATTACAAATGGGTCCTATAGCATAAACGTCATACTATAATCCAAAATTACCAAAAAAAGGGGGGGTCTGGGGTGAATCATCGCAATAATCACATTGTACCAACAAAACAACAAAAAAAAATTACTAAATATGCTCCTGACTACAAGAGGTCATAACTAAAAGCCATAATTTTAAATGCAAAACTCCAATCGCAAAAAATCAAAAAGAAAAGGGAATACTTTATATTCATAATATTACAACCAATGTTAATTAAAACAGAGCTTAAAAGTGAGCATTCGCTGAACAGAACGAGCGGAAATGCTTACTTCTACATAGTCAAGGTCGCTCGAACCTGATATCCAGATAGCAATACGAGCTGACACTTCCAGATCAAAGTATGATACTGACCTAACATAATGTTTACTAAAGTGAACGAACTTCATTCACACAGCGGAATCTTCTTAACTGAATACAAACGATAAAAAAAAGAAACTAACTCGAACGAAAATACAATTCCTTACTCTCTATGAGAAAACAAACGAGCAAAATTGCACTGAATATGAAAATCCTAAATAAAATAACAGAAAAAACTCTACGGAACTAGAAATATCGAATACAATTAAATAAAAACCACTAACTTTACCAAAATAAGAATGTAATAATAATTGAAATATATACGAGGGAGATCAAAAATAATCACATAAATTTCTTAAAATTACTCAAGAATAAACATTATCAACGCTAATAATTCAAAGAAACAAACAGAACTTCCTCATAACTAATAACAAATAAACCCAAATAATCAAAATAATTATAAATACAAACCGTACAATTGAACTAACAACACCATACAAGGAGAAGAAAAAACTAAAAGAACCACACTTTTCATGAAAAAAAAAAAACACTTATTACGTTCCATAAACAGGTCAGCAAACGCTGCAAGATTAAGTAATTGTGGGTCAGGGGAGACTACCCCGTGAGCGAGACGCTCAAATCTTTGGACCGTTCGAAGCAGGTCTGCAATCCTAATAACAGGACGTGACGCAAAAATATGACTACATCTTTGTACCCAAGAAGTTAGGGTATCTTGATCCCTGCCTGACTTGAAGATAACCACCACAGAAAAGTTAGGATCAGCTGACTTAATCCCAAAGAAGATACCATCTCGCAAGAAGGAATGGATGGTCACTAACCTGGTAACCAAGGTCAAGAAATGACGTTTCTTTCCTAAATCCAGGAGTTCCGGAAGATCACACTTCAGGGGTTTAAATTCAACCATATTCCACTTGGCAAACCGGTTGTGTATGAAGGAACTGCATAGCTGGCTATCTATTGTATCCCCAAAAGTAGGACCAAATTCTGTGAATGACTTTAAAACACCTGTGTCCAACAAGTAAAATTTATAATTAGAATTAATGTAGACCGGACGACCTTCGTCGTTCAAAATAGGGTAATGGATATCATGGTTAGAAGCTAAGGACAGCGACATAATGAAGTCTACAAACTCACAAAATCAGCAAGGGCGGAGGGAGGGGGAAAACCAAACTTACAGGAGGGTGGGGTGAACTAAAATACAACGGGGTGCAAGAGGACCAACAGAGTCAAAACTCACGGCGCCAATCCACCATGTAACAGGAAGTGAAGAATGGGGGGTTGTGTAGCTCGAGAGGGCTAAAGCAACTGGGCAATGGTAGACCAAATATATAACAAATAAAAGAACGGTTTCAAATTAGAGAATGGTAGCTTAAGGTGCGTGAAGGGATAGATGGTAGAGCAAGGGAATAGCAACTAAAGATTCAGTCTCACCCACACTAACGAGATGAGCAGGCCAGTGTCTGGTACTTCTGAGGATGGTCTGAAGTTCTTCGGTAAGCCAAGTGGACCTTCGGTGAAGAAGTACTGCGGTTAAGTTACCATCGATTGGTCTCCTCTCAGCAAGTCGACCCGCAAAATGACCAAGCCAAATGACCGGGCTAAAACTGACCAAGATCAAGCTTTCTCAAGTCTATTTATTCCGACTGTCTCTCTGACGTCATGCGGAAGAAAAGATCGAAATTTTCCATACAGTCATGGAACCGTTCATTACCCCAGATAGACACAATTCGAGTGCACCTGCACTCCTATCGATGACACAGCGTGATTTCTCCAAAGTCCGTTCCGGGATGCTAACGTCGTCGAGAATTTCTTGTACCAAAGCAGGAAGGAAAGAGCTTTTTATTGACAACACATACTTACTAAGTAGTGATGCTTCCTAGTTGTGTCACAGAGACTGGGTAAATGTTCGGAGCGTACATTGATCGGCAATAAGGCATGACAATGAGAGTCCAGTGGAAACAAACTTATTGAGAAAGCAGCTGATCAAACCAGAAGTACGGAAAATAGCAAACGCGGATGAGACTGTTAGAGGTTAAGGTTCTGAAGGTTGCTACCACTGTTTATTACACAAAATACATACAAGGAGCTTCCTTGTAGTAAGCAAACAGTTTTCAATTTTAATGATTCAAAAGACTAAAGCTGACATCGGGCGACGTGGTCTGATGTTGTTGACATCTGCCAGGCGACGAACTCCCAAGGGCGATGACTGCAGCATTTCCAAAGAATAGATGAAAACTCGGGAAGGCTGGTGGACAGGCCTTCATATCCCGTTACAATAGAATGAAAGAAAGAATATAATTATTCATCATCAGTGATATGCAGTTTTCTTCTTTCCTCTCGTCACCATATCTGTCTCCTATTATCAATTTTTTGGGACAACTTTATTTTGGAAATTTCAGATTCTCCACTTATCTGAAAAGAAAAGAGAAAAATGTAATTAGTATGCACTATTAAAAAAAGAGAAATCATAAATATTTTATTTTATGCACTATCTGGAAATAAGAAAAGGGTGCAAAAGGAATATTTTGATTGCGTTTTTTGTTTACATTACAGCTAAATAAAAAATTTGAACAAAATTTATTCTTTAATACATTTTCTCTTCTTAACAAAGTATGGACTTCAAGTGTTAGACACGTAAATATATCTGCCTTCACTATTATCGATCAAACGCCTACGCCAGTGCCCATCTATAAACACGAATATTTCATCCCAGGAGTTATGTTAGGTTGGAATATTGTGTTGGGTTTTATATGTTTTAGTAATTTATGTTTAAGTTAGCTATCATTAGAACATAAGATCTGGTAACACTAAGAAGAAAGGAGAGTGTGTGTGTGTGTGTCGATGGCGGTGTGTAAGGCCATGAAAGCGGACTTGTGGTGGCACTGAACCAATTTTTGTGTAAAAATTGAAGCTAATGTGTAACATTATTTAAATACAATCCACATTTTTTATATAATGACTTCTGTCATTTAGAATCAAACCAAAACATGGTCCTCCGGGCCGGATCGTGTGTAGATGTGGTGTAGTGAAGAATGAACTCGTCCAGCCTTTATTTGCGAAATGGCGGGAGAGTGATTATTTCTAATAACTGTGATTGTTTTAGTGACTGTGGTGTAGTTTGATTTTTGTAGCGGAGAACATAAATACGTTGTTTTTTTGTAAAATTAAGTGTCACCATGGAGAAGTTACGTGCGACGAAAAAAGTAATAAAACGCGGAATTACAAGGTTAAAGAATAAGGTTGGTGATACGTCATTAAGCCAAGTAGCCATTCAGTGCCATATTGACAAAGCAAAAGAACTTACTGCTGAATGTAAAGAATTGTTCGTAGAATTTGCAGTTATAGCTAAAGAAGAAGAACTTGCAGCTTTGGAAAATGAGATCAGTGAAATGGAAGAGACTTTGGACCAAATTAGTGAAACGTTACTAAAACGAAATTCTAGTTCGCAACAGCATTCTCACAATAATTCAGGTAGTTCACTCCCTCATTCTGAAGTGCGGTTACCGAAGTTGGACTTGCCCAAATTCAATGGTGTATTAAGAGAATGGACACCATTTAGAGATTTATTCATAGCAGCAGTGCGCAAAAACACTAATTTAAGTAACGCGCAAAAACTTCAGTATTTAAAATCATCTGTAGGTGGTGAGGCTAGCATATTAATTCAAGGAATTAGCATTTCAGATGACAACTATACCAATGCTTGTGACGTTTTAGTTCAACGTTATGACAACAAACGTATGCTTGTAAATGACGCAATTGGACGGCTGCTGAATCAAGAAAGGGTAGATAAAGAATCCAGTGTGCAGTTACGGAAGTTACTCGGTACAACAAATGAATGTGTGCGTGCTTTAAAGGTTTTAAAAATTCCAGATGAAGCTTGGGATGCAATATTAGTCTATATTGTGGTGGACAAGCTAGATTCCAAGACAAGAGAATCGTGGGAATTGTCATTGGAAGGACAGGAGATGGCAATCTTAACTTAAGTCTCAAATCATCTCGAGAAAAGATCCAGAGCATTATTAGCGCAAGAAGCAGCTTCGTCTATCCCCTCTCTCAAAGTGAAAGGCAGTACAACAGGAAAACAGCGGTTTTATCAAAGGAAATCCACTAGTTCGTTTCATACTGAATCTGTGTTTAAGTGTTTTTTCTGTGGTGATAAACATGCGTTGGCAGTGTGTGATAAATTTGTAAAGTTAGAGCCTACAGAGCGCCATAGTTTTGTTAAGAAAAAAGGCCTGTGTTTTGTTTGCTTCAGTGATCAGCACAAGATAGGGGTCTGTGGTAGGAGGTCAAAGTGCAGAGTGTGCCATAATAAACATAATGATTTATTGCACTTCACGAAAAAGGAAGGAGCACAGGGACAAACACAAATGAAGTGAGATCCCATTACATGCATAAAAATCATCCCACACAAGTGTTGCTTTCAACTGCGTTGGTAAAAGTAAAAAATAAAAACAGTGGCTTTCAAACATATCGTGCTTTAATAGATTCAGCCAGTGAATGTAGGTTCATAACTGAAAATTGTTGTCAACAGTTAGGATTACGAAACGAAAAACGCAGTGTTGATATTTCTGGCATAACTAACACACGTGTCTCACAAGCCCATTCAGTTGTTAATCTTGAGATTCAGTCTCGAGCAAATGAATCAGCTGATGTGTTTAATACTAGTGCTATTGTAATACGAAAGATCAGTGGGGATTTGCCTAAGATTTCATTAGCAAACGTGAACCAATGGTCACACATAAAAGGTTTATTTTTAGCTGATCCTAATTTCCACGTAAGTAAACAAGTTGATATTCTGTTGGGTGCAGATATATTTCCTTTATTAATTGGAGGTGACAAAAAAGTAGGAAAAGAAGGTCAGCCTATCGCAATTGAAACAAAATTAGGGTATGTTGTGTGTGGAAAGTTACGTTCAGAATGCAATTATGTCAAGAAAGTAAGGTGTCATTTTGCATCTAATAATCTAGATCATTGTTTGAAGATATTTTGGGAAATTGAAAATGTTCCTTCTCGTTACCATTTAACGAAAAGATGAGAAAGCGTGCGAGTTGCAATTTGATAACACACATTATCGAAATTCAGAAGGTAGATATGTAGTGAAACTGCCATTTGCAGAGAATAAAGATCAATTAGGCACTTCAAAGGAAATAGCTGTTAATCGTTTGTTGTCGAATGAAAAAAGGTTCATGAAAAATGACATGTTACAAAAGAAATATACGGAATTTATGCATGAATATTTAGAATTAGGTCATATGGAACTTGTAGATAATTCTGAGAGTCCAGAACCTGCTAAAATTTGTTATCTGCCGCATCATGCTGTGTTTAAGGATAATAAAATCAGAGTTGTTTTTGATGCTAGCGCTAAGACCAGTACAGGCATATCATTAAATGATACATTGTTAGTAGGTCTTAAGTTACAAGGAGATATAATTCCATTACTCATTAGATTTCGGGGTCACCAAGTAGCATTAAGTGCAGATATTGTAAAAATGTATAGACAAATTCGTGTTGACGACAATGACGTTGATTTCCAACGTATTGTCTGGCATAGTTCTACCAACAAAAAATAACAAGAGTATAGATTGTTGACTGTAACATATGGTACAGCATGTGCGCCATATTTAGCAACAAAATGTTTACAGCAATTGGCGAAAGATGAAGGTCATAAATATCCGCTTGCTTCAAATGTAGTATTACGAGATTTCTTTGTAGATGATGTTCTGTCTGGAGCTGATAATGTTGCACAGCCATAGAGTTAAAACAGCAATTAATTTAATTGTTAAAAGAAGGTGGCTTCGAACTAAGCAAATGGGCTTCTAATAGTAAGGAAATACTTGATTCAATGTCAAGAGAAAGCGATGAAATAAAAGTTTCTTTGACATTTGAAAGTGATGCAGTAAAGGTGCTGGGAATTCAGTTGTGTCCCAGTTCTGATTGTTTTTCATTTTGTGTAGTTAAGCCTAAGTGTAAGGATAGATTAACAAAACGGGTGTTATTGTCAAATATAGCTCAATTGTACGATCCTCTGGGATGGTTGTCTCCCATTACCGTAAGGGCTAAAATTCTTTTGCAAGAATTATGGATATTAAAGCTAGATTGGGATGATGAATTACCAAGGAATGTAAGATTAATGTGGGAGCAATATTGTTCTGAGCTTCCATTAATTGAGTCAATTAAAATCAAACGTTGCTTGATGCAGCCAAATGCAGTAAAATTACAATTGATCGGATTTTGTAACGGAAGTGAAAAAGCGTACGCGGCAGTAGTGTATTTACGTTCTGTGTATTCAGATGGTCATGTAGAATGTAATCTTATAGTAAGTAAGACAAAAGTAGCGCCATGCAAGAAGATTACTTTACCTAGATTAGAACTTTGTGGTGCATTATTGTTAACTAGATTTATTAATGTAGTAAAGGAATCGTGTTTGTTCCCGGTGGATGATGTATTGGCTTTTACAGACTCTACAATAGTATTGTCATGGTTGTCATCTCCTCCTAGTAGGTGGCAGATCTTTGTAGCCAATCGAGTAGCAGAAATTCAGGAATCTCTTCCTATAAACAAGTGGTCTCACATCAATTCTCAATGAAACAGTGCAGATATTGCTTCCCGAGGGCTTGCAGTAAAACATTTAATAAATAATGTATTTTGGTGGCATGGCCCCGAATTTCTGAAACAAACAGTGTTGCCAATCTGCAAAACACAGGTGTTTCATCCTGATGCTATCAATGAACAGAAAAGACAGGTAGTAGTTATGCACTCGGTAATATGTACGGAAATGATAGAAAGATTCTCATCATTTTCTAGGTTGCTAAGAGCAGTAGCTTGGTGTCTAAGGTTTATTTACAATTGTAGATCGTCAAGTAAACTGACGGGAATTTTGAGCACTAGTGAATTAAGTCAGGCCTTGATTGCCTTAGTAACAGTAGTGCAAGCCTCAAGTTTCCAAACAGAAATTAGAAATTTAGAGAACAAAAAGGAACTCAGCAATAAAAGTAGATTATTGAGTTTAAATCCTTTCTTAGATGAGCAGGGAGTTCTGCGTGTAGGAGGTAGACTACGTAATGCTCAAATTTCAGAAGATCAAAAATTTCCAATGGTACTTCCCAGTAAACATCATTTTATTGAGTTGTTGGTACAGAATGAACATTTACAAATATTGCATGGAGGTGCAGAGCTGGTGTTAGCTAATTTGCGTCAAAGATTTTGGATTTTACGAGGCAGAGATGTTGTAAGACGTATAATAAAAGGTTGTGTAAGGTGTCATCGATTTGAAAAGAACACGACTACACAATTGATGAGTAATTTGCCGTTGGCTAGAGTTACTCCTGGTAAGGTTTTTACTTATTGCGGAATTGATTATGCTGGGCCCATGTTAGTTAAATCTAGTAAGCTTAGAGGCCAGCGAGCTTACAAATGTTATATTGTACTCTTTATCTGTTTGACTACTAAGGCCATACATTTTGAGCTTGTAAGCGATGCTAGTACTGAAACATTTCTTGCTGCCTTACGAAGATTTGTATCGCGTAGAGGAAGACCATTGCATGTATATACTGACTGCGGTAGCAATTTTGTCGGCGCCAATGTAGAGTTAAAAAGATTATTGAAATTTATGTTAGATACACAACATAAGGAAAAGTTATCAGAATTTGTTAATAGTCAAGGTATTGAATGGCATTACAATCCTCCTACAGCTAGTCATTTTGGTGGACTCTGGGAAGCAGGTGTAAAATCAGTAAAATATCACTTAAAACGTATTGTTGGTAGTGTAAAGTTAACATTCGAGGAGTTGTATACAGTGTTAACTCAAATTGAAGCATGTTTAAACTCTAGCCCTTTTACTCCATTGTCTAGTGATCCTAATGATTTGCATGTATTGACACCAGGTCATGTTTTGGTTGGGCAGGCATTATTAGCTGTACCCAGTGAAGATTGTACAGTAGGTAGGATAAGTTTGATATCTAGGTGGAAACTTGTTCAAAGTTTGGTTCAAACATTCTGGAAACGGTGGCGATTGGAATATTTGTCAAGGTTACAACATAGGCCTAAATGGTTGTTACAAAAAGAAAATTTGAAGGTTGGTAGCATGGTTTTGCTGAAGGATGATCATTTGCCACCGCAGCAATGGATACTAGGTAGGATCACAAAGGTTCATATGGGTACAGATGGATTGGTACGTGTGGTAACTGTACGCACTGCGCAAGGAGAATGTAAGAGGCCTATTGTAAAGGTCTCTATCTTGCCTTTTGAACAATTGAATGAATCGAAAATTGTATTGTAATTATTATATGTAAGTATATGTTGAAGTGAAGACTTCAAGGGCGGGGGCATGTTGGGTTTTATATATTTTAGTGTTTAAGTTAGCTATCATTAGAACATAAGATCTGGTAACACTGGGAAGAAAGGAGAGAGTGTGTGTGTGTGTCGATAGCGGTGTGTAAGGCCATGAAAGCGGACTTGTGGTGGCACTGAACCAATTTTTGTGTAAAAATTGAAGCTAATGTGTAACATTGTTTAAATACAGTCCACATTTTTTATATAATGACTTCTGTCATTTAGAATCAAACCACAACGTATTGTTCTTACTCTTTTGGTGGTATATTTGTTGCGAGAACAAGGAATTTTGAGTTGTTTATTGTTCTGCAAGAAGTATAATGTACAGCCCGAGATTTCAATGACAGAGATTGATCACGTTGTTTACATTTTTCAATTGCTTTGTACGATTGTGGGCTTTTCTGTACTGTGCAAAATGATAAAATTGTTGAAGGAAGTGGCACGGAAATCAGTCAACGTTCGAGACAGTGAAAATTTGGAATTAGGAGATGTTTTGGTCACAGAAAGGTCCGCCTCTTTGGACAAGAAGAGTGACACTTCATCATCAGTATCTGATCTATCACTTCCTCCACCTCCCGAAGAAATTAGAGTACACGAGATTATTCACGGAACAGAAGTTTTTCCGCCCATCGTGCCACCAATTGAAGTTTCCAACGCTAACATACAGGATTCGTATGTGAATAACTACATCGTATATTGTTGAAAATTAGTTGTCAAGTCATTGTCTTTCACTGACTACCAGATTATTGTCGGAATTGTTTTGGCACTGAAGGCAAAAATGTGATAACGTGTCGTTGCAACCCACTGTCTCTATTCTTTTTTGTTGGATTTTCTTCTCGAGCAACCCACTTTTAGTGTTGCCACGAGACGAGACGAGACAAGACTACACTTCAGGCTGTCTCGTCTCAACTCGGAAAAAGCATGTCTCGTCTCGAAAAAATGTGCTCGTCCCGTCTCGTCTCGTCTCGTCTCGTCTCGTTTGTCTCGTTTTGACTCGTCAAAATATAGCAGCATACCATGAGAACGAAAGTAAAATGAAGCAGGCTGCACCATGCTAATCAATATACAACTAAGTTACAAGTATTACCCAGAACACACAAGACAAGAAATATCACGGTAGCTACACCGTGAAGCCTTCACCTCTGGTGTATGTGGTAGTCGGTTCGATCTCGGTTAGTGCCATGTGAGCTTTGTGGTGGACAAACATTGAATGTGTGTGGGGGCCGCGGTGGCTCAGTGGTAGAGCGTTCACCTCTGGTGCTTGGGGTCTCGGGTTCGATCCCAGCCCCCGCCAAATGAACTTTGTGGTGGACAAATACCGTGTGCGTGGGTTTTCTCGGGGTTCTCCCGTTTCCTCCCACTTTCTTCATTCCACCATTTCATTCATTACTGATCATCACCGTCTCCTTTAGCCTAACCGGCATAACCGTGGGATGTAAAACTCAAAGATTTCATTTCATTTTTCGAATGTGTTTTTTCTCGAAGTTGTCTAGTATCCTACCACTTTCTTCATTCCACTAATTTTCCCATCATCATCCATTCGGGGTGGGCCAAAGTAGCCCAAAGATCTTAAAAATAAATTCAAATAAGCAAACAAGGCAAGGACAAATAGTTTACAAGATAATATATCTCTGCTGTTAGTTGTCTGAGGCTTCTCGACCCTGGCTTATTTTTCTTTTACATTCTGAAACATGGAAATTTGTTTCACCAGTTTCAATACACGAATATACAGTAAGTTGCTCATAGGTACGTCGAAGATGAAGACACTAACGTCAAATAATGTTTACACGACAAGCAAATTTCGATGTCAAGGTGTCACCATCCCCGACACTATCGTATACTATCAGCCCACTTGCTTTATAGTTATATATATATATATATATATATATATATATATATATATATATATATATATATATATATATATATATATATATATATATATTCAACCTCCTTGCGGGAGCGTATATCAATCATTAATTACTATGTGAAGGAGATCGAATCAATTAGCGTTTAACTTTAAATAGGCATTTTATTGTAATATCTTTTAAAGTAGTAGAGAGTGAGATGTTGTTATGTCAAATTATTAGATAAAGTTATTAAATCACATTTAATAAATCTGCTTGTGAATTGGTCAACTCGAGAGTATCAGAGATGTATTAGAACATACCTCGTTGAACTGGATTCGAACCCCTGGATACGAAGTTCGATGTCTACGTTCCTCACAGTGAATGGATGTCCACTGGAAATGTTGTTGTCTACAGCTGGTTCCCAATAGCTGTTCTACTGAGAATGATCCTCGTAAACCGATCCTTCCAGACTGATCAACTCATGGATCCTCTGCGACTGATCCTTGAATGTCTCTCCGGTGACTGATCAACGAATGGATCTCCTGCGACTGATCCTCATTCAGTCAAACATTACCTTTTTATGGTCGTGTCCATGATGACGAATTTGTTGTTATTTCATTACAAATTCTGTAGCTCTTACATCTCTGTGCCGAAATTGTGCTGAATCACAATTTCTGCTGTTTCTCTCATTGACCATATTCTCCAGACAGTTTACGTCTGCGAAATTCACAATTTTACCTAATTTTGATAATGTGTACATGTTAACATAAATTTATACAACGTTTTACATTTTCTTGCTTTTCGTATTTGTTTATATTCTTGTGACACTTGCAGACTCGTGTCTATTACTACAAGAAAACAACAACCATCAGCAATACGTAACATGATGATATAATGTGTCTGTCTGCAACCTAATTACTTTATTACAACAATTTAAATTATAAACAAAGACTTTACTGTTTTCCTTTTGAAGCCAATTAATAATAAAATTGAATGACATTAGATATTAGAATGTTCCCGAATTTTGGCGTACCGTGACAATATATATATATATATATATATATATATAGAGAGAGAGAGAGAGAGAGAGAGAGAGAGAGAGAGAGAAGGAGATGGAAAGATATATAGATAAATAGAGAGATAGATATGTGTGTACACTTTGATTTCATATATTCCAGCCTTTAGGTTTCACAGTGTTAACCCATATCAATCCAAAAACTACTTCCCATTTTAGGATGTTTAGATTTGTTGCAATTATTTTTTTTTAAAAAAAAAGCTCGGAACTAAATAATTTTATTGACTAATGGAAAGTATTTGATTAAAATTTTATATGTTACTGCACAGTAAGCTCTACTTAAAGTGCCATAGTAATGAAAGCTGAACGACACTCGGATGAAAGAATGCTTGGGGCCAGTCTTCACCTCCATGGTACAAATCTGTTCCCATAACCACGGGGTGTGTGCCACTGTATGGTGGTTGCCCCGTTTGTGTAACAAACTCATGACAGTACACCTAGATTAGCTAGTGGTCTAAAATAAAGTTGATTTTCGGGTGGCCATTTTGGATTAAAGTTTCTTATATTGTCGTGATCTATTCGCAATCATACAACGTACATCTTCATATCAAGCCGAGCGGTCTGCGGCGATAAACCATCGGCTTGAAGGCCCTGGGTTGAGTCCCGGAAGGGTCATGTGTATGGATTTTTAACAGCATTTGTTTTTTCGTATTGTGTCAGGGCGAATTCGTACGGGATAAAAGGATTTCTGTCTGAAAAAATTGGAGAGAATATCCTCCCCAGGATACTTTCATGGGAGTAAGGAATTAGTAAAAATATAGGATATACATTTTATAGCAGGTTTAAAATTATGGTTTGGGTATCCTATTTCTTTTCTGTTAATTATGTTCTACAATATTCGAATTTTGATCATTCTCATGATATTTTCTGCTTTCAACGGAGTTGCATGAATATTACACCAAATGTTCTTTACACTCTGTAAGAAAACATTTCTGAAGATAATTCAGGTCCTAATGAATATTATTCACTAGGAAAGGGAAGTATTCCCCTCCTGTCAACATGGAAGCAGAGGGCAATTTCGCACTCTGGTCAGATCAAACATTTCCGCGTAACAAAATGAAGGTCCCCCTGTAAAACCTCTTCACCTAAAGTGTTATTGTTAGCATTATAAATTTGCTGAAAGCAAACAACTTGAAGGGTTCGTCGATAATATCTTTGCTTTCTTTGTCCTTCGCCCGCCTTCCAAACGAAGAGGCGAATTTTACAACATGACTGCTGTATAATGAGCGAGCGATTGGTAAAATGGTAAAAGTGTGTTTTTATGTGTAAGTGTTTGTGTGTGTGTGTGTGTGTGTGAGAGAGAGAGAGAGAGAGAGAGAGAGAGAGAGAAAGAAAGAAAGAAAGAAAGAGAAAAAAGACAAAATTTTAGTTGCAAGATGACATACTTCAAATGCCGTTTTCGGTTGGTTTCGGTTCATATAGCAAAAAGAATACCGCCACCAGAGAATAAAGACAAGTGTAGTCTGTTCTGTTCTATTCCGCCATCTCAGCCAGAACTTTCAACTACAGCCTGTAATGAGTGCAGACCTTTCCCAGTTTTCAAATTGAGTAGATAATGGTAGTAGTTCGGTTTCTTGACCTTGTAAAAATCTTCCCTGTCTTTGATTTTGTTTGTCATCATTCCAGCCAGAAATGAAAAAAAATGAGAATTCCTCAGTTTACAGCAAGAGGAACTGGGGACAAGACATTAAAGATGATATTCCTGGAAGCTCATGTATCACGATTGTTTCACTCAATAGACAGAGAATACTTTTCTATGAAGGCTTTTCAACATATTTCCTCACAAAGGGGATTTTTCTTTTGCAATCTATATGACCACTGGCAATTTCAATCTTGGCCATTCCCGCCAGTGTTTTCATTTTCGAGAAAGGACAAATAGTCTGTCTCGTCTCGTGTCTCATCTAAAAGGATTCTGTCTCGTCTCGTTGCAACACTACCCCCTTTCCCTTCCTATAATTTATTTTGACCATAATAAGTATCAGGTCGAGTGTTGTGTGACCTTAACTAACACAGCCCCTTTTTCACCCCCCTTGGAGGAAATTCCTTGGGGTTATGGTCGAGATAAATTCCTTCCTACCCCCAAAAAATTAGAGTTTTGTCATTTTATTATAAATAGTTGTTTGATTCAAGAGTTTGGGCACTAAGTTTATCGATTTACTTATGTGTGTTCATATCTGCTTGAGTTTTTTCTCTTCCTTTCAGGCCCGTAGCCAGCCCAAAAATTTAGGGGGGGGGGGCGGTAGAAGTTAGGGGGGGCCGACCCAATCATATTATACTTCATCACCATATTATAGATCATTTGGAAGCCTACCGTGTAATTTTATGGGGGCCAGGCAAAGTTTAGGAGGGCCTGGCCCCCCTTGCCCTCCGTGGATACGGGCCTGCTTCCTTTTCTACTCGCTCCCCCTTCCTAATTCCTATCTACATTAGTTTACCGGTTCTTGTATTTACCCTTGCACTTTCATAGCCGCCGCCATCTTTAAGTCCATAATACCTTGCGTTTACAGGCATCAACGCTCTGCCGCCATCTTAGAAATTTTTCATTTCGTTTTTTCCCACCATTAATTTTTCATGTTTTTCCCTGTCTATTTACCCACCACACTTCTGCTGTATAATTTGAAAACTCTTACTTATATTTCAATCACCCTGTACCAAATGAACCCTAATTTTAAATCTTAACATTTCAAATTACCACCCCCTCATGGTCCTGCTCACATCCATATCCTCCTTATTTTTAACAATTAGGGGAAGGTGGGGACAATTGTAAGATTTTTTACAAAAGTGATTGTAAGAGACGAATGTTACATCATTGGATTCTACCACTGCGCGGCAATAAACTTTGAACCTTCCTCTAACGTTTGGCAAAAGTACGAGATCACTGCTTTTCTATAAATGTTTAAAATAGGTGTTTGGAAAGAACAATACAAACGTTACTTTTTGCCCCATGGGTGGGGTATATTGTAACAGACAATGGGGTAAAATGTAACAAAGGCATACAATTTTATCTGTTGTTTATTATAATAAGATACGCAAAAATTAAACATATACAAACTTAAATTCGCTACAGAGTTTGATATAATGCAAGTATAATCTATATGTTTTTGTGTTTTTATTAATTGTATATAACCTTCGCTTTAGCAAACACGAATTAAGAATAGCAAGCAATAAGTCTAAAAAAGAACCGTAGCTGAAACATAATAAAAATCTAGAACTGAACTGTTTTTAGTGATCAGGAAAAATGATAACAAAAATTATTATAACTGATCAACAACCAAATTAGCTTCACTTTTAACTACTTATAACTCCTTAGTTCTAAATATCATAATGAATACAATATGTGGAAATTCAAAAATGAAAAACAGAATAAGAAAAAGAAAATACATCAACTTCTAAATAGAGTAACAAATTCACATGTAGACTATACAAAAATTCACCTTTAGTTCGGAACAAAGCGGAAGTGAGGGGAAGCGAAGTGCAGCGTTGCCGCTGCTTAACGCAAGAGAATGGTGTCGTCTGCTTCAGACCACTTAGTTCCAATGTCAGGCACTGAACAGGCAGTTAAAAAACGAAGGGAAGAAAATAGTTACACTGTTTTGTTTTCAGAGACTAAATTATATATATATACATATACATATACATATATATATATATATATATATATATATATATATATATATATATATATATATATATATATATATATATATATATATATATAGATAGATAGATAGATAGATAGATAAAAGGTCAAATAATATTAATTATGTTCACACTGTAACATTAGTTTCATAGTAAGTTATCTAACGTGAACTATGAATTTCATAATTTAATTGCATTCTGTGAGAAAGTAAAGCAAATTTATGGAAATGAAATGAGATAAATAAATTCGTCGAAAAACTTACCATGTAAGGTCAGTCTTGTAAAATACTAACTCCGAGGTCCTCTTCGTCTTCCACTGCATTATCAATTGCTCCCTCCCAAATGTCACAATCATCCTCCTCTTCAGAACTAGTTGACGTGTCACTCTCGAGATTTATTAATATCTTGTCGTGTATTATTTCGATAAGACCGTCTGCTTCCCACATTTCCTTTTCATCATTTTTTACGTGTTTTACGTAATTTCTGCAATCTTCAGCTGTAACCTTTTCCATGCCCTCCCTAAGTAATCTCTCTATAACACTTAAACTAGTACGATTTTGATTTTCCCCTGCTACGTATCCTTTAATTTTGCTCCAAACCATCTCTATGGCGGAAAGTTCGCAATCATAAGGGGGCAGCCGTAGCACTTCGTGACCAGCTTCCTTTGCTAAAATGTCAATTTTATACGGTACCTCTATGTTTTGCAATGTCTTATTCAATTCTTCAATTACTTCAAATTTGTTCCAGGTCGGATCACACGCAATTCCTTTACTTTCTAACCACTGGACGATTACTTTTTTTGAACATGATTTTGTAGGAACTTTTTCAACTTTCACGGAATGCGTTGGTGCATTATCCATTACAATAACTGAATTGGGGGGCAAATTAGGCAATAAGGTTTCTTTGAAGTACTTTTCGTACGCAGCAGCATCCAATTCGCCGTGATAGTCACCTGATTTTTTTTACCGTGGAACAATTTGGCAGCGCCAGAAATTAGGCCATTTTCGGACATTGCATGCATTATGATGACCCTTCCTCCCTTCCCCGACGGCGGTTTGAGACCTGGAGTTAGCCCCTCCTTCCACGCTTGTTCTGCCGTTTTAATTGATGTGTCTTTCCAAGCTTTTGATTTGGTTATTCCGGCATTCGCCCACGATTCATCTGTATAAACAATAGTTCTGCCGTCAGCTCTATAATTTCTTATTTGTCTCAGATACCTATGCCTCCATGCTATTATGTCTTCTCTATCAATCAACAACGATTTGCGGCCACGTTTTATAAATTTAAACCCCATATCAATGATGAATCTTCGAAGAGTAGAAATAGAAAACTTCGGTAGGTCACTATCTTCATTTATAACGCGCTGAATTTTCGCTAAAGTAGGGAGTTCGTTTTTTCTATACATGTTATGAATTTTGCGCCGTATTGCTGCTTGTGTAAAGGTATCATATTTCTGCAGCGAGTCACTTTCCTATCATTCGGTCTCTTCTTCCTAGGAGTGGACACTTGACCATTATTACTAAAAAATTCCTGCTTCACGTTCATAATGGTGGAGGGAGAAATGAGAGTCGCTTCAGATGTTTTTCTCAAAGTCTCTCTAACAGCTTCCATGCCCCCCTTTTCCCCCTGACTACGAAAGTATGTATACACATTTAACAAGATTCTTTTCTCTCCTGCAGTGAGAGGTTTACCTTGTTACCGCTGCTGTTTGTAGCACTGAGAAGAATTTGAAGCCATTGCGGTTTATTCGCAAATTGAAAATCAGGAATAACAACTAAACACAACAAAACTACAAAACAAAATGTTAAACACCGCCACAAACTAATGTAAAAGCAATGCAGATAAAAACACTTGGCACACCACCGCTCGCCTACAAAGACACCAAAATGTCAAAGTGAATTGACAACCCGTGGCAACGTCTCCGGTCATTGTTGTCGGATTTCCACAAAGACTGCGTGAATGCATATTCAAAAGCCATATATCACACACAACAACACGGGAAATCCGACAACACTGACACCCACCCCTACAAGGGCCTACCCCTCGGTCAATGAACGGTTGCCAGTGCATGACCATTCTTCTTAGAATTTGGCTAAAAGGGTGTACTGGGATTCATCAGAGATTGCCTTACTAGGAAAGTGGGATATTTACGGTTTTGTTTCATGGGGCTTTGCTAACTTTATTCCTTGAAATGTGAAAATTGTAAACCTCATATTCATGCACTAACATTTTTCGAGAACTTGTACTTAGCGTTGTCTAGTACTGGGGGAGGAGGCTGCTTTCTCTTTCGTTTGTGAAATACAGTATATACCAGAAAAAATACATATGTATTTGTATGTTATTTAAGAGCTAAAACACTAAACATTTCTTTTTTTATTCCACATATTTCTGAAAATGAAATGCAAATGTTGAAGACAATCCTGCTCCTCTGATCCTCCACTACATTGTTTTTCAACTTTATGAATATCTTAACCACTGCTTTTTTTTTTTTTTTTTTTTTTTTTTAAGTAGATTATGCGAACGCCCTTGCCCGTCCCACCAATGTTGAAAACATATCTGCGTCCATAGTGCCATATGAAGTCAATTTACAGCGGAAACGTTCCCATATTATTTACTATACATTTGTCAGAAGTATTTGTGTAGCACGATCTTAATTGCCCAGCAACCAATGCTATAGAAGCTCTATGATATTATTATTATTATTAATAAAATCCATAAGGTTGAAACTCTCACGGCTTTTTTTTTTTTTTTTTCAATTCACACTTCAGGTTGATATATTTGGGAAGAACGAAACTTTTCTTGATCTGCTATCTCATGGCTAAGGAACTCGGTTGTAATTCAAACCGATTCCATTTAAATGAAATGAAATGTTTGAGTTTTACGTCCCACTCTTATGTCGGTTAGGCTAAAGGAGACGGTGATTATAAGAAATGAGTGAAATGGTGGAATGAAGAAAGTGGGAGGAAACGGGAGAACCCCGAGAAAACTCACGAGCACAGTGTTTGTCCACCACAAAATCCACACGCGCGAGCTGGGATCGAACCAGGGACCCCAAGCACCGGAGATGAACGCACTACCACTGAGCCACCGCCCCCCGATTCCATTTAATCTGGGACAAAATGAAAGGTCGAGTGCAAATCACATCACCAGTCCTTCTGTGTGATAGTTATTTTTCAGTTACCTCTTGAAGAATCCCTTTCAACGTAATAACTCGTATATTGTCTAAGAATTGAATGTGAAAGTGGTGCAGAGATTATCAGTTTCTATAGTAGATGTATGTGAATGAAGTTCCTCCGGAGTCGCACGGCATTTTGGCAAATGTCATGACAGAATTGAGAAAACTGCAGATCCGCTTCTACGTAAATTAAATATAAGGAATAATCGTAAATAAGTTGTACATATGTCAACAAAGCATAACCCCAGATATAAAATAATGTTTATTTCTTGTAATCACTGATATCGTTCAAAGCTTAAAGTGACACTGCTTCATTAATAATTGGTACAAAGAAAACTACCGTTGCAGTTGTTTTGTTTATTCTTCTTTCAAATATTTACGCATAATTTGACACATCTAAAGATCATTGTGACGAAATTGAAAAAGAAAACCTAAATGGATGTTCTGTGGAACTAATGTAAAATCATATTACTGTACAGAAATATATACGCTCACACACTAGAATAAACATTTTCTACGTGACGTACTGGCAACCCTGCTAACTGTCGTCACTTCCGTTCTGATCCTAACCTGAACTTTTGTATAGCATAGTTACGTTACTAACTGTTAAAAGATAAACCTTATTAAAAAAGCAGTCACAGAAAGGAAAGAAAGAAAGGCGTTTCAGTGCCAAAATTAAAAGTTTTTCATCGCAATTCATAATCATCATCTGAATTACAATTGTCACAAATGTAATCGCCTTGTCCTTTGCTATCGGTTGTACAAAGAAGATGAGCCCACATTTTGCAAACACGGCATCGTATCCACGTTTCCTTTGGTTTGCTAACAAAAATACATCACAGCAAACGAGACAAAACTATTCTTATTCAGATGAATCATTTTCAGGAAATAAATTTCTAGCACTTTTCTTGGCCTTCTTAGATGTCTTCTTTCTCTCTTGCATCTTTTTCCTGGATGGAGTGCCTGTCAGTACTTCCGATTCGTTTCTTTGCCTTGATCTAGTATTCTGTAAGGTTAGCTCAGGAGGTTGGTCTTACAATGTCTGGAGAAAAGATCACCTTATCTCTTGCTTTTTCCCTGGAGGGTCCTGCGATGGCTTCTGATTCTGTTCTAAATTTTCTTCTAAATTCCTTCTGTTTCCTGTTCTGTTTCCTTCTAAATTATCTTTTTACAAAAAAAATACCAAAAGAATTCAAAAAATACAAAAAAATACAAAAAAAGTGCCGACTAGTGAAAAATATGAGTTGGAAACACTCTTGATATGCATAATAATTGAACATAAAACACAAAAAGAAACATTAACAATTTTATCTAATCACGTTTACTGTCCACTGTGACTCATATGATGGTGATCTCACTTCACAGTCACTTTTGGTTTCGTTTGTCATTCGTTCTTTGTATAGACTATAGTGTGCCTGGACACAAACACACACACACACACACACACACACACACACACACACACACACACACACACATATTCAAACGCATTCACACATAGAATTGTTTCCTTCTCTCATCATCATCATTCGAGACCTCAACATGTAAGCTGAGTTGCTCACAACACAATCAGAAGCAATATCTACGTGACAGCACAAATATTTTATGAGCAATCGGTCACAAAAGCCAACTTCAAGAAAGGGAGAAATAGTGGGAAGGGGAGAAATAACCACTTTATTTTCGTTTGGGTTACAACTAATGAACCAAATTGCTCTAATGTGTTCCTTGAGTACTTGCTGTTGGTTTTTAATTTGTGTCCCTATTTTGACAGGAAAATTAATTTTCTATCGTACAACAACGTTTATCAATGAATGGGGTAAGCTGTAACACTGTTACATTTAACCCCAACCGCTATGTTACTAGTAGCCCCACACCCTCCATATTGAATAATATCATGGTTTCAGAATCAACGCTGCACTTTCCGATTGCAACATTTATACTATTTATACCTAATACACCCATGCATTTTCACATGTATTTTGTTTCTCGTTCCCCTTACTCATTAAGATCTAAGAATAAATAAATGAAGATTTCCAAATATTACTCACCATGCAAAAAATCCTTTTTTAATTTCCAGTCCTTTCTGGTTGCATTCACTGGCTGCTATCGCTGTCGCACAGGCACAAACCTGCAACGGCGCACGCGCTGTGAGAAACTTGTACCTGCAGCGGGAAGGAGTAAGGTGGGGGAGGCATTGTTACAACTAACCCGCTGTTACAATTGTCCCCACCCTCCCCTACCCCTTCACCTCTCACAGTACGCAGCTTGTTTGAAACCAAGAAGATTCCACAGCTTTAAGAAAAGAAAAAGAGGACACTAATTCTTCCCCATACTGCAATTTGGATGGACCCGAACCAAGAACTTCTCAACATGACAACACTTAGCGTTGGGCCCGCCCACCAGTTTTAATTGTAACCTTAAGTTTTACTCACCTGATTTATCAGCTAATGCGTCAGCTCCATAATGATTCTGATACTCCTTGCTTTTTTTCTCCTCCTATTCGCAAAGATGAAAAATAAGGAAACAAAACCAATTGCACTGTTTCTCCACTTTGCATGGTTTAAGATGGAGACTCCTTCAAGATGGCTGCCAGCCTCATTTTTCCCCTCTTTTCCATTCAACGGATCTCAAAAAGCCTGACTAGTGCTGCCAACTTGTGGCCACCTTGCCAGTGATAATTCTCATACAACAAGGCCACGTACATTCTCAGAATTGCTTTATCTTCATAACACTGACCTAGTGAAGACGTTCAATTCTGCTGACCAAATTGTTTTCAAGTGTTTTCAAGTTCACTTAACAACTACACGTGCTTTTCCATATGTTTTTGTTTACATCAAGTCTTATTCTTTACATTGGAAACATAAAATGTTATTTAGTGGTTTGTGAATTTATGTGCAGTGTTTGGTAAACGATTTATTGATTATCTTCGATTTTTTTGTGAGATTTAATTCCTTTTTTTTTTTTTAAAAAAAAATGAGATACTGAAGAACAGAAATTCATTCTTTTCCCTTTTTGTTTGTTGTTGCAGGGTGCTTCATGTATTTTATTAATCGTATAGTGACGTTAATTGAAGCAATATATACAGACAATTATCAAAATAATGGTTACGACTATGGGTGTTTTCTTTAAAACCGCATGTCTAAGTTTAGCGGTGGGAGTGTGAAGAGATTAATATTTATTATTTATTGATTCTCGTTGATTTCCCACAAAATCATTTATTGTTTGTATAAGAACCATGATTTTCTTTAAGACTTATCATCGGTGTTGTGAGACTACTACTTTTTTCTTTCTAATTATATAAAACTATTTCTTACGTGTCAAAGAACGCTAGTTATTCGGAAGTCTTAGTTAATGAAATTCATTTATGTCTGAGAATTTAGTCAATGTTCTTCTTCCGTAGTTTTGTGTTTTCGTAGCTAAATCGTGGAAGTGTTTGTTTGTGTTATATAATGTCCCAGATAGCACAAATACTTGCGGCAAATTTTCGCTTCGTTCAGTGGAGCAAACAATCTGAAAGTTTGCGAAGGCAAATTTTCTTAATATTTATTACAAGCTTCCAATATGATCTGCAAATGTTCACTGATTTGCAAAAATAAATTCACCACTGCAATTAACTTGCATCTTTTTTTGAAAATATAGCATTGAAAGTTTGCCGTCGCAAACAGTTTGCATTTCCTTAAAAAAAAAAAAAGTTTCGAAAATTTGCTGAAAGCAAATGTGTGATAATATATGCGAGTGCGCGCGCATCGTACCCAGAATTCACTTCGCTACATCAACTGTGACAAAACACACCAGAAGTGAGAATCGAGAAAAGCCAATACATCAGAGGACCCCAGAATAAACTCATTGGTTTCTTATCACATGTTTTTATTGACCCGGGCAGCCTGACGTTATTTTGTGAATGTGTGTGAAAGTAAGTACAGGAATATGATCGTTGAGTAAGTAGATAAATTGCGAATTCGTTAAGTATAATTTGAAATTTAAATACGTTTGTCTGTGAGTTTATCGTTCGTAACTTTTTTATATTTGGCAAGTAGCGAAAAATGTTTAGTGTTTGCCACTAAGAAAAGACGGATCCACATTATAAAAATTTTGATGTTCTATAAAGTTAGGTTTCACTCTTTTTCTGTTGCCGGGTTCGCTTATAAGCAGATGATTTTACTAAATGGTATAGTTATTTTTACATGTTGAGTGTGTTCTATCTATGCTTGATGCGAAATCAGATTGATTCGAGATAGGAAGGTTGCAGAATTCGAAATTTTGACATTTACCTCCATTTTCGCACAATTTTCAAACTCTAAAAAAGTGGTGGGAAGGGTTGTGAAGAGGCTGGCATCTGTTACTAAGTATTATTATATATACAAAACTTCTTGCTTTTCTCCATTTTTTTTCCTTTAAAACAGTTATTGTTAATCCCCTTATGCATTCTGCAATATGATCACTGAGTATTGCTATAGTTTGTAGTAACACACTATATATATATATATATATATATATATATATATATATATAATGCCCTTTATTTACCGTATAGTATTTTTTAATGTTTCATCCTAATCTTCTTATAGTTATTTTTATATGCTTGCCCTCACACATTCTAATACGGTTGTGCCATTACCATGATTTCCTTTTCGACATGACAATTTAGAAAAGGCTTAATCCTTTGTTCTTGGAGCCATCTGGGTGCCGCCATGTTTTTTTATGCATTTGGAAATGTCTGTTTTCCCTTGTCCATTATCTTCGAGTATAATGTGTTGTTGTTGGGTAATTTGTCGTCAATTGCTACTTTGCAGAGCGATTGTGCAGCCGATTTCGTAAAATTTTGGATTAAAATGTACAGGACAAATTCGTTGAAAGGTCAAATTTATTAGATTTGTTTCAGTGGCTCGCTTTTAAGTCGAAATCTCCCTACGAGGAACCAGAGAAAGTTTCCGTGTCCATTACAAGAGTAAGTGATGGAATAAACGTTGATGTAATCTTCAGAAATATTGAGTTTAGGCGTTTTCAATTGTATTTTTTTTTTTAGTATTTATGTATACACATATATAAATTAAATGACGTTAAAATAATCGTTAATAAGTTACTTCTTATTTTATGAACAAGAAAAGTGCAGCTGGAAGGTAACAAACTACCTTCTATATTTGCTCTCTCCAAAAGGATTTTTACTTTGAGTTTTACTTTGAGTTTTACGTCCCACAGCTATGCCGGTTTCTCCAAAAGAATGTGGGCTGATAAGGGACATTTTTCACCCATCGAGCACCGGAAAAATGTAAAGTGTCTGTAGAGGCTAGATACATTTTGTTCACTCATAGGTCGAAAGACACACTGAAACAAAATAAATTGATCCTCATATCAAAGCTTACACAGCGTTATATTATTACGAGTCTGGTTCATTTAGGTTCATCGAATCCTTCTTACTATAAGCCTACGTCAACGACAGCAAGCATTGTCAAAATGACGCAAAACTACCTCTTTTTGGGCACTAATTTCTATGACTTATTTTCTTTCTCACGTATCTGTTATTTTCACATACAAAACATATCTTCCAGTATACAGACATTGCAAACTTGTCTGAATCAGACTCTTCATTTTTCCAGTGTTCGATGGGCGAAAAATGACCCTTGTCAGCCCATCTCGTTTGATTTTTAAAATATAGTTGTACAAGATTCAAGACAATTGCTGCAAATTTTGAATAAGGTATGTAGAAAAATTCTGAAACTAGTGAGGTGCAAGTCAGAATATAAACTGTTTGGGATTTAAAAACTATTAAAGCATACGAAACATAAAGTCTCATTCCGATTACATTTGGGCAGAACCTGGAAATAACAATGAAAAATATCTTCTAAACGTCAGAGGTGATTACTCCATAAGTGCAACCGGAATGGTAGATTGTGTTTCCTATGTTTTAATAATACTAATCGCAAGCAGTTAATATTTTGACTTATACCTCGATCACTAGTTTCAGAATTTTGATACATATTTTAGCCTTATACCAAATTTGCAACAAACAGTACCTTCTAAATTTGCTACAAACATTACCTTCTAAATTTGAAACAAACATTACCTTCTAAATTTGCACCAAATATTACTTTATAAATTCGCAACAGATATTACTTTATAAATTTGCAGCAAACATTACCTGATACATTTGCAGCATACATGATCTTGCGATCGTGAAAACACTTTCTGCAATGTTGCTGCAAACCCTTTAATATTTTCACCAAATTTATCAGCTCATTTTCGGAAATTTTGTCAAAGAAAATTTGCACAAAATATTTGCAGCAAAGTCCTGGCAAACTTTCTTGCTGTGCAGTCGCAAACATTTCGTTTGTATTGGCAGATGTTTTTGTTTTCTGAAGCAACTTTGCTGCAAATTTAGCCAGCGTCAACTTCGTTATTTCCATTGAACTTTCGGCAAATTTTCTCATTTGAAAAGGCAAGTTTTTTTGCAAACTTTTTAGTTTGCCTTTGCAAATTTTTAAACATTTTTAAAAAATTTTCTGTGATATCTGGGGTATTATGTCAAAGTGTATTTTACGTAATAAAGCTGAGAGAGCTCCTTTCCAAACTATGATCGAAATTTAAAAGCGTCCCGACTGTTTGTTAGAACAATTGTCATATTTTTTGTACTCTTTCTTCGCTAAAAAATCAATTCTGATTGTATATATGTACTGCACGTTATTATACATTAGTATGTTAATTTAAACATTTGTGATTATAGAATAATAATAATAATTATTATTTTTGAACATTAGAAATCACGACACTTAAGTAGCAGATCTACTGTTAAACACAAAAGAAATTAGGAGGAGCCCGGAAACGTCATTCATTTCTTGATTTCTGAAAACTAAATATCAACAATGGACTTTAATGTATACATCCATGTTCTGTGGAGTAACGTTTGAAGATTAGAGAATTCTGTGATTCTGACATCTAAATACCTAGATTTCGCGCTCGGAGAATTTAATAACTTTTATTTAGTTTTATTTATTTTTAACAGACTGGTACGGGAAGTGTGGTGGTGTTTTTGACCTTCGTACTTCGGTATTGGAGTGGCTGCACAATAGAGCGGAACGTCCGTCGGTGGCTCAATATATGCGACAAAGCTAGCTTGGGAGGTAGCAATAAATTAAGGAACAAACATGGTGCAGTCTTAAGGTCACTGACCCTGTCATTTTTCGCGCTCGGAGGGTGTATTTCCTTCATCTCTTTTGTGAGAATGAGAAAAAAGAACTGTCCACATCAGTGCTATGTTGGAAAGCTAGCGGAGTGCGTGTGTATCTGTGTATGTGTTCGTGTCTTTCAGTGCTGAATGCGCGTGTTCACCACTTTCAGGGAGAAGAGTGGTAATTTTTTTAATTAGTGAAGTGTACTCTGAATTTGTTTTCGGGTTAGTGAAATGAAGCGGAAAGAGGATATAAGCAACTTTTTTGTCAAAAAAAAAAAAGTAAAGTAGCCCCTGAAGATACAACGATTCCTCAACATAAAGTAGCAGAGTCCTCTGTTCATTGCGTGAGTACAACTTTTGAAGAAACCAGCAGTGCACCGACAAACTTTTCCTCTCCGCCTTCATCTGACTCAAATGATATTGGGAACTTCGTTGGCATAAAATTGGATAATTTAGAAAAGGTGAACTTGTTAAAAAATCTTTGGAAACCAGATAAACTATATAATTTTCCCTGTGAAGAAACGCAAGGTCGTAAGCGTTTTTCCCAGAGAAGATGGCTGGAAGACTTTAGTTGGTTGGCCTACTCCCACAAGGAAAGAGGTCTCTTCTGTGCGATTTGTGTTTTGTTTACGGAAAAGGAGGAGGCAGGTCACCAGAGTCTAAGTGCATTCGTGACGAAACCTTTTTACAATTTAAAGAAAGCAATAGAGTCCTTCAAACAGCATGAAAGTAACAAATACCATAGATATGCAGCAGCGAATAGGGTGACAGTATGTAATTTAATTGAGGGGAAAATAGTCAGCATCGATCAACAAATTGACAGCCAGAAAAAATAGAAGTACAAGAAAATAGGAAAAAGCTCGTACCTATCGTGGAAACTATTCGTTTGTGTGGTCAACAGAACCTACCCCTGCGAGGAACACGGGACTGGGGTCGGATTGAGTTGTCAACTCCAAAACATAATGATGGCAACTTCAGGAGTCTTCTGTGATATCGCGTCAAATCTGGAGACACAGTGCTTGAAGAACATTTAAAATATAGTCCGAAAAACGGCATGTACACTAGTGCTCAAGTGCAAAATGGTTTAAGAGATTCGTTTAGACATTTAATACAGTCTAAAATCGTGGACAAAGTAAAACAAAGCAAATATTTCAGTATTCTCGCTGATGAAACAACGGATGTATCTCAAACAGAACAATTCTCTCTGTGTGTGCGATATGTGGATCTCGATGAGTGTGTGCTTCAAGAAGACTTCCTGTGTTTTGTGCCTGTATATGATGTGACCGGAAAGGGCTTATCAACAGTGATAGAAGACCATGTAGATAGTCTCGGCTTGAACATGAACAATTTAAGAGGACAAGGCTACGACGGCGCCGGAGCCATGAGTGGGGAGTTTAGAGGAGTTCAGGCACTAATCAAGAAACGTTATCCTAAGGCCTTCTACACACATTGTATGTCCCATTGCCTTAATCTGTGCCTTTCTGATGCTTCGAAGGTGCAAAATATTCGTAATGCAATTGAGGTTATATCTGAATGCTGCACATTTATTCGTGCAAGTGCAAAACGAACAAGAATTTTGGAAGATAAAATTAAAGAGCTTCTGCCGAACTGTGACAAAAGTAGGCTACAAAAAGTTTGTGAAACTCGATGGTGCGAGAGGCATGAAGCTGTGCTACTCTTTAAAGAAATGTTAAAGCCTATTATTGCTGCTCTTGAAAAAATGAAAAGTAGCCCAGTGGTAGGCGAAGCATCATTGAAGGCTTCATTACTTTTGGACAGCATCTATAGCACACCATTTTTAGTGTCTTTGCTTGTGTTGTGTAAGTTACTGAGTGTAACATTCACACTCTCAAAACGGCTGCAGAAGAATGACATTGATCTAGTGAATGCTTTCGCTGAGATCAACCTTATCAAAAAATCTTTGCAAGCTATAAGAGAAAAGTCCACATCAGAATTTCAAAATATATTTGAAAATCTTACAGACTTTGCATCCGAACTAGAGCTTGAAATAACTATGCCACGAGCGAACAAATTTAAAAAAAAAACGGCCGAACATTTCCACTTCGAACCCAGAAACTTACTATCGCGCTTCAATTTTTATTCCGTTCGTTGACGATCTAATTTCTTCATTGGAAGAGCGATTCCTACATCATGGGGGAAACCATTTCGTCACTGCAGTTTTTCATCCCTCGGTTCTGTGATGTTCCATTTGAATAAGTCAGAGACTGTATTGACGTTTACAAAGATGATCTTGATAATACATTTGAAGATTTAATGAAGGCGGAGTGGGATTTATGGAGATTGAAGTGGAGAGAGAGTGCAGACCGCCCAGCAACAGCCATTGCCAGATTAGCAGCTTGTTCTCCATCACAGTTTCCAAACATTTTTACAATACTTTGCATTCTAGCTGTCTTACCAGTGAGCACAGCAACAGTGGAGAGGAGCTTCTCTACTTTGAGACTCCTGAAAACGTATTCAAGAAATACAACAAGTGAGGACAGACTGACTGGTTTAGCGCTCCTGTATATACACCGCCACGTAAACGTAACAAACAATGAAGTAATCACCTTCTTTGCTCAGTCACATTCTCGGCGTCTTCAGCTGACTTTATAGGTGAGTAGGACCTTCGTTTATTTTATTACATTTCTGCATGTTTTTATATGTTATTTCAGTCTTGTGTTTGTGTTGTATAAAGTTGAACCTAGATTTGGGATCCGAACATTTTTCGTTTAATTTACTCATGTTCATACCCCCACCCCCAAATGCCACTAACGGCATAGTATTTATGGGTACACACACGCTTAGTTTCATCTATTTAGCTTATTGCATAAAGTGTAGGTATGTTTTTTAAAGTATTCTGAGTGTGGTGTTGCTCCCCCCCTCAAAAAATCCTGGGTACGGCCCTGTATTTAAGTGGGTGGCTTCCGGGCTTAAGGACTCGCCGAAATTTTACTGCATGTTTTTATTGTTTTATATATACAGTATTGCAAAATTTTTACATTTCCGGGAATAAAATTAACAAAGCCCCTACCGAAACAAGCAAAGCGACACGAAAGAAAATAGTAAATACCCCACTGATTCTATGAAATGGAAAACTCAACTAAAATTACACAAAAATATTATTATTTCATCCTATACGGTAGCGTTTGGTAAATTTATACATATGTTTAATGTATCAGACTTGCATTCTATTGCAGTAATATCTACAAGCTATTACTGACAGGGCCCCATGTACGAAGAAAAAGCAACTACTCTGAATAGCTCTTGAGAGTTTATTACTAATAGAAATACATGATTTTACATAGAAACTTTTTACTCTGTGTTAAGGAAATCATTTTATAACATATTAGCATTGAAAGATGTCTTCAACGCTAAAACTAAACTCCCAGAGGCGAGCCATCACACCTTGTCAAATGTCAACAATGCATTCAATCCCCAGCGATAATAGCTTCGCTCCCTGAGCGGCATAGCCCGTAAGCCTGTCTAGCGAACTGGTGAGGCTCACCCGGAATGGTCTCCAAGTGTTTGCAAACTACTATTTTGTCACCGGAGAAACGAAATGTTGAAATATTGACTTTATTTTATAAGAAACCAAAGATAAAGAATATAACCAAAGATAAATACGGTAGAAAGCAGGGTAGGACCGGCCTCAGAGTCTCATAGTACGCTCGCCACTGCTTACAAATATGCATTCCTACTCGTAAAACCACGACACTTCAAGGTAATTGAGCCGGTTAGTTTGGACTAGGTCGCGCTGCGCAAAATGCATCAAAAGAGCTGCGCGATGGAATTAAGGTATTAGCTTCAGGCGTATTTGAACTTGAAATAAGTAAAAAAAAAAAAAAAAAAAAAGGTTTTAACATAAAGTATTTACCAGTTTGAATAAACCATTTCAGTACTTGATAATAATATTTTCTTCATACTTCACAGGTAAATGACTCGTTCCAGTGGCGTCTCCTGACGTGGATGTTTGGGCGTTGGCAAGAAAGGAAAAATATATTAACTCTCCCAACCATAGGCGAAACTAGAGGGGGACCCTTCTCCCCAGGAGCAAAGATGGGCTCATCCACCTTTATTTTACTGATCGAAAATAATGTGATAAATTTACATCAATTTACGCATAACTATTTTAGTGACATTTGCATTCGACATACGAATATTTACTAGTGAGTATGCTTTGCCCACCAGAGTTGGCGTGGGTCAATGAAAACTTGACCCACGACCCACTGACCCACCACCCAGCGTGACCCACCACCCACCATGACCCACGACCCACCATGACCCACCACCCACGGTGACCCACTCTGACCCACCGTGACCCACCACCCACCATGAAGCACTCTCATCCACTTTGACCTACTCAGACTCACCAAAATCCATCGTCATCAACTCTGAACACGATCCACGGCCTCTTCTGAACTGACTAAAGAGTTTACACTTGTAATAAAACAAAACTGTGAAATTGTCACTAATCGGAGTTTGAATTTCTAGTCAATCGCTCAAGCACCACTCTGTTACAATAACGATGGATCTGACCTTTACGATATAAAACGGTAAAGTGTTTGTCAGTGAGGAAATTGAAACAGTTCGAGGTGGGGGGAAATTAGTGTGTGCCTAAAATATACTTGTACTAAGAGAGTATTCTTGCAAGTGTTAATTTCTGAACGCATTCCACAAGAAACTTCTATTCGCAGGAAAATATCCTTGTAAAATATGGAAAAGGTTATGGTTTCTCAATTCACAGTATTTTTCTCACAAAAGACTTGAAAAATCAGTTGTTCATAGGGTATAAAGGTGTTCGGGTATCCTATGTGAGAGCATTTCCATAAAGCATGCTCATAATTGTAATTTGTGTAATCACTAAAACACCACGTTAAATTTAAGTTACAAATATGCATAATTGCAATTATTATGAATATTTATTCATAGTAGTTTACCTAAAGCAAAGAAGAGTCTTACTAAAAATTACGTACAAAGTTGAATAACACAAATAAGCCATTAGTAATACAAGTATACATTTTTCGTAACTCGTAATTTTTCACCTTAAAACAAATCTGAAATCGGATTTATTTCCTGTTGGTAACTTTTTGGCGTAAATCATCCGCACTGGAATGATGTCCATCCTTCAGCCAAGAAATAACTAGCTCGTCTATTTCGAGCTTGTCTAGCGGTGGGCCATTAACATTGATGAGCAACAAGTTAGACAATGTTTGAGCACTTAGTCTATTTCTAATATCAGTCATCTGTAAATTCATAAGGGGAAATCCCTGTTCGCACTCTGTCGTGGAAATTGATAATATTTCTACCCGATTTCTGCAACTTCTCATCGACAATCTACTTGTTAGACTTAAGTCTGATATCGATTTTTCTTGGTCAGATTTGAAATACTCAGTAAGAAGTATCATCTCTCTATCACCATACAACATCTTTTCCATATTGAATATGTCAGTTTGCAATGTCGACCCATGTAGAACAGAAACTTCATCTACCACGCCTTTGATAGGGAATCTTGTGAATAAATTATCAATTAAAGCCTGATAAACTGATGATTTCTTATTTGTTTATAAATTTAATTTTTGTAATTACACATGAAGGTTTGATACCATTACCAAGTTTCCTCCCCCGTCTAGAAAGCGAAAGGGAACGAGGTTCCTGGAAAGTTTTCAGAGGTGAATGGGAACACCTCATTTACTAATACATAAGGACGAGCCTCATTATTAGTAGGATCAGACCTTACTAAATCACGAATTCTACCAAAATATTCGTCTTCTTTCTGTGCCTTGATTACATCAGTCGCGTCAATTTTCATTATGTTTATACACAGCCCTTCGTCGCGATTGGCGTTTTCTTCCACACTTAGGGTTTGCGTCGGATATCTGGACATGCAGTCCGAATGTCGATTAGAGGGGTTACCTCTTATCGCTTTAATCGAGAAGTTATAAGATTGCAACCTGATTAACCAAAGAAGATATTTTCCTTTTAGATTTTTCATGTTCCTTAAATAGCAAACACAACAACTATCAGTAAATGCAGTGAAGTGAGGCACTCTTATTAGATATTCATGGAAGTGTAATACGGCTTGTACCAAAGCCATGGTCTCTTTTTCTGGGATCGTTAAGGACTTAGCTTCATGGTCTGAGATTTTTCTGCTATAATAAGCAATCGGTTTCTTCTCTCCATTCTTGATTTGCATTAATACGGCGCCAATTCCGTATTCACAAGCATCTACATACAATTCGGTAGCATCTGCTTCAGGATCAAAGATGGCTAATACTGGGGCAGTAACGAGCTTCTCCTTTAAAATATTAAAGGCTTGACGTTCTTTATCTCCAAATTGAAAGATTACATCAGGCTTAGTCAAATCTATTAAGGGCTTCGCGATAACTGAAAAGTTTTTAATAAATCTTCGATTATAACTAGCCAATCCAACGAAACTGCGTACATCACGAACTGTTTTTGGTTCGGGAAAGTTAGTGATAGCCTCGACTCGTTTAGGATCTATCTTAACCCCTTCGCGTCCTACGACGAATCCTAAGATTGGTAGTTCAGCATACATAAAGTGAGATTTTGAGGGATTTATTTTTAGATTGGCTTCTCGCAAACGAGTGAATACTTTCCGAAGTCTATCTAACTTTTCGTCTATAGATTTTCCAAAGACAATCAAGTCATCCACGAAGCATGCCATAATATTGAATTTTAACCCTGCAAACACTTTGTCGATCATTCTTTGAAATGCTACGGAGGAAGTGGAGAGACCTTTTGGGACAACATTAAAATTAAACAAACCGGCACTACAAATGAATGCAGTTTTTAATTTATCCTCTTCCTTTAAGGGAATTTGTAGAAACCCAGATCTGAGGTCTATTGAACTTATGAATTGAATATTTGTGAATAAATCTATTAGGTCGTTGAGTGATGGAAGAGCGTAACTGTCAGGAGATATGACGGAGTTCAATTTTCTATAGTCCACTATGAGTTTCTTAGAATTATCTCTCTTCTTAACTAAAATAACTGGTGATGCGTATGAAGACCGACAACTAGAGATGATGTTTTGTTTAAGCAAATTGTCAATCTCTTCTTTCATGGCTCTTTTTGTCTCTAAAGTCTCTCTGTAGGGTGGTGAAGATACAGGAATGTTTGAAATTAATTCTATGCTATGCTCATATTCGTGTGTTACAGTTATATCATTTATTGTCCACGCAATAATATCTTGAAATTCATTCAATAGATCTACTACCCTTTTTCGATCTTCAGACGAAAGGTCAGGGGAAATGTCAATTTCTTTGCCAACATCGTATTGTAATTTAGATTTCGAATTTTCGACTTTCTCAGCGGAGAGTGGGCTGGCTTTAACCGTGTTCACTCTTATCTCTGGTGTAGGAATACATTTCTCCAAATGTCCTATGATTTGAGCATCTGGAATAGTCACGTCCCGCTTACTCAAATTAAACACAGGCAGTTTAGCATACCCATTTTCTTCTACATACATTGTAGGTGGTATTAAACATGAGTAAGTTCGATGCAAAACATCATTCGGTTCAACATAATGATCTCCAGTTATAGGATAACATGGCTTAACTTGCACTAAACCAACTTTCCCAGCAGGTATTTGCATGCGCTCGGCAGTTGTGATCAAGTTACGAGATGTTTGCTGCTCAATACAGTTGATTTTCAATATAGGACATTCGTCCTCAGGTTGGGAATCACAATGTGCGTCTTCAGAAAGGGAGA
The DNA here is from genome assembly GCF_964235325.1 of Thermobia domestica. Lineage (NCBI taxonomy): Eukaryota > Metazoa > Arthropoda > Insecta > Zygentoma > Lepismatidae > Thermobia > Thermobia domestica. The sequence continues at coordinate 38,659,330 of NC_137471.1, forward strand.
TTGAATCATGAAGTTCTAAACTACTTTGAGGCACGTCAATGTTCGTAGGTGATACTGATGTTGAGCTAACGTTTCTATTCGTCCTAGAGTTACCATTTTTGTTGTAAAACTGAACATGTGACAGATTTAATACTGTTTGTTCCTTACGACTTGGCAAATACTGAACATAAAACTTCATGTTAGGATGTCTTTGATTGCCATTAATAGTTATAGACTGTAACCCTATACCGTATGTGTAACGCTGAATGAAATATATTCCTAGAACCATTTTCTCGTCTAATTGAGACTGTTTAACTAAAGCCACATTTAACCATAAACGACGCGATCTTCGACCATAAGTTCCAACTTGGAAACTTAACCGAACCACTGGGAGTGGTTCAGTTAACTTATCCCCTAATGTGCGCAAACGAATAGTGGCACGCATTCGCTTAGCAATTGGAAAATTTTGAGGGATCATTTCTTCAGCTAAGACAGAAATTTGGGAACCACTGTCTAATAATGCATCTACCTTTTTATTAAAAATACGAATTGGTATCGTGGGCAATCTGTGATCACACAAATTCGTTCGAGCTCTTTTCACTTCAATTGGCCTACCATCTCTCCCGATTTCACGTCTATATGTCCACATTCTTCTAACAAACGAATTGTTTTTAGCACCCATATAAGGTTTTACATGATGTGGTCTTAATTCTCTACCTTTTTTCTTCATTTCCCGATGAGATTCAGTATAAACGTCAGCTAAGTACAATAACCGCAGCACATGGATAGCTTGATCTATGGTCGATACTTCCTTTAAGACTAAAGCTTGGACATAGTTACTAGGCAATGCCTTATATAGTAGGCGTAATAACTCTCTTTCTCCAATTTCAGGTCTCACAAATTTCCAATCCCGTATTAAAGTATACGCGAAGTTATCAGGTGGAAAACGAGGAGGAAGTCGTTTCCTCTTCAACTTTTGTTCAAGCTGACCTTTATACAAATCATCAGGAAATGCTCGAGAAATCATTTGCTTTAATTCCCGAAATTGTATCTGTCGGATGGCATCTTTATGACATAAAAACCAATCAAGAGCTGAATTTTCAAGACAGGCCACTAAATATATATGCTGCTCCCGGTCATCCCAGTTTAAGGCACGAGCTATGATCTGATATTTATCAAGGAATTTAGTAACCGATTCGTTAGGGTTTCCTTTAAATTTTGGCAATTTAAATACCGGGACATTGGCTACTTGATTATCAGTTTCTTCCTGTACAATTATTTCATTAAGGTTTTGCCCATTTTCTACTTGGGATTCTTTCAGAGAGGGTGAATTAACTTTTATAGATTCATTCTCGTCCAATTGTAATGAATCCTCTGAGGGAGTCTTCATATCGCGATTATCTAATATTTCATGCCTAATATTCTCATATAACAACAATGCAAGTGCATTATCAGCAGTGGGGGAATATTTCACTGGAGGAGGGTGAGAAGCAACTTGCGGATATTTAGGAAAACTTAGATTTTCTATGCAAGGTTCGTCATTTGCAAAATCTTTGAATTCTTCATTTGATTCATATGAGAAAGGACTTGGTGTTAGTACATCATGTACAGTCTTTTCCTGATAGAGCTCCTTCTTTGCCAATTGCTTAATTTCATCTTCTGAATCATATTTACTTGATTCAGGTGGTGAATTTTCTGGGAGTTTACTTTTCAAGGGTTCGCCCACATGAGGTGGTATATCAAATGGAAAATAAACTTCATCCTTGACTGCTTCTGAAGCAACTACTTGCTGCTGTGCTTCGGTCTTTAAAGGTGTCGACACAAACCTAGGATCAAACTCAAAATCACTCGTCATAATACCAGGGGATTCTTCGGAAGAACTAACTGCATCTTCATTAGAAGGGTTAGTCAGTTGTTCTGGCTTAAGAAAAATTGTCCGTTTCGCGACCACCGGTTTATATTGTGTACTGTCCAAAGGAGTCAAGGATGACATTTTATTACAAGTTTCTTCAAACTTAGCCAGATTTTCCTTATAACGTTGCGTTTTCGTTATCGGATGCTTATCCACAGGATCTGGTAAACTATACTGCTGTGGATGATTTATTCGCGGTTCAAGAGAAGTAGGCGAACTAGCTACTGGCAAACTAGCCTGCTGCACTGGCAAATCGGTTGCTTCTTTTGCCATGGGACATAACTCGGAACGCAAAGTCTTCGTGAGCGCAGTTTTCTGAGCGAGAGATTTCCTACAATATTTGCAATTTGCCTCTCCTGATTTTGTAATATACCAGGCATGATACTTCGGCGGAGATTTCTTAGGTTTGAAAAAGGGGAACCAATGGAAAGACATTTTAAATTATGAATTAAAATTTTTTGTTTTCTCTAAGCGAAGGAAAGAAAGAAAAAAAAATATATATGGGGTATTTCACTATGAGTAATGTAATCAATCACTAATTGCCATTATAATCCACAATAATACATTAGCAAAATTGCAACAATTCACATAATTTACGTAAAGTATAATGCACTGTGAACAATATACCAAACAAAACATAAACAAAAACAGAGAGAAAAAAAAGATGATGTCATAGCAGCACTGCAAAATTTTTCGTCCCGAAAAATGGAAAAGAAAGAAAAGGCATTGGACGAGCCCCCATTTGTGACGATTTGCAGACTCCATTTTTAATTATTTAGCTCGTAATTTCCACACAAAGATGAGATCTGCTCGCACTATAAGTTAGCGGATGTCACAAAAGTATTATAAACAAATTACACCATGACTTTCATGGGAAAAGTGGATTAACCTAGGGGAAAATGACAACATAAATTGAAATTATTTAGTTTATTTTACAACTAAAATGGTAGTATACATCAACATTTAATTTAGGTATTTTACAAAATTAATTAGTAAAAGTAGTGATATTTGCCTCTTCAGTGATCTTTGACTACATTATCATAATTTGAAGAACTAAATAGACTTTCAAGTATTTGAGTTAGCAAGGATAAAAAGGACGAATTACGAGTATGCGACGTTTACTCTTATTCGTGAGAGTTTTACTATCAACTGATGAATCATTTTGCAGTGCTGACTGACATACTATTACTTGAATTCAATATAGCAATTGTGCATGTACATACCTTGAATAGAAGTCTTGTTACACCCTGCAACTTGGTGTCCCGAAGGTCTGAGTTCTTATACTCCTCGTCACTACGTCGTTGCCGCCCGAATAACAACAATCTAGACTTTGAGGTCCCTTTTTATTATTTTGCAAGGGCCACTCCCAAACCTCACATCAGTCATCACATCCTGGTCGTCAGATTCACAAATATGGAAACTTGTTGCTCTTTGCATTCTGATTGGCTATTAGCAAGTAACCGCACCCAAAATTATGGTGTGATCCAGCACACACGTGGATGGCGTGACTGTTACCGCCGGAAGATTTCAATAACAGGATTTCCAGAATTATCCACATCTATCTATGACTTATCCAGAGATTCTTAACTATTAACCAAAATTTCCGCAAATGCGGGGTCACGTTGACAAAATCGTAATTGTTCATCCTGTTAGTAACCAAGCATAAGTAAACATCCTATGAATTTTTTGCGCAGTAAAACAACTACAATCACCTTCGAGGTTTTGCGTAGTTCCGTTCTCTGTTACCAGCTCATGATAAGCTAAAGGAGAAAACCGTCCTGTGATTGCACATTAATCCAAAATAGCCTTTTTCAATTCCTTCAATAAAGAGCAATGTAACCATATTTTGAATCCGGCGTCACATTCCCACTGCTTCATAATTTTCGTCCTCGAAAATCATCAAGAAGCGAGCGCTAAAGCGGGCTGAAGTAACCATAATTTTCGAATGACCCTCGTATTAAATGAAGATTTTACAAAATATGCGAATTGTATGTCATGCACATAATATGAGTTGACTAAGATGAGTTTGATGTCGTCATAGTCGTAATTCACCTTTTCTATACAATAAGATAAAGAACATTTGCAATATAATGATATTTTCCGTCTCCTCAACAGACGGATACTTAAGTAGAAAAACATCAATCAAGTGAATAATCATAGAAATTGGCATAACATAGCATATTGAAGTGGCACATTATTATAACATAGTGCTGCTGTATTAAGTTAAGGAAGTACGATATTAAGAGTAAAGGTTAACAACTTTTGGAACATTGTGTTGAAAACATTTGGAATTTCTACAACTGTAATTAATGTCCTGAGCAAAATACTACATAGATAATGAAGAGTTGATAATAATTTGAACATGCTACTGTGACTGAATGTCACTGACTTATTACATTAAGGTTAAAAATAAAACAAAAGAACAGTTATAACTTGTTTGCTACATGCATATAAGTTACTGAATGAAATTACCACATTATACATTAATAAAGTTAATAATAGGTCGAATACGCAACCTTGCAAGAAATTACGTAACTGAAATACTATATATATTGAAAATCAATAATATTTTGAATCATGCGTCATTAGCAAAAGTGAATAGTACAATAATCTATTAATGCCCTGGAAGGTCAGTATAGTTAACAGGTTCCATGTCTTCCAAAATTCATTACAACTGATTTGAGAATAATCAGTGAATCGATAAACATTAACATTGTAGTTGAACTGTTCTGTGCATGGAGAGGACATAGGGCAAAAGTAACGATAATTAATAATTTAGACTAAATAGTAATAACAAGGAACTGTCAGGATTATCGTCCTAACGATACAGTTATAACGCTATCTTAGATTCAAAGTTAGTTCTGTTAGAACTGTTAAGTCTGTATACGGTTTTATGTAGATGAAATACGTATAACTTAGTGAGATGTATGTTAGTTCAATTTAAACGAAATAGGGTCTCATTAGGGTTGAACGATATAAATTAAAGATGAATTAGTATTGTCTACCCAGGAACACAGTTAGTTAATTTTATTTTAACATTATTCCATTGTTTTCATAGATGTTAGTACCAATATCATGATTTATGAAGTTGTTGATCAAGAATTAATAATTGATTAGAGATTAATGACTAATAGATCGATTACTTTAGCAATTTAAATGACATTAACAATCTATAACAAAATAACGAGTTTGTTTTGCCTTACAAGGCAATTAACCTTATTCAGTTGCTTACAGGAATGAATGAATATTTACAATATAGTCACCCCAATTGAAGGTGAAGAACCAGGAATATAATAATTTAAAAGTCAATTTCCATAAGTAGATTGCAATAAGAAATTTACAGACTTGAGTTGTCCATGAGGGACGTGAGAGAGTTATTATTATTGATTTAACATGTAGAGTCAAGGGGGCTATGGCAATAGATTTGAATTGCAATTTATATTTCAATTTTGAAAAATTAACAAAACAGACAAAACACAAAGACTTAAAATGAAGTTGGCCCTTTGGTACGCCTTGAGTCTACATGGCATGAGACCCTATTTAGTTATGATTACTCTCCTTTTATACCCAATATAAAGAGTGAGTTCTTCTCTTTCCTTTCTCCTCTTTCTGTGCATTTTAAGAGGTTACAAGTGTATTAAAAAGGAGCGAGGAAGGAAAAAGATTGTTGTTTATTATTCGGGGACTTCGGAGAATTGAACCAATACCTGTTAGATTTGAAAACTCCACACTTGGTGGTTTTACTTCCGCCTGGTCGTAGGTGAGGTATCAAATATACCGAATTTAGTCAATTAGAGAAGTGGAATCATTTACATATTATTTATTTCTTGCCGGCATTAAGGAGTATGGCCACAGGCGAATATCCATAACCTTTTTTTGGGGGGGGCAGGGGGGCAATAATCGGGTTTGTAACTCTCAGTATGAAGGGCAATCGTCTCTCCTTTTTCCTATTCTGTACTTTAAGTAGGCAATGGAACGAGGAGAGAGGATATTAGCTTGTCGATCTTGTGACGAAGGGGAATCGAACCTCAGAGTACTTGTATTCAGGAACTAAATCGTATCCTTAATATAATTTTGAATCAACATGGAATCAACGTTTCCAGGGGGCTATTTCACTAACATCACGACAATTGAACAGATACTTAGAATAAAAAAAAAAAATACAATTTCATGCATAGACGAGTTACATCAGAGGAAATATTAGATAACAAGTATTATGAGCTACGCCGTGGATAACCACAATGCTTGATAGGGGTTTCCTGCTTACGCATTAAAATGCTATTGCAGGAACTTGTATGAATGCAACGAAGAAAGTTGCAGCAATATTTCCATCTGTAAGTATGAGTTTTATACCAAGATAGGGTATTACATAATTATACAAATTATATTCTTCAAGCTGTTTATGTGCGATATCGATATACTAGTAAAAAAATGTGGGGATGGAACGTTTATTTCTTACTAATGTTAGCAAGCGAACCCATAACACCTAATATGGGTTGAAAATATGTTTTCTGTTATTCGATTGGTGGCTGCGATTTATTAGTGGAAATCCGTTCGGGCGTTGTCCGGAAACGATTCGTATCGAAGTATACTATTGTTCTTCAATATTCAGTCCTAGGAATTCAAAAGGTATGACAAGTAGGTGGTGTACAGTGTACAGTGTATTTAGTGCAATTTAGTGCAGTTATTTAGTGAACGATTAAGTGTAAAAAAAAATGTTGTAGAATTAGTATAAAAACGAAAGTAATAAAGTGAGAACAAGAAAAGGAAAGTTTCGTTAACCAGGTAAGTAAATAGGCATTTTCGAATGTCTTTTCCTTAGTCCTACCAGACATCATATAGACCACCACGAATAATACATTAGTGATACTGCAGGTGCTCCAGGAATACTATTTTTGAAGGGTGGACTATCCTTGTAAAGATCACAGTCATTCACTTGTCCGTCCAATAGCTGTTCCAAATGCCTGAAGACTTAACCAATTTTAGAAGTATCCCCTTCCAGTGCTGGCCGTTAATTTTGAACGAGGCGCCTCTCAAGCCGTAGTCAAGAGTTACTCATGAAAAGACAATTTAAAATATGTTAATTCATAATCTTATTAGCTCTAAATAATGACTAAATAAACTCTAATTAACAAATCCAAATCATTAATACATAACAATAAATATTAATCACCATTAACGAATTTTAATACATTAATACTTAATAATAACTTCTATAACAACACAACACAATTAATAGAATGGATAGATAGTATGGAAGGATAAATAGTTTATTCTATATTCTTGTATTGCTCTTTTATATTCTTGTTCACCCCTTGTTTTCTTTATATATATATATATATATATATATATATATATATATATATATATATATATATATATATATATATATATATATATATATATATATATATATAAGTATGAAAACGTTGGTAGTATAATCTAAAGTGCATGCGTAACCGCATAATAATGCATTTGTCTGTTCATTCATATGTGTGTCCTTGTTCTGCTGATAGCGAGTCGTTGGAATTTTGTGATGATAAAGTCTTCCGGGCTTCCAACTTTACGTAATGATTTGTTATATAAGATTAAGTAATAGTGAAGTTGAAGAGTATAAAATGTTTGCATGCAAATGTTTGCATATACTTTCTCTCTCTCTCTTTTTTTTTATTTATATTTCTTTTAAAAATAGTAAATAGATAAAAGGAATCCACACAATTGATATTAGGCAAACCCCTGTTCATATGATTAATTATTTATGGTGTTATTTGTCTATTTAACTAATCAAGAGTCTACCTGTGTCTTTTAATAATAGAATTCGTATTAAGAGATAATAGGGGTCTGTCGTCGGCTAGAAACGAGAATACATTTTAAATAACTTGATTGTACTTACAACCTGTGGCAAAACAAGCTTTTATCTGTATAGAAAGGAACTAGATTATTACAAAATTATTTTATTTTCTTTGTTAAATACCATGTTGTACCACATAAATTAGTGCGATAAAATTTATTAGGTAATGAAAATGAATTGAATTTCTTGAATTACGTCCCATGATTATGCCTGTTAGGCTAATGGAGACGGTGGCGATGAGTAATGAATGAAATGAAGGACGTGGGAAGAAACGGGAAAATCTCGAGAAAACACACGGTGTTGTCCACCATAATTATTAAGATAAGAACAATAATGAGTAAGAACTTAGAATATAAGGTTAGAATGCACGTTGAAGAGGAAGAAGGCACTCATCAACATTCAATGACATTTAAGAGGACACACTCACTGGCCGCTCAAAATACTTCCGGAACAATTTAGGAAAATTTACGCCAATTATTTGGGGACGCCGGTAGCAGAAAGTTAAACTATACCATAGATGTTTGCATGATGTAACGCCCTGTCTGGTGTGTGGATGGACCCTTACAGTCTGCAATGGGGTTGATGGCACTATGTTGATTACTAATAACTTCCGTTAGGGGCAACCCTGACTCTAGCGTGATTTTAATTAAACTCCGTTAGGCAGGGGTGTCCCTGGGGGAATGTTGTTAATTCACCTCGCATGCTCTCAGCAAGTGGATGTGAGAGGACTGAAGAATTTCACCAATTAACACCTACACATTGGAACAAGACTTGAATGCATGGAGTCTGAAGTATATGTAGAATTAGTAATTAGAGGGAATGTAGCATGAGTAATGACATGTAATGCATGTAGTAGTGTAATATGTAGTATTGACATAACTTGCTTGATTTCCTTTTCACTTTTCTTATTATCACAATATAGTTTATTATCAGTTATATAACAGATGCAACGCAAAGGTTTTATGCATGTTTCATGTGCAAGGTTTTGTTGAGTGTTTTTGTTTTATTTTGTTTTAGTTTTTTTTTTAATTAGTAGTGCACTCAAGGGAGTTATATCTATATGTGTACTATATAGATAGTAAACATAGTGTTCTTATATAAAATATGGGAACGAAGTCAACACTATATATATATTACACATAAGGAATGATAATGACTCGGTCTTTGCTTAAAATCATCATAAGCTAATAGCATCTTGTGCAAAATATATATATTGACAATGTGCAAAAAAATATATAATAATCTAACAAGTTAACTAAATAACTAATACATATACATATTCAAATAAATCTAGCAATTATATAACGTTACTTCTACACTTCTAATGATAAAACAACAGTAATTAATCAATATTAATCAATAATACAAGATAATCAACATTAACCTGAAACATAACCTGCGCAACACATATAATTATGTACTAATAATATCACCATAACTACATTATCATCTGTAATCAAAGCTCATCTGTAATCAAAGCAATATAACGTTCATAATAGTACCTTAATAAGGAGTAGTAAGGCGCATAACTCAATAACATTTGATATATTCAGATAGTCAGCACAGGTAAGAGTCAAACTGTCTACGAAATGGAAATCACTCTTTGGACTGACGCTTCATCCAACCTAAAGCGGTCAGAGTAAGAGCACTCGTACGCAGAAAGCCTTCTTGGGAAAGGCTACTGTGGAACACATATTCCTTATTAGCCAATGGAACAATAATATTTTTTTTAGCTAATTTAATGGTGACAATTAGATAACAATTTAAAGGTCATGATTAAAGACAAACGTCTAAACAGAGTTCGAAATGGAGCAGTGGGCGAACAAGGATCAGCCTCCATTTTGTAACACAATATCAAAGGCAATTCCGTGCTCACTCGAGAGCGGAAGGCTTCCTATCCGAGGGCATCCTAAATTCTTTAAATTTTCAGCTTTGATTAAATAACTTTAGAATTCATTTAATGTTATTAATTTTCCTTGCAGTATAATTTGCTATTTGGTGTGAGTAAGGTGGAAAGCAGTTCCTGTACTGCTGAAATAGAGATCCCATCAGAATAGGATCATTCCAAACCATGAATATAAATGGTCTGAAGGTGAATACATTTTCATAATATGCACCCTTGAGAAAATAAAAGGTATTTATAGTGACTACTGCCTTGTAATTAGCAATGATGAATGAACCATGCCTATTAATGAATGTTAATTAATTATTAATCTTATTATTGTTTCCAGATTATAGAATGCTCATGAGTATTCATTTGTTTTAATGTACGGTACAATTTAGTTACCATTTTATTATTATTATTATTATTATTATTATTATTGCATGAAAACTTTCTGAGTAAGGCTGCTGCCATTCAACTTAACCTAATTCCAATAGTAGAGCATTTATCTCAATTAGTAATAATGGTGATTTTATAATTTAGAACCTTCTTCTTTTAAAAGTATTGCGCTTTATTGCATGCAAATTGTAGATAAAGATTGTTGTGCTGAGAGTGTGTGCTGATAACAGTTGAGTAAGGAAGTAGATAACTTACTTCCGGAATACAGAAAATACTCAAGAAAACACTATTACATAATAACAGATAATACTGTTATGAAGTGAGATCGTTGAAAAAAAAGAACAATGTTTGATTTAACAATTATGAAGTATATCACAATATATTTTTTTTTATTTTTTTTTAAACAAGTATGAAATATACTTGCTTAGAGAAAGAGACCTTTAACAAAAAGTACAGAACGTTGCTGGATCAGGCCGGAAATAAACCGGAAATAAAAAAAATAAAGGGGAAGAAGGCGTCCTTGCTTCGTAACAGAGTACTATACCTACATTCATGCCAATCCAAAAAAAATAAAGAGGGAGGGGTATACAGGTATTTCGGGGTTACCTATAGTGCTCAAACAAACGGTGAATTGTGAATTGTCATCCATCTGCAGTATCTGTAATACAATGAAGTATGTAACTATAATACCTTTTTGTAGAATATACTATAATGCTGCATTGCATTAATACAAACAAAGCAAGACATACTTACTTACGACCAATGACAATTTATAGAGGCATTATCTGTAAAAGGAAGCAAAACATGATTATACAAAATTAAAATTATTGTTGCTCGTGTTCTTTTCTTCTCTGTTTCTGTTTTCAAATGACAATTTCATCGTTCTCACTGCTTCATTATCTAATGCTTTAGAGTAAAATAATACTAATAGAAATATGGAAACGTACACCTTTCTGCTATACGAGGACGAAGCACACAGTGATTCATGATTGGTTATCTTATGATATAAGGGAATATACATTATTATATCAGTCCCTTTTATATATTTTTATTTCCTTATCTATCTCTTCTAACTACTAATTACCTGCGCAGAAACTTAAACAATAAAAGGGAAGAAAATAAAATTGAAAGAAATACAATGAATAAGATAAAAAAAATACCAATGCTCGCTTATTTTTGAGTTTTATCTATAGGTCTTACATTTAGAGAATTCTATCCTTATTGTTAATCTGTCTATCACGGCTGGCCTATATTATTATAATGACCTCCTTATACCACGGCCTCTATTATTATAGAATCATTGTCCTCCATGATTTATCAGTACACTCTGTCGATTGATTTTAACTTGGGTTGATTATATGTCACATTATGGAGCTCGAAGAGAGCATCAAGGAGGGCACGTAACCCTACTTAACCTTAGCAGATCCATTCAACTTTAGTCAATCAATTTTATTTATACACGACCTGACTTAAGAGTAAGATATTTTCCAATACACGGGGTTCAAACTATTTGTAATATGTAATATGTACTCATAATTAACTCTAGTTTGTTACATGCTCGTAGAACTGCATACCTAATTCGAAAGCGTTCATGAGGTGTTCTATTTCGTCTTGCCAATAAGGCAATGGTTCACCAAGCTTAGCGGAGGCTGCGAAGGCAAAAGCCTATCTGGACCTATAAAATACGAAGGCGTATCCTATTTTTAATTCTTATTCTCTCTCATTAATGCGATTTTCAATCCTTCTAACGGAAGTATTACTTTTAACAAATAAATAATTTTTATTTTCCATTTCTCTATTTCTCTCTTTTCTTTTCACTTGGTGTTTTTTTTTGTTTTGTCTGTCTGTCTGTCTGTCTTTGGTCTGCTGTCAACACCAGGAATATAATACCTACGCAAGGAATCAAGTTTCCTTAGTTGTATATATTTATATATTTTCTTCTTATTCTCTTTTCTCTCTTTTTATTTATTTATTTTTTTTGTAGCAGGGTTTCCGACCATATATGGATTTAAAACCATTTTGTACTTCTCTAAACTATTCTTTTCTCTATTTATTCCTTCTATACATATAAATATATTTACTTAATTGATTGGGTACCCATTTACTTATTTAATTATTTATTTATGTATTAACATAACATTTCTTTCAGAAAGCCTGCATCAACATTGAATTTCACGTTAGAAGTTCCTACGCCTATCGCGATAACTTAACATTTTTTTTTAAACTATGAAATGATTGAACAATTCGATCAGGTTGAAACTAGAGAACTTGGACAATATAACTTCGTTCGTTCAACATTAACTTTCTTAATGATGCACGTTGCATACATTTAGGAAATAACCCCGGCTTAGTTACCAAATTTGTAATGAGGTCTAATCTTTTTTTTTTTTTTTTTTTTTACGTACGTGCTTTCCTACGCTTATCAATTTTGGCTTTTTGTTTTTACTGCTGACTAGTTAAGGCCTTTGTGCTAATTTTCCTTATACGATCAAGATTCTTTTTCACGAGTTTTCCATACGGGGTTCGGCATGGAGTCTCGAGTTCGAGTCCTAATTCAGCCTTTCTACCAAACACCAATTCAAAAGGAGAATAAGGATGGTGTTTGTGTTTTATAGTATTATAAGAGTAACAAGCAGTTCTAACAAATAGAGACCAATCTTTCTGGGAAGTAGACATATATTTCTTCAAATAGTTTACCAAAGCTTGATCATATTTCTCCATTCGTGAATTTATTCTATTATGGTAATTAATACTAAACTTTTGATGTATACCGAGTACAGTCATAATTTCGCTAGTTACTTGTGTGTGGAATTTAGAACCAAGGTCTGACAATATGTGGCGGGGTGGACCAAAATAACAAATAATATCTTCCAATAAAAACTTTGCAACATTCTTGGCTGTTATTGTTCTTAATGGTCGTGCCACTACATAGTTTGAGAACATATCTACAGCGGTGATGACATACTTATAACCATTAGAGGGGGGCAGTGGGCCAAATACTTCCAAATTTAAGGTATGGAAAGGAGCTAGTGGTTTAATTGGTTCATGCAACCCTAATGGTGTAGTGGTTGAGTCTTTACGTTCTTGACATTCGCGACATGTCTTAATATACTGTTTGATATCAAATCCCATTCGAGGCCAATAAAATCGCTCATTTACACGAGAAAACACTTTGCTCTCTCCAAGATGTCCGCTTTCTAGACATGAAGTATGTGTAGCATATAGCACCTCAGGAACCAGACTTCGAGGAACACATTGTTTTAAATCATTATTAGACTTACGATATAACACCTCATTTACTAATACATAAGGACGAGCCTCATTATTAGTAGGATCAGACCTTACTAAATCACGAATTCTACCAAAATATTCGTCTTCTTTCTGTGCCTTGATTACATCAGTCGCGTCAATTTTCATTATGTTTATACACAGCCCTTCGTCGCGATTGGCGTTTTCTTCCACACTTAGGGTTTGCGTCGGATATCTGGACATGCAGTCCGAATGTCGATTAGAGGGGTTACCTCTTATCGCTTTAATCGAGAAGTTATAAGATTGCAACCTGATTAACCAAAGAAGATATTTTCCTTTTAGATTTTTCATGTTCCTTAAATAGCAAACACAACAACTATCAGTAAATGCAGTGAAGTGAGGCACTCTTATTAGATATTCATGGAAGTGTAATACGGCTTGTACCAAAGCCATGGTCTCTTTTTCTGGGATCGTTAAGGACTTAGCTTCATGGTCTGAGATTTTTCTGCTATAATAAGCAATCGGTTTCTTCTCTCCATTCTTGATTTGCATTAATACGGCGCCAATTCCGTATTCACAAGCATCTACATACAATTCGGTAGCATCTGCTTCAGGATCAAAGATGGCTAATACTGGGGCAGTAACGAGCTTCTCCTTTAAAATATTAAAGGCTTGACGTTCTTTATCTCCAAATTGAAAGATTACATCAGGCTTAGTCAAATCTATTAAGGGCTTCGCGATAACTGAAAAGTTTTTAATAAATCTTCGATTATAACTAGCCAATCCAACGAAACTGCGTACATCACGAACTGTTTTTGGTTCGGGAAAGTTAGTGATAGCCTCGACTCGTTTAGGATCTATCTTAACCCCTTCGCGTCCTACGACGAATCCTAAGATTGGTAGTTCAGCATACATAAAGTGAGATTTTGAGGGATTTATTTTTAGATTGGCTTCTCGCAAACGAGTGAATACTTTCCGAAGTCTATCTAACTTTTCGTCTATAGATTTTCCAAAGACAATCAAGTCATCCACGAAGCATGCCATAATATTGAATTTTAACCCTGCAAACACTTTGTCGATCATTCTTTGAAATGCTACGGAGGAAGTGGAGAGACCTTTTGGGACAACATTAAAATTAAACAAACCGGCACTACAAATGAATGCAGTTTTTAATTTATCCTCTTCCTTTAAGGGAATTTGTAGAAACCCAGATCTGAGGTCTATTGAACTTATGAATTGAATATTTGTGAATAAATCTATTAGGTCGTTGAGTGATGGAAGAGCGTAACTGTCAGGAGATATGACGGAGTTCAATTTTCTATAGTCCACTATGAGTTTCTTAGAATTATCTCTCTTCTTAACTAAAATAACTGGTGATGCGTATGAAGACCGACAACTAGAGATGATGTTTTGTTTAAGCAAATTGTCAATCTCTTCTTTCATGGCTCTTTTTGTCTCTAAAGTCTCTCTGTAGGGTGGTGAAGATACAGGAATGTTTGAAATTAATTCTATGCTATGCTCATATTCGTGTGTTACAGTTATATCATTTATTGTCCACGCAATAATATCTTGAAATTCATTCAATAGATCTACTACCCTTTTTCGATCTTCAGACGAAAGGTCAGGGGAAATGTCAATTTCTTTGCCAACATCGTATTGTAATTTAGATTTCGAATTTTCGACTTTCTCAGCGGAGAGTGGGCTGGCTTTAACCGTGTTCACTCTTATCTCTGGTGTAGGAATACATTTCTCCAAATGTCCTATGATTTGAGCATCTGGAATAGTCACGTCCCGCTTACTCAAATTAAACACAGGCAGTTTAGCATACCCATTTTCTTCTACATACATTGTAGGTGGTATTAAACATGAGTAAGTTCGATGCAAAACATCATTCGGTTCAACATAATGATCTCCAGTTATAGGATAACATGGCTTAACTTGCACTAAACCAACTTTCCCAGCAGGTATTTGCATGCGCTCGGCAGTTGTGATCAAGTTACGAGATGTTTGCTGCTCAATACAGTTGATTTTCAATATAGGACATTCGTCCTCAGGTTGGGAATCACAATGTGCGTCTTCAGAAAGGGAGATTGAATCATGAAGTTCTAAACTACTTTGAGGCACGTCAATGTTCGTAGGTGATACTGATGTTGAGCTAACGTTTCTATTCGTCCTAGAGTTACCATTTTTGTTGTAAAACTGAACATGTGACAGATTTAATACTGTTTGTTCCTTACGACTTGGCAAATACTGAACATAAAACTTCATGTTAGGATGTCTTTGATTGCCATTAATAGTTATAGACTGTAACCCTATACCGTATGTGTAACGCTGAATGAAATATATTCCTAGAACCATTTTCTCGTCTAATTGAGACTGTTTAACTAAAGCCACATTTAACCATAAACGACGCGATCTTCGACCATAAGTTCCAACTTGGAAACTTAACCGAACCACTGGGAGTGGTTCAGTTAACTTATCCCCTAATGTGCGCAAACGAATAGTGGCACGCATTCGCTTAGCAATTGGAAAATTTTGAGGGATCATTTCTTCAGCTAAGACAGAAATTTGGGAACCACTGTCTAATAATGCATCTACCTTTTTATTAAAAATACGAATTGGTATCGTGGGCAATCTGTGATCACACAAATTCGTTCGAGCTCTTTTCACTTCAATTGGCCTACCATCTCTCCCGATTTCACGTCTATATGTCCACATTCTTCTAACAAACGAATTGTTTTTAGCACCCATATAAGGTTTTACATGATGTGGTCTTAATTCTCTACCTTTTTTCTTCATTTCCCGATGAGATTCAGTATAAACGTCAGCTAAGTACAATAACCGCAGCACATGGATAGCTTGATCTATGGTCGATACTTCCTTTAAGACTAAAGCTTGGACATAGTTACTAGGCAATGCCTTATATAGTAGGCGTAATAACTCTCTTTCTCCAATTTCAGGTCTCACAAATTTCCAATCCCGTATTAAAGTATACGCGAAGTTATCAGGTGGAAAACGAGGAGGAAGTCGTTTCCTCTTCAACTTTTGTTCAAGCTGACCTTTATACAAATCATCAGGAAATGCTCGAGAAATCATTTGCTTTAATTCCCGAAATTGTATCTGTCGGATGGCATCTTTATGACATAAAAACCAATCAAGAGCTGAATTTTCAAGACAGGCCACTAAATATATATGCTGCTCCCGGTCATCCCAGTTTAAGGCACGAGCTATGATCTGATATTTATCAAGGAATTTAGTAACCGATTCGTTAGGGTTTCCTTTAAATTTTGGCAATTTAAATACCGGGACATTGGCTACTTGATTATCAGTTTCTTCCTGTACAATTATTTCATTAAGGTTTTGCCCATTTTCTACTTGGGATTCTTTCAGAGAGGGTGAATTAACTTTTATAGATTCATTCTCGTCCAATTGTAATGAATCCTCTGAGGGAATCTTCATATCGCGATTATCTAATATTTCATGCCTAATATTCTCATATAACAACAATGCAAGTGCATTATCAGCAGTGGGGGAATATTTCACTGGAGGAGGGTGAGAAGCAACTTGCGGATATTTAGGAAAACTTAGATTTTCTATGCAAGGTTCGTCATTTGCAAAATCTTTGAATTCTTCATTTGATTCATATGAGAAAGGACTTGGTGTTAGTACATCATGTACAGTCTTTTCCTGATAGAGCTCCTTCTTTGCCAATTGCTTAATTTCATCTTCTGAATCATATTTACTTGATTCAGGTGGTGAATTTTCTGGGAGTTTACTTTTCAAGGGTTCGCCCACATGAGGTGGTATATCAAATGGAAAATAAACTTCATCCTTGACTGCTTCTGAAGCAACTACTTGCTGCTGTGCTTCGGTCTTTAAAGGTGTCGACACAAACCTAGGATCAAACTCAAAATCACTCGTCATAATACCAGGGGATTCTTCGGAAGAACTAACTGCATCTTCATTAGAAGGGTTAGTCAGTTGTTCTGGCTTAAGAAAAATTGTCCGTTTCGCGACCACCGGTTTATATTGTGTACTGTCCAAAGGAGTCAAGGATGACATTTTATTACAAGTTTCTTCAAACTTAGCCAGATTTTCCTTATAACGTTGCGTTTTCGTTATCGGATGCTTATCCACAGGATCTGGTAAACTATACTGCTGTGGATGATTTATTCGCGGTTCAAGAGAAGTAGGCGAACTAGCTACTGGCAAACTAGCCTGCTGCACT
Source organism: Thermobia domestica (assembly GCF_964235325.1). Lineage (NCBI taxonomy): Eukaryota > Metazoa > Arthropoda > Insecta > Zygentoma > Lepismatidae > Thermobia > Thermobia domestica. Next base: position 38,676,830 of record NC_137471.1, read on the forward strand.
GGCAAATCGGTTGCTTCTTTTGCCATGGGACATAACTCGGAACGCAAAGTCTTCGTGAGCGCAGTTTTCTGAGCGAGAGATTTCCTACAATATTTGCAATTTGCCTCTCCTGATTTTGTAATATACCAGGCATGATACTTCGGCGGAGATTTCTTAGGTTTGAAAAAGGGGAACCAATGGAAAGACATTTTAAATTATGAATTAAAATTTTTTGTTTTCTCTAAGCGAAGGAAAGAAAGAAAAAAAAATATATATGGGGTATTTCACTATGAGTAATGTAATCAATCACTAATTGCCATTATAATCCACAATAATACATTAGCAAAATTGCAACAATTCACATAATTTACGTAAAGTATAATGCACTGTGAACAATATACCAAACAAAACATAAACAAAAACAGAGAGAAAAAAAAGATGATGTCATAGCAGCACTGCAAAATTTTTCGTCCCGAAAAATGGAAAAGAAAGAAAAGGCATTGGACGAGCCCCCATTTGTGACGATTTGCAGACTCCATTTTTAATTATTTAGCTCGTAATTTCCACACAAAGATGAGATCTGCTCGCACTATAAGTTAGCGGATGTCACAAAAGTATTATAAACAAATTACACCATGACTTTCATGGGAAAAGTGGATTAACCTAGGGGAAAATGACAACATAAATTGAAATTATTTAGTTTATTTTACAACTAAAATGGTAGTATACATCAACATTTAATTTAGGTATTTTACAAAATTAATTAGTAAAAGTAGTGATATTTGCCTCTTCAGTGATCTTTGACTACATTATCATAATTTGAAGAACTAAATAGACTTTCAAGTATTTGAGTTAGCAAGGATAAAAAGGACGAATTACGAGTATGCGACGTTTACTCTTATTCGTGAGAGTTTTACTATCAACTGATGAATCATTTTGCAGTGCTGACTGACATACTATTACTTGAATTCAATATAGCAATTGTGCATGTACATACCTTGAATAGAAGTCTTGTTACACCCTGCAACTTGGTGTCCCGAAGGTCTGAGTTCTTATACTCCTCGTCACTACGTCGTTGCCGCCCGAATAACAACAATCTAGACTTTGAGGTCCCTTTTTATTATTTTGCAAGGGCCACTCCCAAACCTCACATCAGTCATCACATCCTGGTCGTCAGATTCACAAATATGGAAACTTGTTGCTCTTTGCATTCTGATTGGCTATTAGCAAGTAACCGCACCCAAAATTATGGTGTGATCCAGCACACACGTGGATGGCGTGACTGTTACCGCCGGAAGATTTCAATAACAGGATTTCCAGAATTATCCACATCTATCTATGACTTATCCAGAGATTCTTAACTATTAACCAAAATTTCCGCAAATGCGGGGTCACGTTGACAAAATCGTAATTGTTCATCCTGTTAGTAACCAAGCATAAGTAAACATCCTATGAATTTTTTGCGCAGTAAAACAACTACAATCACCTTCGAGGTTTTGCGTAGTTCCGTTCTCTGTTACCAGCTCATGATAAGCTAAAGGAGAAAACCGTCCTGTGATTGCACATTAATCCAAAATAGCCTTTTTCAATTCCTTCAATAAAGAGCAATGTAACCATATTTTGAATCCGGCGTCACAAAAGGATGAAATTTGAAAGTTCCAAATCAAAGTTAGTAGACCAACGTAAAGGGAAAAAAGTGTAAAATTTTCCATACAATTATGCGTACAATCCAAACTTAAATTTTTCGTGTAATTAAGCTTACAGTACAAATTTCATGCCTATTTTTCTCACAACTTTATGGGTTGATTCCCTGTGCTGTAAGCGCTCCATATAATAAACATAAGCTTCAGCAATTATTAGGAACAGAAAGCAATGGATATATGAAGCCAAGCACTGTATTTTTTGTTTCTGATTTTTTTCTTAAATAACATCGATCGTTTTCGATCATTTTTACTAGGGATGGGCACGAGTCGAGCTGAAACTGGACTCGACTCGAATTCGAGTCGAGAATCGAGCCGTGTAGAAGGTAGTTTTCTCGAGTCGAGTTTCGAGCCAAGTTACTGTTTTTGAGATCGAGTTTCGAGTTGAGTCGAGTTTGATACATGGCTCGCTCGTTTAGCTCGTTTTAGCTCGATTTGAAATCATGGCCTGATTAAACTGGAAAGCGAAAGCCATGAGAAATGTAAGCCGTATTTTGGAATACTTTTAGTGTTGCTCACGAGAGGGGACACTGCTTGCATCTCATCTCGTCTCGATATCGAGACCACAATATATTTTTTTTTAATAAAAGGACAGCCTCAAATGTCGTGAGCACCAATATATGTATATACTTTACTTTTTACCATCAAGGATGAGACCTGCACGGTCATATTTCTGAACCTAAGCAGAAGCCCAACCCGGGTAGTGATGTCAACGGGCTCGGCTCGGTTCAACTGAGCAAACAGCTTGAGCCGACTCGTTCGGGATGAGCCACCGAATCGGTTCGGTTCGGCTCAGGTGAGCCATCGGTTTTTGCCGTCTCGGTTAGGTGAGGTGTTGACTCGACTCATTTCTCGGTTCGGATCGATAGTAGATGAGCTATGAGCCGAGCCACTCGATCCGTTGACAACCCTAAACCCGGGTGGAGCACCGCGGTGATTCAGATAACTGCTAACTCCAGAACAGAAAAATAACAGGGTTGCCGGAGTATTCTAAGATTGATATAGACCTATACATGATGTGTCTCATGTAACCCCTCTTTAATCAAATTTATGTGGGTATCAATTTATCACCTGGTATACACCTTTATGTTATAGCCGTGTTGAAGCAGCTCTCACGTTATGAATACTCGTAATTAATTAATAAATACGTAAAATTTACCATATTTTCCAATATTTTATCATATATATATCTCGAATAACCCCTCCAACCATAATTATCAACGAGGGGCGCGGTGGCTCAGTGGTAGAGCGTTCACATCTGGTGCTTGGGGTCCCTGGTTCGATCCCAGCTCGCGCCGTGTGGACTTTGTGGTGGACAAACACCGAGCTCGTGGGTTTTCTCGGGGTTCTCCCGTTTCCTCCCACTTTCTTCATTCCACCATTTCAATCATCTCTCATTATTACCGTCTCCTTTAGCCTAACCGGCATAACCGTGGGACGTTAAACTTGAAGATTTCATTTCATTTTTCATAATTATCAACATTAAATCTCCTTGTCTTTATACTGTATATGTGACTGTGTATAGCTGTGTTGAAATGGCTTCCATTATGAATGATTAATAAAAGGGATAATTCAAAATTGATCACTTTTCTTAATATCTTATCATAGGCTATATGGAGAAATTACTAATTTTTCAGTATTAACATATTGCTTTATTAGTCTGTTTTTCTGTTAGTATCATCATTATAAAGAATTCTAGTGACAAAATAAATCATACTTAACTTTAAATTATCTTCATAATACTCTTTCGTAATATTCCTATATTGTCTTTAGCTTTATAATTTTCCTATGGTATTTTTAAATTCCTCATATTTAGAATTTCTTGCGAGAAGAATAATCGTCATCTAGTTTCTACATATTATTATTATTATTATTATTATTATTATTATTATTATTATTATTATTATTATTATTATTATTATTATTGACAACCCAGTCACTCTGTGCCTGATTTGGGGATGCTTTTTAGAGTGAAACTGAGTGCCTTCCACTCACCATCTAGAATGAGTGGGAATGATCTAATATTCATATGCGAGAGGTTTACCAAATGGGGATTAATACAAATAAGAAACATTAACTTCATTCGATTAATAACAATTATATTTCTCAAAATAAGATTTTATGACTGCAAGTGTTTGTGATGCGTTAATAACGGATAATTGGAATATTTGCCAGACGAGTATTGCTATGATCGAGTATTGAGCCTTTGAGCCCTGAGTAGGAGTAACACATACCTGATGGTTCTGATGATGCTCCAATGATGACCTCGGTGTTGGATGTAGATCCTCCAAGTTGACGCTCCCAATTACTGGTTGGTGTGGACGAGCATTGAGTTATGGAATTCTCCCAAATGCTTATGTTGACACGACGTTCTACGTGGATCGAATAATGTATTCTATGATGACTGTCCGTTGACTGTCATTTGACTGTCCGGCTATCTTTGACTAAACTCTCAAAGACTTAATCATGAAGACTACTAACAATTACTTGTAGCTGATTCTAAAAGCTGTTTCAAGACTCTCGAAGACTGATCCTCCTAGGAACTGCTCTACCGGACTCTCTATCCTGAAGCTCTCTCGTCCTCCAGTTTTGTTCAACCTGGTCCAACTCCTGTCGTCTGCTGGACGGGACGTGCGACCCCCTTTCACTTGGAAAAACAAATTCCTTCCATGTGTCAAGACTCAAAAACTGCAACTCTCGACACACTCTGATTTCTCGATTCTAAGCAATTTCCTCATATCCGTGATTTTGTGAAATGTGTGAAAGCTTACAGTCTCTCTTTTTACAATGTACAGAATTTGGCCAATGCACGGATTGACGCATTGTCTGCATTACCTTCCTGCATTGCCAGACTCTCAACGAAGACATTTTATTAACATTCTATTTACAACATTATGCTGACTCTTGAATAATAACATTCTGCAGCTTGCATTATATCTGATTCGTAACACATAATTACCTTAACCTTAATGTTTTATAATATGCGATCCTTGCAACATGAACATTGATTAAAAATAAAATTGAAATTATACATAATTATTGACTTGAAAAACGAGTACTGCCACATTATTATTATTATTATTATTATTATTATTATTATTATTATTATTATTATTATTATTATTATTGTTATTACCAATATTATAAAAAGCCTATTCCTGATAACAATGTTGTTATTTGCATAATATGGGCAGCTCGTGGAAACATAATTGTATGCCACATTTTCTGACTTTCGAGTAAGTATGAAAAGAAAGTTCATCATTCCTATGCAATTCGATAAAATGACACATGCCAAACAAGTTTCCTTTGTGGTTTAATACCATTCCAGTCCACCTAATAACTTAATTTTACCAGAAGTGACAATTATCATGATGTTCGCTAAATCCTCTCATATCATGGTAAAAACGAAATGAAATGTTTAAGTTTTATGTCCCACGGTTTTGCCGGTTAAGCTAAATAAGACGGTGATGATGAGAGATGAGTGAAATGGTGGAATGAAGAAGGTAGGAGGAAACAGGAGAATCCCAAGAAAACCCACGAGCACGGTGTCCACCACAAAGTCCACATGGCGCGAGCTGGGATCGAACCAGGGACCCCAAGCACCGGAGGTGAACGCTCTACTACTGAGCTACCGCGCCCCCCACTTATCATGGTAAATAAAGTGCTGACTTCGCTTCTTCATATTTTGTATGGCCGGAAATTCTCTTTTATCTTATTCATTGGAGGCAAACGTTCTTATAGATTTAGACTGGACTGCAACTGAACACGTGTGGTTTATTGTTCAACAGCCCTGCAACTCTGCAAGTAAACAAGTTACCACCAAACGGAACCTGTAATCAGAGGTCCCTCCGTACAGAGGTTCAGACTTTTCTTTACTGAATAGTTTTAAGCTCTTTCCTTTTTTATAGTAGGCAATAAAAATAGGAGAAGAACAATATTACTTTTCTGCGGCAGTGTGTCATTTACTTGAGCAAAGCTATGGTAGTCAAAATTTGCAGACATTCCTCAAATAACAGGAAGAATCCCACAGCTATTTACAAGGGCAATCGGAAAAACAAGTTCATTTCTCTGCTTTCACGAAATATTTACGTGTGACACTCAGGGGTGGACTGGCCATAATCAAGTACCGGCCCGATGGCCGCTGCGCCCACCTCACATCAGTGCCTTTGCGCCCTCCGCGGGAGGGGCTAAGACCCGTCTTAGCCTCGGGAAGGCGCACAGTTTCCTCTCTGAACACAATTAAAAAAACAAAGCTACATAATTATTTTATAAATTTGCTACCCTTTGGCCAGCCAGAGCTCCACCCCAGAGCCCGGTATTTGCTCGGCCTGCGGCCTCGCTCTTTCTCTTTCTGGGAATGCTATTAATGATATTAGATTTACCCCTAAATATATAGATTTGACTCCAATATTGGTCATTTTGGATGATTTTTATATATCAACCCTCCCACCCTCACTGCTCCGCCCCCAGTTCCCGTCTTTACTCGGCCTACCGCCTTGCCCTTTGGCCGAGTTTGGGTTTTTGTATATCTTCCTTTGGGCGTCTCCAGGAAATTCAGATATTTTTGGAAGAATCCCAGAAACGACTTGAGGTGTACTTGAAACAAAACCCAAGCGTCCGTCTTGAAGCTATTAGGATAACTCGATGGAGAAATAAAAGCAACGCTGCTGTAAAAATATTTGGACACTTTCATTACTGGGCATTCGACCAAGGATGCCAGACCAAGAAAATCAAAACCAGTATATGTGGAACTCGTAGCAGCTTTAAGTGTGATTGGCAACTCGCAAGAATTCAAAGTCAGACATGATGCAATGTCTCTCATTCAAAAGTTGTGCTCCTTTGAGACTATCATTGTAGCTATGATTTTTTAATTGATTTTTCAGCATACCACACCTTTATCAGACTACTTGCAAACAAAAAACTTAGACTATGTCCAAGTATGGCGCCTGATATCCTCAACTCAAAATAGGTTGAAAGAAGCTAGGGATCAGTTTGACAAAGTCAACAAAGCAGCAAAACACTTTGCAACAGAAATGTCAAATAGTATTGAAGGACTCATTACAGATGTTCCTAGTCTAGAACAAGTTATTATAGAAACAGAATTGCCTGAGGTAAGATGTAGAAAAAGAGAGCAAATGGCAGGGGAATCAGCTTCTGATGAAGTAATTGAAGACTGTAAATACAGATTTGAAGTAACCGTTTTCAACTGTGTTCTAGACCAAATTTCTAACAGCATACAGGAACGATTTGCTAAAAATCAAAGCTTATACTTAGATTTAGAGTGTTTTGATCCTAAGATGTTAAACAGTTTAAGTCTGGCTTCGTTGTCACTGAAAAGAATCACAGAATTAATTACTGATTGTGAAGAGGGAAAACTTAAAGAAGAGCTTCTTTCGTTTTCATCAATGTGGGAAGAGTTTTCAAAATCCCCTTATGAGAACCAAGAAAAGAATCAAGAAGCTGTTGAGGTTCGTACGATTGAAGAGGACAAGTTTTCTGAAGATTTCATGGAGGATGAGGACGAATATTTGGGGCCGACTGACGATATTGTGGATTTAAGGTCTATAAAATGTGATGGAGTGAAGTGCAATTCTTGCTTTAAGTGCGCCTTCGATGTGATTCTGCAGTACAGTATGTACTCAAGACTCTACACAGAATTATTCAAAGTTTCTAAGTATCTTCTTACATTACCGACAACATAAGTGTCCTGTGAGCGAGCATTTTCAAAGCTCAGATACATAAAAACAAGACTCCGTTCAAGACTTACAGATGAACATCTGGAATCATTGTTCTTAATGAACTCAGAAAGAAACATTCTGACCAAAACAGACAACAATCTTATTATTGACAAAATGTGTGAGAAAAGCAAGGAGATGCGAAGGCTCCTTCAAGCATAAAACAGTGACTTTACTTGCATTTTCCAGTTTTGTTTTTGAGTTTCTTTCTTCGCTAGGTAGGTATATAATTCTAAATTTACTTTTGTTAATTTGTAATAAATGTTTCATGTATACTTTTTATCAATGATTTTAAAAATAGATTAAAAATAAGTTAATGTCATGATGAACATAGTTTTAAAAGGACAGAAATATGAAAAATAGCATAAGCCCCAAACTTAACTCAAATCTTCAGTTATAATTAGGCTGTTAACAAATGTAGCCGAAGAATTTAAACAACTGGTGTGATTTTTGTAGTCTCAGTTAAAGTGTGCAGATTTATATAGACCTAATATATTAGTACTCAAAGTCTCTGTGTTTGTTTATGAAAATATTGAATTTGTATAATTCTATCGTGATTAACTGCAATAGCTACTTAATCTTTTGTTGTTTTTTGTGTAGTAATTTTCCGGGGAAAGCCCCCCGGCACTTCCTTTTATTAGGAGGGGATATTTCATACAAGCGAAAGCCTCGGATGGACGGAGCCCTCCCAGAGTATGTGACCGCGCCCTTTTTACATAGCCAGTCCACCCCTGGTGACACTTTGCGTGCTGAAATTATTATTATTATTATTATTATTATTATTATTATTATTATTATTATTATTATTATTATTAATAATAATAATAATAATAATAATAATAATAATAATAATAATAGTGAATATCTACAATATATTATCATTATTCATATTTTATCTTATTTCTGACAGCAGTTTTACATACATAATTTTGTCTTCTTCAATCACAAGCCACTGTTGTGCTTATCCGATTCAAATTTCTCCTCCATATCGTTCTGCTTATTTACTCAGTAAAGTACTACTAGACTAATATTCATTCAAAACAATTCTTTGATCCAATACTTGATCAAATTTTTTGTTGTATATACCCACATTCATGTCCAGTTCCATCTAAAGAAACTAGTGTAAAAAATATTTGTTCCCGAGCGTTATAGTAGTGTATGATTGAATTCGGGATATATGAAGGCCCATAAATATGCAAATTACATATGGGCCGTTAAAATTACTGCAATATGCATTGGGCCGCGGAGAACTTCGCATTTGAATCAATTTTACACGAATACCGAGAGAACACTTCGCGAATGTAGCATAGATTGTGTCTTAAAGTTACTCATATACAGACCACGACAATAGTCTAGGAGACAAAGTTTGTGTCTGTCTCGTATCGAAAAAGTATCGTAAAAGTGGTGGTCTCTTACGAACTGTATATGTACACTTATGTCCAAAATTGTTGTCGCATGTTTTTAGAAATTACATAAATAGAAATAACTCTCTTTCTTGTGATAGAAAATGTCACATTTCTTCTTGGAAATAAGCACAAAAACAAAACATATTTCCAAAAAATATTTCAATAAAAAATTAAGAAATAAGCAAGTTACAATTAAAAAAAGAAATCTCCTTAACTTTCATCGAAAAATTCTAAGTTCCATTTTCGTAAACGTGGCAAACGCGCAGCGAAATTTACAAAGAGGGAGGGAATTTTATGCTTTGTTAGAAATACAACGTAAATCTGTCATAAGGTTAGTTACTATACATGTGGCACAGCTCTAACAATCATTGCTATTAAGCATTTTACATTTAAACAAAGGACTAAATAGAAATAAGCTACAAAATGTGCGAAGCGATCAGGCATTTTGTGTTAGTGGTTTCGTTACATGCGTCTGTCGAGGTGCAGTCTTTACCGTGCCTTTGTAGAGAAGTCGGTTAAAGCTTCTTCTTTATATACTTTATTTTTCCACGATCGTCACTTCGAATCCCATACCCTATACTAACTTTTTTTTTTTTAAGAAAAGCTTGATTCTGTGAATTCCTTAAGGAACAATGTTTTGTTCTAATAATGCTCGTTAGTATTATTCTCTTCATTCTAGTTTATTTGAATATTTCCAAATAATTTAGAATTATGTCTTTAAAAACATTAAAACTGTCAAGAATTTTATAAAAAGCGGAAGCTTCATTTATAATGATTTTCATAACCGAAATGAGAAACTTACAAATAGAGAAATTTTAATTAACATATGACTAAACTTTCATAAAACAGTAATTAAATAAAACATTTCCTCCGCATAGTTTCTGCAAGTAATATGCAGGTAATAGACGGAAATAATGAACGTAAACTATTAGATGTCGATTAAAAATTAGTAGGGATAGTTCTAAAGCCAAGTAGAAAATTCTCTGTGTTTCATGAAAATAACGAACATTTTACAAAAATAATGGTATTTTTGCTATATCGGAAATTTGTTTAGTAAATAAATAAATAAATAAAATACAATTATATAATTCAATCACTCTTACTCGATAACTTGAAGAGAAACTGTGTCGGCCGCGATCCTTCGGTTTTCTTCGTAGCACACGAAGGGACACCAAGTTGATCCGAACCAAGGGAAAGGGTGTAGAAAGAAATAGTGGCACGCTACAGAACGGCATGATATGTGTGAAAGGTCACGGCAGTGGCACGGACGGATCATGGCAGGGGAATGACATGGGCATGATACACTATGTGTGAATTGATCTTTAACTGAAAACTGGCACATTCAGTGCACGAGGGAGTCAAGTTCACTTTTGATATTTTAGACATGTTTTATCTTTAAGATCTCTACTTGAATCTCCTTTCAGAGCGCATAAGGTTCAAAGATTCATGTTCAGAAATTGTTAAAAATGCAGAGTATATCTATCATAATGTTAGTTAGTATACATATGGAATAACTCTAATAATGATATTAAGCATTTTACATGTAAACAAAGGAATAAACAGAAATAAGCTACAAAATATGCGAAACGATCATGCATTTTGTGTTAGTGGCTTTTTTATATGCGTCTGCAAAGTAGTCCGCTCTTAAATTACCTTTGTAGAGTAGTTATTTAGCGCTTAGGGGAGAGGTGCCGAATATCGCACCCATTTTATTTTTCGTACGTAGCGAAGCAGAAATAGTTGAAAATGAAAACAGAACAAGGACAAGGCAAAGGATGGAGTGTTTGCCAACTCGTATGATGCCTAGAATGGATTTCAATACATTACATACTTGTACATAACGTTTTAAACAAAAGTCTACGATTTTCCGAGTTGAAAACAAGTGTGCATAATATCGTACCCCGGTGCGATATTAAGAACACATTCTGTAAGGGCATAATGTGCAGGACTTTGTTGCCGAAAACAAGAACAAGAAGTTATAATGAGGCATGTAATTAAACAGAGGCTTCTTACATGTTAATATGCTACAACTATTAAGGCCTCTGACATGCTAAAATAAAAAAAAAAAACATGTTTTGTCTACATTCTAAAGCATACAACACATTCTTGTACAAATTATCCAGAAATGGAACATGGACATTGCAGAATAGCCTACATGTGTGCTACAAATTACAAATGAAACATCGAAATTGCATAGGGTTACACAGCTAGAAATATTCAATGAAATATGGAATGGATGATTTGAGAAAAAATTAGAAAAGATGTAGTTATAGAAGAGGCGAAATAAAAAAAAACAATGCCGCTAATGCGGTTCAGTGTTCACGTCAAATTCAATGTGAAAGTGATTATTCTAATGTTCCAAACACAAATCACACACAAACTGCTTGTAGTCGTCAGTACTCGTGCATAGCTCATGCCACCAAGAGCTACACTGAATACAACGGATCCATTTTTCGCCTCCTTTGTCACGTGAAAATGTTCCGTTACAATAAGGACATTCTCAGTCTTCATTTTCACTGTCTTCATCAGTTGACACTAAATGAAAAGACATATCCAAATCTTCATCACTGGTTATGCCAGGGCTTCTCTCCCGTGTTCTTTTCTTCCCCTTCTTTAACGTTTGTTTATTCTCTGTACGAACGTGTGTCCTTTCCAATTCGGTTTGCTGCTTTCTTTTCATTTTGTTTGACTGTTCCTTTTTGAGATGCGCGTTGCAAATCTTCAGTGAGTTTATTTTTGTGTGGTGAGCTTGTTAGAAGAGTAGCAGAACCGCCTCGTCTTCCTTTAGACATACCAGGATTAGGCACATGATGAGGCACTGGACTTACAACCGATGGTAAGACGACCGACGATGCACTGGAGGTGTATCCATTTGAAGAATGCGAAGACCGGTTGAACGTATCGGTGTTTCCTAAATAACTGCCTTCAAAAGTCGTTGAAGAGTGAGCAGCAGGTGACTCATGCAGGCCTAATGCTGTAGATGTCTTGGGGTCTTCTGTTTGTGATGTAGGCCTAAGTGTTCTCACGTGTGTGGAAGCCACAGTCCCTCCGTTTGCTGCTTCCTTGCTGACTTCTTCGTTTGCTTCAGCAATGTATTCATGCTCAGGAAATATATAGCGATCGCAGGGATACAGACCAGTCACTCGATATCCATTGGCAGCTACTTCAATTGTGGCAGCCTTTTTGTAAGCTTCTCCAAGCAATGCTGCAACTTCTCTGTCTTTGTTAGGTTTGAGTCATGTCTCTATTGCTTGCGCATAATATGTCTTCAGTGGTTGCATAAAAGCTCTGTCGAGAGGTAGCAATTTATGTGTCGTGTCTGGTGGCAAAGAACAAATGTGAACACCATTCTCGCGTGTCAATTGAAGCAACCTAACATTGCTCGTATGTGAGTAATGGCCATCCAGAATAAGAATAACTGGATTATCTTTGCAGGGTCTGACGTTCGTTAAGAACTGCTTCTGGAACCATTTAAGGAAACTATCAATTTGTATCCAGCCTGAGCTGTGGCAATGAGCATCCATAAGTTCCTGCTTCATATTCTTTCTAGGATATACAATAAGGGGTGGCACAAAATGCCCTGACACACTCATGCATGAAACCACTGTGGCTAGGGAACCACGTTCCGCGGAAGAAACTGAACCAACTTGCCTTTTCCCTTTAAGAGCAATCGCCTTTGCTGTTTTGTGCTGGACGATGGTAAGGCCTGTTTCGTCAACGTTGTAAATTTTTGTTGGGTCATAATGCACAATGTCAACCAGTGGTTCGTATATATCAAAAAATGCATTAACCTTTTCTTTAGTGAACCCCTTAAGTCTAGCAAAACTTGTCGGTTGATGTTTTCCTAGAGTCATAAAGCCACGAAACCATTTAGCACCAGCTGACTAATCGTTCTTCGGAAATGGATGCGGAATTGATTTCAGCGAGTTGAAAAGCTAAAAGTTTGATATGCTTGGCCGTTAAACCAAAAAACACAGATTCCATATCTACACAATACCTCGCTAATTCACTTTCCAGATTGTACCCAAGAGTTGGTTTTCGCCCTAACCTGATGGAAACTAGCTTATCTATATCCTGTTCGGCACAACCCACACGGAACATGCCCTGTACAGCCTTATGTGACATCATTCCAAGGTGGAAAGTGCTATTCGTAAAATCGCACCCGTGCAGTATTTGGAACATATGCAGGGTGCGATATTCGGCACAAGTGGGCATGCTAATATGGCGCCTACTTCTACCAACACATTTGGTATCCACTTCGCAATATACACTTTACTCTGTAACTAGGTAGTTACACATACCATTTATGCACTAATTATATGATTATATCATACCTTTGACTGCAGAATATATCGTTGACGACAATCTTGCAAAATATTTTGGCCTTCACCAAAATTACAACAGCTCGTGCTTTTCTTCCACGTGCACACAGCTCGGCGAAACTCCGTCTACTGGAGTAGATACCTCAGCCGATTATAGTACACGTGTTAACACCAGAGTGCAGCACTCCCCGGCCGAAATCCAACGGGGTACGGAATTAGGAAGGGGTGTGATAATCGGCACTTCTCCCCTACTCTTTATACTTTATTTTTCCATAACCATCAGTACAAATCACATACCCTACATTTTTTTTTTTAAAAAAGAAACGCTTGTTCTCTCTATTCGTTATAGTGTTTTCCAACAAGTAGTAGGGTGATTTCTTAAAGCATGATTTAGTGCCCCCCATTTTTTTCGATGATCATTAGTTCCAGCTCCGTACCTACAGTATTTTTAAAATTTTGTTCGCGGGATTTCGTTATACAGCTCTCTTCTATTAATAAAAGGTATTTGATATTATTCTTTTTATGTAGTAATTGGGCAAACAATTCAAATTTTTGCCTTTAAACGTGTTAAAATTATCAAGAGTTTTACAAAAAGTAGCAGCTTCATTGTCATAACGCGAAAATGAAACTTTAATAAAACTTAATCAACATATCATTAATTTTAATAAAACAATACTTTCGTTTTTTTTTATTACGAAGGGGCTAAACCATGGCTATACAAAGGATGGCCAAGAATTTCGCATGTGGGTCATACTCCTTTATTGGGACAAGTGTCATCTTACTTTTCAAAAGGAGTTTATAAACAAAATGTAATCTGCCTATTTTAAGAGTTTTGGAAGATTCTATATTTTTATCACAAATTTGGGGCCGATTTCTCCCTTAGGATACCGATTCTAATGAAAGCAATATGATAAAAAAGAAAACTGATTCGACTATCTTCGAAGTCATTATCCGTGATGAAAGTGATGAGTACAAACTATTTCTCCCGGAGGAGAATTTCAATACACAGGGTAAAAGTAGCACTGCAAAAGTACTGGTTTCTTCTTAAGTTTGGACGGAAGTGGTAAGAATTTTATTGGTCCCAGGAGAAAATGTGCCCCTGTGCTACCCCCTGAAATCATCAGTACGTGGTAATGAGGCAATCAACATCAACTTAATTTTTACAAATTGCCCTTTCTCCTTTTAGAAGCCAAGCTATCCTAAACGCTGGAATAAGTCTTCACTTACTTCATTGACGAATTTATATAAGTAGATTCAAGTCGCTAATGACGGACTTGCAGGATATACTATTTTATCATGTATTTTGAATCTCCTTCCGCTTTAGGATATATATTTTGGCGAAAGTGAGGTGGTGAAATCACGACTCTAGCCAAATGATTTGGCGTGGGAGATCTGGGTTCGATTCCCGGAGGGAGCTCATGTGGTTCGGATTCCACATTAATCAGTAGGTCGCGTCTCATATAGCCTCACTGTTGAAAGGGCCTTTGAACTCGAAATCAACTCAACTCTAGCCAAGTGATTCTGATTTTCAAAAATTCGTTTTACATAGTTCAGCGTTTACCTGTGATCAGGAAACAGAAAACTTCGATTCATATTTATATGTTGAGAAAGTATTATATAAATTACCTTTATACCCTTTCCTGTAGATGCTGAATATTCGAAAACTCGATTACACCGAACCATTTATTTTAGTGAGGAGTTTATATATCAAACTTCATCTATATAACATGAGGGACTTTCGAGATACTTTATTTATAAGTTAAATTTTAAAATTCCATTTTCCCCCTAGGATGCAAATTTTAACAAAACATTGACAAGACGACATTGCTAATTATGTTCAGAAAACCATTTAAATAAACTAAAAAATGAAGCAACCACCCCTTTTCGTATAATTTGTTTATATGTGTTATCGAGATGTATTTAATAAACTAGCAATCGTGGAGCAATTAATTAGTGTGCACTCACTAAGTGTTCACGTTTGGTGATGATCAGCAGTTCAAATCCGGCATACTAGTTTTTTTTTAATTTTATTTACTATTATGTTCACATTTTGTTAGTGATATTTTGTTAAACAACTCTCTTTTAATCCAGCGTGGGAGACCCGGATTCGATTCCATTTGGGAGCTCATGTGGTTCGGATTTCACGTTAATCAGTAGGTCCACGTCTTATATGGTCTCGCTGCTGAACGGGACGTTAAACTCAACTCAATAATCTCTTTTAATCCAAAAAATATTTCTTAATATTACTAATTTAATGCTATTCAATTTGAATATGTGCAAAAAGTATAATTCAAACTTTTATATTTATCAAATATTACAATTAGCAAGATTTCAATAAAAAGAAGGAACTTGATTGTCACAACCTGAAAATGAAACTTTAATGAAAGTTTAGTCAACATACCCGCAACTTTAATAAAACATTACTTTCCTATTTATTGTGCTACTATATTTGTTGTATAATTTTGCAATACAAATTAATTTAAATATTCTAGAAAAAGTAACTACATTTGTTAATTCCTTTTGTACACAATGCTGTGATAAATCGTTACATTACTACATAAACAAGTATGAAAGTATCAAAATTATTTTATCGAAAATTTCTTCTAATTCAATCAGAATATTTTAAAATCATCATTCAATGTTTTGTTGCATAAAAATGACCATAATAGGATTGCTTTTTTGTTTACTCTACATATGCACTGCAAGTTATACGTAAATGTAGTTGAAATAATTAATCTAATCTAATATATATATATATATATATATATATATATATATATATATATATATATATATATATATATATATCAATTGGCGATTCAAAAAAAGTGTTGGTCAATATGAAGATCTACAAGTATCATTTTATGCGAAGTTGTCTAATATATATGTGAAATTAAAATTAAATATTTTTAAAGACAGCACTCCAAGTTAATTTGTTTGATTGTAAATGTAATATTTAAAAAAAAAGCGCTTAATACTCTTTGATGAGGGTGAAAAGGCGACCTAAATAAGTTTTCGGTTTGATGGCTGATCTTGAGTTTGTCGTCTCTTTGAGCACTGAGGCTATATGAGACGTAGATCTACAGCTTAATGTGGGTTCCGAAACACATGCGCTCTCACCGGGAATCCGAACTGGATCTTTTGCGTCGAAAAAGCGTACGTGAACCTTATAATCACGAAGGAACAGTTTTCACTTCAAGGAGAAATCCCAATCGGAGGTGACTTGAAAGAGTTTATTTCGGAAGAAAGATTAAATATTTGCAGAATGGTTAACTTTTTCAGGTCTGAAAAACCTATTTAGTTGCGTTTGAACTTTTGGAAATGTCATTTTGAAGATAGATAGAGTCTTGAGTGTGTGTGTTTCATAATGTATTTTACAGTGACCTTATTGTTTCTGATAGTCATTCTCTGAAATGAAGTTTTTCAAGTGGCAATTTTAGTCGAAATCTTTTATTTTAAGGTATATGTATGAAATTAAGTTAGAAATACCCCTTCAGTAGTGTTTGAAGGATTGATCTTAAACGCTTCATACTTAACACGTTATCTTTCACCCAGTGCTTTTTCCGGACAAGCTCTGACAGTGCCCCTACCCCCTCCCGTAATACTGACAAGGAGAAGGCAGAGTTTGGTAAGTGAACTTCGGAGCCATTTTTGGGGGGGAGGTGGTAGTGCACATTTAAAGAGCTAACATTACAAACTGGGAGAGCGCAATGGCCAAAAATAACGGAGAAAAACCGTCTTAAAGTTTTCTACTCCCCGCATATATCGTACGACGTACGAATTAACCAATTGCCGGTGTGGCAGAGTGAGTAAAATCTGTAATTCTTATATAAAGTGTCGCGGGTTCGATTCCTGTTCGAGTCACACATATCTTTTTTTCCTTCAACCAATAAAGTAGGCATTTGTAACTATAAGTAAAATATTAATTCATCGTAAGTTTATAATGAATAAAACAATAGAAATTTTCAAATCACTTGTAAAATCTTTCAATGTTCCATGTTAACTGGCAAACCAAATTTAATCTATTCCGTAAATATACTGATATCACGAGTTATATTATGGTTACGACCAGTGGCGTATTTGCGATTTTATTTCGGGGGGGGGGGCTTTGCCAACTTTAGTCCTGGAAATGTGAAAATTCTCGAAGATATTTCATTTATTTTAATATAGTAAATAATACTTCGGGGGGATTTAAGCCCGGAGCGCCCCCAATAAATACGCCACTGGTTACGACGTCGTTGTGTAATAAATGTTCTTGACGCTACATCTGTTGACAATGTACGAATTACAAAGGAGTTGAGGGGGAAATCCCCTTTGCTAATACTGGATGTTGTTATAACCAAAGGAGACTTCCTCCTCATTCCCTTGTAATTCGCACACTGTCTACAGATGTAAACACGAAGCGTCAAGAACATTTTTTACACAACGACTGCGGTAACAATAATATTTACGGAATAGATTAAATTTTGTTTCTACCGTAGTTAAAATGGAACATTGAAAGATTTTACAAGTGATTTGAAAATTTCTATTGTTTTATTCATTATAAACATATAATGAATTAATATTTTACTTATAGTTACAAATGGCTACTTTATTGGTTGAAGCAAAAAAAAAAAAAAAAAAAAGAAATGTATGACTCCAACAGGAATTGAATTCGGAACCCTTTATGCATGAGTCAAGGTTTTCCTCACTTTGCCACGCCGACACTTGGTGTGTGTCGTACAATTTATACATGCGAGTAGAAAAATTTAAGACGGTTTTTCTCCGTTATTTTTGGCCATTGCGCTCTCCCAGTTTGCAATATTAATTCTTTAAATGTGCACTAACAACTCGCAAAAAGTGGCCCCGAAGTTCACTTACCAAAGTCTGCCTTCTCCTTGTGAGTGTGCTCTCCCCGGAACATAAATTCTGAAAGAAACAGTGCTTTCACCGAATACTGATTTTTGTTTCTAATCTTGTAGACATATCTGCTCAGGTGGTAGTCATAATTTACATTTTAGCGAAATATTTCTGAATAGAATTTCGTTCAGACAAAGGATGACTTCAAATCTATACTTCGTACACATTATGGATTACAGGGGATACCTAGTACTTTGCCGTACTATGTAAGGTATGCCGAACAATTGATTGTAAGGAGAGTGCACAAGAAAGTAAAAAAAGCAGTGCCATCTTTAGATTTTTATCCAAAACTTTCAATTGAAAAATAATTCGTTGAGCATTGAGACAATTTTAAACAAATTCAATATATTTTGATGGATTCCTAATTGTAATTCTTAATTCAGAAATCTGAGGACGTCTGTATTCTAAGTGACGAAAATACCAGAGTTTCTTGTCTAACGAGTTAATTGGCTTCCTAGCGTAATACTTTATTTCTTTTCTGTACACGAAAATACATAGATTAATACCTATGATATTAATCAAAGAAACTTCTTTCTGACGTAACAAGCAATTATTATAACCACACTTAATTCTAATTTAATATGATGTATAACTCTTGTTATAAATGTTATATCAGCTTGAGAGTTTATACAGTAAAAGTTATAGGAAGAGGGTCCTTAGCTATCTGATGATTAGGCTGCTCTAGAGTGTATTAACTGCTAAGGGGTGTGGGATTAAGCATTGTTCTATTGTTAAATTATTATTTATTATTTAACACTATTTTGAAGAGGGAACATAATTAAATTAACTCTCGCAGAAAATAATAAATATTTTACAAAAACAATTGGTTCAAAAACTTTATCACATGAATGGTAACTAGGGTGACCAACCGTCCCGTAAAAACGGGATTGTCCCGTTTTTTCACTACCATTCCCGGTGTCCCGAACATTTTTCCCGGGACGCCAAAGTGTCCCGTATTTACGTACATTAGGTACAAAAAAACTTTCCAATCTAAAATTTCCTAATTTATATTATTATTTTCTAAACTATGTGATTATATTGGACTATGTCTAATTACTGAGCAACGTCATTACGACGTTTGCGATATTGGATGTGGTGGCTGCACTGTTTCCCTCCAACACACCCACTCCGCAGACAATAGTGCAAGGGGTTAAAAGTCTTATGAAAAACAAACTGTTTTTAATCTCTGTTTCGGGCGGCGGAAGACTGAGGCGCTGTCATCAGTACAGTACAGTGTTTCCGTGATTTGACTAAGATGTAACATACTGTCATCTAAGAAAGGGGAACAAAAATATAGAACTATAAAAGTGAAAGTAAAAAGAAAACTAGTTATAAGTGAAATAATGTTTAAAAGTAAGAAAAAGCAAATAAAGGGAGTTTGAATCCGATGCTAAGAGTAGTTTGTTATAAATTCTGCCGGTGACAGATTTTTGTTGATTGACAGATATTGATGAATGTCTCATATATTTTAGTAATGTTTTCAAAATTTCATTTTTTATTAATTGCTGATAGTTGGTTGTTCTTTAATTAATTCCACAACCTTTTTGAATAGGTTTTAAAACGAAAAAGTGTAAATTTGGTCTTTTTGTGAGAGATACAGAGAGAGAGAGAGAGAGAGGGGGGGAGAGAGAGAGAGAGAGAGAGAGGGAGAGACAACGGAGAGGTAAAAATATATATTTAGGGAAGCAACCTATCCAAAAGTAAAAAGTTGTCCCGTTTTTTCTACTTGACGATTTGGTCACCCTAATGGTAACTAATGAATGTAGGTGTGCAGTTAGCACTGGCGGATCAAAATCAGGAGTCTCCGTGTTTCAATTAAATATATGCCTTCTTGGGTAGAGATTCTCCATCTCATTACGCGGAGGCAGGGATACATATTTTTAATATATGGGCCATGGCCGAATTAATAAATATTGTGTTCAATTTTTGTTAATGTTTTAGTGCACCTGAATCTTTTGAGCTATCAACTTTATCTAAAATCTTTTAAATAAATAAAACACATAACGCAATCACCATAATTTGACCCCACATTGAATACAAGAGTGAAGTCAAAACATACTCTTACAAAACATTATACAGCTCAATGAAAACAGTAAATATAAATTATTTATTCTAAATGAACGTTTAAAATAAATGTGAATACCATATTGTATGTATACTGATAATCAAATAATTTCCATAATTTCAGAGATTCAGTTATTCAGATAAGATTGAATACTAGAATGTGCAATCCTTCTAGTTAGTGGTTTTATACAGGGTGTTTCAAAACAACACCGACAAAATATTTTGGATGTGATTAATGACACCAAGATAGGACAAAAAGTATAGACCAGTCTGGGTGCACAAGTGCTCCCTTTCGGAGTTATAGTATGCCAAAAATATGAAAAATGAACTTCAAAGGTCCATAGGTCCAAACCTATGGTACCTACCGTGGTCGGGTCAAGACTTCACTTAGGAACTATATGTGCTCACTCCAAATATCCAACTTTCACAATCCTGCGGTACTTCCGCAACAATTTTTATAGAGGTAGTTGGTGAGTACTTCAAATTATATGCCTTTAGCCAAACTCCCTCTATAGAAATTGTTGCGTGAGTACCTTAAGATTCTGAAACATGCATTTCTGGATAACGCACATATTAGTTTCTAAGTGAAGTCTTGAACCGACTACGGTAGGTCCCATAGTTTTGGACCTATGGACCTTTAAAATTCATTTTTATTTTTCATGTTTAATACAGCCTATACCTCCGACAGGAAACATTTCTGAATCCAGGTTGGTCCATATTTTTTGTCTTGTCTTGGTTCAGGAATCACCTCCCACACGTTATCGGTGTTGTTTTGAAACATTCTGTATATTTGATACCGAATAATAGGTATGGTT
Source organism: Thermobia domestica (assembly GCF_964235325.1). Classification (NCBI taxonomy): domain Eukaryota; kingdom Metazoa; phylum Arthropoda; class Insecta; order Zygentoma; family Lepismatidae; genus Thermobia; species Thermobia domestica. Next base: position 38,697,750 of record NC_137471.1, read on the forward strand.
CAGAAGTATAAAAAAGATAATAATCAAAATTCAGTAAGGTTTATCAAATTTGTTATGGAAACACGCGAAAATCTAGTTAAGAATTTCAAAAGTACTTTAAGAAATTTATCCCAATTTAGAGATACGAATCCACTTTATTTTAATGGCGTAGAGGACTCGGATTCGATTCCCGGTGGGAGCACATGTGGTTCGGATTCCACGTGAGTTAGTAGGTCCACGTCTAATATAGCCTCGCTGCTGAACGGGACGTTAAACTCAAAGTCAACTCAACCCAACTTCATTTCAAGTGTGGTTATGAATACGAATTTGCTTTAAATCACTTGCAAAGAAAATACAATTTTCGACTATTGCATTTTCCTTTTTCATCAGTCAATAATGAAGTCCTATGTTTTCAATGCAAGAGACGTCTTCTTAATAATGCCAAACAATGGTAGTAATTAGGTATCTCTCATGTATATAATTTTTAATTGCGAAGGAATGTTAATTATGATATTTTGGCGGCTTGGCAGCAATTGTGCAAGGAATTGGTAGGCGTAAGCGCTAGTGAGAGGCTAGAGTAGAGGTAGCATTTCGGCTTTACGTACTTAGGGTTGCGAGATCGAATCCCACTCAAAGAAAAACTTATTTTTTAAATATATTTCGATGATTGCATCACAATTGTTTCTGCATGCTTAATCACATATTCACATAACATTTTATGGATGAAATGTACCCCTTAAAAGGGCTGTTTGAAACTAAACACGTTCTTAATATGTTGTCCAGTGACCACCTGCTTCAACAACCGCTAACATTCGACGAGGCATTCTTTCTATCATTCGACGGACATAGCCCGTGCCATTCGTAGCAAGATCTTCCCAAGCATTAATGACCGAATCCCAGAGCTCATTGGAAGTTCTAGGAACTTCATTAGCCCATTTCTCCCTCAAACACCTCTTTACCTCTGCCCAGACATTTTCTATTGGGTTAAGATCTGCTCCGCGTGGAGGCCAATTGATTATCTCTACATCATTTTGCTCTGCCAGCCACTCTTGGACAACTCGTGACATATGGACAAGTGACCGATCGTGTTGAAAGTGGATTGCTCCCTCAGGATAACGTTCGCGAACAGATGGTAGCATAATATTCTCCAAGATGAACTTATACTGCGCACCTGTAAGACGCCCATCAATCCTGTGAAGATATCCAAATCCATCTGCAGAGATCCAGCCCCAGACAGCCACTGATATGCGTCCGCTGGAACGCTTGTGCCATATGTATCGAGGATCGAACCTGGAACCTCTCTCACGAAAGACACAGACTGGTCCATAATTTGCAGAAGAAAATATACATTCATCACTGAAAATGGCACTTGTCCAGTTCCGATGCATATTTTCCTCTGCAAATTGACGTCGTCGTCTGATGTGTTCCGCAGAAAGAAATTCCTTAATGACTGCACGCCGAGCGAAGAGATTAGCCTTCCTGAGTCGCCTAATAGCTGTTTGACGTGATCCAGGAAAGTCAGCGGCTTGTCGCAGTTGACGCGAATTTTGAATGGGGAGTTTCCTTGGCTTGTTCAACCAGACGACGGTCTTGCTCGTTTGTGGTAACTCGCCGTCTCCCATTACTACGACGAAGAATTGTTTCCCCGGTAACACGATATCTGTGTGCCCACCGCTGACCTGTTCTAGGGTGAATGCCTACATGTTCCATGGCTTGCTTAGCGCTGTAGCCTTCGTCAAGAAGCGTTATGGAACGAATTCTTGCTTCCTCCATGACGCCTACCACTCAAATGTAAGTGAATGTCTATCTAAAAGAAATCCCATGTATTACGTGGCATTTACTAGACACGAACTCCCTTTAATCGAATTTTGATTGGTTGTCATATCAGATATTTGGTAGTGTGAATTGAGTCCTTACTTAATAGCCCTACAGTATCACACGAAACACAGCCAGAGGCGTTTTCTTTCAGCTTTACCTTTGAATGTGCATAATGTAACTTGTATTTTGTAAGCGTTTCAATAACCAAACACACTTAACTTCAGAACTAGTAACAGTATATATGCATATCCCTCAGTTTCATTCAATGACATCTAGAATACTTCTTACAGCACCGAGGTAATATAAGACGTAGACTTACAGACTAGCGTTTAATTTGAACAAATGCACATTCACCGATAATCGAATCAGGCCCGTATCCAGGGGTTTAGGGGGGGCGGCCCCCCTAAATTTTAGCTGCCTCCCAAAAGTTTCACGGTAGGCTTGCAAATGAACTATAATATGGTGATGAACTATAATATGGTTGTATCGGGCCTCCCCTAACTTCAGCCGGACCCCCTTTACATTTTTGGGCTGGCTACCGGTATGAATCAAATCCAAAGAGCCCCCATTCCTTTCACAAGGATACCCCTTAGCCGCAAGTGAACGCAACATTCCTTTAAATTATATATACCTGAAGCACTTAAAATCACATATATACCCTATTTGATTCATTTTTAATTTTCTTCGTAACAATAAATCCTACTTAATGTATGTATACAATTTACCCGTAAAATAAATACAACTGAAATAGGAAATAGCGATGGCCAATTCCAGAATTTTTACTTCCCGGAATCCGGAAAGTAAAATCGGAAACATTCTAGATTTCGGAAAATTCCGATTTTGAAAAAAAATCGGAATTCGGAAAAAATCCGGATTTCAGTAAAATTACGATGTCGGAAAAATTTCGTATTTTTTCCGAAGTCCGGAATATTTCTAAATTCCGGAATTGTTCAGACATCGAAATTTTTCCGAAATCCGGAAAGTAAACTTACCGATTCCGGAAAATAAATTTTCTGGATTCCGGATCGCGAAAAATTTTGGCCATCGCTAGGAAATAGTAGGCTGTAATCTATTTATCAAGGGTGCATTTCGTGCTTGCGTTTTAACCTACATCAGATTGCTTCAGAGAAAAACGTAAAATTTTTACATTTATTTCTTTAATAGCAAAGATGTCCGTTCATTGTACGGGAAAAGTAGTTTTATTTGAAAAATATTTTGAAGGTTGTTTGGACCTTCTTCCTCCTCTCAGAATGCATATTTGAATTGAAGTGAAGTGATGAAAACTAAGCTCGACTCAAGTGCTTACTATGTGCACAAATTCATTTCAAATGGTTGAGTCGTTTTCCGTGGTGAAACAGAAAATATAGATGCAATTTTATACTGTTTATTGAGGAAACATAGAGGAATAATTGCGCTTCCTCCTAAAAGCGAAATTTTCGGAAACTTTGGCTTTTGTGTCCATCGAGTTTTAACAAGGAGTTTATATACCAGATTCCATATTCCAATCATTTGGGGTTCGTGATATACTATATATATATATATATATATATATATATATATATATATATATATATATATATATATATATATATATATTGGCATAATTTTTAAACCGACTATCCTCCTAGAACATTTTAATGAAATTGACATGACAAAAGCAATGTCGAGTTAACTGTTCATCACTTCAATTTAAACACTTAAGAAATTTTCCTAACATGATGAGACTATATTGTATTCGAATGCGAAAAAAGTCATGGTAGAAATTGCTCCTTCCCTACGTGAAAACGGAATTGTTCAAAATACTAGAACGAGTGCTTATATATTTTAAATTAGGAATATACACGATGACTTTCATATTCTTAACTTAAAGATCTCGTAAGATACTTTATTTTTATGTATACGTTGGATCATGTTGCCCTCCTTAGTACTGTATATGTGTCCGTCCTTTTAAAGTAAAATAAATAAATAAATGAATAAAACATTGAGGTGGAAGACAGTGCTAACTATGCGTAGCTATTATCATGTTACCTTCATTGAAATATGTTTGCTAAAAGATTAGAGATATTCAAAATGTATGCCAAAAATATATATCTTGGAAAACACTCAAGTTTAACAGATGAAACTCAATATATAAGTTCCTTATTAAATCTAAGCTAGTATGAGTCCCAGCGCTTTCGAACATTTCGATTTATGGGTATGAGGATATCAATTTCCATATTATTCTAGTTTCTCATAGTCTGTTCATAAAATAACCAAAATGTGAAAATGGTTACATCGTTTAAAATGAATTTGTGACTTGCGTCTACCTGAGTTTTTATAATCTCACTTTAATTCATAGAGGCATCCTAAAAGGGGAAGAGTCCCCAAATATACCTTTCAAATAGGTTCCATACATCTAATGTTCCCGTCACAAGAACCGGCATTTCAACTAGTATATTGCGTAAATGAAATCAACCTTGACTATATCGTCGAAACGTAAAAATAAAAGAAGAATTTTAGGAATGATCCAAAAAATGAATCAAAAGATTGCGATCTTGGCCAAGAATTAATTTCTAAATCAAGGGCACAAAATTTTTGAATGGTCCCTAAATCAAGTGTTCTTATTTTCGACGGAATAAGCACATTACACTGAGTTATGTGATAGTTTCGGTTTGGCTACACTAAGGAGCATTATTAGAACAAAACATTGTTCCTTAAGGAATTCACAGAATCAAGCTTTTCTAAAAAAAAAAAAAAAAAAAAAGTTATTATAGGCTATGGGATTCGAAGTGATGATCGTGGAAAAATAAAGTATGTAAAGAAGAAGCTTTAACTGACTACTCTACGAAGGCACGGTAAGGATTGCACCATGGCAGACGCATGTAACAAAACCACTAACACAAAATGCCTGATCGCTTCGCACATTTTGTAGCTTATTTCTATTTAGTCCTTTGTTTAAACGTAAAATGCTTAATAGCAATGATTGTCAGAGCTGTGCCACATGTATAGTAACTAACCTTATGACAGATTTACGTTGTATTTCTAACAAAGCATAAAATTCCCTCCCTCTTTGTAAATTTCGCTGCGCGTTTGCCACGTTTACGAAAATGGAACTTAGAATTTTTCGATGAAAGTTAAGGAGATTTCTTTTTTTAATTGTAACTTGCTTATTTCTTAATTTTTTATTGAAATATTTTTTGGAAATATGTGTTTTGTTTTTCTGCTTATTTCCAAGAAGAAATGTGACATTTTCTTTCACAAGAAAGAGAGTTATTTCTATTTATGTAATTTTTAAAGACATGCGACAACAATTTTGGACACAAGTGTACCAAATTTCACAAAATTAAATCCCCACGTTAAGCGGGTTTGCATATCCAGGCTCCTAACTATGAAAACATTTACGCTCACTCCAACCTCAACCATTTCACGAATTCAACCTGTTTTACGTACGTTATTAGAATATAATATCGATTGTGATTTATTCTAAAAACACTTTTATACATTGCAAGAGCTGTAACGTCCAAATATTTACTGAGAACTCATAGTCGTATCGGAATAAACAAAAGCGAGTATGGAACAGTAAACTGCTTTCACAAGAGACAAAAGAACAGGTGCAAATGCATGCAAAACGGTCGAGTGGTTTGGGTCGATACACTATCAATCACATGTTTGTGTGTTCAAACCCGGTAGTAAGTTGTTTCTTTTTTAAGTGTCTTCCTATTTTCATCCGGAGGCTGAAAATATTTCTTTGAGTAACTCATTGAAAACTTCTTTTGTTTCAAATTCGATTAGAACGGAACATTATATGAATTGCGAATCTTAAATCCATAGCAAAAAAAAAAAAAAAAAAAAATGAAGTATACTCACTACTCCATTATCCTCTGATTTGTAACGAAAAACTATTTATAAACAGTGGTGACTTCAGAAAATTATCCTCGGGGGGAGTTTCAATATGCGGGTGGAGGGCAAACATTGGTAGTCCACATTGAGCACGATCGAATATATGGTCCTGAAGGCGGAAATTTCTTAGCTCGAAAGGGGTCTCAAATTCTCCGTCAAATCACGTCTTGAAAGTATCATTGCTTAAAAGCTTTTCGTAGCAAATATAATATTACACTTGTTTCTCGTTCTACATTTAGAATTGGTAAAATCATAACTTACAGAGGATTATAATAAAAGCATAAAAATTACAATACCAATCATGTATAAATTATCCTGTAAGTTACCAATTTTGTGTCAGATTAAAACTCAAATATTTGTTTTCGGATTGCACTTAGAAGTAAGTCCTCTCTATATAATCCTGATTGGAAAGCCGTGTATAACTCTAATTAATTAATCAATATTTATACAAATATTTTTTTTTTTATTTTACTATGTTTACTATTCAATATTATATACACTTCATTTCCAAAATCAAAATCTCGAAAATGTATATTGTACGAGTGCAGATTCGGAAATAAATGATTATTTATCATATATATTGGTCTCTATTCGAAATTCTATTTAATCGAATCCGACAAGAACACAGATAGAAACATTGAGAACAGGTGAAAAAAAAAAGAGAAAAAGGTGCTGTACCCGGCGGAGATTCGAACTTAGTTCGAATGGTGCTTTATAAGCCGAACGCCTTAGACCACTCGGCTATGGTAACAACTAGTGATTGTAGCAAAGGCTTCGAGTAGTAGTTCTTATTACAGAATAACGTTTTCTATTGCCTAAAATTTAAACCTAATTTACTTTGATATAATATGTCTATTAATTTGTTTCATGAACACGTTTTCGTTATTTTGATGAATGATGTATGTTGTTATATAGATTCTATTACACGTTCTTTCGTAAATATTATAGAAAGTATCAGGGTTATTTATGATCTTTCATGGAAATTGACTGGCGCATGCGCAGTACACAGACAGTTCAATTGGAAGGCGAGGAAGGAAACGCTAACACACTGTTAGAATGTTTCCCTCACAAGCAGTAGTTCCCAACCGAGGGACGGCGGGACGCACTTCCTCCTCCTGGGGTGGCGTGAAGGGTTTACGAAGTCCCTTCGTTGTGTTATATTTCTTGAGTGATTATGCACAATATACAGTCACATCTTTGACACCTTTGGAAGTGATAAATCGTAGTATAAATACATCTTCCTCCACACACAGTGATTGTTGCTTTTCCAAGATTATAAACTGGAACACTTTTTATAAATGTTTGTACTTTCATTTTCCCTCTTTCTTCTCAACTGAGCTTGAAAAATGTAAAAATGGGAGGTTAAGAATTTCAAATATTACGTATATTTTAGCGTATTACGAAATTATAATTAATAGAATCCGGCAGGATCCAAACAGAAACGTCAAGAAGAGGTAAAACCAAATTTTACTGAGGTGGGATTCGAACTACTCTTGAATGGTGCCTCAGAATCTCTAGCCGAATGCCTTAGTCCACTCAGCTAATGTCACAAGTTGAAAATATAGTAAGCGTGTTTCGTGTTCAATCTTTTGTTACAGTATGAAATTTATTTTGTATTCTCTGAAGTTTAAGCCTATTTTGGCCTGATCTAATAGTCTGTTGAAATTGTTTTGTTTACGGTATTCTTTACTTTGACGAATGATGTTGTTAATATAGGTTCTATTATGTATTCGTTCATAAATATTACAACAATTGTCAAAATTATTTATGATCTTTCATGAAAACTGACTGGTGCATGCGCAGTAGAAACAGAAAGATGCACTTTACCGACATTTGTCATACACGCCAGAACGCAAATTTCTAACAGGTTCTGAAAATGCCTCGCTCTAAAGGTTGTGGAGAACTGTCTGTTGCTCTGAGAGGAGAAATCATAGGCCGAGCAAAAATGGGACAAACTGTGCCTCAGATTGCTAGAGATCTGGGATGTGACAAGAAAACGGTCAAGAAATGGGTTCAGCGACATGAAGAAGGTGGTGAATGGTTCAGGTCTCGGTCAAGAAGTGGAAGGCCAAAAGTGACAACTGCAGCTCAAGATCAAGCTTTAGTTGCAGAAGTAATGAACGGACCTCTACGCCACACGTCAATCCTCTTGGACAAAGCCAGAGAATATAATTGTTCTCACGAAACAATAAGAAGAAGATTATTGGGGGGGCTGGTCTACACTGTTCAAGACCCGTTAGGAAGACTCTACAGACTGAAACTCACAAGGCCAGACGAATGGAATGGGCACAGAATAACATAACCCAACCTCAGTCATATTGGGACTTAGTCATCTGGACCGACGAGAAGGTTTTCAAGTCTAACCAACAAGGCAGAGTTATATTGTATAGACCGCGCGGAACCAGGTATGCTGAACAAAATATTATCAGAACTTCTTGTTCAGGACGAATATCAGCACACTTTTGGGGATACATGACGGCTGCTGGTCCTGGAGATTTGGTTGCGGTGCCTGAGAGAATGAACAGCAGTGTTTACATTAATATCCTCGAAAATACGTTGTTACCGTCCTTAGAAAGAAACTTCCCCGAACAGGAAGAATATATATTTATGCATGACAACAGTGCTGTTCACACTTCCCGGCAAACACGAGAGTGGCTAAGTGAACAGCCAGAGTTAATTTGTATTGAGTGGCCCCCTCTATCCCCAGATTTGAACCCAATTGAACATCTCTGGGCCTACATGGTGCAAGAATGGGAAGAGAGACGTGAAGACAGAGACCAAACGTTTCTTCAAAATCATGTTATGGAACTGGCAACATTTTCGTGACACACCGTCGTATTGCTCGAGACTTGTATCTAGTATCCCCTCCAGACTTCAAGAAGTTATTGACTCTGGAGGTGATTACACGAAGTACTAGTGTGTTATTTTTTGTGTAAACATTTATTTAAGTTTCATTTATTTATTATATTTTTTCAAGAGCAATACTTTCGTTCTTCATTCTTTTCCTTTGCTTGTTTACTTATTAGTTCGTTAAAACGTTAAGGAAGAGTAGTATATCTTTAAAAAGTATTTGTGAATTTACTGTGAACGTTTCTAAGAATACATTTACTTTTTTTCTTACTCTGGTGCTAGGGGTCCCGGGTTCGATCCCAGCCCCCGCCAAGTGAACTTTGTGGTGGACAAACACCGCGTGCGTGGGTTTTCTCGGGGTTCTCCCGTTTCCTCCCACTTTCTTCATTCCACCATTTCATTCATTACTCATCATCACCGTCTCCTTTAGCCTAACCGGCATAACCGTGGGTCGTAAAACTCAAAGATTTCATTTCATTTTTTTTTCTTACTCTATATCATGCCCAATATTAGTTTCATTTCAGTTAATTAATAACTTTATTTTACATCTCGGATAAAAGTATTATTGCCTTTTTAACGATGTTTTTCCTTTTGATTGTGTAATTTCTAGTTTCATTGAATTATCTCAATTCGGATGAATAAATCACATTTTGTTTATTGTCCCTTCCTTAGCTAGGTTCGAATTCAAGAACAATGTGGTGTAATTTACGTTCTTTATTCTTCATATTGTGCAGTAATGACAATATTAATTATTTTTCATGAGTCCAGTTGATCAGTGAGTAAAATTCATTTGAGCTGTTCTTTATACTTCACAGGGATGAAACATTCTAACAGTGTGTTAGCGTTTCCTTCCTCGCCTTCCAATTGAACTGTCCGTGTACTGCGCATGCGCCAGTCAATTTCCATGAAAGATCATAAATAACCCTGATACTTTTTATAATATTTACGAAAGAACGTGTAATAGAATCTATATAACAACATACATCATTCATCAAAATAACGAAAACGTGTTCATGAAACAAATTAATAGACATATTATATCAAAGTAAATTAGGTTTAAATTTTAGGCAATAGAAAACGTTATTCTGTAATAAGAACTACTACTCGAAGCCTTTGCTACAATCACTAGTTGTTACCATAGCCGAGTGGTCTAAGGCGTTCGGCTTATAAAGCACCATTCGAACTAAGTTCGAATCTCCGCCGGGTACAGCACCTTTTTCTCTCTTTTTTTTCACCTGTTCTCAATGTTTCTGTCTGTGTTCTTGTCGGATTCGATTAAATAGAATTTCGAATAGAGAACAATATATATGATAAATAATCATTTATTTCCGAATCTGCACTCGTACAATATACATTTTCGAGATTTTGATTTTGGAAATGAAGTGTATATAATATTGAATAGTAAAAATAGTAAAATAAAAAAATATTTGTATAAATATTGATTAATTAATTAGAGTTATACATGGCTTTCCAATCAGGATTTTATAGAGAGGACTTACTTCTAAGTGCAATCCGAAAACAAATATTTGAGTTTTAATCTGACACAAAATTGGTAACTTACAGGATAATTTATACATGATTGATATTGTAATTTTTATGCTTTTATTATAATCCTCTGTAAGTTATGATTTTACCAATTCTAAATGTAGAACGAGAAACAAGTGTAATATTATATTTGCTACGAAAAGCTTTTAAGCAATGATACTTTCAAGACGTGATTTGACGGAGAATTTGAGACCCCTTTCGAGCTAAGAAATTTCCGCCTTCAGGACCATATATTCGATCGTGCTCAATGTGGACTACCAATGTTTGCCCTCCACCCGCATATTGAAACTCCCCCCGAGGATAATTTTCTGAAGTCACCACTGTTTATAAATAGTTTTTCGTTACAAATCAGAGGATAATAAAGTAGTGAGTATACTTCATTTTTTTTTTTTTTTTTTGCTATGGATTTAAGATTCGCAATTCATATAATGTTCCGTTCTAATCGAATTTGAAACAAAAGAAGTTTTCAATGAGTTACTCAAAGAAATATTTTCAGCCTCCGGATGAAAATAGGAAGACACTTAAAAAAGAAACAACTTACTACCGGGTTTGAACACACAACCATGTGATTGATAGTGTATCGACCCAAACCACTCGACCGTTAGGTATGCATTTGCACCTGTTCTTTTGTCTCTTGTGAAAGCAGTTTACTGTTCCATACTCGCTTTTGTTTATTCCGATACAACTATGAGTTCTCAGTAAATATTTGGACGTTACAGCTCTTGCAATGTATAAAAGTGTTTTTAGAATAAATCACAATCAATATTATATCCTAATAACATACGTAAAACAGGTTGAATTCGTGAAATGGTTGAGGTTGGAGTGAGCGTAAATGTTTTCATAGTTAGGAGCCTGGATATGCAAACCCGCTTAACGTGGGGATTTAATTTTGTGAAATTTGGTACCTGGAAGCCTATGACTTCATGCCCACCATCAGCCATCTTTTGCAGAATTAAGTGAACGAGAGATATATTTATTTTACATTGGAGCCCTCAAATCAACAATAATAACAACATTGGGAAAGGAAGTGGAAGGATGGCGACCAGGGTCTGTATTTTAAGATACCATCTCAACATTGACCTGGTGTAACTGAGGAAAACCCTGGAAAACCTCAGTCACGATTCTGAACTCTGGATTTGAGCATGGGACCTTCCGATTGCGAAGCAAAAACTCTGTAATAATAATAAATCTGAAAAAAAAAATGAAACGTTTGCGTCCCGCGTTTTACGTCCCACGGTTATGCTAAAGGAGACAGTGATGATGAGTAATGAATGAAATGGTGGAATTAAGAAAGTGGGAGGAAACGGAAGAACCCCGAGAAAACCCACGCACACGGTGTTTGTCCACCACAAAATTCACTTGGCGGGGGCTGGGATCGAAACCGGGACCCCAAGCACCAGAGGTGAACGCTCTACCACTGAGCCACCGCGGCCACTAATAAATCTTTGAGTTTTACGTCCTACTCTTATGTCGGCTAGGCTAAAGGAAATGAGAATGATGAGAAATGAATGAAATGGTGGAATGAAGGAAGTAGGAGGAAATGGGCGGGCCCCGAGAAAACCCATGCACACGGTGTTCGTCCACCACAAGGTTCACTTGGCTGGAGTAGAGATGGAACCCGAGACCCCATGCACCAGAGGTGAACGCTCTACCAATGAGCCACGGCTGTCCTTATAATAATAATAATAATAATAATAATAATAATAATAATAATAATAATAATAATAATAATAATAATAATAATAATGTGTCATTGATAATAATTGTATTGTGTATGTATGATACTTGAAGAGAGTACTTGAACTACACACACGATTAGGCTCGATTTGGCTCGTTTTGGCTACACTCGAGTCGAAACTCGAACCAAATTCGAGTCGAGTTGGAGGAAATTTTTCGAGCCGAGTTCTAGAGTCGAGTTCAAACATGTCTGTTTCGAGTCGAATCAAGTTTCAAAGAAAACTCGCTCGAACTCGCTCGTGCCCATACCTAATTTTTACAAACCAACTCACTACCAATTTTCCATATATAGAAAGTGCCCTCCCCCACATAAAGGATAATTTTAAAAAAATGCTTGGACATATTCTGTTTGTTTTCAATAAAGAGTTAATACACTGAACTTCAGCTCCGTAAGTTTAACGGCTTGCGAGATACTCATTTTTTTCCCGCAAAAATTTGAATCCTCACTACCTCCTTAGGATATTATGCATTATAATAAAAGCAATATAACATCCCAATTTGGATTAAGGCCGAACTATATACCGAAAGTAATTTCATTTGACTTTGCAATTTGACCGTGATGATCAGGCACACATAGTTACATTCAATTTTTTATATATTACAATGATTCAAAAATGTATTTTTTCCAGTAGTTAGCTCTAAAAACTCACAGGTCTTGAAAGCCAAGTTGTAGTGTAAATCCTATTGCTATTATTACTATTAAAAATATCAATATCCAAAAGTGCTAGAAGTTCTTTTTTCACTTGGTTAGATATACTCACCTCAGGTAAGTAGACAGAAACAAGTGGAAAAGAAAGGGAAATGAAAGTCTTGAAAGTAAAACGGAGACAAATTTACCAGTCTTCAGAAGATACTGTCTACAATGCAGTGAGCAGAGAGGGTCGGTAGATCATACTGAGTCGGTGGGTCGCAGTGGGTCACGGTGGGTGGTGGGTCACATACTGTTGACCCACGACCCACTCACCCACTCAGAAAACTTAACCCACTTGACCCACTGACCCACCGACCCACCGACCCACTGACCCACTCCATCTCTGTTGCCCACTCGTTGATTTCTTGAATATAATCTGTGCCTGGAATATCTCGCAATTTTCTGAAGTAAAGAACCATGACCATCCCTCCATACCCGAACAGAACAATTACATAGCAGGCACATGTTTAACATGTTCCCTCAGGTGCATGGAAATGTGTCCAGTATGTGCCTTATATACTTGTGAGAAAGAAATCATTTGGATGGCAAGTGATAGTGACAGTCTATGTCCACCCCTAGGCACATGCCTGACATGTACCTGGGGAAAGTGTCTAGTATGTTCTAGGTATGTTCCCTATGCCGTAAGAGTCAATGAACCACAAAATTACTCCCCCAAGATATGTTAAATCGTCTATATGCGTAATGTGCTTACATTAAGGTGAGTCTAAACAACACTTGAAACAAGTAAAAAAAATTCCGAGCTAACCTAGGGTGGGCACGAACCACCAACCTTTGAATTACTAGCCGCATGCTCTTCCGACTGGGCCACAAAAGCGATAAAAAGAACGTCGCTTGTAGAGGGATAAATTATTGAGGTCTTTTGCATTCGGCTAATCAGAGTGTTCATTTAACCGCATATATTCGACTATAACCGTTTGGGATAAAATAAAATCTGCTCGCCATGTAATTTTATAACAAATTGGCGAGTGTTTATTTACATTATTTCATGGTTCTTCTATACTCACTTTCAAGTGATCAGCGGCAGTTGACATCTAATAAAGTTGATGCGTTTATTGCTCCTAGTGAACGATCGCTTAGAAAAAGAAGCAACAAATCCATCAAATGTGGGAGATGAATTTATAATACCTAAATGTATCATGCCTAGCACATATTGTGCTGTTAGGGTATCTGAAACAATATGCACCTAAAGGAGTACCTAGAACATGACAGATATATGTCTCAAGTGACGACATAAAAACAAGTAACTGTTAGAGTGCGAAACTGACCCAGGTATATAAATGCTATATTTGTAGTACATAGTTGCAAATATCAATTAGGTGTAACAAGTACCTAAAATTGTAGGTAGCTGAAGTACACACTTAGCACATGAATATCATATGTGTTAAGTATCGGGTACCTAAAAAGTAGCTGGGACAACTAAATGGTACATGCCTAGCACATTTTGTGCTGTTCGGGTAATAGCGCTAACCTATAAATAGCAATTTTCTTCTAACAATTTAGTCTGCAAATTATAAAGATGAATCATAGAGGATGTTATTACGTAAGGAATAATTTAATTATAATAATTATATAAGTAAATTTTGAAGTTTTTATTTCAATTCCAAGTATATAAAACAGATTATAGCTAGATTTAAAAAAATGTTCATTTAAATAACATGGGGAATTTCTTTATTCTTCCTTTAGACCCCTAAAAATTAAAAATATTCATTTTTGGCAATTTTCCTTTGAGTTAGTCCTGGAAACTTATCATGCCGAATTTCAACTTTCCACGTCAACCGGAAGTACCCCTTTAATTTATGTCAGTTCATCTAGTGTTATATATAGGTAGGATATAACCTCAAAATATGAAACTGAAAATCGAAAACAAGCAATTATTTACTTACAATTACTTGAATTCCAGCTCAGCTCGTCTTTCTTTCGTAGAAATCTCTGGATTACTGTTTTAAAACAATAATAAGGACTCCGAAACCGCAATGCTTGAGAATTAAAACTAGGGAAAATTAGGGAAAGAAGAAAGCAGAATAAAAAACCGTTCTGTAGCTTAAAGTCCAGACTTTTTTCTTTAAACATCTATTGACCCTGCGAATGCAAGTTTATTGGATCAAGAGAAATATTATTATATTTCTTTTTACCATATTCCTTACATGTATTTTAGTAAGAAGTCGATTGCACCCTTAACTTATGAACTGAACCAAGTGTTTAAGAATAAACAAAAAGTACATAGATTATACCCCTCCCAAAAAGAATTCCGTATTGCTATAAAATATCTGTACATCTATGAGCTCGACTCGAGAACTCGGCTCGAAAAATTTCATCCAACTCGACTCGAATTTGGTTCGAGTTTCGAGTCGAGTCGAGCCGAAACGAGCCAAATCGAGCGATACCCTGTGTGCAGTTTCAAATACTCTCTTCAAGTGTCCTACATAGACAATATAATTATTATCAAAGATACTATTACTACTACTACTACTACTACTACTACTACTACTACTACTACTACTAGTAGTAATAATAATAATAATAATAATAATAATAATAATAATAATAATAATTATTATTATTATTATAATTATTATTATAATTATAATTATTATTATTATTATTACCGACCTTGGTAGTCGTGAAGACAAGGAGGCATGGACATCGTTCAGGAGATTCCGGATTTATATTTCGGAGGGGCATCAGACCTGTTGCCGGACGTGGCCAACCTTCAATCAAGGTTAATTGACCTCCCGGAACTGTGAGTGGTGATGACCTGTGTTTGAGAATTTAATTAAAACATCAATTTGCTATAGACAATAATTTTGCTTTTAGGATTACTTTACGTCTTATATCCAAAACTAAGCAAATCCTTGAGTTGCTTTTAATTTTAACGTCTTTTTCAGCGGCGATGCTATATGAGATACTGATTAACGTGGAATCCGAACCACATGGACTCCCGCCGGAAATCGAACCCGCGTCTCCCACGCCAAAGACGCGTAAGCTCACCACTTAGCCACGAAGGAGCTCTGAAGCAAATTTGTACGTAGGTTTAATTACTATACAGAGAATAGTAGAAAGAACATATAAAGAAATAAGGATCACACGCAAATTCAATGCCCACCCTCCACAGAGCTGACGTCATCTTCAAGAGCGAGGTGACAGGTACAAAACGAAATTGAATTAGATTTAATTACACCAAACTGGCATCTTGGCTTATGCTGTTGGAAAGAGATGAGGGAAGTTAGCTGCCAGGTCAGGGCTATTTTAATATACGTATCTTCCCGATATCGCCTCGTAGATGAAAACACTGTACCGTCATTTTCCTATGTCAAATGAATAGTGCCAGGAGAAAGTACTGCAATGCTCAGAAAAAGATAACAAACTCATATTTTACTGTCCGTCTTTATATTTTTTAACAATTTGCTTAAAAGAAATAATATGGGGCATGACTTCAACGGTCACTGGTGACAACAAAATACATTAATGTTGATAGTGTAATTTTATAATAGACTTTTATGTTTGAAACACAAATAAAAATATCGTATAATACGCCTTGCTGTTTTGTCTTTTGTTGGTTCACCTAGAAAATAAAATCTAAGCGTGCGAAAGCAAGTAAAACTGTTGAAAGTGATATTAAAGTAATGTACAATAGGAATATTGGTGAAGGTTACAAGCATAATATTTGAAGTGCGGGGAGTCAAGAGGTCCCATTCTTTCCACGGACCCCCGCGCCGAGTCAATGAGTTTTCGAAGTCTGTTCTTGTTGAATATTAACTTATTACATAACGTAACGTTTGTCATGCCGTCAAGTCAAGGAGACTTAGTAGCGGCAAAATTCCGCTCAAGTTGTTTTTCCTCACATGCAAATATATGTGGGATGGTACCTTTGCAGCAGGCCAAACAGTTGTTTCTAATGCATTCTATTCTATTGAGTGTAAGGAATGTAATCTCGCTCTAGATTTCAGATAGTATATTTAGGGCGCAAAGTCTATGACGCAAATAGAAATAGGGAAATAATTGAGAAAAGTGAAAGTGGATTATGCTGCAAATTATTTTAGAAATTATTGTAAATAAAGCATAAATTCAATCATATATGTACTACGTATTAAAATAAAGATGAAAATGAAGTTATTTTTTTAAAAAAAATTAGCCATAATGCGAAATGAATTTCTCTACCCTCCTCCCGTATTAAATCTGTCATATTTATATACAAAATATTAGGTTAATAAAATATCAGAACTCGACACACTCCACGTAGGTATAATAAACTTAGAATTTCCGTTTTAAAAAATGACAAATTTCCAATATAAAAAATGTTGACAAAATTATTGATACACAAGCATATATCCTATAGCATAATAGAATAGTTCAAGGATGCGAACATATGAAAAATGTTACTACTAACATTTTTTATTTTCTGACGAAGCTATGAATTCAGAGTTCTTAATGTAGAAAATAAATAAATAAAAATTTTCTACCTTTATATACCATAATTATGAACTTTGGACTAAAAGAAACGACTGATTGAAGAATGTGAATTATTATGAAGAGAGAAAATATTTCATTGATATAAAAACATAATTTGACAGAAACATGAAATATCTTGTTTATAGTTCAATCAGTTGGTTAAATTACTTTTAAAATGTAACGTTTACTTTGTCTTCAACTTTTCCTTATATACAGTATATGACGCAAATTACACAAGTTGATAGTTGTTACTAATATCATTCACACTCAAGTAATGCTGTTTCTTCGCTGCCAAATGGCGAATATACTTGCCTTCTATATGTGTGGTCCTGGGTTTATTCTCGGCAAGTTTGCTTGCCTCAGTTTTAACAAGCAGTAGGATCAAATTTATTACTCTTTTAGTCTATTTTCTGTATGTATAGAAAGCTTTTAAAGTTAAGGAGACGATTTAGATTACCGGGGTCATACCCAAAGGAGCGGCAAGGGACTCATCGCCCCACCCACCTGAACCAATGAAAACTGCTAAACACTGGTTCAATCCGTTTATTTTTCAAGATAATTACACAAGAAATTTATCGAGTTGTAAATTTACACCTGACTGTACAAGAACTTAGTTCGTAATAGTATTGTTTACTGTTAAACTAAGGATTTCTTTAAACGAGAATCCAGATGCAAGAAACCCACTGAGCCGGATATACAGTAATTTCCTAAAACCGATATCTGACCACTAGCGAACAAAATTCGATTCATTTGATCCTGCTATATGATCTGTACCGATTCTAATGGCGCAATTGGTTTAAATGGATTGGTCACGGTTTGTTCACCACAGAGCTGAGAGCAGAATAACCGCTCACATGTCACGCCTACCAAGCCGATGCTTCACCTCAAGTGAGCCGAACCGAACCGAGCTGTTCACTCAGTTGAACTTGATCGAGCAAGTTGATATCACTACTCGGGTTGGGCTTCTGTTTGAGCTAAAAAAAACTCGACGGTGCAAGTATTAGCCTTGATGGTAAGAATTACAGTCAGAGTGGTCCAAAAGTAGGAGTACAGACCAGCAACTATCAAGTATGACATTTTAATTTATTAAGATAATACATTTATTTACTTAGGTCTGTTCAAAGCTTCAGGTATAAGTGAAAAGCCATTAGAAACAAGCAACGAAGAAGTTAATACCTGTATGGAAAATAAGAAAATAGTATAAAATGCCATGAGCTGATCATTACTGGATTGTATATAGCCTACCAAATTTTGGGCCACCCTGTATTGTCATTATGCTCACGACATTCGAGGCTGTTTCATTATAAAAATCTGTTGTTGTCTCGTTATCGAGACGACACGAGATGCGAGTAGTGCCCCCTCTCATGAGCAACACTAAAAATATTCCACACTACTCAGTGTGTAAATTGAAGCACTTCGAGGGGAAGGAGTTAGTGTGGGCCAAAAATATACTTGTACTAAGACTGTACTCTTACAGTGTGGCGTGTATGGTTTGATGGCTTGGGCTACCACTAATCTTTATAATTCCTGTATATTATTATTATTATTATTATTATTATTATTATTATTATATTTTTTTCACTTTATTATACAATCTTCAAAATAAGAAAAAATAAAACGATCGTACATTTCCACCTTCATTAGTTGCATGAAGTAGCACTACATTTCGCATTGGATAGATGGTAACCATACTCACCAGAGGAAATGAAAACTGTCCGAGTAATAATAAACGCTGAAATAGGCTATTAGGAAAGAAGGAGCCTCAGTCTGTGAGAGATGCGCAAACTACTGTAAAACACAAAATGTTCGTTGCGTTAACGCTATTCGCTATGGAAGGAAGCTCGTGATGTAAAAAAAAAAATCACAGATACCCCCAAAATGCACTGTCATTACTCGTATAATTTCGTTTTACTCTTCACTCACGTCTAAGAAACCGATTTCTCTAGAGGCAATTGCTTTTACCTGGCAGCCCGTTCATACGCTGTGGGATGATGTGGAGCGAAGGGGAATGCTCTGATACGATTCTTAGGCTAGTTTTAGACGAAAGAATTTATCGTAGCATTTCTCGTAGCAGATGTGCTGCCAAAAATCTCGTATAATATTCTATCTCATCAAAAGTATATTGTTTCTTCTAAAGCCCTTTTTCGCATATGCTTATTACGATACAAAGGACTTTTAACGGTGCAGTTATACTATACAGATCCATAGATTTTAATCTTTACAAAAGAAATTTCTAATATTTTAATAGAGTAGTGTATAAGTAATGGAAATATGGGTGCACTTACATCTGAGATGCGTATTTACGTGGAAATATAGAAATTAAAGTCGAACCTGAAATACACATAATCTTCAATAAGCTGCCATAAAATTTTCGCAAGTCTGTAATTTCCCCATTTTGTATCGAGAACAGAACCCAACCAACTTCTTCGGAGCTTCTAAGCTGTTCCCGCTACTACTACTACTCCTATTTCAACTATCACTACTACCCGTTCCTACTCCTCCTTCTACTCCTATTCCTACTACTAGTACTACTCTTACTATTACTATACCTACTCCTACTGTTACAATTACTAATTGCTCCTACTTCTACTCTTACTACTACTTACACCTCCTACTCCTACTACTACTTACTTCTACTACTAATACTCTTACTACTATTACTACTTCTACTATTATTACTACTCCTACTACTAATTACTCCTCCTACTACTAATACACCTATTACTACTTACTCCTCCTTAGGGATGAGCACGAGCGAGTTCAAGCGAGTTTTCTTTGAAACTGGACTCGAATCGGAACATATATCTTTGAGCTCGACTCGAGAACTCGGCTCGAAAAATTTCCTCCAACTCGACTCAAAACTCGGCTCGAATTTGGTTGAAGTTTCAAGTCGACACGACTCAAATCGAGCCAAATCCTTTGTGTAGTTTCAAGTACTCTCTTCAACTATCCTACATAGACAATATAATTATTATCGATGATACCAATACTACTACTACAGTAGTCTTGGTGCTATATGTCCACATTCCAATCGACAGGATATCTTTGTTTAAACAATAGGATAGGTTAGAATTCGTAACATAGACTCCTTGTAACTGTCACGTAATTTCATCATTCTGTCATTAAAAGAAAGAAGATACTGTCACTTAAATGTGACATATAGATGTCGGACAATACTTTAACTGTTGGAGTAGAAAAGAGTGTTTTAAACATGTCAAATAATTTAGTTTCATGTATTTAGAAAACATGGGAAATGTCGATAAAGAACAATTGTTAAAAGCACAGCTAAATGTTAGCTAAGGATGGTGGGAGGTCAGGTTGTTGGAGGGGCGATATGTGTGCTCCCCTTTGGAGTAAAGGAAATTCTTTTAAATTGGGCTGAGACTTGAACCCTATGGAGAAATAGCAGTCATTATTGTGAAGGACAGAGATTTTAAGAAACAGATAGTTAAATGTTACATGTCACTTTGTAAAAAGTTATTGGATTGCCCCATACTGTTGGATTATTGACATAGGATTGCAGGGGAACTGTGCTCTCCTTTTGAGTAAAGGACCACTTTTTTTAATTGGCGTGCGACTTGTTAAGCATTTCTTAAGGTTCTTGCCACCTAGAGGGAGATGTGTAAAATTATTGCGATAGAAAGCGAAACATTTTTGTTCACCTGTTTTTGTAACCCTTTTTAGAAAAGAAAGAATGGAAATAGTTGAAAAAATATCTTTTGACTTGTTAGACAGATAAATGTGACATTTAGCATGTAGATGTCACTTGTGAAAGTTATTTGAGAAAACGTATATGGTATTTATTGTTGACGGTTGAAACCCCCTGTAATTTTGAGTTGAATGTAACTCTTTTTAGGAAAAAAAGATTTTTTGACTTGTTAGACAGAAAAATGTTCCATTTAGCATGTTTTCTACCCTGATAGAATGAAAAAGAAAAAGCCTTTTTCTGGAAAAGATTCTTGCTAACTTTAAAGAATAGCTATT
Organism: Thermobia domestica; assembly: GCF_964235325.1. Classification (NCBI taxonomy): domain Eukaryota; kingdom Metazoa; phylum Arthropoda; class Insecta; order Zygentoma; family Lepismatidae; genus Thermobia; species Thermobia domestica. The sequence goes on from NC_137471.1 coordinate 38,718,703, forward strand.
GTACTTGTTTTTGTAAAAAACGGAGGGGTGAAAACAGTTGTGTTTGTATGTCCATGAAAGGACGCGGGTTATCCGATATATATATATATATATATATATATATATATATATATATATATATATATATATATATATATATATATATATACAGGAGCTTCAAATGCGCTGAGATTAAATAGTGTGCTTTTGGCGTTGTGGAAACTTGGCTTGTGTATTTTCGTGTGAGTGTGTTGTTTGGAGAATAAATTTGGAATTACTGGAAGGAAAGGTGAGTTAAAATTTACCATTTATATAAATAAATATGATAAAAAAATATTGAACTTGGATTTTAAAATGTATTTACATGAATTAAAGTGACTTGTGTTTGCTTTTATTTATTGGACAAATGTAGGATATATGCGTTGTTATGAGCGAAAAAGACATTGTGATTTTCTTACGGCAAATTTAAGATTAAAATACGCGTGCCATGTATTTCCTGGATAGTTTTATGAGGGTTGAAAAAAATGGTTTAGCTACAATTTGAAACGCCAAGAAGCAAATAGGGGACAAACAGGTTACCTAGCATTGGAAACAATTATGGAACGCATAACACAGAGAGAGGGAAGAAAAAAAGAAAAAAAGTTTGCGTGGAGCTTAGAGTAGGAGCAAAAAGGCAGGGGGAGGAGATTTTTTTGTTTGTAATTTGACGAAAAGAGCGAGAGAGAGACGGGGGAAAAAGAATGTATTTTTGTATTAGTGTGTGTGTGTGTGACAATGCCCGCAAGGATGCATAAACGCGTTGGTGTGTGTGTGTGTGTGTGTGTGTGTGTGTGATAGAGAGAGAGAGAGAATGCTCGAAGCACGCATAAATGCATTGGTGTGTGTGTGAGAGAGGGCGGTGGTATTTAACCTTAACGTCAATGCCGCTTGGGGCGGTTTTTATTTCTAGGTGAATGGAATGGAATTTACGACATTTGAAAGGAAGACAACTTGTTTTTTCAAGACGAAAACTGCACAAGTTCTCGTAACCCAAGAGAAAACGAATAGCAAATGATTGAATTAAATTAACGAAAACGAATAATTTGTTTGTTGAAAAGAGTGGCGTATTCAGAATATAATTATGCGGGTGGCTTATTGAGAATAAATTGAGATTGTAAGTGAATATGTAAATGCTTTTGAGTGATTATCTTTTTAGCTATTTAGCGTTACTTTAAAGATATGTTTGCCATTTGAAACATTACAAATGAATTTAGCAGATATGCCTATGTAATGCTACATTATACTGTTATGGTGACTACTGGAAAACACATGCAAATTATAGAAATTTTAAAACGTTGATACTTACCTAAGACAAGATGTCTTCCTTGGTGATTGAAGCACATATGGAAACTGTATACGAACAACTAAAATATAGAGGGAAAAATACACGGGAAATGACAAAATATTTTTGTCGGTAAATGTATGAGGCTTTGCCGTTAATACAAATAACACTAGGGCGATAAGTTTTGGTGTTAAGCGGAGAAAAGCCTGCATAGTACTGACAATTATGACTATATAGATGGCGCTGAGGTAAAAAGACTAAGATTTTTGCGTATAATAAATTTAAATGATCATAAATCGTAAACTATTGATCGTAGGACAAAATGGAAAACAGAAATCGATTTATCAGGTCAAAATCTATCTAAAAAGACACCCTACACGATAAACTTGAACATGTTTTACTTTTTTCGAATTAATACAAGGGCTGTTCAAAAAGTAAATTTTTTAAAATATATTTTGTGGCTTTTTACGGCAAACTATTGGTCGTAGAAAGTAAAGAAAGGTATTTTCTTGAAGCTTATGACCTAAGGAACACTACGATACAAGTTAGAACATTGTAAATTGAAAATAAAAATTTAATGAATTTGCATAAACAATATGGCGTCGATTTTTTTGAAACTTTGGAAATATGCTTATTATAGGATATATTTTTATACCAATAGATAAAATAAATGATATTACTAAAGTAAACACCATTTTCGCGCCTTTTTACCGCGACCGGTGCGCGCCGCGTAATATTTCCGCCCGGAAAAAGGTTTTCGCGACGCGGGACGCGTAAAATATTGCCGCCCAGAAACTGCGCGGGTATTGCCGGTTATAAAAACAAAGAACACTCGGTAACTTGCTATGGTACATGTACACACAGGCACAGTCTTATACACACTAATGTCAATGTTATGTGCACAAATGGCGTTTAAAAGAAACAAACATGGCGGTCGGATTTTAATGTGTTTTGTTTTCATTAATGATATGTAGTATGTGTAATAAGGATTATAATATAATATTAATTGGAATGTTTACAATTAATGTAGTAAACGCTATTTTTAAAATATTATATTATCTTATTATAAAACACCAATAATTGGGAATTTGAACAAGTTAACACGAACTTTACCGAACTTTCCCGAAGTTTTACTTACATTGCCGAACATAAACATAAGAGTTTATCTACAATTTTCTACATGTTGGTAATGTATCACACGAATGGTTCCGAAAATTGTCGAACTTAACCGAACTTTCCCGAAGTTTTATAAAATTGTCGAACATAAAGATAAAAATGTATCAACAATTCCCGTACACATTTGGTAAATGTAACTTTAAACATTAGTAATTGTAATTTTATAACAAAAATAATTATAATATTAACACGGAGTATAACACTAATACTTGTATACGATGTAACACACTTTGTTGCGTAAAATTTAATCTCGTACCCAAACGCATTTAGTTTTGTAATCTCGTACCCAAACGCACTTAGTTTTGTAATCTCGTACGCAAAAGCAATTAGTTTTTAGTCTCGTACGCAGGTGCTTTAACATATTTTAAATTAGTAACAGTAATATTACACAATGTGATGTAATTTGTAATTGTAGTATTATTTTTTATTTATTTAACCTCTCGTAATAAATTACTCGAACATTTTGTGTGAGCATAACAAAGATGCTGCGAAAATATTAAAAATTGTTGTGAACTTGTGTTACTGGTTTAAAAATTCCTTTGTTAGTAATGCTTTGCTGCTTTGTTTGCTTTGCTGCTGCTGTTTAAACTGGTTAAAACTAGTTTTATTGTTTTTTTGTTAGGCATTGTGTATATATACCCCCGTTGCTGAGGAAATATTATCATTTGATTGCTGGTAACCGTACCTTTAACACGATATTTACTTAGTGAATAAATTTATAGAAACATATCTTAAAAGAAATACTAAAATATCATATTTAGAAAAGAGTATTAATATTAACTGTATTGTTGCAGTTGTACATATATAAAGAAGATTTTAAGAACAGCAGAGAGCGCAAGAGACAGCATAGAAAACGCTAAAGGGAAAAAGAAGAACTTTTGTGAGACTTTCAGCAGAGTTAGCAGATTAAATTAGAAGAAAATCGTAAGTCCATTTTTATTATACATACTTGATTATTTAAGATTGAATTTGTTGATTTTAAAAGAAATATTAAATGTTAAATGAAAATTATACTTATTAGGTTTTATATATATATATATATGCGTGTATTTGAATAAAGCAATACAATTATTTAAACTTAATACATTTGTGTATAACGATTTTAGCGAACACATGTATTTATTTTTTTCAGATTATATTTTTAAATATTTTTCGGTTTACACTCATTAAGTGTTTTATTAAAAATTTTAATATTTCCACAGTATAGCAGTTTTGATGATTTTTTCAAGATGAAAATTCTATTGTATATGTTGTATGTATTTGTTTGTTTATAAAATACTGAAAATTATTTTACGTATATTTTTAGATGGAATTCCTCGGCACATCGTTGGTAAACGAGTTCAATGAAATCGATGAAATTTACCTGGCTGCTGTTATAGAAGGCCTGCACACTAAGGAGCGCGTGTTGGAGACTTGGTGGCGTATTATGGATAAGCAACGCCAAGGATTTCGTGGCAGTGAAAGGTATGATACCTTACTATCAGCTCTTTTTAATTTTTACCATGATAATCAAGCACTTATATTGCAATACACGATGTCTAGAGCTGACATCGTTGACTTGATCGCACACGGATTTTTCCGTGAACAAGTCATGTACCAGTGGGCACATGACAAATTTGTACATTTTTATTATTTTAATTGTGCACAAAGTGATAGGATAATTGCAGCAGAGGTAGCCGAATTTTGTAATTATGGATCGCGTTTTGTTTTGGTTCATAATAATGTGTCACCATCTGTTGAAAATTCCGTAACCTCGGTCCACCAAGAAAGTCAACCCTTGGAAAACATACTTCAAGAAGAAGATTTTAATTTAATTGATGAAATTATTAATGAACAAATAGAAAATGAAGCAGCAGATGGTACACAAAGAATTCAAAATTCCGCAGTTTTAGTAAATCCCGATGAGTTTGGAACATCTGATTATGTGGAGGCTTTATTAAAAGAGTTATGTGAAAACGGACAAAATCCTGTGGATGTTGTAAATAATGAAGTACAAGTATCAAGTGTACAATGTCCGATACTCGTGGTTACGGAATGGGGTCTCCACAGCCTAGTACCTCCGGTTACGTTCCTCCAAGTGAACGTAGCGGACATACAGATGTTGAAAATACAGGGGAAGGTAACTTCAAAGTAGTACATGAAAGCAGAAAAAGTTTCACTAAGTTTAACTTGGTGGGACATGAAATTGCGGTAAGGCCAATGGGAAATGAAGAAATTAGAAATCCTGCGGCCTCATGAGCTTCGCATTGGATAATGTACTAAACAATGCGAGACCTAATGATTTTGTTGGAATGTACATTGATTCCTCTAATAGTAAGGATAAGAAAGCAGTGTATGTTCCATGGAGACGCCGCAAAGACATTTCTGCTAAGTCCGTTTTAGTTTCCATTACTAGAGTGTTAAATAGTAATGAAGACTTCCTTTTAGGTAATCATGTCCTCTTTGGATTTCATATAGTAAATGCAATGTTTGGTGCTGGAAGAACACGAGATAATAATTCCACACTATACAAATATTTACCGTTAAATGAATTTTTAGTACAACATTTGGTTGAGCTCCCGGGAACCGATAATGATAAACTTTGTTTGCCTAAAAGTATTGCTTGGGTTATTGCAAAGCATACCGAAACACGCCAAAATTTGTGTAATTTAACAGATCTAACTAGAGATACATTAAAAGGTAGAGCAATTAAGCTTTGTACTGAGGCAGGTGTTAGCGTTAAAGGAAAAGATGGTTGCGATTTTAATGACGTGGAATTATTTCAAAAACATTTAAGTCCAAATTACCAAATTATTATTTATGAAAAAGTGCCCCAAAGCAAACGTGAATTTAGAGTACGTTACCCGGAAACAGAAGTACAAAGACTAGAGTTGCAGGATGCAAAACCGATCTATATTTATTACGATCAGAGGGGAAGTATTGGGCATTTCCGACCTATTCGAACAATAACATCATTTTTAAGAAAGGAAAAGTACTGCTTACATTGTTTAAAGGGTTTTAAAGGTATTAATCGTTTCCATAAGTGTGAGTTAATGTGTTCATCTTGCGAACATATGCACAAAGTAGATGTTACGATGTATAAAATGAAATGCAATGCATGCAATAGATATTTTACTAGGGGTGAATGTTTTGACAATCACTTAAAAGGTAATAAAATTGGCAAGAATGTGTGTGAATATGTCAAAGTTTGCATCAACTGTAATGCACTCTATGATTTAAGAACACGTAAATCCGATCATACATGTGGTGAATACTTTTGCAGTACGTGTCGTGAACATGTACAGGAAGGTCACTCATGTTATGTGAAGAAAGTAAAACCTACTCATATCAAGAGGTTTCTTTATATTGTCTTTGACGTAGAAACCATGCTCAAACCGGAAAATGAGCGTGGGGAGCGGGAACACGTTGTTTGCTTGGTATGCGTTAGACATGTATGCCATAAATGTATGAACAAAGGCATTGATGAAGCCTGCAGTACATGCGGTGATGAAAACGGTAATCGCTCGTTTTCTTTTAAAACCATTGATGAATTTATTACACATATTTTATTAGATAGACCCATATTTAGTAAAGTATGTGTCATAAGTCACAATGGTAGTTCATTTGATAACATTTTCTGTTTGAGATCTCTCATTGAGTCCCAGCATATCATTCCAAAAACTTTAATTCAGGGTCAAAAGATTTTTAGTATTTCTATTCATAATAAAATCATTTTTAGAGATAATTTGTTTGTTGGTGTAAAATTATCAAAATTACCTAAGACATTAGGCCTTTCAGAAAATTTAAAGGGAGATTTCCCATATTGGTTTAATACAGTAGAGAACCAAAATTATGTAGGACCATATCCGGGAATAGAGTACTATGATCCTGAATTGCGATCTGCTGAAGAAAGAAAGCGGTTGGAGGCATGGCACCAAGAACGGCTGCAATTGGGAGAGCAATTTAATTTGCAAAAGGAAATGCTGGAGTATTGTGAAAATGATGTGAGAATTCTCACAGAAGCTGTTATTAAATTTAGTAATATTATAGAAGAGAAAACGGGTGGATTACAATGTTTTCTAATTTCGTCTACGATTGCAAGTTTAGCCATGCAAACATATCGTACACCATATCTTCCAGAAGAAAGTATTTCTGTTATACCACCTTTGGGGTACCATTATAAAACGAAAACCAGTGAAAAAGCAATGAAATGGCTAAAGTATATGGAACACCAATTGGGTATAGAAATCCAGCATGCTGGACGAAACGGAGAACAATCTTTGGAAGGTATAATGTTGACGGATACAATGCAGAGCTTAATGCAGTGTTCGAATTTATGGGATGTTACTGGCATGCTTGTAAAACGTGTTTTCCAAATAACCGTAATGCCATAATAGATAATGCACATGGTCCGTACAAGACATTTGAAAAAAGGTACGAACATACTGAAAACTGACGAAAATATTTCACAGAAATTCTAAAAATGAATTTGTATGAAATATGGGAGTGCTCTTGGGATAATAAAGTACGCACAGATGTAGATTTACAAAAGTTCCTTAAAGAAGATTGTGATACTACTGCCGACTTTCTTATTCCTAAGAGTTGCTACAATGGAGGCCGTACTGAAGTGTTTCGTTCATATGTGAATTGTGCGGACGATGAATGCATTCTTTATTATGATATTACATCGTTATACCCCTACGTAATGGCAAGGAAACCTCTTCCGTTGGGGGCACCTAAGGTACATAAGGGTCCGGTTTTCCCAGATGTGAGAAAAATTCATGGGATTGTAAAATGTACTGTATTGGCTCCTAAACAACTCTTTTTTCCCATCTTACCGTATGTAGCGCAAAGCCGATTAATATTTGGACTTTGTAGGCTATGTATGGAAGGAGAAACTATTGATAATTGCACACATAGTGATACTGAACGTGCATTAAGTGGAATTTTTTGTACACCAGAGCTTCACCGTGCTCTTGAAAACGGATATAAAATCGTCAAAATTTATGAAATATGAGAATTTGAACTCATGGGTTCTGAAGATCAGAATTCACCTAGTTTATTCCGGGACTATGTGAATACGTTTCTTCAGATGAAGCAGGAAGCATCAGGCTATCCTGCTTGGTGCAAAACTGAAGAAGACAAAGATAAATATATTGACGATTACTATGCTCACGAAGGCATAAAATTAAATAAAGATAATATTAGGTCGAACCCTGGACTTAGACAATGCGCGAAGTTGTACCTCAATTCCTTATACGGAAAATGGGGTCAACGTACAGATATGACACAGTGTAATTATTGATAGTGGGACAGAGTTCCATAGGTACCTTGCTACACCGAGATATGAGGTTCATAATGTTATTCCAGTTGGTGATGAACATCTTATTCTAACATATAAAGACTTGGAAACTGAAAATGTACCTTTACAATTTTCCAATGTCGTGCTTGCTGGTTTTATTACTTCATGGGCCAGGCTACAATTATATGATTTACTTGTGACTGTAGGACCTGATGACGTAATTTATTGTGACACAGACAGTATTATGTTTTTGTAAAAAAGATAGGGAACCTCCGTTGAAGCTTGGAAGCTATTTGGGTGATCTCACTGATGAAATTGAAGAAGGGTGGGAGTTTGTAACGTTTATAGGGTTAGGACGAAAAAATTATAGTATGCGGCTTAAAAATGCCGCAGGGGAATTTCGGAATATTTTCAAAATTCGGGGAATTACACTAAATGATAGGACCTCTCAAAGAATAAACTTTGAGAGTTTCTATGGATTAGTGACAGGAAATATTAATTGTACAACTATAGAAAATCCAAATAGCATTGTGCGGAGACAGGGCTTCATTATCTTTTCACGTAAAGAGACAAAAACACACCAAGAGGTAAACAAAAAACGTAAACGTGTTGACGATATACAAAGTGACGAACCAGTACCAAAGACAAGAAGTTTACCTCATGGATACTTACAGTAATAATTTTAGCTTGGCTTATAAGTGATTGGTTTTATTTATTTATTTATTTATTTTTAACAGAACATTAGTAGAGTATCACTATTTATTTATTTATTTATTTATTCCATCGTTTGCTGTGCAAACTCATAAATTGTAGACCAAAGTATACTCATAACATCAGCTAAGCTGTGGTTCTAGTCATTTCAAGTTTTAATATTTATTTTTTAACTTATTCTTAATTTATTTTTAATTTATTTTGTTAATTGTGTGACTGAGTGTGTGAATGACTGTATATAAAGTAAAGTACCTATTGTATGCATTCAGTTTAATACAAGATGTTAAAGTTTCAACATCCATCAACCATTTTAATTGCCGGTCCTTCACGTGCAGGCAAAACATGTTTTGTATATCGATTATTAAATGAACGTGATCAAATGTTTACTATGAAATTTAATGAAATTGTTTGGTGTTATGGTGCAGTCATACCAAATTTAGATGCAAGTTCAGAAATTCGTTTTATAGAAGATATTCCGGATATGAATAATGTTGAAATACAAGAAAATTCACTATTAATATTAGATGACTTAATGTCTGAAACCAATGGTGATGTTGCAAACTTATTTACAAAATATGCACATCATAAAAAATTAACAGTAATATTTATTGTTCAAAATTTATTTCCAAAAGGAAAACATGCTCGTGATATAAGTTTAAATGCACATTATATTATACTATTTAAAAATCCTCGTGATAAATTACAAATACAATATTTAACAAGACATATTATGCCACGATATAGTAAACAAGTTGTGAATGTGTTCGAAGATGTAACACGCGAACCTCACACTTATTTGTTATTTGACTTAACTCAAAAAACAATTGATGCATTACGATTACGTACAAATATTTTTCCTAATGAAACACTGCATGTATATGCAAATGTAAAAGACAGTAATTCAGTCGTTTACGTTTAGTTTAGTTCAAAATGTTGAAGGTGAAACAACACTTTGATACTCTCCGTGCTTTGTGCAAATGCAAAAGCGCAAAGCGAAAACAAATTATACGACATGGGTCTGGTGATTTAATACGTACTATTTCACAAGTTGCTAAAAACACAATAAAAGGAAACATTCCGTTGAATTCGCGTCAGAAGCAACGTTTACGTAGACATAAAAAGATCTTGCGTGCTTTATCTGCACAACGTACAGCACTTAATAAGAAAAGGAAAATTTTATTGCAGAAAGGTGGGGCATTTTTACCACTAATCTTAGGACCTTTACTTGGTGCAGTAGCAAGTAGTTTGTTTGGAAGAAGAGTATGTCGGAATTTCCTAAAATGATATTAGTGCCTGAAAATGCAATGCAACAAATGCATGCAAATATAAAATCAATAGATTCACATCAATCGCGTTTAGATGAAGAAATGAATAGTATTTTACAACGTCGTAATCTTAGTATTGATGAAAAATGGAAATTGTATCAGCAAGCATTACAACAATATTTAAATTATACTTCATCAGTTTCACAAAATCCAATTACATTACCTATTATTGAAAAAGATGTTCGTGAAACATCATCATCCGAAGAAGAAAAAATAATTCTATTTTACCCTTTGTATCGGACATTTTACAATCAGTACCAAAAACACAACGAAGGAAAACAGATCGATTATTAAAACAGTTAACAAGTTCTGATAAAATTCATTGGGATCAATTAGGAACAGTACGTATTTAAGGAAAAATAATACCAGGTTCTAATATTATTGATTTAATAAATGATGTTGTTCGTACAAGAAAATATTCAAGAAACCCGATAGGCATTCACGAATTTAAAAATTTATTGGATGATCTTAATGTACCACGTGAATTTATTTCAACTCCTATAGTGAAATCACATAGCAAAGTTAAAAAATCACAAAGTCCAACACTAGTAACAAATATTTTTAAAAACTGGAAAGAATATAAAATGTAAATAAAAATGGGAAAATTGTCAAAATTATATTATGATTATACGAATGCTACTTCTTTATCAAGTATTAAAACATTACAAGCAAAAACAAAATTATCAAAAAAGAAAATTAAAAATTGGGTAGCATCTCAAGATGCATATACATTACATGCACCAGCACGTAGTGTTTGAACGTAAACAATATTATGTTAGTGCACCAAATGAAACATTACAAATCGATTTAGCAGATATGCAAAATATTGCCAGGTATAACAAAAATTATAAGTATATATTATGTTGTATTGATATTTTTCACGGTATGCGTATTGTGTTCCCTTGAAAACAAAAACAAGTCCTGAAATGGCAAAAGCAATCAAAAAAATTTAAAAAATTTTAAACTACCCGTGTTTAATGTACAAACGGATTTAGGTACAGAATTTTATAATCAACATGTAAAACGTTTATTTAAGGAATACGAAATTAATCATTATAGTGTACATTCAGAAATTAAATGTGCATTAGCTGAACGCTTTATAAGAACATTAAAAGAAAAATGGTATCGCTATTTTACTGCTAAAAATACATATATTTATATAGATGTGTTAGATCAATTTGTAAAAAATTATAATCATTCGTACCATAGTAGTATTAAAATGGCACCGGCAAATGTAAATCATTCTAATGTTGACCAAGTTTGGAATACGTTGTACGGTGATAAAACATAAAAAGAAATTAACATGTAAATTTCAGCCTGGTGATTATGTGCGTGTTAGTAAATGTAAACATAAATTAGAAAAGGGATATTTACCAAAATGGTCGCAAGAAATTTTTATTGTTGATAAATGTATTCCGACAAATCCTAATACATATAAATTAAAAGATTGGAATGATGAGGAAATTAAAGGAATATTTTACACAAAAGATTTACAAAAAGTAAATGTAAATTCAAACAAAACATTTTTAATTGAAAAAGTACTAAAACGAAAAAAAGATATGATGTATGTAAAGTGGTTGTTATATCCATCAAGTATGAATTCATGGATTAAAACAAATTCTGTTCAGTCTTCAAAATGAGTTCAATGATAGAACATGATTTCTATGTTAGTCTTCCTTCAAATGCTAGTAGTGAAATTTTTACTAATAATATAACTTCTTCATTTATAGTAAATTAGCACAACCTATTCACTTAAGTGAAGGAGAATGGTATGTTGCCTTAACGCAACTTAATGTTCCTTTTAGTTTTTATAATGTTGGTAAAAATGAAAAAAATGTAATTGAAACCATCGTTAATGATGAACTTAAAATTGCACATATTGATATTACACCAGGATTCTATACTTCTATTTCATCCATTTTAGAAATGATTCCTGAAGAATTACGCATGTTAAAATTTTATAAAAATAAAAATCAAGTTGCAATTAAACATTCTTTAAAATTGAAAGATTTTTGTGTTATTGGAATGACACGCGGGTTACAACATTTACTTGGATTTATAAATGAAAATACAAACGAGTTTACAGATGCTGTTTTTGTAAAACCAGTTAATGAAGATGTTCCAAACGTAACACGTGCAAAATGTCCATGCAATTTAAAATATAATATACCAAACGTTTTTAATGTTTGTGTTGATATTGTAAAACAACAAGAAAATATTGGACCACTACTTCGTAAAGTTAGTGCATATAAGATTGAGCACGGAGATGTAAAATGTTTTTTATTTCACACACCACAATATGTTAAAGTTGTAAAATCTTATTTTAACACGATTGAAGTAAACTTAAAAGATGAGCACGGTTTAAAATTGCCATTTGAATTTGGAACTTCAAACTTAACACTTCACTTTAAACGAAAATGATTTCTGAAAGTATTGATGATAGTTTTTACATTACACTTGTATCAAACGCAAGTACTGATATATATCCTACATATAGTCCAACACATTTTATTAATCAACTGAAAAATAATATTCAATTATCAGAAACCGATTGGTATGTAGGATTAAGTGAATTACATGTTCCTTTAACATGTTATAATGTTAACGATGGAGAAAATGTTATGTGGTATAAAATAAAAAATGAAGAAGCACAAAAAGGTAAAATTATAAGTGGATATTATCACTCCGCACATCATATCATTGATGAATTAAATAAAATATCAAAAGACAAAGTTTTCTGTATCAAATGTTGTACAAGTAGATTGTAGTGATCGTGTTGAATCTGACTTATTATCACCAACATTAGCAATGCAATTAGGACTTCGTCAACATAAAGAACTCGTTTTGTATAAACGTGGATTTAAACAGCCATATGTTGATATTGGATATTCTCATCAAATTTTTATTTATACTGATATCATACAATATCAGTTTCTAGGTGATACAAATGCACCTTTATTACGTATTGCGACAATATCAAATGTAAAATACGGTAAAGTAAAAACACTAACATTTCAAGATATTCATTATCTTCCACTTGCAAAGTTTTCATTTAACAGTATTGAAATACTATTAAAAGACCATGCAGGACGAAATTTGCCAATTCGTTCTGGGACACTAAGTGTTACACTTCATTTTAAGCGCTCTCCTAATAAAAATTAATTAATTATATTTTAAAAATGAAATTTAGATGACATTACGGACATGGTATCCCATACTTTTCAGGACCTGTATATCAACGGGGACATGGTATAGGTAGTTTCTTACAAGGATTATTTCGTTTTGCATTACCATTTCTTAAACAGGGTGCAAAAACTTTAGGTCGACAAGCATTACAAACGGGAATACAAGTAGCGGGTGATGTATTAGAAGATAAACCATTTAAAGAATCTGTTCGTGCACGTGTAAAACAAGTTGGTGAAACATTAAAGACAAAAGCTGTTAACAAAGTTGGTCAGTTATTAACTGGAAGTGGTAAGAGACGGACACGCAAGCGTAAAGCTCCAGCAATTGTTTGTTTTGGGCCTCCAACTAAACGTAAGCGTACAAACAAAAGCAAAAGGAAAAGAAAAGTAAAAAGAAAAATAACTCGTAATACAGATATATTTTCATAATGGCACTACTTAATTCAAGCAGTGTGGAATGTTGTACCAACGATTTCGATTTATTTAGTACTCCAATGACACAAACTGCAATTGAATCTTGCTTTAATGCTGAATATCGTCCAATTTCAACATTAAGTTCTGATGTACCTATTGAATTTTTTATTCCCGGTGAAACAGGAGAATTTATTCATACTGCATATCTTTATCTTTACGTGCGTTGTGAAATTAGAAAACCTGATGACACAACATTAGCTGACACTGATGTTGTAGCACCAACAAATAATTTCCTACATTCATTATTTAGTCAAATTGACATTTCATTAAATGATAAATTAATTACTTCTTCATCAGGATTTTATCCTTATCGTGCGTACCTTAAAACATTATTAAATTATTCCCGTGATGCTTCTGATACACATTTGAAATTAGGTATGTGGTATAAAGATACTGCTAAACAATTTGATACCATTGGTAATGATAATGTAGGTTTTCAACAACGTGCTAATATGGTGAAAAATAGTAAATCTTTTGAAATGTATGGTCGTCTGTATACAGATATTCCTGGATTACCAAGAGCACTTGTAAATAAAGTAGGTCTTCGTATAAAATTACATCGTAGTAAAGATGCTTTTTGTTTATTATCTCCTGCAAATACTTCTTATAAAGTAAAACTTGAAGATGTTACTCTACATATACGTCGCATCGATGTTGCACCTCATTTAGCAATGGAAATCAATACTAATATTAATCATGAAACAACAAAATATCCCCTTACAAGAGTACAAACAAGATCGTATACTATTCCTGCAAACGTTAATTCATACAATCTTGATAATATTTTCCTGGGTAACGTACCTAAAGAAGTTGTTATCGGATTTGTTTCCAATTCGGCATTTAATGGAAAATCTGAACTAAATCCATTTCATTTTCAACACTTTAACGTTAACAAACTGCAGCTACAAGTTGGATCAAAATCTTTTCCTCCCAGTCCCCTCACCCCCGATTTTAAAAACAATTTGTACCTTCTAAGTTACCATTCTCTGTTTTCCGGTACTGGTTTATATTATAAAGATGATGCACATACTATTACTCCTGAAGAATATCCACACGGCTATACTCTTTATGCATTTATTCTATCACGTACAGCAACATTAGATGATTGTACGTGGGACCTTGTGCGTGATGCACCTGTAAATGTTAAAGTTTCCTTTTCTGAAAATTTAACTGAACCTATAACATGTATTGTATACGCGCAGTTTGATTCTTTAATTCTAATTGATAAAGATAGAAATATATATACTGATAATACTTTTTAAAAGTATCATTTTAATAAAAGAAATATAACTGTTCACTTCTAAGCATATCAATTACATCTGCCCTACTGGTACGAAGTGTGTTAAACATTGTATATTGTAATATTTTTTGCTTGATTATTCAGAGTTGCAAGGTATCATACTATGAAGTTTGTCAAAAGTATTTTTTATGCGTTAGCACCATTCACCGTTATTGGAAAAGTTATAAAAAAATCTGTCATTAATATTTTAAACATGTTATTTCGTTTTATAAGAATATTCCATATACTCCACTAGGTCTTCCAACATATACGTGTATAAAGTAATGTAAAGTGAAGTAAAGTGATGTGAATGTAAAAAACAAAAGTTGTGTACACGGATGATTTAATAAAAGTGTTACTTCGTGATAAACTTACTGGTGCAAATGTGCATGGCATTTATCCTATTGATAGAATACCAAAAACTGTGCAACCACCAGCTGGACTTACTATAAATTTAAGCAATTCATCTTCAGGTGGCACACATTGGGTGTGTGTATTCAGTGATGAAAATCAAAGAGGATACTATTTCGATAGCTTAGCTTTACCATTTCCAAAAGAAATAAAAACTTTTTTAAATAAAAATTGTAAAATATATTTTACAAATAGTTCCGCATATCAAGATGATAATTCAATCTTGTGTGGACAGTTTGTGTTGTACTTTCTGCATCATATTGTACGAAAGAAAAGCTTTCAAGAATGTTTAAATTTATTCAAAAAAAATAATCTTAAACAAAATGATAAAATTGTATTCAATCATGTAACCAATATAATGAAAAAGAAAAACAAGTAGAATAGTTTAATAAATTTTTTTATTTACAATTTAAAATCTTGTATTTTTATTTACAAGAACATATCATATATCCTTTTTACAACTTTGCAAATGCGTTAGTTAATGTTATAGTACGTTGAAACTTCCACCAATAACATAATTGTTGTGCATTACGAAATGCACATCCTGATTTTTTCTTAAGTTTAATATTTTGTTCATGAAAAGCACAATAGTCATTAAATACGTTTGCATGCAATGTGTTTAATGGTGGACACTGTTTACTTTCCAAATCAATATCATTAGCTAGAGCAAAAATATTTTTAATCCAAAGTGTTTTTTCCGCACCTTTACAATAAAAGGTTGCATCTTGTTTACAAAGTTGATATATAAGGTTACGTATGTGTGATACAGTATAACCGCATTTATCATTCCAAGTTAATCCGTGTAAGTTTAATGTTAACCATTCAATTTGTTTTTGACAACCTAATGGAAGTACATTGTGTTCTACTGGCGATTTTATTAAACAATGCAAATTTACTGTATCATCACACGCAGTTAAATAAAATTTACGTATAATAAATTCATGATTTTAAATCTTAAAACCTTGTATGTCAATGTATTCATTAACACATGGTGAAATTTTATGTTTACGTTCTAAGAAAAACGGTATAATTTGTCCAACAAGTTCAGTGTTCTTTAAACAATCACGCGTTTTGCGTATAAAGTTTATACTAGAAATTTCACTATGGTGTTCTTCAAACACTTCAAATAAATCAATAAGAGTTATATCATTGGATAAATATTCTACAGCAAAAGTTCCAATATCATGATGAAATAAACATTGATGTTCAAGATGCAGCAAGCATTGTTCACAAGAAATATTATTATTAAAACTTAAGTATGCACTTATAGTTTTTAAAACACAAACTTCACTAATATGTTCTTCTCTACATAATACACAAAAATTATTTTCGAAATACATTATGTACAGTACGTTTTCTTAACACACCTCACTATACTCGTTCTATCTGTCTTTTTCAAGAAAAATACTTAAAAGTTCTTTTCGTACATTCACATCCACTGATAGTTCACCAAATGTGATATTAAAATAATCTCTTGTTAATGGTATAATAACTGTATGTGTTTCTGCATAAATCTCAAACAATTCCTCCTGTACACGAGGGTTCACCAACACAGACCAAACACGAATGTCTAAAACATCTTCATTACAATAAAAACATTCATGAGACCATTCACATCTATCATGCCAATAACATGCATAACATATTAAATAATCATTTGGTTTCCATTTCAGTATACAATCTCTTACACAGTTCACATCCACATAGTTAACACCACATTCACAGTTCTAACTTAATTCTGATAAAGCAGGTGAACATGGCGGCGTATCCACATTTGATACCACTTCGTCATTTGATTCCGCCTCAAAATCTGACTTATCCTCCGAAAATTCATACACTTCATTATCTATTCCCGCCTCACTATCATTTGCATAAACTTTTATATTGTCGTTTTCATATCTTTCTAATTCATTTTCATCAACTGTACAATCTGGAGAATCTGGATATTCATTCTCATCGTCTAACTTATGCTTCACATCAACGTCTACTACAAACTGACGGTTCTCCATCGCTAACAAAACTATACATGCCTATTTTTTAAAACCAATATTTAAATAAAAATTTCAAATGACGTCACGCGCTCGCGACCGCGCACGCTTGTATTTTCCATTCGCGCCCCCGCGCCTTCCCGCGCCGCGTCCGCGTTTCCGCCGCCGGTTAAAAAACTCTTTTCTTTTTCTTTATAGCAATCCGATATTGTTCAACAAGTTTCCAAGGTTTCTCTTTTATTATTTTAAAGCATACAGCTACAATATACTGTGTAGTTCTATTATTCTTTATAATAAACTACCCTTGTTCAATGATTTTCCAAGGTTTCTCTTTTATTATTCTCTTTTGTGTAACTTCTATACATACATTGGTACACCAACCATTACCTGTCATCATATGTCATTTAAACAATAGTGTATTTCTATACAACGATATTCTCTACCCATTGATTAAACAATGGTATCCCGTCGATTGGAATGTGGACATATAGCACCAAGACTACTTACTACTACTATTATTGTTTATAGTATTATTATTATTATTATTATTATTATTATTATTATTATTATTATTATTATTATTATTATTATTATAACAACATCGTGTGTATACACAAAAAATAGGCGCTTTGTATCTGAATACTAAAAACTGGTTGGCTGTCGACCTCAGTAGTCGTGAACTCTAGAAGACAAGGACATCGTTCACAAGGTTCCGGGTTTATATTCCTGAGGAGCATCAGATCGTTGCCAGACGGGATCAGGGGAGTGATCCCTCCCTCAAGGTTAATTGACATCCCTGGAACTGTGAGTTGTGATAATCTGTGTTTAAGAATTTAATTAAATCATGAATTTTGTTTTCATTATTACTTTACGTCATAAATCAGAAACGAGGTAAATCCTGTGTGTATGTAGTTTTAAGTACCCTGAGCCAAGAAGAATGGAAGGAACGAACAAATGAAGATTAAGGAACACATGCAAATTCAATGTCCACCCTCCACAGAGCTGACGTCATCATTAAGGACAAGGGGATAGATAGAAAAAGGAATTAAATTTAATTACAGCAAACTGGCATCTTGGCTTATGCTGTTGGAAAAAGATGGAAGAAGACTGATCAGAGCTATTTTAATACAGATACCATCCCGACATCGTCTCGTAGATGAAAGCAGTGTACCATCTTTTTTCCTATGTCAAATGAATGGTATCAGGATAAAGTATGCAACGCTCACAAAAAGATGCCGAACCAAACCGAATCTTGTAAGTGCAGTACAAGTCACCTACTAATTGAAACATTCCGTAAATGCGGCAATTGTAGTATATGTTCCAAGTGTGTTGCCGGGGTCTCACTGATGATGTTATAAAAAAAGACTAACTAATGTCTACTAAAGACTAACTTCTAACTAATGTCAAATATTCCTTATATTGGAAAAATATCCCTACACTTTGTATGGAAAGATATTACATACAGGGCATCCACGGCGGGGGGTTACTGTGTCCGGACCCTCCACATCAAAAGTTCGCAACTATTTTTGAATGATATAGGTCTACTTGTATTTTGTCTGCACCAGGGATGCATTCACGGGGGTCCAACCGGTATGGATCAACTCAAACGTCTTGACTTTGGATCCTTTCAAGAAAAAAATGGCGCGTGCCTAGTTGTATGTTACCATACGCAACAACATATTGACCTGAAGAACAGGAGGATTAAATTTGATCTTTTTAAACTCCGCGGTCTTGCCGTGTAAAGTAAAAATAGTGCAAACATGAGACAGTAAAATCATAAACCATGCCCTAAACAGGACTCGATCCCATAAACTAGCTCATGTTTTACTCGCCGGTCCTTTCTCTCAGATATATCAACAATTCGCTTAAAAGAAAAATATAGGGCATGACTTCAATGATCTGTTGTGGCAACAAAGTACATTAATGTTGATAGTGCAATTTTCCAACAATTTTATAATAGACCTTTGTGTTTGAAGCACGAATAAAAATGTCGTTTAATACATGTTTTGTCCGTTCACCTAAAGAATCAAATGTAAGCGTGTGATAGCATCGGAAGTAAAACTATTGAAAGCTATATTAAAGTAATATACATACAATAGGAATCTTTGTGAAGGCTATAAGCATATTACTTGAAGTGTGGGGATTCAAGAAGTTCCAGCCCTCCCTCGGACCGCCGGGTAAAGGGGTTTCCGAAGTTTGTGCTTAATGAGCATTAACTTATTACATCATATAAGCCCACGTTTTTCAAGTCGTCAAGTCTAGGAGACTTGGTACATTTACAGCAGGTCAAACGATTGTATCCAATTCTTTCCCTGTATTCTGTTGAGCGTAAGGAATGTAATCTCTCTCTAGACTTGGGAAAGTATATTTAGGGTACAGAGTCTATCACGCAAGTAATTAGAAATAGGCAAATAATTGACAAACGGGAAAGTGGGTTATGTTATAATTTATTTTAGAAGTTATTATAATACAGCGTTAATTCAATCATATACGTACTACGTATTAATATAAAAATGAAAACAACGTCATTTTAAATTAATGTGAAATTAATTTCTCTCCCCTCCTCCCAGAAAACATCAATGTCATATTTATATACAAAATATTAGGTTAACCAAAAAAAATAAATAAATAAATAAATAAAATAAAATAAAAATTCGATACACTCCACATAGGATTAAAATTTTATAATAAACTTCTAATTTCTGTTAAAAATGACAAATTCCCAATTTAAAAATGCTAACAAAATTTTTGATACATAAGCAATTGTTCTATAGCATAGTGGAATATACCAAGAATACTAACATTTGTAAAATGCTGTTACTATCAACATTGTGTATTGTCTGATGAAACCATGAACTCAGAGTTTTAAAGATAGAAATAAATAAATAATAATTTTCTAGGTTTACGTCTCATGATTATGCCCTTTAGACTAAAGGGAACGACTGAATGAAGAAAATGAATGATTTTGAAGAGTTACTGGGAACAGAGTGTGGGAGCGCCCCGAGTAGGGATGCGCACGAGACAAGATTTGTAGCTGTCTCGACTGGAAACTGTGCTATAAAAGTGATGTCTCGACTCGAAAAATGTATATTTCTCTATTGGAAGAGCCGTGTCTCGACTCGAAAATCCTGTCAGGAAAATCCTGTCTCGACTCGTCTCGTGCGCATCCCTAGCCCCGAGTAAACCCAAGAAACATGGTGTTGTCCGCCACAAATTCGCATGCCTGGGATCGAACCAGGGTCATTGCGTATTAGAAGTGAGCGCTCTACCGCACAGCTACCTTATCTCCTCCTTCAGAAATCAATATAAATCATCGTGAATATGCTATTGATAACAAAACAAACAAGCAAATTAAAATATGTTTAAGAAAAGAAGAAAATTAATCGTTCTGAGGGGAATTGGCAGGCCTACTTGTCCCGCCAAAACAGGGAATAAATACTTATTTCATTCTTTTTTTCGTTTGCCTTGGCCCCATATGCTTTCATTTATTTATATTTCTGTTTGAATTATTTTAACGGAAGTGCTGGAAGAAAAGATAGGTTAGTTTCTTTCAATAAAAGATGGGAATGATCGGGTTTGGCAAGGTCAATGGTCTTTGGGGATGCTGGTTTATTACACATGACCGCCGACCGCTCCTTCTTTTGTAGTAAGGGGGAGGGTAAGTGACACCAATGGGAGGTGCACAGGCTTCACAAACGACCAGGAAGAGGAAATTGTGAAAACACATCCATTCAGAAACCGAAAGCAAAAATGAACTCGATTTAAGAATTCCTTGAAGTAAAATACATGCTTCAAGCGTAAGGTAACCAGAAAATCCCTGTATTTCAGAGAGCTCCTTCGTGGCTAAGCAGCTAGCGTACGCGCCTTTGACATGGGGGACCCGGGTTCGATTTCCGGCGGGAGCTCATGTAGTTCGGATTCCACGTTAATCAGTAAGTCCACGTCTCATATAGCCTCGCGGCTGAACGGGACGTTAAACTCAAAATCAACTTAACTCAACCTATATTTCAGACGCTTTACCAGAATCTTCCCACAATCCCTCACCACGTCAAGAATCCTTACACCGCGGTATTCCTCAACATGGCAACACTAAATATTGTCCATCGTGTTGTGCACACATGACCATATGATACCGCACATCTTGTTATATGAAACGGTTTTTTAGTTACATAATGTCATTATTATCAATGATACAAATAATAATAATAATAATAATAATAATAATAATAATAATAATAATAATAATAATAATAATAATAATAATAATAATAATAATAGAACAACATGTATAAACATATCTGAATACTAAAAATTACACAATTTGTTTATTGATTGACTGTCGACCTCGGTCGTCTAGAAGTCTTCAAGAGGCAAGGACATCGTTCACGAGGTTATGGTTTGAGTTCCGGACGAGCAAGTATTCGGGATCGAGCCAAAAATTGTTAAAAGCCATAGGTCGCGGACTAAATATGCTCAAAACTGCTCGGCCCGAGTTTAGGGTTATACACTAGTTAACAAATGTTTTGTTACATAAAAGGAAATACCTGTTCTTAAAGGAACTTTTTGCGCTGAATTCGAATATGCACTCGGCTTTTCTCCATCACGTACGATTTTCCCGTAACAGAGGGATTTTCGGGAAAATCCCTCAAAAATTTCCCTTTTCGTTTATTTTACACCCCAAGATCTTGTCCCCTTGCATATACTAACATAGAAATTATACCTAAGTATACTTTGATTCATATTTAACAAACCCTCCAAGTTTCGTAATAATCGCTTTATTCTTTCTAGAGAAATAAATATGTTTGTATGTATACTGTGTGTACTGTTTATTGCACCTTATAGTAATGCTTTCAGATCTCTTAAGTTGAGGTAAAACGTTTTGCTTTATTACCACAAACACATATATAAAATATAATACAATAATATTTACAAGTGTGACAATTTACAATAAACAATAATACAAATGTACCAAAAGGTCATGAAAAGACAATCAAAACTATCACAATATATGAAACTTCCATTGGGTTACAAAAACGTACACTACTTCCTTCTTTTGTAAGAAATGTTGCATTCTCTAACAAGACCCCAACAATAGTCCCCCATCATTGAAGGATCCCATCGTCCCTGGTACCTTTTCTCCATTGCCATTATATCTTGGTGGAATCTTTCCCCCTGTTCGTCGCTGAGAGCACCTAGGTTAGCAGGAAAGAAGCTGAGGTGGGAGTGCAAAAAGTGGATTTTTAAAGACATCCTACAACCCAACTCTTTGTATTTCTGTATCATGTCCTGTACGATTTCTGGGTAACTCTCAGCTTTGTTATTGCCCAGAAAGTTGCGCACAACACACTTAAATGCTGTCCAGGCAGCTAGCTCAGCACTGTTTAACTTGCTGTCAAAGCTATCATCAAGCATTAACTTCCTAATTTGGGGACCAATAAACACTCCCGCTGAAATCTTAGCATCACTCAGGTTAGGGAACTTATCTCGCAAATACTTGAAACCTTCACCAGATGTGTCCATGGCTTTGACAAAGTTTTTCATAAGTCCTAACTTGATATGAAGTGGCGGTAGTAATATCTTATTAGGATCTACCAAAGGAGCGTATTTGACGTTGCATTCTCTAGGTACGCAATTCACTCTAGGTTCCCATTCCTTCACTTCATAATGTTTGTCATCAGCTCGGCTATCCCATAAACATAAAAACATTGGTACTTCGTGTAACCGCACTGCAGTCCTAATAAAATACCAACTACCTTGAGATCACAAAATATTTGCCAACAATGGTCCTTGTAATTTATAAGATTTAGCAAAGTTGACATGGTGTCATAGGATTCCTTAATCTTCACTGAGTGCGCAAGTGGTATAGAAGGTTTTTTATTTCCATTATGTAAAAGGACAGCTTTAAGGCTGACCTTTGACGCGTCGATAAATAACCTCCATTCTTCTGGAACGTAAGGAATTCCTAGCTCCGCCATCAACCCATTTATATCCGTACATACGCACACATTATCTTGCATTGAGAAATAGCTTGAAAATTGAACATGCCTTTTCCTGTACACTGATATGTTCGTTTCTGCATCCAATAAGTTCCACTGCTGGAGCCTTAATCCCAGAAGTTCCGCCTCTTGTTTTGTCAGGTGCAAATCACGGACTAGGTCATTAAGTTCACATTGCCGGATGAAATGTGGCTCGCGAACACAGTCAGGGATGAACGTTGGATGTACATGTTGATGTCGATGGTTCATCAAGGTCATGATCATCATCAGAGTCTTTTGGCCATATCTCTTCCCAGTTGGTAGGGTGCTCGGGAAGTGGAAGTTCATCCCCGTGCGGAATAGGTCTAATTGCGGATTTAACGTTGGGATAACTTATTGTGTATTTGCTTTTTTTTAGGATGTCCCTTAACTACTGTGAGACAAAAATAACAATCATCCAGATGGTTGGTGGGTTCTCTCCATACCATTGGTACAGCAAATTTCATGAACCTCCGTTTCACTTTGGCCCATGCAAGTAAAGTGACGTAGCACGACGCACAAATTATGTTGGGTGCCCAAGTTTTGTCCTGATCTCCCACACGACATCCGAAATATATATAATATGCTAGTTTCACCGATGGCGTAATGGATCTACACTGTCCTTTAACTACAAACTGGCCACACACATAACAAAAACTACTTGGTGAGTTAACACACGAACGCCGTCCTCTTGACGCCATTGTACTGATCACAAACTAAACTTCTGGTCTTAGTTGGGTATAATGCCGTTAAGATCAAACATGAAAGCACTCTTAGCAGCAAAGACAACTCTGAAAGTGAAGTAGTGTTAAACTACAGGTCAATATAAAAATGTACAAAACTCCCTCACCAGGTGTCAAGAACACAAGAAAGAAAGAAATGCGCGGGGGAGGGGGGAAACGATACCGTAGTGGAAAATTCAGACTGCATTAGTTCATTGTTGTCAAAATGAGTCTGTATTCCATTCTTTCTTTCTTTTGCATTCTGTTACATTTGATAACAAATATTGATAACCATTTCATGAACAAAACGAAAAAACTTGGAGAATTGTGTATATATATGTATTAAGATATACATATACTGTACGTTTAAAAAAAATATACGTTGGAAGTACATTCTATTTTTATACACGTTTCTAATTTACAGAGAGCAATACAAGTGTGTTGTTGACTATTGTAAATATTCATTTTTATGTCTGTGTTTGTAGTAATAAAGCAAATCGTTTTTACCCCAACTCAGGAGATCTGAAGGCATTACTATCAGGTGCAATAAACAGTGCACACAGTATACATACAAATATATTTATTTCTCTAGAAAGAACAAAGCGATTTTTACGAAACTTTTAAGGTTTATTAAATATAAATCAAGGTATACTTAGGTATAATTTCTATGTTACTATATGTAAGGGGACAGGAGCTAGGGGAATAAAATATCTGAAAAAGGGAAATTTTGGGGGGAATTTCCCGAAAATCCCTCTGTTACGGGAAAACTGTACGTGATGGAGAGAAACCGAGTGCATATTCGAATTCAGCGCAAAAAGTTCCTTTAAGATCAGGTGATTTTTCTCATGTAACAAACAAAAAGTTTAAATTTGTTAACTAGTGTTATCAACGGCTCGAGCGGCTCGACTCACAGCTCATTCACTATCGAGCCGAACAGAGAAGTGAGCTGAGCGAACAGCTCACTCATCCGACCGGATCCGAGCCCTCAAAAGTTGATCTCAAAAGTTCTCTCAAAAGCTTTTAATGTGCTTTCATATAGTAACGTCAGAGACAATGTTTCTCACCCATACAGCACTACAGGCAGAATAATTGTTTTATAATTCTAGTCATTAAATTCTTAGAGAGTGCCCCGATTTGTTAATATTTTCAGTATAGATAAGGTATTCCAATGACAATTTACCCACATTTTCTTTATAAGCAGTTAGCATACGCGTCTTTGGCGTGGGAGAACTGGGTTCGATGTCGGTGGAGGCTGCTGTAGTTCGGATTCCACGATAATCAGTAGATCCACGTCTCATATAGTCTCGCTGCTGAACGGGACATTAAAGTCAACTCAACTCACATTTTCTTTATTATCATTATTGGATTTTGATGTTGAAGATATCAGTAAAAGTGTTTATTCAGTATCAATTTGGGCACCAGCCACATACTGAGGTTCTTTCACCCTTCAAAGTGTAAGCGCGAAGATTTATAAATTATCAGAAATGAATTTTATTAAAAGGTAGGCCAATCTTTGGACTAGAAATAGAATAAGTTTGAATAATATGAGCACATTAAAAGGAAAATAATAAAATATTTTATTGATATTAAAAGATAATCTGACAGAAATATGAAATGTCTTGTCTAGGGAGAGTTCAATATTGGTTAAGTTACTTTTAAATTGCAACGCATTACCTTGCATCAAGTTTGTCGATTCTCAGCAAGTTTGTTGCCTCGGTTCCAACAAGCGGTAGGAGCAAACTTATTATTTTTTAAAGTTAAATTTCTGTGTGCGCAGAAAGAGACCATTTAGAGCACCAGTGTCATACCCAAAGAAGGGGCAAGGGACCTATGGTCCCACCCACCTAAACCAATGGAAACTACTAAATACAGCTTCAATCAATTAATTCATCAAGATATATATACAGGAAATTTATCCAGTTGGAAATTTACACCTGACTGTACAAGAACTTAGATTCGTAATAGTCTTCTTCACAGCCGAACCAAGGATTTCTTTGCCCCAGATACAAGAAGACCCTTTGAGCCGGATATACAGTCACTTCCATAAAAGTCACATCTGACCTCTAGCGAACCAACTCGAACATTTGATCATGTTAAGAGATCACATTTGAACAGAGCCGGCTCGAGCTATCGGTTGCTGAGTTGAGCCGGGTAGAACCGAGTCGATTGACTCGCTTCTACCGAGCCAGTGCTAATCCTAACCGAGCCGGCTCGAGTTGTTCACTCACTTGAACCGAGCCGAACCGGTTGACATCACTATCCGGATTCTTCTTCTAATTGGGCTTAAAAATTCAACCAGAGCTCATTCGTGGCTAAGCGGTTAGCGCACGCACCTTTGGCGTGGGAGACGGGTTTGATTCTCGGCGGGAACTCATGTGGTTCGGATTCAACGGTAATCAGTAGGTCCCGTCTCATATAGCCTCGCTGCTGAAAGGGACATTAAACTCAAAATCAACTCAAAAATTCGACCGTGCCGGTCTCAGCCTAGATGGTAAGAATTACAGTAATGATATATTTATATTGGTCTTCACGACATTTGAGACTTTCTCGTTGTAAAAATCTGTTGTCTTCTCGTTATTGAGACGAAGCGAGATGCCAGTATTGTTCTCTGTCGTGAGCAACACTAAAATTATTCCACACTACTGCTTACGTTTCTCATGGCTTTCGCTTTCCAGTGTAATCAGACCATGATTTCAAAACGAGCTAAAATGAGCTGAACGAGAGAGCCATATATCAAACTCGACTCGACTCGAAACTCAATCTTAAAAACAGTGACTCGACTCGGAACTCGACTCGAGAGAATTACCTTTGACTCGACTCGAAACTCGAGTTGAGTTTTAGCTCGACTTGTGCCCATCCCTACTCCTACTACTACTACTTATATTATGGATACGTATAGAAAAAATTACACGTTGTCAGCTGTCTTGCAGAAGACTTGTAAAAATGAGCCTGCACCGGAGAATGCTAGAGCACGCCTTAAAAATGATTGCTGAAGGTACAATAAAGGAAACGACAAAGTTTAAAAAAAAATGATTTTCTGTGTGGATCCGTATAGTGAAACTGCACGCTTTTAACTTTGTACAAACAAGGATGTTCCTTATATTTTTTAATCAACATAATAATAATTTATGCCTACTCCAACTCATTTTTCTTTACTACAATCCAATTTCCCACACAAAACAAAGAGCATGGATATTTGACACAAAATCTTTCGCTTCCTTTTAACACACCTCGGCGCTGCAATCTGAGCAGAAATGCTGGGGAAAATACTACGAAATAGAACAGGTATTATCGACAAGAAATGCCATAGGATATGCCATGGCATGGGAAATGCTATAGCATTTGCTACTTTACACGGTAGGATATCGATGATACGATTTTTGCTTCGAGAAATGCTACGATAAGTGCTTCCGTCTAAAACTAGCCTTACTGTAGTATCTAGTGAGTGATTTCTGCTGCGTTGTCAAATTGAAGTTCGTGAGACAGGCTGCATACAAAGAATTCAGTGGATCTTCCTAAATACATACAATTCTCAGAAACTTATATCACTGAAAGAAGATACTAGAAAATAAAATTATTTATATAACTTAGTTCATATTATAACTTTATTTTGTAATATTCTTTGGCTACTGCCATTAGACCCGGTAGTCCACAAAATACGCCACTGTCTTGCAGACTGTGTTAATTTCTCGAAACATTCCAAATGAAACTTGTACTCGCAGGAAAATAACTCTGTACAATATGGAATAGGTTATAATTTCTCAGTTCACAATATTTTTCTCACAAAAGACTTGAAAAATCAGTTTTTCTAATGTACATAGTGTATAAAAGATCTTGGGTATCCTCTGTGAGAGTGTCTTCATAGTGTGCTCATAATTGTAATTTGTATAATTAGTAGAACACCACGTTAAATTTAACTTACAAATATGCATAACCGCAATTATTATGAATATTCATTCAAAGTAGTTAACCTTCTAGTTTACAAGAGGTGTATTATACAAAAGGGTAGAACAGATATTTCTTAAACACTGTCTTATATCCATTGTTCACAGTAAAATAGCTTCCAACGAAACATAAAACTAAACCTGAGAGACTGAAACACACCTCAATCTGTTCACTGTTCAAGAGATGTTAGTTTTCAGCGTTTCGGATAACTCATTGTCCCAGTAGCGTATTTACGATTTTGTTTCAGGGAGGGCTATGCACAATACAGGGAAGTAGGGGGCATTTGTCCACCTGAGTTTGAAAATTAATATTTTAATCAATTGTGTACTAATTCTTTACTAGGAAAAAACGTGAAACGCGTATGTCGGTGGAGGATCTTACCTCCCATGCAAATCCGAAACGACACTCCTATAAACACACGTTAAACATTTGTAATCTCATTTCAACTTAACTGATTTCAATTTAGAAAAAATGGAAATATTCAGTTTTATCTGTGTAAGTTTTTACCTGAAGGAAAATGTTCAGACAAGTTGAAGCTGAAATATACTAATAGCAGTTTTAATGGCAAGAATTGTAGACTGATGAATCTTATGTGATATAATACACACAAAAATTAACAATCTAACCTTTATTCTATTCATAGAAGAAAGAGGAAGCATCTTCTTGACGTATCTAATTTCCCGGGCTAGGTATTTTCCCTGTCTTGATTTTCGTTAATTCAAACATTTACTTTTCTTTCTAACTAAACGGTGTAAATATTCTTCTGCTATAATAACTAAAGTTCCGTTATGTTGATATCCGTGGAAGTTGGTGTGGAACATCGGTTTGGTTTATCAGCTTCTATTAGTTTTGGTGTTACTAACGACGGCCGACTCAAATCACAACCAACAACGGTCGAAACTATGATAGGAGAAACGAAAGAAAGTAACAACCAAGAAAAAGAAACAGAAGAGTAGAATGGACAGAAGATAGAAAAAAGAACCCAGTTCTTACATGGAATGAAATTGGACAAATAGAATATTATTTGTTAACAAAGAGCATAAGAAAACGGAAAGTCAATGAAATTCTTAGAAATGGTGAGAAGGATTAATGTTGTTGCCCTACGTGGAATGCGAAAAACCATCAAATTTATTTCGGGAGTAGCTTTGGCCCGATAACCCTCCTCTAAAAACACCACTGCACTGTAGGAAAATTTCTCGGAGAAGATTCTATTTCGACACAGACTTCTTATTAGTGATTTGAAAAACTAATTATTTTTATTTGTATATAAATTTAATGTTTGTAATTACACATGAAGGTTGGGGTCATTACCAAGTTCTCCCCTAGAAAGCACAAAGGGAGCGAAATTCAGGGGAAGTATTCAGAGGTGCCTGGGAATTTCCCCCCTTTTCCCATTCAATTACCACACTGACGTTACTGCTTGCATTTCTCATGGCTTTCGCTTTCCAGTTTAATCAGGCCATGATTTCAAAACGAGTTAAAACGAACTAAACGAGCGAGCCATTTATCAAACTTCATTCGACAAGAACTCGACCTCATAAACAGTGACTCGACTCGGAACTCGACTCAAGAAATTTACCTTTGACTCGACTTGTGCTCATCCCTAGGATTGAACGATCTATCATTGGGACATTGCTGCCCGCAACTATTGTATTTAATAGGAAACATGTGTATTTTGTTGCTGTCAGAAATGTAGTGAATCCAGTGCACCTTTCTCTTTCACCTTATACTGAGCCGTTTGTAACTAGAATAGTTTTGTCCTCCAGACATATACGTTGTTTCCTTCATTCGTTCCTTGTTCTGTTTTGTTGCTTATTGAAATATGAGAACAAAAATTTCGTTTCTTGGTACCTGATTTTTGAAAGTCACATATGATAACGTCACTATTCACTAGCACGGATTTTACCGATTAGAAAGAAAGATTTCGGAATAAAAGTTCAGAACATTGACACAATTATTTTAGACAGTCCACCTTATACGGAGTCGTTTGACGTATGTTTAGCGTCGTACTAAAGACTTGACTACTACAAAGAACAAATGTTAGTCGAACTGTTTAGTAATGCACTAATCATGTGTCAAAACGACTCTGCATAAAGCCCAGTATGTATAATTGTTTTCGCTTGTAGAGGATTTTGTTGGCGTGGTGCCTGTGAAGTTGTCTAGCCCAACTAACGAATTTTTCTTTTTCTTATCCACTTTGTTAGTTTACGTTAGTTCTACTAAAATTATCGTTAGTTTCGAAAAAATAAAATTTTCATTCATAAAATAAATGGGCAGCCAGCTTCACGGTTCCCCACCCACAAACGAATTTCAAAAGTTTTTCCTATCACATCGTTAGTTTATTGTTAGCTTACGTTAGTTTTGCTAAAATTAACGTTTGTTTTGCAAAAATAACAATAGTTTTAACAAAACTAGCGTAAACTAACGATAAACTAACGGTGTAGTAGTAGCGATCCCTCTTCGCGCGAATGACTCACCTTTCTAAGGTCAATCCTCTTGCCCCGGGGTCAACGACCTAGGTGTGCTTAGGACCACCAGTCTAGATTTTGGCAGGGTGACCTTGGCCCACCCCCTAAATTTTGGCAGGGGTACATTGGACCACCCCCTTAAATTTTAGAAATTGCCAAATCTAAAATTTGGTATGACACTCTAGGACCATAGCATGTACCTATATTAGTATTGGGGGTCCACCAATGCCAAAAATTCATATTTCGGGGGTTTTGACCTAATTTATCCCATTTCATGAGGTGTTATTACCTTATAGAGTTACATGGAAGTATACAGGGGTTAATTTCCTTTCATAGAACATGGGAATCTCAATGCACCTCTTTAAATTTTTGGGAGGGATACCTTGGCCCACCCCTTAAATTTTTGAAATTGCCCAATTTAAACATTTGGTATAATAGTATAGAACCCTAGTATGTATCACTATAAATTTGGGTGTTCCACCTTGTTCTCTTTCATGACTAGAAAATTGTCAAAAAGTTAAATTTTGGGGGTTTTGACCTAAATTACCCCCCTTTGATGAGGTTTAATTACCCTATATGGTGATATAGACGTATACAGGGGTTCATTTCCTTTCACAAGACATGGGTATATTGATGCACCCCTTTAAAAATTTGGGAGGAGTACCTTGTCCCACCACTTTTAATTTTGGAAAATGCCCAATTTAAACATTTAGTATCATACTATAGAACTCTAACATAGATTACCATAAATTTGGGTGGTTCATCTCGTCCACTTCCATGGGTACAAAATTGCCAAAATATAAACGTAAGCAATACGTTATACTACGTGTTTGGTTTTTAACCTATTTTATCCCTTTTGATGAGGTCCTATTACCTTATATGGTTATATGGTCATGTATAGGGGTCCATTCCCTATCATCAGACATAGGTGCATTGGTGCAACCCTTTAAATTTTAGGAGGGGTACATTGACCCACCCCTTCAATTTTGGAAATTGTTCAATTTAAGCATTTGGTACCATAGTTCAGGACCTCAATATGTGTCATTATAAATTTCGAAATTTCGGTGGTCCATCTCGTTCCTTTCATAGGTACAAAATTGCCAAATCTTAGTAAACCACGTGTTCGGTTATTCACTCAATTTATCCTCTTTGATGAGATCATATAGGGTTATAGATATGGAAGGGTATCCCCTTTTAATTTTGTAGGCCCTTAGGGTGTCAAATGCAAATACGGTCAAGATGTAGCTTATATTCGGTCCAATATGGTATACCTACCGATAGTGCATGATATTTACCTCTACGCTATTCGAAGAATTTCCTATAACTTTCATCCACTTCCAGCAGAATCTATTGACTATGCTAAGTAATACTGAGAAGGAAATAAAAAGAGAAATTGGTTAGGTTTGAATAAATCAATTGTATTTGGAAATAATCTTCTATTTATAATCTTCCTAATCTTTGGTAAAATCTTCAAAAGTTTACATTGTAATGTCAAATTTAAAAAAAAATCGTAATAGTTTTCTTTTAACATAGATCATGTACAAATCAATAAAATACAATTATAATTAAAAAATATATAATTTCCTGCTGCTTCAATCACCATTTTCTCGGTCCATCGAGGCGGTTTTCTTGAACTCCCTGAAATATACAGATGCGTATTTTATGCATTAACTGAGCAGTGTACATTCCTTGCTTCAAGATTTACATCCTAAAAGCATTAGTAAAGATATTTATATTTAATTTTCAAAATCAGGCTTTCTCGCAATAGACGACTTACTAGGTCGTATCTATCGTAACAGATGACTTACCCTATATTTAACGTTGTTTATGAATAATGTGATTCGTGTACAGATGCAATTTAAGCTAAGCTGGAAACAAAGCAAGTCCTTAAATAAAGTAAGTAAATAGAGTGTGAGCAACGAAAGTGCATTCAAACTTTGTGGTTTACTACCGTACAGATTGTTGCCAAATTAGTCACTATTCAATATAATGGTTAGACGAAATTTTTGGTGTTTGCAAAAGTCTGTAATCCCAAAATTTCTTATTTCTTTTAGTAAAAGAGAAAAATTGAATTACAATGCCAATGAACCGTTACGATATTTGCCTCGTGCAAGTTAACGAAAGATCCAAAAATTTTCTCTATATCAGCTATTTAAATTTTTAATATGTAACTACAAAAAAGGAAAGAAAAAATTAAAGGAAATATTCAATATTACGTCCCAAGGTTATGTCCTGTAGGCTAGAGACGGTGGTGATTATGAGTGAAATGGTGAAATGAAAGTGAGAGGAAGCGGAGCAAACTCGAGAAAACCCAGGCACACAGTGTTTGTCCACCCCGAAGCATACTTAGCGGGAGCTAAAATCTAACCAGTGACCTACATACCAGAGTTAAGCACATTGGAAAACTCCCAAAAGGGGGCGGGGTAGGGAGAGAAAAAACTTACGTGTAACTAAGGACAAATTCAATCACATTATCTGTTCTTTGAATCTCGACAGCTGAATTACTTTCTTACTCATCTAACTTACAAGGAAAGGACTAAGTCATGATCGCCAAATGAACGTCTACGTATGTTTCTCAACAGATACTAAAATTAGAAGCTCAAAAAATCAAACCCCAGGTGCAAATGTGCCCTAATATGTTTTAATGCGTAGATTTGTATTGATTTTGTATTGTATGCAATCAAGTCATTTCATGTCACAGACACATGTTAAAAAAAATGAGCTGCCTGGAACTTTGTACTTAAAAATATTTGTTTCTACATAGATTCTACTAAGATTTCTAAAACTATTTTATGTATGGTTACGTTTTGTTTTTCGGGTTTTCGGCCAATTTAACTTTTTTTCTTTCTCTCCCTGGAGAGAGCGGTACACGTGTAAACAAAAAAATATTATATCCTGCCAAACAAGAGTTGTAAAATAAAAGTTTTGATACATCATTTTAAAGCTTTGAAACTAAGAAATCTGATTCTGTATTGAATATGAATCAGTTTGCAGTACCTAGTTTCTGATTGGTCAAAAACCGTAATATACCCTTCGTGAATTCCCGCACAACAGATATGTTGTTTTCTTTGAAAATTAAGGAAATCTTTCAAATGTAAAACTGCTTTAGAAATATTAATATAATATAGAAACAGTATTTGTGTGTACAAAGTTTCGAGCAATTCAATTTTTCGGCATGTTGCTGTGACATGGAATGACTCTTTAACACAATACAAAATCAAAACAGAAATATATTAGGGTACCCTTGCATCTGAGGTTTCATTGTTGAGCTTCTAAATTTAGTTTCTTTCGAAATACACATGCAGATATCCATTTGGCGATCATGACAAAGTCCTTTCCTTGCAAGACTACTACCTTACAGTACTGGCGCAAATCCCGGGGGGACGAGGGGGACATGTCCCCCAATCTTGGACCTGGGGGAACTGTCCCCCAAATAATCTGACTTAAAAAGTGCTTTTTGGGATAAGTGTGATGATTTGTGTCCGACTGCCACAAAGGAATGTAAGATGAAATTGAATTATCTTGACTTTTCCATTTTTAAAAAGAATCGTATTCTGTAGGATTGCAAACTGAACTTCGTGCTGTAGTGCGTTTAGTCTCATCAATATGTATTAATTCCACTTCCGCTACTTGGGCAAATATTGCAATAAATGCCAGAGGAGCATGTGCTCCACTCCTCATGCTGGGAAGTTGTCTCAACTGTAGGTACGGCACAAATCCCGGGTAAATGAGGAAACATCCCCCCCCCAACATTGGAACTGGAGGCTTTCCCAATAATCCGATTTGAAAAGTGTTTCTTGTAGATAAGTGTGATCATTTGTGCCCGACTGCCACAAAGGAAAGTGAGATGAAATTTGTTTCTCTTGGCTTTTCCATTTTTAATGAAAATGAAGGCGTGCGACTGTGCGCGACGTAACCTGATATGAAATCTTATCTCCTCCTCTCCTCTAGGCCCTAGCACACGAAGAGTATACAGACTATCCAATGTCAGTAGAACCTAGTGATGGGCAGTGGGAATATTCCCGGTGGGAAGGAATTTAAAAATGGGAATATTCCCGGGTTTTTCCCCTGGCCGGGAAGGAATTTATTTCCAATTGTTTACATTATCTTCCAAATTATAAGAACCATATGACTAATTACTTTATTTTAATATATTATGATTTACTTCTAGGTTTTAAAGAATTTGGAGGTTAAAAAATTTAAAATTCTTTGACTGTACTTTATATAACTAATAATATGAGTTTTTAACTTCCATTTCCATTTGCACTAGAAAGTAAGGTAATTGTTTAGAATTGGGGAGACAAAACTATCAAAAAGTAGGATGATTTACGGAAGAAGTGAGTTGATAGTGATGTTCAAGTAGTCAAAAAAGTATTGAACACATTTTTTTTAGGGCAGTAGGGGATTTGTACAAACCGTAAAAGTAAGTGGAAGTGATTTATGTGAGAAAAGAAAGTGAATTGTTGGTAACGAAGATACAAACAACGTGCCATGCGGGGTTCTAACCCGCCTTCACTCGCTAACGCTCGCTCTGCAATGCTGTCTGAATTTAATGTCGGTAACGTAATTTAACGTATGAAACCATAAAACAACCGCATCGGAATAAAATATCGCAAAAAATAGGTGCAAAAGCTGGCCCCCCAATGCTAAACAACAGCCAAAATTAGCAAAGTACTAATTTACAAATGATGAAAAGGAACCATTTTGTAAAGTAATTTAGATTTATGTAGAAATAGAGATGAAGTACTATTAATAAACCCTGAACCACCGTTAGTAATAGACGTCGGTCTGTCTCCTCTCTCTGACTCGAATTTCTGAAGAGGTACTCGAACTTCTCTTACATGTGAATTAACATATGGAATTTTGAGAAATAGGTGGAATGAAAGGTCGTGTATGGCAAGGTTAAGTGCTAAAATATAAAGATAAGTAAGTATCTTGCAAATTTTGTGAACATAAATATGTATGCGCAAATATTGATAAATTGGTGAAACATGTATCTTCTGGCATTTACCCAATCTAATTGGTTTATAACATTTATAAATTTAATGGGCGGTATTCAGAGAGAATTCGTTAATCGAAGTTTAGTCACAGACTAGTTAGTAAGCATACTAAATCTTTACTAAGGAAGGTGCACTTTTTGGTATTCAGATTATACTTTGAGTACAACTAAAATGATGATTTGGGTATGATTAACTTACAGAACCCCAATGCATCGGTGAGTAAAATAAATATGGCAACTACGGAAAAGTAGATGAGCGCATGCGTAGTCTGTAGAAATGAAAATACATGAAATACGAAATGTTGTGTCGCACGCTAAACCGTGGGTAAAGATTAGTCTGTTCTAGATTAATTAGTCACATGTGATTAACTTCGTCCAATACTACGTCCTAATCAAAGACTCTGAATACAATTTTCACAACCATCCGTTAGTCAACTCCGTAGTAAAGTGTTAATCAGACTTCAAATCGACTCTGCATAAGGCCCAATGTGTTTATAATATCAGTACTAGAGTCAAGTTTAGCAAATCCACTTACATATAAATTTAAACTGTTTAGCGGTTTAAAAGAATTAGGACTTACTATATAATTTTCTCACACATATTTAATTGATAGAACATATTGTAAATAAGTATACATTTATGCTTACTCTCTAAATATAATAAAGTGTTAATAAAGTAACATAGTACCGTTTAGAATATATACATTTTAAAGAATCTTCTGTGGACATCAGTAATAATATGCTGTGATATAAAATTAATTCAACTTTGAAATCATAATATAGTAATAGAATGCAATTTTCTTTCTGATTGTACATAAATTCCCGGATAAATTCCCATTTTGGGAATCTTCCCGGGAATTTACCAATCACTAGTAGAACCCATCTTTTCAGCAAATGCGCATTTAATGTATTTGTTGTATCAATCTAGGCATCTACTCATGCTTGATAAGCTAACTAACTCTATAGCCTATGGAACTCGGAGGTTAAATGCCACGTTCACAAAGGCTCTCCACTGACTTCTATCCTTAGCCAACTTGATCCAGTTTCTACTTTGTATTACTATTTTTGCGAGGTCCATCTTAATATTGTCTTCCCATCTGCGCCTAGGTGCTCCTAATGGTCGTTTTCCGATTGGCCTTACTTTTAACACTTTGAAAGCGTTCCTACTTTCTTCGATCCTGGCTATATGTCCTGCCC
The DNA here is from genome assembly GCF_964235325.1 of Thermobia domestica. Classification (NCBI taxonomy): domain Eukaryota; kingdom Metazoa; phylum Arthropoda; class Insecta; order Zygentoma; family Lepismatidae; genus Thermobia; species Thermobia domestica. Next base: position 38,755,177 of record NC_137471.1, read on the forward strand.
ACCTAAGCCTCCTAAACTTGATGACTCTAATAATGTTTGGCAAGCCATATAATTTACGTAGTTCTTCTTTATGAAGTTTCCTCTTAGGTCCGAATATTCGTCTGAGCATCTTGTTCTCAAATACTTTCAGTCTATGTTCTTCCCTCAGAGTAAGCGACCATGTTTCGAAACTATACTAACAACAGGAATGATTATCGTTTTATATATTTTAAGCTTCAAATTCTCCGACAGAATTCACGACGACAAGAGATTTTGAACTGAATAATAACACGAATTCCCTGTCTTTAATCGACATTTAATTTCTTCGTGAATATGATTTTCATCTGTTAATATTGATCCTAGATATTTGAAAGTATCCACTTTATCAAAAGTATTATTTAATATTTTAACGCATCCATAATTTGCCGTGTTACGGTCCCGATGCACTTCCATGTATTTAGTTTTCTCTGCATTTACTTCTAAACCCATGTCCCTGCAAGCGTTTAATAAGACCTCTGCATTTCTTTCTATTGTTCTCATATCATACCCTATTAAATTTACATCATTAGCGTACGCCATATCTTGGTGAACACCGTTCAGCTCTAGGTCCTGGTTGTTATCTTTGATTTTCGTTATAGCGATTTCTAGGACAAAATTAAATAATAATAGCGACAACGCATCTCCTTGTTACAGGCCATTCTCAACTTGAAAGCTCGTGGCCCAAAATTTTCCTACTCGGACTTTACTTTTGATTCATTTAAACATGCCTTAATCGATCTAATTAGCTTTTTCGCTATTCCAAATTCTGTAAGAACGTTATACAATGTTTCTCTCCTAACCGAGTCGTAAGGCTTCCTAAAATCAATGAAAAGATGATGTACCAGGCTACTGTATTCCCACTTCTTTTCGAGTATTTGGCGAATGGTAAATATTTGATCTATTTCGTCTAAATCCATACTGATAATCTCCAATAATTTCATCTGCGTATGGGGTCAATCTTGCTAATAAAATGTTTGAAAGGATTTTATAGGATGTTGACAGAAGAGAGATGCCTTGATAATTATAACAGTCAGTTTTGTCGCCTTTCTTGTGGATTGGAACAATGATTGATTCTTTCCACAATTTTCCTTGTTGTAGATAAGGAGAATGAGTTTGTGTATCTTGAACCACAATTTTTCGCCTCCAGCTAAAATTAACTCAGCCGGAATTTCGTTTACATTCGGAGATTTGTGTTTCTTTAATTTCTTTATAGCGATTTCTACTTCTATTCGGTTGGGTTCTGGCATATACGGTTCTGAGGTGTGTATCTCCCTTTCTCCACGTACATTAGTTTTTGGCTGCGTGTTAAGCAAATCTGCAAAGAAATCTTTCCATCTATTTAAAATGATATCTGTATCAGTGAGAACTGTTCCATCAGCTTTCTTTAATATAAGCATGAGGTTGATAGCCTTTCTTAAATTCGTTGATCTCTTCTTAAATATCCCGAATGGTTTTTACTATTATCTTCAAGTTCCTAAATTTTAGCTTTCAAAATATCGCGTTTCTTTGTTCTAAAAGTTTAGGAAGTTTCCCGCTTGATGTCTACGAAATTTTGTGTAGTTATTTTATTAGGATTTTGTAGCCAACGTAATTTTGCCCGGTTTCTCTTCTCTGCTACTTCGAACCATGGTTTGTTCCTATGTATTTCCGCTTGTCCCAATTTTTCTTTTGAGCGAGGATGTTTCGTAAGCAAAGAAGAGAATTCAATTGCTGGAATATTTTTCACCGTAATCTTAAGGTTACATCTGTTAACTAAAAAGTATATGACATGCATCAGATTTCCGTAACGATTCCTGTAATGTTATTGACATTATCATCATTTTGCTCAAAGAGTATTGTTGCGTCATACATAATTGATATATTTTCTTCATAGTATTGGGGAAGTCATTATATATATTATTATAAAACAATTTTAACGTGGTTGCCTAATTAGAAACATGCCAATTATAAATATGCATGTATTCAGATTTCAGAGTGTGTTCACGGCAGTGATTTGTAATACTGATATGTACTACTACTTCATCTACATCTTCCTAATATATAATATATCATACTCTACAACAGTTGATCAGATTCATTTACCATAATATGAGTTTCATCTCCCTTCTCTAGAATAAGCCTCAAATCTACTCACCTCCCAATGTTGAAGACAACCAATGGCGTATTTAGGATTTTGTTTCGAGGGACTATGCACAACACAAGGAAGGAAGTGGGCAATTGACCACCTGAGTTCGCGAATTAAATATATTTTAATTTATGCATAAATTGAAGTTATAATGGCAAGAATTGCAGACCAATAAATCCTATATGATATGATACAAAAATTAAGGAGTGAATCTAACCCTTTATTCTATTCATACAAGAAAAAGGAAGCATCCTCTTGGCCTTCTTAATTTCCCGGGCTAATTATTCCCCCTTTTGATTTTCTTTAATTCAAACATTTCCTTCTTTTAAAAATAACTAACCGATATAATTTTTCTTTTGTTATAATAACCAAAGTCCTGTCATGTTGATATCCGCGCAAGTTGGTGTGGAACACCAGTTTCGCAGCTCCGTTAACTTGTTCCCCCACTTTTAAAATTTACTCAGAAAAGAATGTCAAAGTTTTGTACTAGTTTTGTACCGTTTTATACGGATAGGTGCTGATTGCAACAGCCAATTATTGGTGCTGACTTCCACCACTGTCGCTGATTGCAAATATGAAGGTGCTGGCTGCTACGACGGCGTGCTGACTGCCACGAACCTGGGAGAAACTGTATTTAGAGAGAGGAATTAATCCCTCATACTAAATTTATGATTATTATTTAATTTAGTAGGGATTAATTTAGTAATCATCACAGCAAATCTATGTGGCATCCTATGAGTTACAAAGTTCCTCACTAAGTGGAACGACATACAATTGGATGTTTATAACGGGATTGTCTTTTCTGTTTTATGTACAATTTGCACATTTCATTGTTTATATTAATTGTTTTAATGTATTATTTAATGGATATGATGGTCTGAAGCCAGCTGACAAGGGAAATTTGGGAGAAAGCACTCGCCTGCAGAGAAATAAGCATGTCATTTGAAGGACCAATTCATGCTGATTACAACAGGTAATAAACCTCTTGTACGTTGAGAACTGTTCGAGATATTCAGCTTGGAAGTTTATATGAGAAAATGAGTGGATGCACATTTCAACGCGTTAAGTATTCTCTCCCATGGCGAAGCCTGATGGTTTGAATTTGCTATTGCTTGATCACTGGGGTCCATTCACAGACAAATTGTCCTTTACAAATTGCATGACGGATGGCAAAGACGTAATGGTTAAGAAGATACCAAAGAATTGCACACGATTTGTGCAACCATTTGATGTGTTTTGATTCCGATCAATCAAAGATTATGGCAATAGATTTGTACATAGTATGAAACTTCTTCATTCGGACGTTTTAATGTACCAATGAAACAATCAAATAAAGTTCGTGTCCATACGAATCACTACCGATCACCGCGATACATTGGATTGTTTCAGTTTGCGTTCTACAAGGCAGGTTACTAACAAATTATAGGCCTATAATTTTTAATCACTTGTCGAATTTGCTTTTTGCTTTGGTTCTTCGAACTGTTCCCCTGAAGGATGCAACGCAATTGCACATATAAAATGTTCATGGCGCAAGGGAGTCTTTTGCCTGCGTCATTTCTTCATAAAACGGAAGAACAACAGTGATCAATTTTCATCTCTAACCTATGATTATTATGAACAATGTAATGACTAATTGTATCTAACAAACCCGTTAGTTATTGTGAGACACTTTTTTTTTCTGTAACTTCAGATAGTTTTCAATTCGTATGTCAATATTCGTTACCAATTATGTTGTACTTAACGCGTATAAATACTCATATCCTCATTTTCTCATATAAACTTCCAAGTTGAATATCTCGAACCGTTCTCAACCGTACAGGAATTTTATCAGCTTGTTGTAATCAGCATGAATTGGGGCTTCAAATGGCATGCTTAGTTTCTCTGTAGGCGAGTGCTTTTTCCTGAACTTCCCTTGTGAGGGACAGCCAGCAGTGCTTTTTTGATGGAACTTTCAAGAGCTGTTCGAAACATTTTGCGCAGCTGTGCACAGTTCATGCTGACACAGGGAGTTCAAGCGAGAACACATAAATCGTACCAATTTTGTACGCAACGCTTCCTGACAAAACTGAAAGTACACTCATTTCCAAAATTATAGTTGCATGGAACTGTCTTCTTGTAAGAATATAATTTGATAATGATTTTGCAGACTACTTTTAATACTGATAATATGTGTATAATCAGGAAATGTATATTTGTGGTAAATTTCATAGGAAAAGAATTATAAATACGAAAATCATGAGTAAAATAAAATGTAACTAAATGGACAAGAAAATTTTATTTTCCTTTCATTCTCTTATTAAGTACTATTTTGACATGAAATTTACCACATATTTGTCTTTGCCGATTATACACATACTAACATTATAAGAAATACCGGGCGAATTCGTTATCAAATTATATTACTAGAACAACATATTCATAGTCATGCGACAATAATTTTGGACATGAGTGTACATACAGAGACCTGTTTAGCTTTGTTAGGAGTTGCTCTGAACAACACGATCCTAAGGTTCATCATGTTTCTTTCATGCTTCTTGGCGTCCGGTAATGTTACGTCTAGCAACTTTCTCTCAGGCTCGTGGCAGCCAGCACGCCATCGTGGCAATCAGCACCTTAATATTGGCAATCAGTGCCAGTCGTGGCAATCAGCACCAATAATTGGCTGTGGCAGTCAGCACCCCACCTTTTGTACCACCAATAAAAAGTTTTGTACCACCTCCATTAGTCAGTAATGGACGATTTAATGTCTGGGCCTAGCGTTAACTTGTTCCCTCACCATAATGAATTTTCTCGAAAATAATGTCAAAGTTTTGTAATAGTTTTGTACCGTTTTGTATCACCAATAAAAAGTTTTGTACCACGTCCATTAGCCAGTAATGGACGATTTAAAGTCTGGACCTAGCGTTAACTTGTTCCCCCACCATAACGAATTTTCTCGAAAATAATGTCGAAGTTTTGTACTAGTTTTGTACCATTTTGTACCACCAATAAAAAGTTTTGTACCATCTCCATTAGCCAGTAATGGACGATTTTATCTCAGAACCCAGTGTTAACCTGTTCCCCCACCATAACGAGTTTTCCCGAAAATAGTGTCAAAGTTTTGTACTAGTTTTGTACCGTTTCGTACCACAAATAAAAAGTTTTGTACCATGTCCATTAGCCAGTAACGGACGATTTAAAGTCTGGACCTAGCGTTAACTTGTTCCTCCGCCATAACGAATTTTCCCTAAAATAGTGTCAAAGTTTTGTACTAGTTTTGTACCGTTTTGTACCACTAATAAAAAGTTTTGTACCATCTCCATTAGCCAGTAATGGACGATTTAATGTCTGGGCCCAACGTTAACTTGTTCCCTTACCATAACGAATTTACCCGAAAATAATGTCAAAGTTTTTTGCTAGTCTCTACAATGTTTTTTTCACCAATACAATATTTCATACGACGGCCGTTAGCCAGTAATGGACGAATTCATATGCTTATCGATTGATCCTTATCTTACGAATTTTTTCCGAAAATAGTGTCAAAGTCTCGTAGTTGTTTTTTACCGCAAATTAAAAGTTTTGTACCACGTCCATTAAGGAGTAATGGATGATTTAAAAGGGGGAACAAGTGAACGCCTTTTGTTAAATATCAACGAATTTTCCTATAAATAGTGTCAAAATTTTGTACTAGTTTTTTTTTTGCCATTTTGTATCATCAATAGAAAGTTTTGTATCAAGTCGATTATCGAGTAATGGATGATTAAAATTGGGGGAACAAGTTAACGCCCGTTCACCAACCTCAACGATTACTCCCGAAAATAGTGTCAAGTTTTCTACTTGTTTTGTGCCACGTCCATTAGCCAGTAATGGACGATTTAATTTCCGAACCCACCGTTAAGATTTTCCCCACATTAACGAATTTTCCCGAGACAATTTTTAATGTTTTTTCTAGTTTTGTACCACTTTTTACCACCAGTATAAAGTTTGTACCACGTCCTTTAGGCAGTAAAGGATGATTAGAATGGGATAACAAATTAATGGATCTTCCCCAGTCTTAAGTATTTTTTTAAACATACAAATATAATTTTGTGGCTAAGCACAAAATTTAGGCGCCCTATTGGATTTCAAGATTTTAGCGGGTACTGTTATAATGCGGAAATGACTTCCGGTAACACTTCTACTTCCAAAAGATCCGATATTCAGGAACCTGAATTTAACCAGACATCGTGGAGTCTGTTTTTGATCCGACTTTCGGTTCTAAGCAGGAAGTGACTTTTAAACCACTTTCGGCCACACTTCCTATTCGAAAATACCCAACTTTTAGCGTACTCGGGAACTTGAATTCTATGCCGATGCCTATTTGTAAATCCAATTTCCGATTAAAAAGTTATAAAGGGGCACAGTCCGTCAAACTTTTAAGCCATTTCCGATCACACTGTGGGTTCCAAAATACCCCATTTCTAGTCTGCTTTAAGTGTAGTTGAGTATTTGAACTTAATGGTGAAGTCCGTTTTTCGATCCAACTTCCGGTTCTAAACGGGTAGTGACTTCTAAATCACTCACTGTTCGGAAATACTCGATATCTAGCGTACTCGGAAGCTTGAATTGAATGCCGAAGTCCGATTGTTGATGCGACTTCCGGTTCAAAAATTACAAGGAGGTACAGACAGACGTACAGAACAATGGCAATAGCGACCAAATTTTCAATAATTCTCTAAAAATAAGTGAGAGTTTTGTATGATTTTGAAAGACATGCTACGTGCAACGTTATGTATCTCATGCGTAAGCTAGTAATTGTCGATTGAATGTTTGAAGCCACCGTTAACTTCTCCCACATGAACAAATTTTTTCGAAAACAATATCGAAGTTTCATACTGGTTTGCACGATTTTGTACCACCAATAAAAAGTTTTGTACCACGTCCATTACCGATTATTGGACGATTCAGTGCCTGAACTCAACGTTAATTGTTCTCCAACTTTAACAAATGTTTCCGAAAATAGTATCAAGTTTTGTACTAGTTTTGAGCTACTTTTAGCAGCAATAGCCAGGTTAAGCTGCAAATTTGTATGTTTATTTATGATGATGATGGTGATTATTATTATTATTATTATTATTATTATTTTGCATTTGTGCAATTCTTTTTAAGTCCTTCTGTCGTGTTAGCTATTCATCTGTCTTTGTGCTCTCGAACTGCTAGTAGACGGTTTTCTCCTTTGAAAGAATTTGAATTTATTTTATAGCTTTTAGGCAACTGTGGCTTCGAATGAATGGATGATGATGATGATAAGATGAATTATATTATATTTTATTCTAACTAAAGGCTCCTGGGCTCTCCCCCAGACAGAGTGGTGTGGGGCTCCATTTTACGTAACACTTCACGATTTAGGGGTCTCCTGATGGCTTGGGGCTCCCCTTAAAAGCAAAATGAAAAAAACATTTTATTGATATCAAAAGATAATTTGACAGAAACATGAAATGTCTTGTCTGAAGAGAGTTCAATATTGATTAAGTTACTTTTAAATTCCAAACCATTACCTTGCATCAAGTTTGTCTATTCTGAGCAAGTTTGTTGCCTCGGTTCCAACAAACGGTATGCGCAGAAAGAGACCATTTAGAACACCAATGTCATACCCAAAGGAGGCGCAAGGGACCCATGGCCCCACCCACCTAAACCAATGGAAGCTACTAAACACAGCTTCAATCCATTAATTCATCAAGATAGATATACAGGAAATTTATCAAGTTGGAAATTTATACCTGACTGTACAAAAACTTAGATTCGTAATAGTCTTCTTCTCAGATTAAAAGACCTGAGCCTACTTTACCTCTCTAATGGTGCAATTGGTTTAAATCTGTCGACTCATGGCTTGTTCACCACAGAGCCAAGCTCAGAAAGACCGTTCACATAACACGTCTACCGAGTTGGCCCGATCGACCCGATGGCCTACTTGAGCAGAACCGAACCGAGCTAATGACTCATCCCAGCAGAGCCGGCTCGAGCTATTGTCTGCTGAGTTGAGCCGGGTCAAACCGAGCCGATTGACTCGCTTCTACCTAGCCAGTGCTAATCCTAACTGAGCCGGCTCAAGCTGTTCACTCACTTGCACCGAGCCGAGCCGGTTGACATCACTATCCGGGTTCTTCTTCTAATTGGGCTAAAAAATTCAACCAGAGCTCCTTCGTGGCTAAGCGGTTAGCACACGCACCTTTGGCGTGGGGGACTTGGGTTCGATTCTCGACGGGAACTCTTGTGGTACGGACTCCACGTTAATCAGTAGGTCCTGTCCCATATAGCCTAGCTGCTGAAAGGGACGATAAAATCAAAATCAACTCAATTCAAAAATTCGACCGTGCAAGTCTCAGCCTAGATGGTAAGAAATACAGTAATTATATATTTATTCGAGTTGAGTTGAGTCTTAGCTCGACTCGTGCCTGTCCCTAGTTTTCATATTAGTGGTACTTGAGGTTTTATCTGATACAGGCACCATGTCTTGGCGGCCATTTTGAAAACGGTGACTGATATGAAAAGTCTTTTGCAACAGTGCTCTTTAGTTTTTAAAGATCTAACGAACGAGATATTACTCGATATATATTTACATTTAAATTTTTAAAGTTGGGCCCTGAAAAATAAAATGAAATCTTTAAGTTTTACGTCCCACAGTTATGCCGGTTAGACTAAAGGAGACGGTGATGATGAGGGATGAGTGAAATGGTGGAATGAAGAAAGTGGGAGGAAACGGGAGAACCCCGAGAAAACCCACGAGCGCGATGTTTGTCCACCACAAAGTTCACTTGGCGTGGGCTGGGATCGAACCCGGGACCCCAAGCACCAGAGGTGAACGCTCTACCACTGAGCCATCGCGTCCCCCTAAGTTGGGCCCTGAGCCTCCATGAAGAGAGCCCACATTGTAACGCTTCCACTCCTGTTCCGTTTGTAAAATGGAATTAGCCAAAGAATATAAACTCTTAACAGGCCTCCAAAAGCAAATACAATACAGAGGGTTGCTTCACGAGGCTTTAAAAAAATATATCAAGTAACAACACTTACCATGTAATATGGTCACTACTTTTAATACTTGCAAAAGATTTTTATTAATTTTTCTTCAAACCTTCTGATTACTATTTTTTACTGGAATACTTGAAAATAGCTCAAACAATTAAAATCAATTTTCGATTCAACAATTTATTACAAATTTCAATATTAAAGAAACAACTATTCAAACGGTTTTAATATTCATCAAACAAAGATTTCCAACAATTTAAATAACTTTCGAGTTTAAAGATAATAATTCATTAATAAAGTCTCCATTTAATAACTCATCTATAGTGTAAAACAACAAACTTCTATAAAAAATTGAAATTTTACATAGAAATTTAGTCTTGACTTCAACAAAACTGCTGATTCTTTCAGGAATTTTACACAGATTTTACCTTCACAAAATACCAATTTACCTTCCAATAATTTATTTTTAATTTTATTATCACAAACGTCGTTGTTCTACTCTTACAATAATCGAGAAATTTTTTTAGTTAACTATAAGTCCACAATTAACTAATTTATTTATTTGTTTCCCTGTTGACTCAGCTATCAATCGGTTTCCCATTCAAAAGCACTGATTGCTTATTCAAAATGAACTCAAGAATAATTGATCGGTACTTTTCTTAATTAATTATTATAAAACCTCTACCAAAAAGAAACTTTTGAACCAGTTAAGACCTATCTGCAACTGAAAATATATGGCAACTCAACCTGATTTTTAACCTATGAAAATACTAGTCATTTAGAAAAATCAAACTGATCGGAAACGAATCAACCAACTTGAACCAAATAACATGACCCACATAACATTTAATTGACGAAGACAAGAGGGGTCTAAAGGTACTATCTACGTTCACTTACCGTTGTTACTGCTTCCAAGCCTTTGATAAATTGTCACGCTCTGTACTGCTACTACTTCTAACACATTAAGAAATGCTTTGACACAAAAGGGAAATCAACTGTCGAACTCCTTGCCATGTCCATTCATCTGAATAAACTCAATACCCAGCACAATACACAGAATAGCGAAACTCCTGCATTCAACTTCAAGCTATTCAAGCTCAACGATGATATAATCCATAAAATATTACAAATTCCAGACTCCTTAATTTGAAGCACGATTAAAATTTCGTCTTAACAGCATATCATTGTCCTTTTCTTTTCGTGCAAACTCTGGATAACATCCCATTAAATAACAATCCAATTTTATTAAACTGAATCGTAACGTAAGTCAAGACGAGGCAACTACTATTTCTTGTTAAAGATTACTTTCCTTATTAAAGCCAATTTTCTAGATAAAACTTGTTCCTTGTTAACGCCCAATCCAAATAGAAAAATAAATTTTTGTCTGGAGAAATCGTAACTCCATTTCCCCTTAACCTATCCAATACAATTTTTAAAATTTCCTTATGTTCTTCCATTGACTCTGTTGCTAAAAGGAGATCGTCAAAATAAATTTGTACTCGTTGATCTCTTAGATCTCCTAGCATTTTTTCCATTGCACGTGATAATAAACTACTTCCTGTCTTTATTCCCACCGGAACTCTAGTATATTGGTAACTACCTTTAGGTGTGACTATCGTGGTTATCTCGCTTGAATCCTTATGCAGGGGTAGCTGGAAATAAGCTTTCCTACAATCGATTAATGAGAACACTTTCTTCTCTGCTAAACTTACTAGGCATTCCTCCATATTAGGAGAAGGGAAAATATCATCAATAATTAAAGAATTCTCTTTACAAAAATTCCCCACGATCCGATAAGTATTATTCTTATTCTTTACAAGAAAACAGCTGCTACCAAAACTAGAATGGTCAACCACAACTAGAATTCCTTGGGAAACTAACTCTTTAATACAATCATCACATATTTTTTCTTTATTTTGAGGGACAGGAAATGGTCTATCTTTAAAAGGTTTTCTTTCTTGAAGATATAATTTAGCTTCAAAATTTTTAGACATCCTATTTTGTCAGTTATTACATAAGAATATTCATTCCGAATCCCGTCGACAAAATCCTGAACTTCGTTTTCAGTGTACTTATCCAAAATATTAGACCTTTCCTTATTTTCTGAATTGCTAATTCCCGACCATGACTCCATAGTTTTATTTTTAATTTCCAAAGGAAGAAGCTTCCTATTCTTCCTAACTAGTCCGTTAAATTTATTAGATTGATCTATATCCAAATCCGAAACTTCGGAGTCACTATCATTCTTCGGATCTTCAATCTTCAAATTATCTTTCAACTGATTATCGCTGGATTCATCTTTAGGTAACACTACCAATAATTATTTATCATCCCTTTTATTCACCCCAACCAAACTATTGTCCAACTGGGTAGAATATGATTTACGATTAATTTTGTTTTTTGTCTTCTTTTTATTTTTCTTAACTACACTGTTTACTTTCTCACTTAGTTCATCTTTATTCCTAAATTCTTCTTTATTCTGACCATTCGCTAACTTCTCATAACGAATACACCCAAATACATTTTTATTCTTTAACTAGTTATCTTTTTATTCTCGGAAGTCTCTTCATGAGTAGAATGATTCTCCCAAAAAAATTCTTTTTCCTAATCGATCACTGAATCAAAGTCCACTGACAATCCTATCTCATGCACAGAAGAACCCGACAATTGATTTGGGTGATCCATATCATTGAACAAAGTTCTAAGCGATTTCAATTGCTCAGGATCCGGAACAGATATTTCTAACAACTTCTTCTCAACACTATTTAACTCGATGTCACATTGAACAGAGAAATCGCGTCGATTAGTTGATCCTAACTTCTTCAAAAATAACGAAGAGATCTTCCCAGAAGTACTATTCTTCAAAGAATTAAAATGGTCAGAACGATCGCCAGAATTAAACATTCGTTTATCAAAGTCTTTTTCACTAATCGAATTTATAACACACAAATCATAATGAAGAAGTACAGTCTTTTTATTATTTCTGAGTAGGAGTTCATTCTTCGAATAGTTTATTACTAAAGAAGTCGCCCTCAAAAAAGGGGTTCCCAAAATACAGTCACAAGGTAAATCCGCTACAACTTTAAAAGTAACTCGCTCGAACCACCCAGAAAGATTTATCACACAACAAATTTCCTTATCTGAAAGATATTCAGATCCTAAGGGTGCATGAATAGTTTCCGGGGCTTTCTCTACAAGATAATGCACCAACCCACATCTCTTAATGAACTCTTCTGTTGCGATTATAAGATGATCCAGAATCCAAACAAATTCGAACTCGTTTATTATTAATGAATGCATCAACAAAGGAAGCTACGGCGTCATTAGTCTGAGAAGGAATAGGCCTACTATAATTCCTTTCAAAACGTTCAGGTTCTGCCAACAATACTCGATCTGAATATCCCGATTTTGATTTTTCAATAAACCTCGCATTTTTATCTCTTTTACGAGATTCGGATTGATTATTATAATTGAAAAAACTGTAATCCTTACTGACTACCGAAACAGATGCACCAGATTTAGCACCAACCTTATTCATATATTCTAAATTCTCTCGATAATGATTAGCATAATCACTGCAAGTTTTCCTTAAAATGTAGCGGAATCTAAGTCTGAAACAATTTAAATTTGATTGATGGATTCATTCCATCCATTATTATTTTAGTTAACTGAGGTTCACTAACTCCAAAATTCAATACAACAGTCGAAAAATAAATATCTTTTACAAATTGATCTATTGTTTCATCAAGTTTCTGTTTACGAAAATTTTTTTCGGAAATTAGAGAATGCTTTATGGTGTCAGTTATAAATTTATCAACTATCGTAGACCTAAATGCTTCCCATGGAACATTTACACTAAGAGCTTGTTGTACTTCTAATTGAAACTGACCCTCACTCTTTGACAATAACACACTGTATAATATTGCAACAGGGTAACAACATTCTTCAACACTTTTTTTTCTTTAGGAATTTTACACAGATTGTACCTTCACAAAATACCAATTTACCTTCCAATAATTTATTTTTAATTTTATTATCACAAACGTCGTTGTTCTACTCTTACAATAATCGAGAAAATTTTTTACTTAAGTATAAGTCCACAATTAACTAATTTATTTACTTGTTTCCCTGTTGAGTCAGCTATCAATCGGTTTCCCATTCAAAAGCACTGATTGCTTATTCAAAATGAGCTCAAGAATAATTGATCGGTATTACTCTTCTTAATTAATTATTATAAAACCTCTACCACAAAGAAACTTTTGAACCAGTTAAGACCTATCTGCAACTGAAAATATATGGCAACTCAACCTGATTTTTAACCTATGAAAATACTAGTCATTTAGAAAAATCAAACTGATCGGAAACGAATCGACCAACTTGAACCAAATAACATGACCCACATAACATTTAATTGACGAAGACAAGAGGGGTCTAAAGATACTATCTACGTTCACTTACCGTTGTTACTGCTTCCAAGCCTTTGGTAAATTGTCACGCTCTCTACTGCTACTACTTCCAACACATTAAGAAATGCTTTGACACAAAAGGGAAATCAACTGTCGAACTCCTTGCCATGTCCATTCATCTGAGTAAACTCAATACCCAGCACAATACACAGAATAGCGAAAGTCCTGCATTCAACTTCAAGCTATTAAACTCAACGATGATATAATCCATAAAATATTACAAATTCCAGACTCCTTAATTTGAAGCACGATTAAAATTTCGTCTTAACAGCATATCATTGCCCTTTTCTTTTCGTGCAAACTCTGGAAAACATCCCATTAAATAATCCAATTTTATTAAACTGAATCGTAACGTAAGTCAAGACGAGGCAACTACTATTTCTTGTTAAAGATTACTTTCCTTATTAAAGCCAATTTTCTAGATAAAACTTGTTCCTTGTTAACGCCTAATCTGTCTCGTTGAATGAACTATTCAACTTTGTTAAAATAAGACTTTTCCTTGATAGAGAAAGACAATCTTGATCAAGAACTCAAACACAACTGCCTCTCTCCACACAGCGAAGCAGCCGCGAATGTTCACCTGTCACGAGATTGATAGCTGACGTCATACCAGCACACACCGAAGCAATACACCGTTTCTTCCTGCAAAAAAGCTGACGTAGTAGCTAACACAATACCGATAGCTTTCAACTCACAATTCAAACTTAGTTACATACTATTCCTCCTTTTTTCTTTTTACTTTTTTTAAAGAAGGAAAATATACAGTATATATAATTTCATTATTTTCATTGCTTTATAATAACTGACATTGACTAACAACTTGAATTCTTTATCTTACTTTCTTTTTTTTCTTGCCTCAGAACATGGGCGTCAGTAACTATTTTTACAACTATTAAGAAAACAATCCAAAATCACGTCTTTTATTGGAAATAATGATTCAGAAGCATTTACAATTATTGTGGCCACCATTTGCCTCCGCCACAACAGCGACAATACCATTGGACGTACCTTATGGGATTTCCAATTTGAGTTATGGTTCGGTTCATTTATCTTCAAAAGGTTTCAAGATATTTCCATGGAAATATTAAAATGGGCCACCCCATATATATATATATATATATATATATATATATATATATATATATATATAACTTATTTAAAGTAAAATTTGTAGCTAACAAATAAAGTAACGTCCACATACGAAATATTCGACTCCCGGTGGAAAATATTGACATTTACAGTGGTTCGAATTCCAAGTTAAATGGTCTCTTTGTATTTTATATAGCTTCAGTGCTGAGAAAGACCTATCTAACCTACCTAATTGAAGATACCTTAGTGAACTTCGCTCAGTGGTAGAGCGTTCACCTCTGGTGCTTGGGGTCCCGGGTTCGATCCCAGCCCCCGCCAAGTGAACTTTGTGGTGGACAAACACCGTGCTCGTGAGTTTTCTCGGGGTTCTCCCGTTTCCTCCCACTTTCTTCATTCCACCATTACACTCATCTCTCATCATCACCGTCTCCTTTAGCCTAACCGGCATAACCGTGGGACGTAAAACTTAAAGATTTCATTTCATTTTTAGTGAACTTAGATTTAACCGATTACTGCAGCCTATCAGCATTCGAAAAATGTTTCCAATAAAATTTACGTATCGAATCTTCAATTAAAATGACGGTTTGTGAACCGTTTTTCAGTTTCGCCGTACACCTCTAAGGGGAAGGGAATTTTAGCATAGAGAAATTTCTGCCTGCAAAATATAAATTTTATTTCGTACACTTTTTCGTCTGATGCTTTTTTTCGAGATATTTTGCAGTATGAAATAACAAAATTTTCTCTATGTGTACATTTACATCCCTCATTTTAATGAACCTCCTCCATATTTTAAGTCCTTTAAAAAAAGGTCAGTGGTAGAGCGTTTATCTCTGGTGCAAGGAGTAAATGGTTCGATCCCAGATTGCGCCATGTGAGCTTATTTAATGAAATGAAATGAAGTCTTTGAGTTTTACGTCCCACGTTATGCCGATTAGGCTAAAGGAGACGGTGATAATGAGAGATGAGTGAAATGGTGGAATGAAGAAAGTGGGAGGAAACGGGAAAACACCGAGAAAACCCACGGGCACGGTGTTTGTCCACCACAAAGTTCACTTGGCGAGGGCTGGGATCGAACCCGGGACCCCAAGCACCAGAAGTGAACGCTCTACCACTGAGCCACCGCGCCCCCGTGAGCTTATTTAGTGATGGGCAGTGGGAATATTCCCGGTGGGAAGGAATTTAAAAAATTGGAATATTCCCGTATTTTTCCCTGGCATATAAATTCCCGGGAAGGAATTTATTTGCATTTCTTTACTTTATCTTCCAAATTATAAGAACACTATGACTAATTGCATTATTTTAATATTTTATAATTTACTTCTATGTTTTAAAGAATGTGAAAGTTAAAAGATTTAAAATTCTTTGACAGTACTTTATATAATTAATAATACGATTTTTTAAGTTTTATTTCCATTTGCTTTAAAAAGTAGAATAATTGTTTAGTATTGGGAGGCCAAAAATAGCCAAAAGTAGGATGATTTACGGAAGAAATGAGTTGAAAGTAGTGTTCAAGTAGTCAAGGAAGTATTGAACACATTTTTTTTAGGGCAGTAGGGGATTTGTACAAACCGTAAAGATATGTTGAAGTGATTTATGTGAGAAAAGAAAGTTAATTGTTGGTAACGAAGATAGAAAACAACGTTCCCTCCGGGGCTATAATCCGCCTTCACTCGCTATCGCTTGCTCGGCAATGCTCTCTAAATTTAATGTTGGTAACGTAATTTAACGTATGAAACCATAAAAGAACAACATCGGAATAGAATATCGCAAGGAAGTAGGTGCAAAATCTGACCCGTCTAAGCTAGACAATCGCCAAAAGTAGCTAGTAATTTACAAATGATGGAAAGAAACAATTTTGTAAAGTAATGTAGAATTATGTAGAAATAGAAATGAAGTACTATTAATAAACCCTGAACTACCGTTTTCAATAGACGTCAGTCTGTCTCCTTTCTCTGAGTCGAATTTCTGAAGAGGTACTCGAACTTATTTTACATGTAAATTAACGCATGGAATTTCAAGAAATGGGCAAGAAGAAAAGTCGTGTGTGGCAATATTACATGCAAAATTATAAAGACAAGAAAGACATGCAAATATTGCGAACATATATATTTATGCGCAAATGTTGAGGAAAAGGTGGGAAATCTGTGTTCTGGCAGTTAACCACCATAATTTGTTTATAACATTTATAAATTTAATATGTTTATAATATCAGTAGTAGAAGTTTAGAAAATCCACTAACATGTAAATTTAAACTGTTTAGCGGTTTAAAAGTATGTGGACTTACTATATCATTTTTGAAACATATTTACTTTCATAGAACGTATTGTAAATAAATATCCATTTTGCGGACTCTCTAAATATAACAGAATGTTGATGAAATAACATAACATCGTTCAGAATATACACTCTAAAGACTTCCCTGGGAACAACAGTAATAATATACTTTGATATATAAACGAATTTAGCTTTGAAATCATACTATAGAATGCAATTTTCTTTGTGATTGTACATAAATTCTCGAAAAATTCCCATTTTTGGGAATCTTCTCGGGAATATTCCCGAAAAATATCTTCCCGGGAATTTACCCATCACTAGGCTCGACTGAAGTTAGTGGGGGCCGATGCAACCATATTATACTTCACCATATTATAATTCATTTGCCAGTCTACCGTGAACATTTTAGGGGGGCAGAAAGAATTTAGGGGGCTAGACCCCCCTGAATACGGGCCTGGAGACAACTGTAATAATATGGGTCTAGGAAAATTCGGTGTACAGAAAACTCGGTGTGGGGAAATTTAGGTGTAAGGTAGATTCGGTGTAATACATATTGAATATTACCACTTACGATAATTTACGACACTTCATATTGTGAAAACGAAAAACATAAAATGTAACGAATAAAATGTTATTTCCTATTTCAAGAAGAGCAAATTTATTTTTTTGCCTTGAGTCCACTACCTCTTGCATGTCTTTCGCTTGGTATTACTAGGGTAAACATACCAGTTATTGGCACTTTAAGAGGATTTTTTAAAGAAAAAAGTAAATAAGCGTATTGTATCGCTACAATTTTTGGGTTGAGTCATTTTATAAACTTTTACACCTTTTCTGAAGTGAAAACTAGTGAGACATAGCGAAAACGGAAAGAATTTATTCCTTTAAAATATATTTTTTATTGAGAACCTCAAAATGCCTAGTTGTTGGCACACACTGACCAATTATTGTCACCTGATGCCCAGTTATTGGCACCTCACCTTTACATAGTAGACCTAGGCTTACTTATCCTAAAACGTTTACAGTTATTGCAAGCATTAATTCATCAAACTATCATTAAGTAGTATGCAATACGAATATATTGTAATTATAAAAGTATTAAAATAAAAATTGAATATATACCCAATTAAAGTTATGAAAAACTCAGAAAAATAAAACTGAGAAACGTTTGAACTACAAGGTTTTATTCTGTATTTATGGATAAAAATTACAAAGTTTCCTGTTCTTCCGTGATCTTAGACTACTTCGGACCTCAAGACACACACACACACACACACACACACACACATATATATATATATATATATATATATATATATATATAGATGGTGATCAGAAAAATGGAAACACCTGTAGTTGGCAACACGTCAGATGTATGGGTTGGCAGTGGTGTCGTGGCGCTCACAGCGCCGGACCGCTGGTGGTGGTGTGTTAGGTCGGTCTCCATACTACGTCAGGCGCAGTGGAACAGCAGTGTCCAGTGGCTGCATTAGACGGAGGTAGTGTAAAATGGGAGACCTCTCAGATTTTCAAAGAGAGCAAATTGTTGGTGCGCGGTTATGTGGAGTGAGTGTGACGGCAGTGGCTACTGTGTTAGGTGTGTCGCATGGGACAGTGTCGAAGGTGATGACGGCCTACACAACACACGGGAAAACCACATCGGGGAAGCGGAACAGTGGGTGGAAGAAAATCATGAGTGACAGGTCACGCCGGGTATTAAAGCGCATTGTCACGCAGAACCGTCGTGCCACTGCGGAGCAAGTGACGGTGGAACTCAATCAGCACCTCCCCCACCCTGTTTCGACAATCACAGTCCGCCGCGAATTACATGACATGAACTTACGAAGTCGTGTTGCACGGGCCAAATCGCTCATCAGGGACCATAACGCTTTCGCAAGCCGCAAATGGTGCCGCGACCATGCAACTTGGACCGTTGAGGACTGGAAACGTGTGATATGGTCGGATGAGTCATCCTTCACCCTATTCCCAACCACGGGCCGTGTTTATGTGTGGAGAACGCCCAAAGAAGCTTATGATCTGCAGTGTCTCCGCCCAACTGTGAAACATGGTGGCGGCTCGGTGATGCTGTGGGCCGCAATATCATGGTTTTCATTGGGTCCTGTGGTCACACTTAGCGGACGAATCACTGCCAACGATTATGTCGCAATTTTAGGAGACCACTTGCATCCTATGGTCCGGATGTTGTTCCCGGACAACGACACCATCTTCCAGGATGATAATGCACCCATTCACACAGCTGGCGTTGTTGAAGCGTGGTTTGAGGAACATCGGGATGAAGTTCAACACCTCCCCTAGCCTGCCCAATCCCCAGATCTCAACATAATTGAACATCTGTGGTCCGTCTTGGAAACATGACCCCGGCCACCTCCATCCTCTCTCACAGAACTGGCCGATGCCCTGCACGAGGAATGGTGCAAAATTCCACTTGCTACCATTCACGACCTCTATGCCTCCATCCCACGTCGCATCAAGGCTGTTCTGAAGGCGAAAGGTGGCCCGACACCATATTAATCTGGTAAGTTGCAATTTCGTTCAGGTGTTTCCATTTTTCTGACCATCATATATATATATAAACACAAAATAGGGCTATTTTAATATGCGTACTAGCTGTAATAGTACTAGAAGTAGATGTAATAGTACTAGTAGTAGCAATTGTGGCCTTACTATAGAAATAGCGGTAATAATAGTAGGTATAGTAATACGAGCAGCAGTAGTAGTAGAGCTGGAGGCGAAAGTGGAACTATTAAAATTCGATTGGGCGATGGATTTCTAAATAGAACCTACATGTATCACAGAAAAATTAAGGAATTGAGCAGGCGTAAGCAGTCGACTATACAAAGTGTAGAGAAGCGCCAGAAGCATTATGTGATCCCAGGTTACCACTGTTCCTCAAAGAAAAAAACAGTAATACAACCAGCCAGCCATTTTGTGTGATTCAGAAAATTCAGTGGTAAACGATGAAGAAAAAGAGAAGAGCAGAAATTGCGCGTTGCAGAAATGAAGGCGTTGGACTTCTGGAGTAACGAGGAAAGACTGAACTACAAGAATGTCAGTGCTTAAAATGTTCGCCTTTGTTTATCTAATGTTACAACTGTCCTTTCCATCCGTGCAACTACAGAAATTTTCAACATTCAGTGTCACTGACTCTTTTAGATTACAGTTAGTGAACATGAGACACTTGATAAAGATAAATTCTACACCGGCCCTGGAAACACCTTCTTGACAACATCAACATTTTAGACTAGATTCCAATAACCACGAAATCTTGCTCTACCCTTCTTTCTTCTTACATTATCGAGTAACGGCTTTTAAAAAAGCCAAAATGAAGCGTAGACCTACGCATAAAAGTTCTAACACTGACTTTAAACCTCTCCTGGTCTACTAAGACAACGAAGATCAATAGTTAAAATAGGTACTATAAGTGCACCGAAAGTTTGTACCAATAATTGGCACTCTGAATGCCAGTACTTGGCACTGGTGCCAACAACTGGTAGAAATAAAGCTATCAAAGTAAGAGTGCTAGCATCGTAATTCTTATGCGTTAAATAGAACAATGGTAGTGTTAAAATATGAAAAATATATTTATATAAAAATGCCAATTATTGGCCCCTGTGCCAAGTAAATGGACATTAAATATATTAGCAATACCAATTATTGGCACCCCCTGAAAACATGAAACGATCTGACCATTGTTGGCAAGAAGAAGTAATCCACTTCTTTAAAGGTATAACTAACCGTTGAAAGACAATCATGTATTATACTTTTATTACAACAGTAAATAACAACAGAATAATGAAAGTGCATTTCTTAACCTACCTGCTTAGAATTGGGCAGAAATGTTGAAAATCAAAAAAGCTTTCCAAATACATGCAATTGTTTCAAAACGAATGTCGAGCTAAGTTGACGCCACTTGCAAATAACAACAACTGAAGACCAGGCTAAAGGGAGGGAACCAAACCAAAGTTGTCAGTTTAGTATATATCTTAATTTTTGATATTATTCTTTGAAATGTCAAATAACTGGGCAGTGCCAATTACAGGAAAGCTTACCCTATAAACTACTTTTAATCACACAATGAAGTTGACACTTTTTGTCAGAAATAAAACAATTATAAGTTCAGAGCATAGTTATAGGAACAATTAAAAACACCTTTCCTATAGTACATCATAGAATATATACAAGGTGATTCTTTTAAAACTCACGGATTTCATTTGGGTCTAGAATTTCTAACTGAAGTCCGATTTCCATGCGATTTGTGGCAAATGATCAAGGAATGTTGGGAGATTTATGGAACTATGTTTACTGGTTTAAATTCATTTGTGTTAATATCGGCCACGCCTCTAGAAAAACAGCAAATATTTGCCACTGTATCGAATTGGAATTAGGTGAGGTGCGGTGTGGAGATTTGAGTTACTTCGTTAGATAGCAACCTCGGGACGGTCAATAAGAAACAAGAAACTGGGCCGTTGTATTGAGAAATATGCTGTGCTACTGTATAAATACGATCAGGACGCAGTTACAATAATGTACTCTTTGGGGCAACGTGATTTTATCGTTAAAAGTTTTTGGAGAACGGGATCTGTTTTTGCTAAGCAAAGGGCATTTACACGCAACTTTGCCTCACGTTCTGCCCCAGACAGGAACATAATATGGTCGTTAGTGAATAAATTGCAGGAAACAGGATCGCTTCTGAGGAAGACAGGGAAGCATCGGACCTCGCTGCCGGATGTTGTGAAAGATCAGGTACCGACTCTAAGTCACCCAAGAACTCTCTATTCAACATGTGATTTCGCTTCAAATATCCAATATCTCATTCGAACTGTAACGTACAATGGCGAATATTCGCTGTTTTTCTTGCGGCCTGATCTATATTACCCCGGTTGAATTTAAACCAGTAAACATAGTCCCATAAATCTTCCATCCCTCCTTGATGATTTGCAGCAAACCGCATGAAAACCTGACTTCAGTTAGAAATTCTAGAGCCAAATGAAATCCGTGAGTTTTCAAGGAATCACTCTGCATATACATATGTAAGATGCAAAAATATATTAATCAAAAAAGTCTTAGTGGAAAAGGCAATATAAAGCAGGATGGTTTTATCAGATAGTAGTTGTACAAATAGTTGACTTCTCCTCCAATCAGACACTTTAGTTTGTTTTCCTCAAGGTAAACAAACTAAAGTGTCTGATTGGAGGACTTTGAGGACTAAAGTGTTTGATTGGAGGACAAATTTCTCGTTAGGTGAGGGCCATAAAATGTTAAAAATCCATCGAAATCTAGAATTCCAATAATTTCAAGAACACAATTCAATATAAAGCAATATAAAGTAGACAGTAAACAGTAAAAATGATAGTAGACAGTAAAAGTACGTTTACACAAAATTTGAACTTCAAACTAATACACTCATTTATCCTCAAAGTTGAGTTTTTAATAAATCCTACGGTCTACTTCAGTTTGAGCTTAAAATTATTACGCTCATTTATCCTCAAAGTTGAGTTTTTAATAAATCCTACGGCCTACTACAACGAATCTTTCTTTACACCTAACATTCCCCACACCGAGTTTTCCATACACCGAATTTTCTGTACACCGAATTTTCGTGCTCCCGTAATAATATAGCTACTGAGATAAAAAAAAAGAACTTAACTTTGAAACCATAATATAGTAATAGAATGCAATTTTATTTAAGATTGTACAAAATTCCCAGAAAAATTCCCATTTTGGGAATCTTCCCAGGGAATATTCCCGAAAAATATCTTCCCGGGAATTTACCCATCACTAAGCTTATTTTTGTGGACCGCGGGGGTTTTCTCGCGGTTCTCCCATTTTCTCACACTTTCTTCATTCCACCATTTCCTTCATTTTACATCATTACCATTTCCTGTAATCACCCTAGCGGACATATTCGTGGGACGTAAAACTTAAAGATTTCATTTCATTTTCGTTTACAGAATTATTAATATATTAAAATAAGTTTGCTGATTATTTGAAATCAGACGCTTTTCTAAAATGCACATGATGACTATCTATTCCATGTCAATACTATAAATTATTAAGCTTTATAAAAGTAGAGGGAAAAAGGAAACCAATCTAGCATATTTTACAACTAACTTTTTCTTTTTTTTTCTAAATGGAAGTCTGTGCAAAGCATTGAAACATTTCCAAATTACAAATGAAATTGTTATTTATATAGAAACAAACGATGGGGCAATTTATGGTTTAATCAAGTATGATGGTGGTTGCTACGATTTAGAAGAAAGCAATTTTCTGTTGGCACTGGCATCGAAACTATTTGTGTACAAACAAGAATTTCGCATAAGCATTTACTTGACTTGTTATTATAGTTTACTAATAATTAAACAATTATATATTCGTGTAGAAGGACTTCAGGTCGACCTTTGGAAAAACAATCACCTCACATATCTATCTAGTTAAATTGCACATACGCACATGCTGATGAACTAAATAACTGAACGTGTTTCAAACACTGAAGTAGCAACACTGAATGCATGAATAAAGACCATGACGACATCTCATGAGAAGTAGGTAAACTATAACTGGGACTGTTTAAGTCTACTGAGACGCGTTATATGTGGATGGTAGAGACATCCATCGGCGTAGCAGATTATTGTTAGGATTGGCGTTGCCTTGACGCAAAACATTTCTGAATGTGCCCACTTCATTGCACATTCAAATAATTTAGATGGTACTGACACTCTGGGCCCTATGCCGAATCGTTTTGACGTCTGATTAAGGCTATACTACTGGCTTGACTAACAAATGTTTATCAAAAGTTTATTCAAAGTCTCTGATTAGGACGTAGTAATCGACGGAGTTTATTAAATGTGACTAAGTAATCTAGAGCAGAGGGTACCCTTTCAGCCACGGTTTAGCTTGTGCGACTCATTTCAGATTGCGTATGTCATGTATTTCCACTTTTACAGACTACGCATGCTCACATCTCTTTTCCGTAGTTGCCACATTTATTTTTCTTACCTGATGCATTGGATTATATTAGTTAATAATACCCAAATCATTTTTTAGTTGTACTCAAAGTAGACTCTGAATACCAAAAAGTACATCTTCCTTACTGAAGTTCTAGTATGACACAAACTAGTCGGTGACTAACTATTGATTAACGAATTCTCTCTGAATGCCACCCTCTGCGTCTAGGAGACCCTCTCCCAGTGAGCTTGTTCCTATATTCAGTCCGATCTCCCAGTGAGCTTGTTTCTAAATTTAGTCCGGTTAAATATTACCGGTACCTTTCCCTTCGGAAGTAACACATTTTACCTGATTTTAATACAATGCCCCCATATTCGTAAGTTGCACTACCGAAGTTCAATCAAAAATCATAGCACTAAATTAATTGTTATTTTGCCGCCGGGAATGTTATAGTTGAACTACATTTAAAAAAAAATCACTCAAGATTATAACTTATCTATAAAACCAAGGTGACAAAGTGGAAAAGTGTATTAAAACGGGATTTAAAATTACTTACAATTATCCTTTCATCACTTAATGCTCCCCGGAGCCCGGACTGAATTCATAACGCGTCTGCTATAACTTTTAACCAATTATAAGGCTTGTTACAGTTTGGTTTATGACGTAACAGTAATGACGCAATCAAAGAATTGTACATGAACATTTAGGACGAGATAAGCAACTTATGTGTGTTGCGCATGCGCAGTACTGAAGTGTTTTTTTATTTTCATGGGACCCACATGAGCATTTGAGAGCCCAAGTCCCCAGAATCAGCGGCCTTGAGGGCGAGTCACGTAGAATTTTAATACTATTGACAGCAAACGGTTTAATTGAGTTCTTAATTCATTATTATTATTAAATTGCATTGAGTGATGCATTAACACTAATTTAAAACAAGTATAACAATTTTCAATTTGTTATTGTTAACTTTAGTGTTATTACCCAGTTGATGGGTTTCCCGTTAGTAATAAGAAATATTCATGACAACTAAGGACCATGGGCCTTATGCAGAGTCGTTCTGAAGCGTGATTACAGCAATACTAAAGAGTTCGTCAAACATATGTTGCTTGCAGTAGTAAGGCCTTTAGTATGATGCTAATCATACGTCAAAACAAATTCGCAAAAGTTCTCATCAGGTTAAAAAGCTAATCGTGTTAAAATTATTCATGCTAAGGTTCATTCCGTACCAGTCTTCAAAAAAAATCTTCCTACAGTAACGCAGGGGCGGATACAGGGAGGCGATCATAGCGGTTGCCACCCGAGAAGAGGAAACTTTTTTATTTTTATAAAAATAAAGACCATCCCTGAGTTTGGAGCTCTTACAAGTAGCTCTAAGTAGCAGTATTACAACCACCGCCCCCACCAGTATTCCGCCCTGGATTCGACCCTGCAGTAACGTAACACACTAAAATAAAATGTTATTCCGCCTTATGCGCAGTCGTTTTGAAAAATGATTAATGTCATACTAAATGCCTGACTACTGCAAGAAACATATCTTAGTCGAACCCTTTACTATGGCACCAGTCATGTTTCAGAACGACTCTGCATTATGCCCATTTTAACTACAATGCGGATTATTGCAAGATTATCTTTTCGTTTACACAAACCGTTTCTGGATATGCTCGTTGTATTTAGAAAAAATCTTCTATTGAACCAAAAAGTTTATACGGAGAAATAGAAGTTTAAATAGAGCATGATATTGATGAAAACATGTTTTTTATTATAGACGACATAAATGTTATTATTAGAGATTATCGTAAGATTAACTTTGCCTTTAGGTAAACCATTTCTGAAGGTCCCCACTGTCTTGTCAGAGAATCTATTATTGACACTGAAAAATGTATACGGTGAAATAGAAGTTTAAATAGAGCATGATATTGATGGACACATTTTTTATTTATTTTAGGGACATAAATGTTATTATTACATATTATCCCAAGATTAGCTTTGCCTTTACGCAAACCATTACTGAAGGCCCCCAGTCTTTTCAGATTTTCTTCTATTGACACCGACAAAATATAGGGTAAAATTGAAGTTTAAATAAAACGTGATGTTGATGAAAACATGTTTTTATTTTAAGCGGCGTAAATGTTATTATAACAATTATGCAGATTATCGTAAGATTAGTGTGGCCTTGAAGGAAATCATGGTTGAATGTCCCTACTTCATTCCACCACTGCATTGGGACCAAATAAGTTACATGGTACTGGCACTCTGCGTCTAGTAGACTCTGTCTTAGTGACCTTGTTTTAATTTCAGTACGGTAAATATCTGAATAGGTAAAGATGTTTTTCTTTCTTTTTTTTTTTTTTTTTTTTTTTAATGAATTGGATATTTTAATGGATTGGATTTAATGAATTACACAAGTGTTAAGACTTTACTTCCTTAGCTGGCATACCGCGAAAGATAGTGGCTAATTACAGTTTACGCTGATGGACATCAGTTGTGTTAGCCACGAGTTTTATGCGAAGGAGGGGGTCGCGGTATCTCAGTGGTAAAGTGTTCACCTCCGGTGATTGGGATGCATTGTTCGACCCCAGCTCGCTCCGTGTGGGCAGTAGGAATATTCCCGGTGAGAAGAAATTTTAAAAACTGGGAATGTTCCAGGTTTTTCCCCTGGCCTATAAATTCCCGGGAAGGAATTTATTTTGCATTTCTTTACTTTTTCTTCCAAATTACAGGAACTATATCACTAATTGCTTTATTTTAATATATTATGATTTACTTCTTAGGTTTTAAAAAAATTGGAGGTTAAAAAATTTAAAATTCTTTGACGGTAATAGGTAAGAACAGCTTCTTCTAATCTCCCGTGCATGATGATACTTCTTTCTGTTGCACTACCTAGAGAAATGATTCTATATAATTTATAAGTGGTAATAGAACGCACAACAAACCCAGATCATGTTGTATTCACACTCCAACATGGAGTGAGAGTACAGCGTGATCTCCGTTTCTTCTGTGTTCTGTTACTACTTGTACACCAAATAGAATCATTTTTATACGTAGTGCAACAGTAAGAAGTATCCACGTGCACCGGACATGCGATATGTGTTTTCAAATCCCCACACACACATAGTCATACACTAAGTACAAGGGCACATTATTATTCCCACACGATATTAAAAACAGATATTCCTAGAAAACTCCCTAAGTACAAGGGCAAGAACTCAGTCTATTACCTACTTTTTAACATCCTAGATAGTCAGTGAATAATTCCTGAAAGTATGGAATTTCTCATCCTTCCCTAAAGGGGAACTACGGCTCCTTAACTATAACCTCCTTGACTACTTTATATAAATAATAATATGATTTTTTAAGTTCTGTTTCCATTTGCACTAAAAGTAGGGTAACCGTTTAATATTGGAGCCAAATCTAGAAAAAAGTAGGATCATTTACGGAAGAAATGAGTTGACAATGGTGTTTAAGTAGTCAATAAATTAACGAGCACATTTTTTTAAAGGCAGTAGGAAATTTGTAGAAACCGTATAGTTAAGTGAAAGTGATATATGTTAGAGAAAAAGTGAATTGTTGGAAACGAAGATATAAAACAACGTGTCCTGAGGGGCCCTAACCCGCCTTCACTCGCTTACGCTCTCTCGGCAATGCTTTGTAAATTTAATATTGGTAACGTAATATAACGTATGAATCCATAAAACAACCTCATGGGAATAGAATATCGCAAAAAGTAGGTGCAAAAGCTGGCCCCCCAAAGGTAAACAATAGCCAAAAGTAGCAAAGTGATAATTTGCAATGGATGAAAAAGGATCTATTTTGAAAAGTAATGTAGAATTATGTAGAAATAGAGATGAATTACTATTAACATACCTTGAACCGCCTTAGTAATAGACGTCGGTCTGTCTCCTCTCTCTCTGACTCGAATATCTGAAAAGATACTCGGACTTCTTTTGCATGTGAATTAACGCATGAAATTTCGAGAAATGGGTACGAAGAAAGGTCATGTGTGGCAATATTACATGCAAAATTATAAAAATAGGAAAGTATCTTGCAAATATTGTTAACATACATATTTATGCGCAAATGTCAAAATGGTAGGATATGTGTCATTCTGACAGTTACCCAACATAATTTGTATAAAAGATTTAAAAATTTAATATGTTTATAATATCAGTAGTAGAGTCAAATTTAGGAAATCCACTTACATATAAATTTAAACTTTTTAGTGGTTTAAAAGTATGTGGACTTACTATACCATTTCTGAAACATATTTACTTTCATAGAACATATTGTAAAAAAGTATCCATTTATACGTACTTTCTAAATATAATAAAATAACAAAACATCGTTCAGAATATATATTTTAAAGACTCATCTGGGTAAAAAAATAATTGTATACTGTGATATAAAAATGAATTTAATTTTGAAATTATAATATAGTAATAGAATATGATTTTCATTGTTATTGTAAATTAATTCCCGAAAAATTCCCATTTTTGGGAATATTCGCGAAAAATATCTTCCGGGAAACTTACCCATCACTACTGTGGGCTTTGTGGTGCAAAACACCGTGCTCGTGGGTTTACTCGGGGTTCTGCCGTTTGTTTACACTTCATTCCACCATTTCATTCATTTCTCATAATCACCGTATGCTTTAGCCTACCATTAATGATAATTAATAATCACCTGTTCTTTAACATAAAGGGCACGACGTGGAATTTAGAATTTAACGTTAGTGATGTAAAAACCAAAAATTGGGCACTTTTTTTTTTTTTTTTTTTTTTTTTTTTTTTACCTTCGTGCATTGTTCTTTTGCAAAGGTAATACAAGTGTCTACCTCTTCTGATATCAGTTTCACAATTTACCATTTCTAGACGTGGCCAGACTTTTCAGTGAAAGATTTATTAGCATCTTGATCGCTATTTTGTACAACTTTAGCATGGGGATTCGAGAATCTTACCATCATTTTTTCTTTAGTAATACTTTTAAATGATATAATTCTTGATTCCCCTTGCTATTTGGAAATTTTGTGTGGAACTAACGGAGGACCCTGGGAGAAATGCTTTTACCTCGTAAGGTGTACCTTTGAAATGAGGAAATACGTGTTTTCGGTTTAGACATCTGATTTACTGTTTCCGACTTTAGGGGTGCCAAGGGACTTCATGGATAAAATGCTTCTTTATTCTGTTATTTTTCAAACATAATTCCCCATGACGTAAGCGTCGGCGGATCACCGATAGGTAACTTTAGACATATCGCCAAAAATTGGCATCGTCGCTGCGACGAATAACGGTGGCCCCATTTCTGTTACGAAAATTATACCACCAGTGGTAGTGAGGCGACGAAGCAACAACGAACAACAAAATTACTAAGAAAAATATCTTAAATCGAATATATGCGGTAAGTTCCATTTCAACTCAGGCAGAAAATATAAAACTCTACTATCACCATTTCAGTTATTTTTGAAACTTTTTTATAGCAACAAGACATGTTTTTAAGAGATTCATTTTTTGTTTTGTCGAAAAAATATTCCCGTCAAGGAATGGGCTATCAAAGACGGGGAGTACAATTTATGAATTGTAGGAAACTAGGAAAATTGTCAACTTCAAAGTCCCACCATTCAGCTACGGACACATGCAGAGGTATAACTCTTGTTGTGGTATGTACATAGGGATATAGTTTGGTTTGCAGACGCATATCTTTTTGTACGTAAATTAACAAACGAACGTCAGTTTATCTGAAATATCGAAGTTTGCAAATTTTTTTTCGAGTACTTCTGGTTCGAATTTTAAAATTCTGTTTTCACGGTTGGTAAGACCTAATTACCCGCTTTCCGAAAAAAATGTATCACTTCTGTGTGCAATCGTTTCGTAGAAAAATCGAGATATTGTCAAACTTTCCAAAATCGCCATTTTGGGAGCCATTTTCTCGAAAACGCCATACTTAAAAATTCTGAAATTTTACCATCTGGTCAACTTTACATGAGTAATAAACACCGAATGCCATTCTCGGCCAGTATTTCATGAATTAACTACAAACTTTTCAAGTTAGCAAAGTTCCGTTAAATTTGGTGTCAGAGTTGGCAACGCTGGAAACAATAAAAGTGCAACACTTTGATAATGTTTGTGCTTCACATTCATTAAATAACAAACAAAAGTTTTCTCCTGACTGCTTTTTTTTATTTTCATCAAAAATGCTCTCTCAAATAATATAATGAGCCTCTCCTATTCCTCCGTTTTCTTAAACCGAAGTAATCTCAGGTGGAAATTACTATTACGAAACAAATTTTAAGTTCACTAAATTCAAATGGTTTTCCAAAACAAAATTTCACTTTTTTTCATTTGAACCAATCATTTGCTTGCTTTGTGTCTTCTTCGGTAACAACATGTAATCTTGAAGATGTTTCAATAGGTTTTGGTGCATTCACAACTCGTAGCACATTTTCGATAGTCACAAAGCACTTATTTTCACTTCTGTTATTGTCTTCTGGAAACCTGTATTCTGTTGAAGGTCCATGTGGAACCATGGACAGCACTTCTAGTAATTCATGATTTATGATAGTATTTCAGCTACCCAGCACTGGTTATCATATATCCATGTAAAAAAAAAAGTTTCTTTTTGCAGACATCTTAAATCTTCACTTTGAGTTGCAGAAGCTCGATTTTTGTGGCAGCATGAAGTTAGTTTATTGTGACCCGTTACTGCCGTAAATCTTGGCCATTTTCCGAAAACCAAAGGTATCTTTGTTGAATACCAGTTACCAGTCGAACACTTTCCTATTCTTCCTGGCAACAATACAAGAGTAATACCCAGAGTTTGTACTTGCAGTATACTCACGAATTCTTCTGCAGTTTTAATACGATATGTATATATATGTTTTTGCCTAAGGTTATGTGGATTACCACATTCTTTACAACCCACCCCCAGTACTGTCGCAGAAACCCTTGCATGGACGGTTTCACTGAAAAACCAAAGCCATGTCTGACTTTTTTGCATCTCGAACACCTGAAAGCGATTTCTAGAAGGATGCAGCACAATCAGGAATCGCTGATATGCTTTGGGATATTGTAGACACTAGTTTTCACGTATTCGAATCTTTTTTTATAAACTATATTTTCGCTTTTCTTCGAGTATTTTTAGAATATTGTCCATGATTCTTTGTATATGAGCCGAATCGTGTTTTGTCATCGCTTATTACAACAAAAGTGTCAGTTGTTCTGTAAAGATGGAAATATGCTCGTTTTACAGTGATAACTCTGAATTTCACTTTACAGAATAACAGTCCAGTTTTCAGATAAGTCTACACGAAATAAAATTTGTATCTTTTAGCAATTAATTCTCTTTGGATTTTCTTGATGTAGTTATGAATAACAATTGTTACAATTAAACCAGCAACGTACGATTCGAAAACAAAAAGTAGCACAGATTTTAACGAGATCATTGTTTTTCCATGTGGCATCCGTAGCACTTTCGTTTTCATCAGGATCAATAATTAAAAACTCCACCCTTATTCCTTCCACTCTAAGACATTCACCACATACTTGGAAAAGACCATGCTCGTGGGTTTTCTCGTGGTTCTCCCGTTTCCTCCTACTTTCTTCATTCCACCATTTCACTCATCTCTCATTATCGCCGTCTCCTTTAGCCTAACCGGTATAACAATGGGATGTTAAACTTAAAAATTTCATTTCATTCATTTTTATAATTTGCATAATACACAAACACACTTCCCTCGCAGGTTGCGAACTTACCTGCTTTAGTGGAATAAAATTTCAAATGACCCATTCTTATGTTGGGATTGTTCTGTTTAAAAAGTCCGTAAATTTTTTTAATGGAACGCGTAAGAGAATGTTCCGATTTAACTTTTTGTCCATTTTCGATCACTGTAATGGGAACACACATAATAGGACTTTATCTGGAGCATTCCAAATCATCACTGAGGTAATAGTTCAGACTTCTTATAGATCATCAGAATTTATTGGATGGCTGTTTCAAGTAAACTTAAAATTTTGGGAGTTTCGTAATCGTATTTCCACATCAGATTACTGCGGTTAAAGAAAACAGAGAAATAGGGGGAGGCTCATTTTATTATTTCAGAGAGCATTTTTGATCAAATTAGTAAAAACTTCTGTTCTTCATTTAATGAATGTGAACCACAAACATCATCAAATGGTTAAAATTTTATTGTTTCCAGGATTGGCAACTGTGACATCAAAGTTAATGGAACTTCGCTAACTTGAAAAGGCTGAAGTTTATTCATGAAGCATTGGTCGAGAATGGTATTTCGTGTGTTTATTATTCATATAAAGTTGAACCATCTGGCAAAATTTTGGAATTTTAAAGTATGGTGGTTTCGAGAAAATAGCGCCCAAAAATGGCAATTTGGAAAATTTAACATTTTCTGGAATTTATTGCGACGAAACCGTTGCACACTGAAGCGATACAATTGTTTTTCTCAGAAAGCGGGTAACTATGTGTTACCAGCCGTGAAAACGGAATTTTAAATTTCGAACCGGAAGTGCTCGAAAAAATTCGCAAACTTCGACTTTTCAGATAAACTGACGTTTATTTGTTAAGTTATGTTCAAAAGATACGCATGCGCAAACCAAACTATTATAAAATATAGTTTGTTTATATCCCTATGTACATACAACATCAAGAATTATACATCTCCCTGTCTCCATAGCTGAATTGTGGATTTCCAAATTGACCATTATCCACATCTTCTACAATTCGTAAGTTGTACTCCTCATCTTTGGTGGCCCATTACTTGGCAGGAATTTTTTTGACAAAAAAATATGTGTCCGTTAAAAACATGTTTAGGTGCTATAAAAATGTTCCAACGAGATCTGAGATGGTGATGCTACATGCTTTGCCTGAATTGGAATGGAAGGTACCATGCGGGATTTGTTTATATTCAGGAGATTCTTAAACACACTAAAGAAGCACCCCGGGTTAGGCGCGAACCATCGATCTAATGAGTACTAGGCGCTTGTTCTTCTGACATCGCCATGGATACGATGAAGAAAACCTCGCTTGCAGAGAAATAATTTAAGTCATTGAGATCTTAATTCAGGCAATCAGATAACTCTCTATCTCGAATTCTATAAGGTGTTACCGTGAACCGTTTCAGATTAAATGCTTTCTTGTGATTATTATCTATGTGAAAAATTTCAGCAAATTCGCCGACGTGCACTTTCGAAGCCTCTCCGCTTTGCTACTGCACTTGCTTGTCTTTTGTTCTTAATAACTCGTCGTTTATTTCTCCGTAATTTACAAAGTGTTTGAAACTAATGTTAGTTTATGGAGTGTGTAACTTGTGTATGGAAACATTCTTTTTCTTGTATATGTCAAGCTGTGAGTGTTATTAACCCTTTAGGGATCATGGCTTTTTGGGCTATATTTTAGACTTTCAGTCAAGCAGCTACTGCATCGTCACTATTTATCCTAGGATCATGGTTGATACCTCATTCTCTTCAGAATAGAGCTGGCTTTCAAATCGTACCACTTGCATGATCCTACCTTATACCAGAGGCGGGAAAAAAAGTCAAAGTTAAAATTTTGTAGGGAAAAACTTTTTCCTCTAACTTTGCCCCCCTGGACCCCCCCTGTGAACGTAGCCATCTATAAAAAATCTGATATATAGTACTTGGTATACTGAATGTGTGTGCCAAATTTCAAGTTTCTATCTTGAATAGTAAGGGCGGGAGAAATTTTATCAAAAATTCCCACAATGTCCCAATTACCACAAAACACTATGATCTCAGTGAAAAAATTTCCTGAGACATCCCTAATTACACTAGGGACACGTGTCGCCCATATTCTCTTCTGAATAGAACTGCCTTTCAGGCGGTACCATTCACATGTCTCCATCATGTATCTAAGGCGGGAAGTTCCAGAAAAAAGGAATTTTTTTGGTCTAAATTTCCCTTTTTTCAACTTTTAGCCCCTCTGAACTCCCCTGTTTTAACGCAGAAATCTAAAAAAATCTGTTAAATGCTACTCGGTGGACTGAATGTTTGTGCACAATTTCAATCTTCTAGGTGCAAAAATAAGCCCGCCAAAAAAAATTCAGAAAATTCCCCATGTTACCCTATACAGAAGTATATTTTGAAAAAAATTCACTCAGACGTCCCTAATTACCCTAGAATAATAATTCGACCGCCATTCTCTTCAGAATGGAAGTGCCTTTCAGACGGTATGACTCGCGTGTCCCCATGATGTATGCGAGGCGGGAAAATGACGAAAAACTGGATTTTGGGGGTAAAAATATCCGTTTTTTCACCCCATTGTTCCTCTGGTTCCCTCCCATTTTTAACACTGACATGGGAACAAAAAATCTGGTAAATACTACTCGGTGTACTGAATGTTTGTGCAAAATTTCAATCTTCTACGTAAAAAAATGAGCCCGCTAAAAAATAATGAACATAGGCTTAATAAGGGAAAATATCTACTTCAAAATTATGACGTCATCACGTCCTATGTCTGGACGCAGGACGGTCTGAAACCATACCTAATGTCTTCTGCAATGTCTCTGGACTTGAAAAAGAAAAAAAAAACCGGACGAAAAAGCTCAAATAGAAGAGAAATAACGAATGTACCATGAAAAATGCGTATGGTACAAAATGTACCATAAGATCCCCAAGGGGTTAATCGTTATTTGAACAATGAAAGTGAAGCAATTGCTTTCTTCGCCCTTTCTATGTGTTCTCTTATATAGTTCTCCAAAGTATAATTGCGTACGTGATCTTTTTCCAAGTCCCTTAAACTTGTCAGTTGGCAACAACAGACTCAGATTGTACCTCGTAGTATCGAGGCACTTCCTTCACTCCTTGATGTTTGGTGTTTAAAATATTCAGCTCCTTTTTTTATTGCTTAATGACATGTTAGTTTTAAAACAAGATAGTACCTTAGCAAATGCAGAGATCATTCTTGTAGTTAAATGAAATTAAATCTTGATGATTTACGTTCCATGGTTTTGCCGGTTAGGCTAAAGGAAACGGTGATGATGTGGAATAAATGAAATAGTAGTGTGAAGAATGTGAAAGGAAACGGAAATACCCCGAGAAACCCAAACACACACGATATTTGTTCACCACAAAGTTAACTTCGCACGATGGAACCAAAGACTCCAGGCACTAGAAGTGAACTGTACCACTGAGCTGCCGCGGGTACCGCTTGAAACCAGAAACGTACACCCTTTTTGAACAAACTCAAACCAAATTTGCTTAAGGTTGTAATGTTTAGTATCTTAAGATGTTCCTTAGCTATCAGTATAACTGGAATATAGATGTACAGTTGTTTTGGTAACTGTATATATTAAGCTCCTTTCTCCACTTGGTATTCAAAACTTTTGAACCGTATTCGAATCCCACTTGATGCTTGTATTTATTTATTTTTGTACTTTTCCGTTGATCTCAATTTACAGTTTGATATTATAATTCATTTTCTTTCTTTCTTCAGGACAAGTCACAGTTCAGAATGTAGTTAACTGATCACTGTTTCTATCCAAAGATTTCCCAAGGACTAAGGAAACCAATAATCTTTGCATTTTTTTTTCTGTTTTATAAGTTTGACAAAATTGTTATTTAAATTTTGTTAAAGCTTTTACTTTTCCTACTATGCACATTAACGTGAGATACCAGTGTTTACCCTCTCCAAAAACGTATGTCCTCATGAAGAGGTATAACTTTCCCCATCTAGATTTTATTTGAGTGTTCATTACAGATATTGGGCTTAACTTTTATTCTGTTCACAAAAGTACTATAATTATGAACAAATCTTGTTAAGTAGATTTGTTTAGGGAAACTCCCTTACTCATTAACCTTATCTGTATGTCCATCCGTCCAAGAGACGAAATAAATCTCAAGGAGTACTTGTATCATCACATTTACGAACGACGCAAAGGGTTAAAAGATAGAACATAGAAGTTTGGATACGGAGGCAGTATTCAAAATATAAGTAATAGAAAGTAACCATTACTAACTGTTGTTCATCACTGTAGATGAAAAAATTCAACAGATATCGTGAAGTAATTTTTTTAAAGAAATAAACGTTCCAGGAATACATTTTCTGTGCCCTTTATTATCTATTAAAGCCAGAAATGATAGAAATCTACTGCAGCTTTTGATTTCAGTATTGGTTTAGCGATCTATTAATATATTTATATATCTATTAACATTTTAGTTTCAGGGAGAAGTGTAACATTTTTATTACTTCCATATTACAGATATGTTCTTAAGACACTATCAGCTGAACACATCCGTGTGGTATTTTTCTAATAACAAAACGTATTCTGCAGTAAAACTAATACAGTCTTTCAGTATCTACACTTTATTCGTTTCAGGCGTCATTGTACAAGAACTTGTACATTGACCATGCAAGATCAGTATTGTTTCTGTTAACATGAATTACCACGAAAAATCGTAGAATAGCCGTGCGTAAAGATAGTTAGATTTAAAGGAGAATATAATACGCGAAGGAAGTCAAACCTGCAGAAAGTAAAGAAGAGTGTGGGTATTTTCTATATATATTACAAGTCTTCTGAGATGTACATAGATTTGTTGTCCGGGCCATTCGTACTCAAATTGCTACGCACTTAGATGCACTGCGCGTGAATATACCTCTAATACTACTACACATTCATTCTTAAGTACTAATGCCAGTATGATGTATTTTGGCAGATATGAGATAAAAATTTTCTTTTGTCGTTGATTGTATATGCAACTCTCGATTCCATATTCCTTTTTTTATCTTTCCAGTCTCTTTGATAAATATTTTCTGTATTTTTTTTTGTAGGAAACGAGCAACTTTTACCTGGAAACACTTTTTAATTCACAATCACCTTCTAATTAGTTCATGTCCTTTAGGTGATTGTTAGCAAGTACGTGTTGGAATTGTCACGATGGAAGATGAACATAAACTTACATGTGAATTAATTTCTATGCTATCGGAAATTGTGCACGTGGCTGAAAAAAGCAAACGTTTTAATGGAAATCCAGTTGATGAAAATTGCGTCCAATTCACGGATTACAAAGAAGCCAAACTGACAGTAGTCCAAAATGAGATTCCGATAACACATCAGAACGTTACATCTC
Source organism: Thermobia domestica (assembly GCF_964235325.1). NCBI lineage: Eukaryota > Metazoa > Arthropoda > Insecta > Zygentoma > Lepismatidae > Thermobia > Thermobia domestica. Next base: position 38,792,187 of record NC_137471.1, read on the forward strand.
CAACTTCAGGATTACTACCAGTAGTGAAGCCTGAGCCAGAAACCAATGAAGATAACACATATTTAAGCGATTTCGTTGACGAATTAAAAAATGATAGGTTTGCCTCATCTGTAAAATCAGCTGATTCGTCGCCACTTAAGGATGAAATTGAAGATGGAGAAGGGGAACCTTATAGTCAAAGGTAATTTCGTAATATATTAAATTTGAAAATCCTGAAAATATTATATATATATATATATATATATAGTATTTCTTTGTAAAGTATTAACATTTATTTATTGAATATAAAATTTAATAAATTTTTATTTTTTCAGACACTGATCTATATATCAGAATTATCAAAGAAAAGTCTAATATGCATGTTTTTCACATTGAAGTTCCACTGGCACTGCACAGTAGGCCAAGAACACCAAAAACATGACGAAAACCTCAAAAATTAAAATTCGTGAAAGGGTCTATCACCTAACGCATATCATCCAGGAAGTTCCCAATCGTATACAGGTGTCAGTGTCACTGACATGTGTTCACTGTTTTGATCAGCAGTGAAAGACAAAACAAAACTTCGTAAACTTTCGATGTGTTCTCTGTGTTAGAAAAGGTTAATTTCGCGATATTTTTTTGGACATTAGCTTCATATCCACTGATAAGTAACTATTGTTTGTCTATATGTGTATATTTTAATTCAATGATACATATCTAGTTTTGACATTATATATAATTTGTCGATTATATGGATGTTTATGGAGAAGTAGGTTTTTAGTCACGAAGAAAAATACATTTTTTATGGTTTCGTAGGTTTTTAATCCGAGAAAAGCGGATAGAAGATGGGGATTTTCGCAGTGTGATTCTTGAATTATTTGTTTCCGAGCAATGAACCATTTTACCCGTTTTTGCCTGTTTAGATTGTAAGCGCGTATTTACTGTGGATGATTTGTAAATTTTGTAACCAAAATACACCATGTTAATACCTAGTTTGATCTCTTTTCAAAGCAACACCACATAAAATAGCTAATGGAAAGCTGTTTGACTTTCTGAGAAATGCAGAAGAGAACAGGGAAGCGAAGAAGCAGCAGCTTCTGAGCTTCGTGGAAGATGAAATATTAGATGGAGGGATGTTATATAGTGATTACCAAAAAGCAGTAGCTACCTTTTCCTATCCTATGTTGCCCAGCTCGACAAATGCAATCTCGTGTACGATAAGGTAGAGAGAAATTATGGGAACTGGCTGAATAATGGTATTAATCTGGGTCACAGTAAACCATTGCCATCCACCTCGGCAAATGTCAAACTCCCAAAGCAGACTAGAAAGCAGTGAAAGACTAAAAAAGAAAGACAGGCAATTCAGTCAGCCAAGAGTGAAAACACTTTTGTTTACGCAGCCGCGATTAAGTCCAGAGAACAAAGAGAACTTGGCATGTCAAAAGTACTACAAGAAATCTAGCAAGTTCAACTGCAGCGAACAAGATTAGTAAGTTCTGAACACAATCTGTAAGACACACTGCAACGTCCTACAATTCAGGTAAGGTCTGACGTTGAATATGTGGCGTTTCAAGTTAAACACAGTATTCATTTGACGGTGCTAGGCGGCAAATCAGCAACGGTATGACCACGCAAAAGTCTACAAAACTTGTTATTTATGCGTCACAAAACCTAAAGATATGGACAGTTAGAAGACCTCCATCAGCAAGCCTAAAAATCCCGACTCCTTCAGATTTAGATTTTTCACATTATATGTATTTATTACGTTCCTGGAGTGGCTTCTTCATGTGGCCTGAAGACTAGATATAAAGAAATGGTAAGTTGGGAAAGAAAATCAGAAAAGCGCATAGGAAAGGAAGTTAGAGATATAAAAGAAATTAAAAGTTTAAGATAGGTCTCATACTTAATTAGCCAAAGCCGGGCGGCAGTGGCACATGAAAAGAACGCAACGTGGCTGGAAGGTTTTTTCACAATGCGTAAACTAGCTACGATAATAGGACTCAACACGAAATTAATCGAAAAGTGCTCTGTGTTATTGCAACCGTTATATTCAGGACTGGATATCGAGGGAGACAGATTTAAAAACTGTGCAAATGATATCCCAGAATTGTATATTGCAAATTACCCGTTATTCTACATGCCATAATCAGTTCAGAAGATTCTCCCTAATGGCCAGTATATCACCGTTCGTGCTTTGCTTCCAATAGGACAAATGTTTGAAGAGGCCCAGTTGTACATCAGCAGTACTGAGAGCACATTAAACACTACCAAGAGCATTACTCGCGTAAGTGCTCCAAAGAAAGGCAGTTTAAAATGTTATGTTCCTACAACTTGTGACACCTGATCCCCCAACTTCCACCTTCCGACAGGCCATGTGTCAACGAAACAGAAGAAATCACCATCGGGAGGTCCTTTCTCTCGTGAAGCCACACGTGCGTGCAACAACGATTAAGCTTGATTCTCAATAAATAGCCATATAAGTACCTATCAGTTTTGGGCAAATTTCAATTGAATTAACAATTAATCTGTAAATTTAATTGTTAATTGCAATTAACAATTGAAGTAAGTAACGGTTAATTGCATTTGGCCATTAGTAATGGAGAATCAATTGCAATTAATCAATTGATTGAAAGTAATTGCAGTGGAAAGTAATTGCAATTGAATTCAGTTATTCAATTGCAATTGAAATTAATTGGCAATTAATTCAATTGCAGTTGATTTCCACAGCAATTACTTTTCATTTATTGATCAATTGCAATTGATTTTCAATGATTAATTTTCACCACTGTAACTCAGAGGGGGCGTGGGACAATGAAAACTTTAGCTGCGACCAATTAACTCACCACCCATCATGACCCACGACCCGCCGAGACCCACTCTGACCCACCACCCACCATGAAGCACTCTCACCCACTGTGATATCACACATTGATTACATCAGAAATCAGGGTAATATTGATAGAATGAAAATCGTCATATACATTTATTCTGTCATTACTGGAATTGATATACTGTTACGTAAGAGTGACGTGTTGATGAAGCGAGAAGGTACTTTTACCGCACATTTCCAACTAAATCTCACAGTGATAGCTTTGTTTCCTTTCATAGGTAATTTCCCCTTATCACCTTAGTAATTAAGGCACAGTATATTATTTCGATATCAGCGTGTAATTGTTATTTTACTCAAATAATTTATTAAGCAACAATGAGTCTAATTTTTTTTACCATCGTTGTAACACCATTTTTTTCGTTTTTTGTTACGAAGAATGGTATCCAGTCGGTGTCTCCTTTTCTGTCACACGTAAAAGTATATTTTACATTTTTCAGATCGCAAAGCGCTACTTGGAGTGGGTACAAAAATACACAAACACTTGACCAAAATTTCGAATTGACATTACATACTTCTGTAAATGATACCAGTGTGGAAATCGATAGCCCAAGGTCCGCTTCATTAATTCAGGTGCCAAATGATACCAGATGTTCCTTACGCGGATTTCCTATTGATGGAACAGAGCACACTGTAGAATCTATATCTGTAAATGAAACTGTAACACCTACAGCCGAAACAACAGAAACTCCTATTATATGTGGAGAGACGTGTACTACAAAACGTGTGTTAAAGACTCATAGTGTTACACATAAAAGTACAAGTCCAACTACTTGCCCACAGTGTTCCAAAACTTTTACCTGTAAAGCTAATTTAAAGACCCACATGTTTATTCATACAGGGGTGAGACCGTATACCTGCACCTATTGTGGCAAGGCTTTTAATCAGAAAGGTACTTTGAAATATCACTTGCTTACTCATACAGGGGAAAGACCGCATACCTGCACCTATTGTGGGAAGGGTTTTAGACAGAAAGGTGCTTTGAAATGTCACTTGCTTATTCACACAGGGGAGAGACCGCATACCTGTACCTTTTGTGGAAAGGATTTTAGTCATAAAAGTAATTTGAAATGTCACTTGCTTAATCATACAGGGGAAAGATCGCATACCTGCATCTATTGTGGAAAGTCTTTTAATACGGAAAGTGAGTTGAAACGCCACTTGCATACTCACACAGGGGAAAAACCACATACCTGCACTTATTGTGGAAAGGCTTTTAAGCGGAAAGATAATTTGAAATGTCACTTGCGTACTCATACAGGTGAGAAAACGCATGCTTGCACTGTGTGTGGCAAAACATTTCCTAGAAAGTCTAAATTAAAGAAAGACACTATTACTCATACAGGTGAGAAGCCGCATGGTTGCACTGTGTGTGGCAAAACATTTTCCAGCAAGTATCATTTAAAGGCACACACTATTACTCATACACGCGGGAAACCGCATGTTTGTCCTCATTGTGGCGTTTCATTTCGTACAATATATCATTTAAGGGCTCATATATCTATTCATACAGGGTAAAGATAGCATACGTGCACCTATTGTGCAAAGGCTTTTAGTACGAAAGGTATTTTGAAACGTCTCTTGCTTGCTCATACACGGAAATTAAGGCATACGTGGACCTAGTGTGGAGGTTTTAATCAGAAATTTAATTTGAAGTGTCATTTGCTTACTCATACAGGGTTTAGATGGCATACTTGAACCTATTTTGGAAAGGCTTTTAGTAGGGAAGGTGCTTAGAAATGTCACTTGCTTACTGATATAGGTGCAGGACGACATGCTTGCACTCTGTGTTGCAAAAAACTTTCTAGAATGTCTGCCTTAAAGAAAAACACTCTTACTCATACAGGTGCAAAACCACTTGCTTGCCTTCATTGCGAAAAGCGTTTAGTAGAAAATATGATTTGAAGGAACGTGCCATTACTCATACAGGTGTACGTCCATTTACTTGTACGCAATGTGGCAAAGGGATTTCAACGAAAACTCGTTTGAAGACTCACATGGATACTCATAGGATTAAACGCCACATTGCAACACATAATAGGACAAGGACTTAATTGAAAAAGGTTGTTTAGGGGTCCGAATGTGTATTATTGGATTTGAAAGAGCAGACGCTTGCACTTAGTGCAGTATGTTGTTGTTCACTGTACAACGTGTTATAATTACTTATACAATTGAATGTCCATTAATTGGACTGTAAGCAGCAAAAGAATTTCAACCAAAACTTGCTTAAAGATCCAGATGTTCATTGATATAGATGAAATCCAAATCTAAGACCTTTTTGTGGCATGCTCTTCAGTTACAAAAGTAATTTGTTAGTCTCATTCTTACTCATACATTTAAAATATTACATATTATCTATTGTGGCAAGGCTATTATACGGAAAAGACATGTCGCTGTACTTATTTTTAAAAGGTGATTGCTATAAAAATAAACTAAATGTTTCGCGTGCTTATTCATACTGATGATTGATGATATGCTTAGACTAATTGTGGCAAAATGCTTATTTATTGGAACACCTTGCTCATGCATGTGAAAGTCACCATTCTTTGAAGTTAAGCAAATGAGCAACAGAGAAGTCACATATACGAACTCAGTCTTTTTCATATAGGAGAAGATGTATCAGTTGCGCACAATATGTCTAATGTTTTGCTCAAATGTCATGTCGTAATTCTGGTTTGAAATAACGGGCTGTAGCCTTTCAAAACTATCCGCTTTCTTACCAACAATTTTCTCAAAATTTTCAGTTGTGAAAATATTTTTTTATTTCAAATTGTCGACGAAGAAAGAGAACGTCACAATAATGCAGAGTAATTCAAGAGGACATTTTATCTTACTACACCCGGACTTACTTTATTATGTTGCTAATGAAGTAATTTTGATGAACATTAGTTATTGGAAATCTAATATGTGTTATGTAAATAATAATTTTGCTCGTTTGGACAGAAGAAACATAATTTGTAACCCTGGGAGTCCTGTTACTAACCCATTGTTAAAATCTTTTTCTACATAAGAGAAAACAATATTTTGATTTCAGTATAGTAAGCAAACGCAGGTGAGAATATAAAAGACATTTTTAAATACTTGCTTTGAAAAATTTAGTGTACAAATATCTCCGGTTCCAAATACTGTAGAGTAGTTCAGAAGGATTGAAGTATTACGTCTATTCGGACAGATCATATTCTGGGTTTCACTGTAGAATAACATTTATTGCTAAAGGCAATTTGAGGAACGAGACATTTATACATTCTAGTGAAAAACCACATCGTAGCACTTACTCTGGGAAGACCCTTACTCATTAAGATACTTCGAAGAAACATACTTATGTATACACTGATAGACATGTGTTCTCTTTGGCGAAGCGTTCTGTACGACAGTTCGTTAAAAAACTCATCCTTATTAGTGCAGGCGAAAGGACGTTTCATTAATTATAGTACAGAGTTTATTACGAAAACTTTTAAATAATCTAGTGTTTCTTCATACTGGCAGACGTCGAAATCGCTGCATTTATTGTTGACTTACTTGATAAACTAGAATGTAGTTCACAAAGTTAATTGTAGAAACAGTTGAAAGCAATCAAATTTGCACTAAGTGTGGCAAAATTGTTGACTGAAGTAGTTTTAAAATATACATACTTATTCATAACTTATTGACAAAGCTTAAAAAGCAAACAGTTTCAGTCAATGTTCTGTTTGAGGTGCCTACTAATAGAACATATTCCTCACACGCCTATCCTAGTAATAGGAAAGAACACAATTAGGAATGTATTGGAAAATAAAATTTAATAAGCAGGTGAAATACCACATATCTGTGCTCAGCGTGTAAAGGGATTCACTAGGGAGCATGCCTTGAAAGTAAACATCGTAAGTCATAAAATGAAGGGTCAATCATTTGCAGTGACTGTGGCATAGCCTTTTATAAGCGAAGATGTTTTAACGTCCCGTATGCTCATCCAGGAGAAGAAAAAAATTCTTCGCTTAATGCGGCAGTGCTCTTGAGCACAATGGTCATTTCAAGCTCCATCTGCATAAACATAGACGACAGTAATTACATCCATGCACTGACTATGAGAAAGGTTTTAGCAACAAGAATTGTTAAAAGTATCACATGTTTACTCAAAGAGGAGATAGATCACATTGGGCGCTGAGTGATGCAAGGTTTTTGCCAAGAAGAGTGCTTAAGCTTATATATACTTACTTATACAGGAGATGCAACATAAATTCGCTGAATGTGCCAAAGCATTTACGATGAAGCCTTACATCAAATCTGACCTTCTTACTCATACAGGAGTGAAATAGCGTAATAGCACAGAACGTGGCAAAGGTTTTAAATACTGGGGTCATTAAAGTACCATATGCAAACTCTTACCGGAAAGAAGTCATTTATTTGTATTGAAGGAGGAAAATGTATAACTGAAAAAGCTAGATTGTAGTACAATACGCTTAGTCATAAAGTGGAGTTTTTGCGAAATTCGGCGTTACAACCGATTAATGCGAATAAAGACAAAAAGCGAAATTATTATTAATAAAAACTAAAAAGAGGTTTTTCAATATTGTTTATCTTAAAAATCATTGTGTTTACTCGAAAACGTGTACAACACTAAATTAGGTCTATAAAATCCATAAATAAGGATGGCGTGATATCTCTTTCTGGGGTTTAAAGTTCTTTGTTATGCGTCACTAAGGGTCCTTATACTTATCTTTTCAGGAAGATGAAAAACTTCCAAATGAATTTATCAACACAAACAGGAAAATTTTTGTCTGTTATTGCAGAGTAAATTTATTAAGGGTAGTGTTTCTAACGAGGCTAAAGTTAAAAAAAAAATTTAAAATTTGTGTGTCAAGAAATAAATGAACATGCAAATTCTATGCAGCCGCAAGTCCAATTTTTGAGACAATGCTTTCTCCCATAAATAAAATTAAACTATCAAATCGAATGTAGGAAACCATTTATTTTATAGAGGTCTTGAGAAACCACTTTTAAGTTTTGGTGTGAAAGCAGTTTATATTGCACTACTTCAGGCAAGCACCTTTGGGCGAAAAAAAAATTCAATTAGAAATGGTTACTTATAAAAATGTTACCCATGTTTGCTCTGCGTATCAAAGTGGTTAGTAACAAAGGCACTTCACATTAGCATATCAACCTGTACTGTTGAAAAATTTATTTTTGTATCAAGTGTAGCTAACTCTTACCAAGGGAAATAGTTTGAAGTCTCAAAAGAGTACTTACGTTGGCCGATACCCACACAGCAATTATATATTTTAAAACGTTTCTAAAACGTGATATTTTCCTTCAGAAATGTATCCTACTTCCCTTAAGAACATACATTCCATATGTTTTTGATAACATTTTCCAAGTAGTACTAAAAATATGCCTGTAATACAATAAGAAACGTAAAAATATTTTGTACACCGTTAAAAAAGTTTCCAATAAATTTTTTCAGTACGATTTTGAAACGTTTTATACAATGCTAACGGAATGGTTTTTAAAATGTTTCGCATGGGATATTTTAAAATGGCTTGCAAAAAAAAGAATATAATTAATCAAGGATGAAGAAAAATTTTTCTAAATAATTTTACAATGTATTGAGTATGCAAGTTAAAATGTTTTCTGAAGATTTTTAATTGATTTTTAACAAAGATTAATGTTCTGTAAAATATTTGTTAAAATATTTCCGATAAATAATAGAAAATGTTTTCTGTACAAGAAAAAAAAATAGTGAATATTTTCTGTACATGACAAAAAGTGTTTAGACAATATTTTCCTTTTTATGATAAAATACTTCCTGTATATGACAAAAAATATTCAGTGAATATTTTCTGTACACTACAGAGAATATTTTCTGTGCATCACAAAAGAATATTTTCTGTGCATCACAGAAAATATTTAAAAAATACTTTCTGTGCATTACAGAAAATACTTAGAGAATATTTTCTGTACATAGAAAATAGTCAGACAATATACATTTCTCCCTAATATAGTTTGAAACTTCTTTAAAACTGAAGGAAATGCATGCTGAACATATTTCCAACACTTGTAAGTTAAAAATATTTGGATTCCATTTTTACAAATTGATGGGGTGGAACCGATTTAGAATGCACGGAAACTTCTATCATCACAGAAATTTGTGGAAATAAATTCTACTACTTATAAACTGGAAAATATCTTTAGTAATCATCTGCTTCAGTTTTGAGGAAACAAACATATTTCAAACCGTGTAGGTTTGTTATTATGGTGACGAACAAATAATACCAAAGGGAATAAAAATATGCAGTATTTAAAATATTTCCCCGTTAAAACGTTAAAAAAGTCTTAGCGGTATTTCATGTGTTCTGAGTTTACTTACAATAACCAATTACAAACATATCAACTACTGTTTGAGAAATGAATCACATATTTTCTGTGCATAAAATCATATCTGAAATTAATTTAACATCATTCGAACTCCTTGAGACGCGTTTGTTAAAAAATAATAATAATAACAGCTAGAATTGAATTTAAGAAAAAATGGATTTATTTTATTTTTTAGAATTTAGTCAATGGAGATGTACAGCTATACTACTCAGAACCTTAATTCCAAAAAAGACACGATGACTCAGTAAAGATCAGCAAAAATTAATAAAATATTGTAAAATAAAATAATGAAAGAAGAGTATAAAGAAATTAATTTTTAATCCGATTCTCATTATCATGACCATATAAATCCATTTGCCAAGTAGTGCAGATCCCTGCCTCAACAAGACCGGAACCCCTTTCGAATAATACATTTAATTTAAAAACGATCGATCGATCGAAACAGCAGAAAAGAAAAAATACTCTCAACCAATATGGAAATCTATATTTCAAAACAAACAAAAAAATCTCAATTTCCGTATCTCTCACCTTAAATATTATATATCAGAAATTTATATCCCCAATTTCTATGTTTTAATTTTATCTACATTTCCCGGCTTTTTATATCAATCTCCAGTAAATAATATATTCCGAAGCGCATGATTGTAACCTTGGCTTTGTATATGAGCCCCCGTGAGTAATCTGAGTGATCCTTTTCCTTCCACGAACGACTTGATGGTATCTGTTATCATACGTCATATAAAACAAATGCTGTCACCTAAAATTTTTCATCGGAATTAAAATGGACCGGAATTGAGGTAAGAAATATGATGTTATAAATTAAAAAATCATATTAACAGATTTCACCTCGTTTATACCAGGATTAGAACTTTATTTACAGGTGGTAGTTTATCTCGATAATATTTCCGGTGTCAAAAAAATTCAATGCGCAAACTTACAGAAGTGGTTCCTCACATCAAAATACGTGAACAGAAATATGAACTTGTGGTCAAATGTCCATAGTTTCAGAGCTATAGGTTGCTGAGAACTTGAAAAAATGATCTTTTAAGGGCACATAGCTCTCGGATTATTATGAGACACTCGTAGTCGGGTGACCACTTACCAAACAGTATGCACCCTATTCAAATATCCTGCAGCACTTGCGCAACGAATACTATTGAGGAAGTTGGAGTACGAGGAGATACTTGTAAGTACTAATTAAGCACTAATGGCAATATGCATGTGAATGCTATTTAAAAATCATTTCATTTTACTATTAGTAATCGAAAATCACTGATTTATTCTTTTTACTTTCATGTAGCAACAAATATTTTTCGAAGTTATGCAACTATACAAACATATTCTAATTTCAAAGAGAAGTCATGAAATACCTCAAATTCCTCTGTGCAATTCGTAGCGCCTTTACCGGATGATTCTGAAACATGGATATTTGAATAGGGTGGATAATAGATCCTAATAATGTCTTCACCTGACTATGATTTGTTCCAATAGTAGGGGGCTATGAACCCTTAAACTTCAGTTTTTCACGTTTCGGCATTAAATAGCACCTGAACTATGGACGTTTGACCAGAAATTGATATAAATATTTTTTTTCTAATTTAGATATGAGAATCACCTGTCGGAGTTTATCGGTTGATCTTTTTCATACCCGATATACCAGGTGTGTATACACAATTTACTTTCCATCTCATGTGACTAATGTAATATTTGTAATATTTAATATTTGGTAATATTAACAGTTTGGTAATATTTGAGACAACACGACCTACCAATCTAACACAACATATAAGCTACACCGAAATTATCTTCAACTAAAATAATGAAAACAGGAAACAAAAAGTAGACTTCGCAATAGGGAGCATCAGTGATTTATTTGTGGGTTTTGTAGAAGGGGGGAATATTTATCAAGGGCGCCGACCCTGGGGGGCCCGGACCCCCCAAAGCTCATGTGGGCCCTTTATTGTATTTATGATTATAAATTTGGCATAATTTAAATGCAATTTGTCTTAAAATCCTCATATATATACCTTCTGCATCTGAATGCCCCCCCCCCAAATTTACAGAGAAATCGGCGCCCTTGATATTTATAAGGTATTGCTACAGTGCTAAATCACGAGGTTGAATTATTGTACTTTAAAACAGATTATATAGCCTACGAAAGGGGGTAAATATCTTCCAGGCTGGGAAGACTGGGTTATACCTAAACACAAGGAAGTCAAATTCAGAAGGGGGGAAATTCCCTGGCTACAAATAAATCCCTGGGGAGCATTCAACCTTGAGTACAAGATACAAGCAAACAATATCACAGATTGAGCAAAACGGCCCGTATGAAATTAGAACACAAGATTTACTATTTTACCGCCTCCAATATCATGCCTTTCTCAGACGCCTCTGGTTGAGAGTCATCATGTTGAGGGACAATGTCCTTATTGCTGGATGGACTACTTGTTTTTGTCCTGAGAAAAAGGATTATGTAATTAGGCTTAATACTGACAGAAATAAATAAATATTTATTCAAATAAAAAAGGGCAACAAGGAACGGACTGGAGCGCCGACTGGTATTTAGATTTGCGTTTGCTTACATCTCAAATCCTTACTTGAAGTTATTTTTAATAAAGTAAACTCCCTATTAACCACAAAATTGGGTAGTACGGAAATCGCAGATAATCCAGAAAATGGACCAAAAAGAATTTTTACAGTGATATTCACTTACAGCAGTCGTCTTTCACACGCAGTTATGACTTAATGGATTAAAACAAAAGTTGAATTATAATCAAATTACTCGCTGAGCAAAGCAATACATTTTATTATAAACAGCTAAAAAAGTGTAACGTTTCGCCAAGCAACTATGGCTTTCTCAGACATTATCCAGATTCCAAAATATAATCACACACCATGCACTCAAATTAGTGAGTTGGTAAAACTATGTTTTCAGTATGATATAACAAGCCCAGATAGGTGAACACGTCCCAAACTATTTATTTTTGTACATTATTCCATTAGCGAATAGATTAGAAGAAAGTTTGTGTGAAGTAGATAGGTGATGAACACTGATAATCGATTCTATTACTCCATGACGCAAACGTTTGAGTCATGATTGTTAAAAGCGTTAAACCAACTCAGGCTGAAGTCTCATTATGGTTCCAGCAATGCAAAAGAAATAAAAAGATTTATGTAAATAAGATTAAAAATTTGATATATAACGATACCTTAACTCAAAATCTTGAAAATTGTTCCGTCTTTTGAGATGCATAGGGTAGCGTTCTTCTTTTCAGACATCAGTTTCCTCTACAATCTATGCAAACAAGCTTCAAGAGTTCCTCCCAATGCTTCCAAAGAATCGAATTTCTAGAATTCAAAAACTTTCTTTAACCGGCCTCAAGTGAAGAGATTCGGTCGTTGCTCGTAACGTCTGAATCTGAATATGGGACGTAGTACATTCTAAGTAATGACTTGATCCGACTTCGATCGATCGCATAATAGTAGAACTATTAATCTTTAAGGTGCGTTTTCTCAGGTTTCGAGAGCCTATTGATTTTTTACACCCGATATATATATATATATATATATATATATATATATATATATATATATATATATATATACCTGGTGTGTCACGGATCTTGGCTTTTTGGGCTATTTTTGAGACTTTAAGTCAAGCAGCTACTGCATCGTCACTATTTATCCTAGGATCATGGTTCATACCTCGTTCTCTTCAGAATAGAGCTGGCTTTCAAATGGTATCACTTGTGTGCCCATACCATATACCAGGAGAGGGAAAATTGATGTCAAAGGGAAAAATTTGAGGGGAATTTTTTTGTCCAAATTTGGGCCCCCCTGCCCCCCCTGTGTGTACGGAGAGACCTCCAAAAAATCTTGTAAATAGTACTTGGTAAACTACGTGTGTGTACCAAATTTCAAGTTTCTATCTTGAATAGTAAGGGCGGAAGAAATTTTATCAGGAATTCCCACCATGCCCAAAACTACCGCAAGACACCATGATCTCAGGGAAAAAATTTCCTGAAACATCCCTAATTACCGTAGGGTCATGTTTCACCCATCGTTCTCTTCAGAATAGAACTGCCTTTCAGACGGTATGACTCACGTGTCTATCATGTATGCAAGGCGGGAAAATCCCGACCAAAGGGATTTTTTGGGACTAAAAATCCCTTTTTTCAACTTTTGCCCCTCTGGACCCCCCTGTTTTTACGCAGAAATCGGAAAAAATCTGGTAAATACTACTCGGTGGACTGAATGTTTGTGCAAAATTTCAATCTTCTACGTGAAAAAATAGGCTCTTCAGAAAAAATTTCCCGACCATGCCCCACTATTACCCTATACAGAAGTATATTTGGATAAAAATTCACTGAGACGGCCCTAATTAGCCTAGAATAATAATTCGACCGTTATTCTCTTCAGAATGGAACTTCCTTTCAGACGGTATGACTCACGTGTCTCCATCATGTATGTCAGGCGGGAAAATCACAAAAAAAACGGATTTTTTGGGTCTAAAAATATCTCTTTTTTCAAATTTTTCCTCTCTGGACCCCCCCATGTTTTAATGCAGAGACCTGAAAAAATCTGATAAATAGTACGATGTGGCCTGAATGTTTATGCAAAATTTCAATCTTCTAGGTGCAAAAGTAAGCCCGCCAAAAAATAAACCTACATTGTCCCATTTTTCCCTATATAGGAGTATATTTTTTAAAAATTCCCTGAGACGGCCCTAATTACCCTAGAATAATAATTCGACTGCCATTATCTTCAGAATGGAACTACCTTTCAGACGGTATGACTCCCGTGTCTTCATCATGTATGTGAGGCGGGAAAATCACGAAAAACGGGATTTTTGGGGTAAAAATATCCCTTTTTTAACCCTTTGCCCCTCTAGTTCCCGCCCTGTTTCAACACTGACATAGGAACAAAAAATCTGGTAAATACTAGTCGGTGGACGGAACGTTTTTGCAAAATTTCAATCTTCTACGTTCAAAAATATGCCCGCCAAAAATAATGAACATAGGCTTAAAAAGGGAAAAATACATTTTAAGATTCTGACGTCATCACCTCCTATGTCTGGACGCAGGACGGTCTGAAACCATACGTAATGTCTCTGGACTTGAGAAAAAAAAGAAAAAAAACGGACGAAGAAGCTCAAATAGGAGAGAAATAACGCAATGTACCATGAAAAACGCGTATGGTACAAATTGTACCATGAGATCCCGAAAAGGTTAAACCTTGATGACGGAGAAACCAAAAGAAAGAGAGAAACGAAACTTTGCACGAAGCAACTATACAAAGGGGCAGATTGGTAGACGTATTACTTGACATCGCCGGATGGACAGTGTTGCCAACCCAATGTAAAGTTATGATTTTTTTTAAAAATAGAACGACCTAAATTGTATTTCATAATTGAATTCAACACTAAAAAGGAAGACGAAAGATATCCCACCCGCTGGTCAGTGTTGCAAACTTCTCGAGAAATAACGTTAAATATGTGTCACATTTTAACAACTTTCGCACACACAGGGAGTGAGCTACACTCTAGTTTTGCACAATAATTTAAATATTGGCTAGAACGGTTCAAATTGACATCAAGTTTAGATGGGCCCGTTAAACGGTGTTAACATAACAGAAAAGACAAAAGTCGAGTTTGGATATGGTGCAATAACTCGAAAAAGGCCATAAGTACATTACGGTTTAAAATTTATAGGGCAATTTGGTATGTCACAAGAACCATTCTCACGTTTATTTGAAGTCGATAAGTCAACTACTTACCGAAATATTCGGAATTTTGTAAAAGCTGACAGCGTTACAAACTTCTACAGCGCAAAATTCTCAGCTTTTACAAAATTCCGAATATCTCGGTAAGTACGTGACGTATTGATTTCAAATAAACGTGAGAATGCTTCTTGTGACATGCCAAATTGTCATATAAATTTTAAACCGTAAAGTACTTATGGCCTTTTTCGAGTTATTGCACCATATCCAAACTCGACTTTTGTCTTTTCTGTTATGTCAACACTGTTTAACGGACTCATCTAAACTTGGTGTCAATTTAAACCGTTCTAGCCAATATTTAAATTATTGTGCAAAACTAGTGTGTACCTCACTCCCTGTGTGTGCAAGTTGTTTAAATGTGACACATATTTAACGTTATTTCACGAGAAATTTGCAACACTGACCTGCGGATGGCATATCTTTCGTCTTCCTTTTTAGTGTTGAATTCAATTATGAAACACAGATTAGGTCTTTCCATTTAAAAAATTAAAACTTTATATTGGGTTGGCAACACTGTTCATCCGGTGATGTCAAATAATACGTCTACCAATGTGCCCCTTTGTATAGTTGCTTCGTACAAAGTTTCGCTTCTCTGTATCTTTTGGTTTCTCCGTCATCAAGGTTTGACATTATAAATGACGCACCAGGTATATATAGGGTGCGTAATTTATGTTAAGCCCTTATAACGAAAAAAAAAAAGATTAAGCGAAGTCAAATTTTGGACAAAGCAACTAGAAGATACGGGACACACTTGCACGTAATAGGCAACAACACCATTTCAACAGTGTTGCCAACCCAATATAAAGTTATGGTTTTTCAAATGCTACGTAAAGTTATTACAAATTTCAAATCTACATTTAAAGTCAAATGCTATGATCGTCATTTGACGCATTTCGAGTGAAAAGAACACATTCATAAGTCAATGCGAAAGTGACTTTTCCAAAGGGCCTTATTTAAAGAAAAGTGCATAGATAACTACCACATCTAATTACGTAAATTATTTTTTGAAAAACAAAACTCATAATGGTATTTACAGTATTTCAATATCTTAAACCGCCTCAGGGATTTGATAGCTAATGTTAAAGTGGCAACATTGCTTAAAATAATGTAATTATAATAACTTGTTGGAATCATAACTACCAAACGTTGTTGCCTTTTATAAAAAAGAAAAGGAGCAACAATTATGTTTAACAATTTTCCCAAATACGTAATTTTAAGCAGTATTGCCAGATTTATCATATCTGTGGAAGTGTTTAAGATACTGAAGTATTATAAACATTACGGTCTTCATGTTTCTGAAAAACAATCTGCGTAATTTGACGTGTTAATAATTTATGCAATTTTCAAAATACGTCCTTTCGAAACAAGTAAATTTTCAATTTCTTATTTTCTTGCCATTTATTGGTAATGCGTCAAATGGTCATAATATTTGAAGCTAAAGTACATTCGATATGCCTTGGACATCCCTCCTACCTGCGTTATTAATATTGTAGTTTTCAGAAATGGTGGCTTTCGTATATTTGCAACATAAACAGTAAGTGTGGTATGGTTTGTTTTCGTTTAAATGTACATTTGAAATTTTTAATAAACTGACGTAATGCCATTCGAATAAAACAAATTTTATATTCAGTTTTCAACACTGTCAACTTGGTGTTATTGCCTAATATGGTGTTCCCGTCTTCTAGTTCTTTCGTGCAGTTTCGCTTCCCTTCCTCTTTTTTATCGGCTATCATGATCTGATATTATAAATGACACCTCTCTCTCTCTCTCTCTCATATATATATATATATATATATATATATATATATATATATATATATATATATATATATATATATATATATATATATATATAATATCCAACGCTCATAACGGAAAATCCAAAAAAAAGAGAGAAATGAAACTTTGTAGGGAACAGGGAGAGGACACATGTATTAGGCATGAACAGCCAGTGAACAATATTGCCAACCAAATATATACAAAGTTATTTTTTCAAATTGCACCACATCAGCTTCTTACAAATTTCAAATTACATTAATAAAAGACGAACATACAACACTTACTGTCCATTTTGCAAACTACAGACGCTACAGTATCACAAACATTGAAAAAGTACCAAACTTAGACGGATCCTACAATAGTAATAACGTGAGATGAACCAGAAAATCATATCGAATGTACCTTAGTGTTAAATACTACCGTCATTATTTTACGTATTTCAAATACGAAGGAACAAAATTCTGTGAAAATGGAAATTGGCCTTTCCTGAAATGCTTTGTTTCGAAAAACTCTCAAAAATTGCATATTTGAAATCAAAAAGAATGTAGTCGAACTGTTCTTTTTTCCGACTACAGTTGAACTTTTACAATGGATTTGATCAGCGCAAACCAAATTCATTATCTATAGTTCACTATGGAATATTATTCTATTCTGGAGATCTCTAAATAAATAAATTTCGATTTAAGCCAATTCTGAATCCAGGCATGTACTGAAAAACACGATTAAAAATAATGTTATTAGGAATCAGAATTTAAATACAAGTTATGGACTGAATTTTTGAGGTGGATTTTTGGATGTTATTGCTGTTTTCTTATTAATATTCTTTTTTAATTTTTATATGTTTTACCCACAAGTACCCAGTGGCATCTTTCGCTTGGAAACATTTCAACAATTCTAGTTAATACCCACTCTTATGGATAATTTTGCGTAAGAATCCACACTCTCTAAATCCTCAGTGCCGAGCTCTTACATGCACTTACAAAAAGTCTGCTCTCTCTTTAAAACACCTACCAACATATGACCGGCCAGGTTGGAATTCCCATGTTCAGCTGTTAATTTTGGGTCCAGAAATGGATTTAGTGGTTAGTAAGAACAAATACTTAACTCTGCAGGTGGCAGTGGTTTGAACAAAAGTTAAATCCAAGTGTTAATCGAACCGTAGATCAAGATGAAGTCGTGCGGAGGTTGCTTTCGTACTTATCCACCATCCCTGACGCGTCAGCCGTGGAGGCGTAAAGAGTATGTATGAATACCAACACAAAATGTTAAGAATTCCTGTAATGATTTATGTAAGAAACGTGGAATAGATAACTGAAAAAATAAATACATAGGATGCATTTTACTTAATCAGTAGTTAATTTACATTTCACATCTACTTACGTGTATCATTTTACTAGTATACTTCTATTGATACATAGGTTTCAATATATTTTCAGAACCTTTTAGTCCATTTAATATGAAATAAAAAAATAAAAAAGGAAGAGTTAATTTAAAATGGAATTATATTTTTAACGCCGGCCGATATCAAGATTAGTGGTGCACGACCACTTAGCACACATTGATTCACTAAACACCCCACTAACTTTCACATTGATGACAAAGGGATTTTGGATGTTACGATGTGCGTTCGCATGACTTTAGGTAATCTGCATTATTTTGGCATATGTTCACTGATTTTCACTAAAATATTTATGTCGAGAAACTGCATTAACCATCGTAAACATTTGCATACTTAATTTTACAACACTTCGGGTGATGCAGTTTCTTTGTTAAATCAGAAATTTTCTTGACACGCGATTCACATATAGGTTCATTTACTTAACCATAGCGTCGCAATGCCAATCTTTCGCGCCTTCGACACCAAGTGTTCGTCTTCCTACGCCTATTGATTGTAGTACGTAATATTACAATACTATTAGAAAACGTTCATTTGTAAATAATATATGTACTGTTAAGTTTTATACCTATATACCATTTAATTAAAATAATCCAAATACCAAAAACAATAGAAATAAACATTGATGGCATCAAGTATTAACAAACTATTTTTTTAAAGATCATAGCCACTTCACGTCTCTTTGTTTCTTGTGCACATAAGGCAACTCATAACGGTGAAGCGTTGCCAACACGTTTACAAAGACAGCACCATAATATAAGCTTTGCGTGAACGTATTGTTGTAACTGTACCAAAATTTTGTTTAAAATATTTTTGTATAAATGCAAATTCTGCGTTAGTTCATTATGTGACGTTCATTTGAATTTGTACACTTTGTGCGGTGAATGCTTCTTGTTGATCATGCTGCCGCCTGGTGGTGCTAAAAGTCAGATTAGAAGAAAAGGAAAAGGAAAGAATGGAGTTTTTAGTTGGAGTAATGGAGTTTAGTAATGTTTCCCGCAAGGCATTACAAAAAATCCTTCTTATGTACGATGTATCAAAGACCTTCCAAGACCTAGAAATTTGAAAGAATTACAAAGAGTTTTAGGTTTGTTCCAGTGGTGTGCCAAATTTGTTGAAATTTCGCTCAAAAATCTGAACCTTTGTTTGGTTTGTTAAGGAAAAATAAAAAATGGATCTGGGATCAATCTTGTGAAGATAGTTTCAACCAATTGAAAAGTGATTTAGTTCGGGAGGTGATGCTTGCACATCCTTTGTTAGATCATGATTTTTGTTTAATTACAGACTGTAGTTCAGTTGCTTTGGGAAACATTCTGTTTCAAGAAGTAGACGGTAAGAAACATATTTTAGGATTTTATAGTAGAACGTTAAAACCTGCAGAGAAAAATTACACCTTGACTGAACGTGAGTGTCTTTCAATTGTAGTCGCGCTTAAACGTTGGTCTCAATTGTTGTATGGAAGACATGTAAAAATTTACACGGATCATAATTCATTGGTAGATATATTTGCACAAAATGAGACAGTGGAACTCTAGACTTGCTCGTTGGAGCTTACAAATTCAGGGATTTGATGTACAAATTGTGTATATTAAAGGCCGAAATAATCAAGCTAGCGATGCATTGTCACGTGTCATTCTGTTTCCTGAGGTTGAAAAGCATGAAGTTAATAAGTACGAGGTGTTGCCTTCTTGTTTTAAACATTTGTCTGTTCAAGATTTAATTAGCAAGCAAAGAGAACATCCGGAGTATGAAAATATCATGAAGTACTTAGAGAATCCCAATGATCCTTATATTAAGGTTAAGAATCGTAATATTGGAGAATTCTACAAAATTGAGAGTGGAATTTTGTTGAATCGCAGTTACCATTTTCCTAATCAATGGAAAATTTGTATTCCTCCTTCACTTGTGAACGATGTAATTCAAAATTATCATGAACAAGGTCATTTTGGTTTTGAAAAGGTTTTAGGCTTTGTAAGTGATTGTTGTTATTGGAAGTCCATGCGTAGAGATATCAGCAATTATTTGCGTGATTGTGTTGTCTGTAAACGTACGAAAGTTGAAACTTCACCACCAGCTAGACCTTTACAAACTTTAGCTGTAAAGAATGTAAGAGACATGGTCTCGATTGATTTGTTAGGACCTTATCCACCTTCTCATACTGGAAATAAATTTGCATTGTCAATTTTGGATGTATTTAGTAGATATTACACGATGTTCCCAATCAGAAACGCAACGATCAAATGTGTTTTAAGATGTTTAGAATATTACTATTTTGTAACCATGGGAATTCCAAAATCCATATTGGTGGATAATGGTGGATGTTTTGTATCGGCAAAATTTAAATCTAAAATGGAAGAGTATGGTATTAAAATTCACTATGTAACTCCCTACCATCCGAAGAGCTCAATTGTAGAACGAATCCATAGGGAGACGAATAGGTTGTTCAAATTATTGTGTAACGAAGAACATACTTCTTGGGAGAGATACATACCTCAAATTGTCATTTTGTTGAACTATTCTGTGTGTAGTAGTTTAGGTGTCAGCCCTGCTAGTCTTCATTTGAATGTAAAAGCAAATTATTCTGTGTTGAAGCATTTTGGCATTGTAACAAACGAAAGTTATATGAAAATGAACCTGTAAATTGGGAAAATAAACTCATAATGGCTGACTACCGCAGAAGTGAAAAGGTTAGAGAAAGAAACGAGAAATGTAATGCATCCCAAGAAAGAAAATATAAAATAAAAGAAAATGATTTGGTATTTCTGTTGCAATCACATTTGAGTTCAGCAGTAGACAAAAAGATTCGCAAGTTTTTCATGCTTTACAAAGACCCACTGTTTTGTAAAAATAAAATTTCAGATAAAGTCTTTGAACTTGTAGATCCTTTAACTGGAGAATCTTGTGGCGTACATTCTGTTGATCGTATGAGAGTGTGGAGACCCACTCAAAAAACTAGGAACATCTGGTTAGAATTAGCTAAGAAACATATTCATGAAAAAGAATTTGATTCTGTAAAAGAAAATAGTGAAAAAACTGATTCTTGTGAACCGAAATCTTTAGTAAATGTGAATTCTTTGAATATAACGAAAGTTAGTTTGTCTGTTTTCAATGAAAGCGAAAGTAATAAGTTTAATGTTCAGTTGTTGTTGAAAGAACTGTTAAAATGTGACACATATTTGCAATATTTAAATGATAAGCTAGATTGTCAGTATCGTACTCTTATGTTAGCTTTAAATCATTTGCTGAATCCTAAGCTAAACAGACGTGACGTGTAAAAAAAATATCACGGATATGATTATTTCCTAAATGGTAATATGTATGAAAATGTTGTTTATTAGTATTCATATGTAAAGGAAATATGAGATAGAAACTCGTTTACATAAATTATCGTATTGTCTTGTTGATGCTTTGCGATATGTTATCAAGACTAACTGTAAGATCTTAAAACACCAAATGTACGAGGTGAATTGTATAGCATTCATGTATTATTAAGAATGTAAACGATGATATGCTCTGATTTAGTCAGAGTGAGAGTAAGTTTTTATGTGTCAGTGGAACACTGTGACACGAGTATTGAATTGTGAATGGCAACTTCCCCCCCTCATTTATTTTTAACTTTTAGGTTCATTTTTCTATGTTGTTTTATATTCCTACCTCACTAGAAGGTCTTGTTGCCATTCCAAAGGGGTGGGATGAAATTATAAATGTAATGGGGAAGGGAGACTTAAAAATTTAAGTGGATAGGCGCTTATTAGCGTAAAAGTGTGGCAGACTTACTTCTATCCGGCCTCACTCTTGTTGTAACAGTACAAAAGAGTGGTAATAAACTTATTTCGTGTAGTTATTATGTTTAAATGATGTGTAATCCTTGTATTTGTGAAAACAATTTTGTTTTCGTAACTTCTTTGTCAGAATAGCATGAGAAGTGCAAGTATGCTTTGTTATTTACTCAATTTAAGTATAATGTGTGTAGAATAAGTTTGTTTATTTCCTCTTGTAAAATATTGAAATATATGATTCAAATAATATTTGTTTTATCTATTCGTTGAAAAGTCAAGTAATTCCTAATGATTATTTGTTCATGTCCTGTAGTTTTTGCATAATGTCGTAAAGTAAGTAATGTGAATATTTTACCTCTAAATAATGCCATGATTTCATACAATGTTTGTGTTATTTTTAATAATAAGAGCGCATAAAGCAATATTGTAATTCGTATATTAAAAGTATATCATGAGATTTATTTGTATATCAATTGTGAGTCATGCATATATAAATGTTTAACTCAGTAACGGTACCGAATGTTAAAAAAAAGGACTTTACATATAAAAGCCCCACAAAAACTTTTATGTAAGTGTATAAATGCCCCACGCGTTTGTCGTTTTTCTACGTTAAATGAAACTTTTTTATCTGATGAAGTGTAACTCGACGAAAGTTCTTATAAACTTCCTTGTGAACTAGTGTTCATCTTGACTTTGGAATAGTGGTGATTGTTGAAGTGAAACTACAGTCAGGGTTCTTGAACGTTTACCATTATTCAATGGTGCACGTACATTCCTTTCGACCGCCAATGTAACTGTACCAAAATTTTGTTTAAAATATTTTTGTATAAATGCAAATTCTGCGTTAGTTCATTATGTGACGTTCATTTGAATTTGTACACTTTGTGCGGTGAATGCTTCTTGTTGATCATGCTGCCGCCTGGTGGTGCTAAAAGTCAGATTAGAAGAAAAGGAAAAGGAAAGAATGGAGTTTTTAGTTGGATTTCAATGTGTGTTGGTGTGTGTGTGAAACATGATTCAGCAATGTTATGATCTTGTTACCAGACGTTATGTAAAAAGGAGTGTTAGTTGTCATATGATTTGGAAAATCCATCGTTATCTTCGAATATGCATAAACCTCATTAAAAATAGTATTACTAAACTGAATACTCTGGTGATTTTACGTAAGTCATTATTAAAGTAAATCAGCCCCAAGTAATATTTTATAACGACGAGGGGGCGTGATCGAGATTAAGAAAAAAACAAAGGACTTGGCAGGTTGCACTTGAAGGTAATGGACTTATAGTCAGCGACTAACACAAAAATTTGTCGAAATAAGTCAATTCTCCAACAGAAATCACAACATAATGCTGTCACTGCGTTCGCATGGAATGACTGTCTGTTAAATTCTCTGAATCGGAAGAAAGGACGGTTTTTGTGAGTGGATTCGACGGATATACAGTGTTTCAACTTAAAATGTGATCACACCTATCAACGAGCCATGGCGGACAGAAAATATTGAAGAGAGTAATAAAAGTATACTTACGAATTCATTACGTAAATGGGGCGACAAATGTAAAGAAAAGCTTGTTTATCTCAGGTACGTTTGTTCATTTCCAGTAAATGGTACTGTAATATGTAATTTTGTCAGTTTTTTCTTTCACAGATTGCATGACGTGGCGAGAACGTGATTGTTGAATAACTTGTGTTCAATCCATGAAAGTAGGTGATGCTCTCGTCTATTTTCGTAATACGCCTTAGGTCTTCGCCCAGGTGATTCCCGTCCGAGTCTGGACCGTACGGTGAGGTGCATCGCGCCTTCCTTGAGCGATTGTCGTGGGGACGAGCTTTCTGAACCCACAAATAAAATAGTGCAAAGCTATATTATTTGGGGGCAAAGAATAGAGAGTTCTCCGCGGTGGCCGGTTAAGGAGGGTGGGTACCGAACAGCACTATGCTGGACCGTAATATTGTGTATAGAGCCTTCTTCCACTTCAGATGGGGTTCACTGAGGAATTTAAAATGGAATGGGAGTGAGGGAGGACACACGCTCACAAACAATGCACATGCACTTGCGCGTTCTATTATAAGAAACATTGTATATTAACACAATTGAATTCGAACTGACCAAGCAACAACTATCTGGTTTGTACCATTAAGGTCTGAAATTATCATAAACAATACAACTGTATTGTGGAGACTGACGTGATGAATACAAAAGACCATGTTAGTGTTCAGACTTTGGAAATCTATCATTACGTTTCAAGCTTTTGGCGTATCAGAAAAAAAAAATCTTTTAGTTCACATAGCCTTTCCGCAATTTTTCCAACTCCATGAAATTTTCGAACTTGAAGCACTGCATACATCTAATGGGCTAAATCAAGATGATTTCCTGCTAAATAAATGAAACCATGAAAATTGTAAGTTAAATATTCTTTACCGTACTTAGATCCAAATTCCGGTACGTAATACTGAAGCACCTGTTACCATAATTACGTTTCTCTTATCGCCGGTTAAAAGGGGATAATCATATTACGTCTGGAACTCACATATCAAGATTAACAGAAGTTCCAACACTGACAACAATGAATGTCCAACGCTGGAAGAAGAAGAAGTTCGAGATACATAGTTGCCAGAACTACTGATTTTGCAGATCTCCTGCTTTTCCCACGTTCTACTGATCTACTGTGAAAGAAAATGAAAAGTGAACAATCTCCTGTTTTTACCTTACTTCGAGAAGTTAAAGAAATATATTATTATTAATAATGAATTTTCATATTTTTCCTTACATAAAGAAGGAAATTTCTCTGTTTGCATACACAAAGCTCTCTAGAGCGTAGGATACAAATGTACGTCATCTTCTATATGCATGATGGTTGACGATCTTTATGACTTACTGTAAGATTTACGAGTAAGTGTTGTTTTGTTTGGGACTTGGGTTGGAAGCAGAGTAAAGTGAGGGATATGCTGGGGGACGTCGTTACCCCACTTCCAAAAATATCTTGGCGTCCCCCACTTCCTAAAAAATTACAGTAAACAAACATAGGGAAGGAGGACGCGTTATCATGCGTCACCCTACTATTTCAGAACCATTTTTATCCCTGGTTAGAAGAGTAGCTTAGATCACTTCTCCGCGATCGTCAGCTCTTATTTTGAAGTAATTAAAATTCAAATTTATGTTCTGTAGTCTATGTATTGTTTTATTTTGAAATTAAAGTAATAATGAATTCTAGACCTCTTGTTTTGACCGCTATCCCCTTAACACGAACTACCAAAGGGGTCATTTTGACCCCTCACCGTCCTTCGTTATCTTTTAATTTGAACATTAATTAAAATATGTAAAACATATTGCACCACTTTTCTTCTCTCTAACCAGTGTGATTATGTCCTAAATACCATATTTCAATTATTTTTTGTTTTCTTTAAAAATGATGATTTACCTAGAACTACCACGGGGGTCATTTTGACACCTATCTATTTACTTTGAAAATAAAATCTTAGAGATTTACATCCCACAATTATGCCGGCTAGGTTAAATGCGACGGTGATGATGAGAAAGGAACGGAATAGTGCAATCAACAAAGTGGGAGGAAACAGGCAAACCTCGAGAAAACCCACCACAAATTTAACTTCCTATTTCCTACCCTCGATAAGAAACCTTTTTTGATTTTTGTTTATACTTTTTATCAAGGTGTATTACTGATATCCCTGAAGCAATTTTGAACCACTATTGATTTGTGGTGGTTGTTTGAAGAACGTGTTTCAGTGTTTGCGAATGATGGAGTCTTCAGGTGGTAAACGACATGCAGCAGCAGCTGGATTGAAAAGGAAGATGTTACAAACTTTGGAAAATAAGATTTTTCCAGTAGTTATGACAAAGGAGTCAAATATACTGATTCTAATAGTAGTGATTCAAGTGAAGAATATGAGCAAGGGAATTCTACTGAAATTACTGGTAGACCAAGTGAACTGGGGATCAGACTGTGTGGACGATAGTAGATGTAAACAACAAGACATGCGGAATATTAAAAGAACATAATATAGTTCGTATCAAACTAGAGCAAACATCACTCCTTATACGTAATATGGATTATGCTTGTGCAAGTGCATTCAGAATGAGTGTTACAAATACTCTACTGCGAAATATAAAGTATACAGAAGTTGATGTTCGTCGAGTTTTAGATGATCCTTACTGGTCAGTTTTTGTCGATGAGTTTGATGCAATTATTGTCTTACTGTATTTTCGTGGAGCAACCAGGGTGAAGAGCGTTAAGTGTAAAGTGTGTCTGGTCTGGAAAGCTTGAGCTGCAGCTTCTTTCGGAATGTCATGTCCAGAAACAGGTTTCAAGAAATAATGAGATTTAAAAGGTTTATCTCAAATCTAAGAGGAGCGAAAGACGTAATTGGTTTTACTTATTTTCTATAACCAGTAATGAAGATTTGGATATGTCTTTCCATTTAGTGTCAACTGATGAAGACAGTGAAAATGAAGACTGAGAATGTTCTTATTGTAACGGAACATTTTCACGTGAGAAAGGAGGCGAAAAATGGATCCGTTGTATTCAGTGTAGCTCTTGGTGGCATGAGCTATGCACGAGTACTGACGACTACAAGCAGCTTGTGTGTGATTTGTGTTTGGAACATTAGAATAATCACTTTCACATTGAATTTGACGTGAACACTGAACCGCATTGGCGGCATTGTTTTTTATTTCCCCTCTTCTTTAACTACATCTTTTCTAATGTTTTTTTCAAAGCATCCATTCCATATTTCATTGAATATTTCTAGCTTTGTTTGTAGGCCTATGCAATTTCATGTTTCCTTTGTAATTTGTAGCACACATGCAGGCTATTCTGCAATTTCCATGTTCCATTTCTAGATAATCTCTACAAGAATGTGTTTTATGCTTTAGAATGTAGACCAAACATGTTTATTTTTTTCTATTGTAGCATGTAAGAGGCCTTAATAGTTGTAGCATATTAACATGTAAGAGGCCTCTGTTTGATTACATACCTCATTATAACTTCTTGTTCTTGATTTCGGCAACAAAGTCTTGCACATTATGCCCTTACATAATGTGTTCTTAATATCGCACCGGGGTGCGATATTATGCACAGTTGTTTTCAACTCGGGAAATCGTAGACTTTTGTTTAAAACGTTAAGTGGAAGTATGTAATGTATTGAAATCCATTGTAGACATCACACGAGTTGGCAAACACTCCATCTTTTGCCTTGTCCTTGTTCTGTTTTCATTTTCAACTATTTCTGCTTTGTTACGTACGAAAAGAAAATGGGTGCGATATTCGGTACCTCTCTCCTATTTAATATTTTAACGCATCCATAATTTGCCGTGTTACGGTCCCGATGCACTTCCATGCATTTAGTTTTCTCTGCATTTACTTCTTAACCCTTGTCCCTGCAAGCTTTTAATAAGACCTCTGCATTTCTTTCTATTGTTCTCATATCATACCCTATATATGAATATAATAAACTCTATCTGGTATAGAAACTACACATTTTCATTGTTTTGTGAATGTAATAAACTCTACTTAGGATGAAAACTACACGTCTTCATTATGTTTTGTGAATAAATTATTTTGGATGAAAACTTCACGTCTTTATTATGTTTTGTGAATATAATATAACAAACTACACTAGCACAATAAAAACAATAAATTTGAAGAAAATAAATTCATAGCATTTGAACGGATGGACAACTAGGCCAAAGAACATGCTCAAGTGGTTATACGTTGTTAGTGCATATACTCCTAGCTCCATTCTTTGTGGTTTTGTGAACGTCAAGCCGCTACCCCTTAATTCAGATAGCTATTAACTACCTCATGATGTTGGGCTAATACCGAAAAATACTTTTCATCAGAAATGAGTCCAGAAACGTATACAACAAAGACAAACTACTCGACTACATGAAAGCTCAATGAGAAAATATTTACCATATATTGTCTTGCACAGAATTGTACAAGAGAAGAGCCTTTTAACTGTATTGCTGGAAGATACTCTCCCAGAAAAGGAAAATTGCACCGCAAGAGAGAGTCAGCAATCAGTCTTTTCAAAATGTTGATTACAAGAGATTTCACATTAGCCTTCCAATTTAACCCACATCTTCACCTGTTAAATTAAAAAAGAACAAAGTTATAACACGCTCAACTGTTTTAAGATTTTATTCTATACTATATATTACTTTGCTCGTCGTCAGTGCTCGAAGTAGGGGGCTATGACATACACCACCTCAGCAAGATAGTGATCAGCGTTCCCCTATTTCTTACTGATTTTTTCGAGTCCCGGGACATTCACTTGCTAGGTGTATGTATGGATGATATGCTTAAATGAAAGAAATGGGAGAACCCTGAGAAAATCCGCGCATACGGTATTTGCTCGCTACAAAGACCACTTGGCGCCGGTTGTGCTGTGAAGTAATGAAAACAGTGTTATATTAAATTGACTAAATCTTATTAGATTTGTTAAAATGCCTTCCCCCCAAAAAAATAAAATTTGTGACTGCTGAACCCAGTTGTAAAAAAGAAAATGTGTAGAAGGAAATAAGAGAAACTAACGAGCCGTAAAGTTCAGAAGTTACCGGAAAACGTCAATGCGAATTCATTTCCACACCATTGTCGTAAAAAAAAAAGGCCTTTAATAAACAATCATGTTATAGAGAAAGTGTAATGCTTGAAGATGAGGAGCGGAATTTGAAACGACTGCAGCTTAGAAAAAAACATGCATCAAGATAAGAATACTATTTTTATTGCTAATTACGTATTCCATCGTTTCTTAAAGTAACTCTGTATATTTACTAATTTTGTCTGGTATGCCCGATTCTCCAGCTTCTTTTCATATGTGTCGAATTCTTCCATTGAAGTTAATGGAATCACTTGGAATATTTGATCATCTTCTTCAGGAATACATCTGGAGTTAATTTCTGTTGCTCCTGCTATCAGTGAGTTTAACTTATTTTCTACAGCAGATACTCTATTGTATACTTCCGTTACCGCAGAGTGTATGTGATTCATTAATCTTCGATCAGAATCTGAAATAAAGTCAATTATGAAATTAAATAATAAAGCAATCTTAAATTTGACAAGTCAGTAAATCAGCTAACCATGTAATGTGAAAATTATAACAGATACTTCTTGACGTGTAGCAAAGTCTAAACTGCTGTATCAGTTTTCTGATAGAACTTATTATTCATGTTGAATCACACTGTATAATGAAATTAAATCTCATCTAGGTTATTTTGATCACTGTAAAATCCGAAGTATATATTCAAATGTTCCGAATGACTCCAAATTGTGAAGATTGTAGAGTGTTCTCTGATCAATTTCCTGCTGCGTCACTCAGTTGAGTAACGAACTCTCGAATGATTTCGTTCCATTTAGGATATTTTAAATTAATTTAGTAATAGTTTAGAATTTTTTTAAATTTTTATTATACTAAATAACATTTGTTTCTGTTGATTAATTTTACTAAATGTATTTCGCGATTAGTAATTCATAAAAACAATAATTAGTCGAGTTGGTGCCTTTTCATAATATAGAGGTGAGATACTGCATTTCGGTGCTTTCGAAAAGGAAGAAGAGAATTGTTTTTATTTTCTTCGCCAGACTTTCCATTAATTTTATGATTGTGGCCAATCAGAATTGTGAGCAAATCACGCTTGGTATATACCAATTAATAGTCTTCTTCTCGCTCAAAAAACAATGCGAGAGGGGAGAGTGTATTTAATGGCGGCGGTTGAAGAAAATAAGATCTTGTAATCTAGCTTCCCTAGATTTTGTTCTAAATCTAGGGAAAGGATGACAGAAAATGTATGAAATCCTCCCCAATCTAAGCGGTAAGTTGTAACGGAGAGAGAGAAACTTCAAGTTGACTCCGAACTATTCTATAATTACCGAAAAATTTAATTTGTGATATTGGCGTTTGAAAGTGAAAGGAAGACAAAAAGGGGTCAACCATAATTATTTATTTTGGTATGTAACAGAATTTATTATGATAATGAGTGGTTATTTTCCGAATCTCTCTCTCTTCTTCCTCTCCGGGGTAGCACCATAGTTGTAGTAATTATCATTGTATATGACAGCAATTACCTCTTGATATGAAAAGTAGAACATAGAAAATTTAAATTACTTGATGTTTAAAATTTATGTTTTGTTTATTCCGCCATGTTTATTGTTAACTTGCTTGATATAAGTGATGATAGTCTTACCGATGAAGAATAACTGTAACACTGTGTGGCAAAATTGGATTGTGGAAAGGATAAATCATTTGAAATTTAGTCATGTGGCCAATATTGTTTAATATTTGCATAGTAAACACTGAGGATAAGTAGATAAAGCACAACGTTTCTGTTTGTAATAAATATGCTATTCACTGTGTCTGTTATTTTGTTTGCGAACGTTCAGTACGTGCATAATTCCATTGTTGAGTTTGGGGTTATGCAGGCCTTGAATGCCCACCAGACGCGACAGCGTTGTTTTGAGATGTGTTCTCGTGCCGTATAACGCAATAGTTACACGCAGTTTTCAGTAAAGTGCTCTGTCTCAATATTTATCAGCTATATTTATAATAACTATATTTATCACCTAGTACAATTACAGTGTCGAATTATGAACGTCTTATGCTGATTTTTTTTTAGAAATTCATTTTTTAGAAAGCTTCTCTATATGAAGTACAATTTTCGTATATGAATATAGATACAGCAAATAAAAAAATCACTTATTCGTAAAAAAGAATGTTTACAATAATAGTTCTAAAGCACATCAGGATCTCTTGTACTTTTCCTGGTTACCTCTGTAACAGGGATTTATTCCTAACTGGACTAAAAGAAATATATATATCTGTGGAAGACGGATCCGTGTTTTTCTGTTCTGTAGTCAGTATCAAGAGATAGTTGAAATAGGCCCAAAATAGGACATTAGGATTTTAATTGGTAGTAGATATTTAACCACGGAATCTCTCTAGTATGAAGTTTGATAATCACTATTTTCAAGCTGCTGTATCAGGTTACAAAAATTACTGTATTGTGATATATGAGCTGCGGAAGATCTTGATTTTTTTGTACCAAAAGTTTTACCTGAGCCTCCCGAGGCCACAGCGTTCAGCGAGCTAGGGCAGGCGAGTAGAGGATATCTCAGTTTGTCAGTTATTGTTTTCTAGAATGGTTAGTTTATACAGAAATTTAACACTATATGTTTTGCTCGATGATACTAGCACACTAACCCAACAATTTCGTACACATTTGTTTTATAAGTTTAGTTCATTTGTAAATAGAATAGTTAACCTTCTTATTTGGTACGAATTCAATAGATATTGTTCTGTCTAAATCGGAATATACTGTGAAATTAGTTTCATTTGAAGTTTTGAAAAAAAACCTTATGTAGTACCATATTCGCCCTGAAAGTGACTTGTCTTAAGGCACGATCGAGTTGTACAGTTCAAAATTATTATTATCTTATTTTTAGGATAGTTTGGATATTAATTTGAGATCAGTATTTTGATTATTGCATACGGTAATGTGAGTAAAGCTAATAGCAGAGAATTATCCATTCAATTACTTATGCTAAAAAATATTGTAGGGTTATGTAGTATCAATCAGATTAACAGAAGAGGTGCTCCGAATGGGGAGCCATAATTTCAATGCTCGGTTTAGCCTCCCTGCACTTCCCCTATTTTACCAAAAGATGTTTTTCGTCTGGTAGCAAATTCAAAGGTTTGGATAAATAATAGTAGTCAGTTCTATAGTTGAACATAAGAAACTTTGCCCTAGATGTATTCGGTTCGATTCTCGTCAGTACCTATGCCATTTAAAGTCTTGTATGTTGGCGTAGTGACACATGTTACTATATTATTTTAAGATTTCCTAAGGAGAGCCATATGCTTTAGCTAACTAAAGGTTACCGATACACTTTTTCATCAGTCTCAGGTAGTTGCCTCCTACTTCGATTCCCGATGATATCTAAATATAAGTAAAGAATATTTCTTAGAATTTACTACATAATCTTGTTTATTTTCGCGAACTTTTCCATAAGCTGGTTGCCCAGAGGATTTTTTTTATAATTTGATGTGTATAAGGAAATTAAATATTTTAGAAAATGAACATTGACTGAATAGAAATGGTTAAACTAATTTTCCTTTGATACTCGGTTATAGTGAGAGTGTTTTGTTTCAGTCGATTTTAAGTTGGGATAGTAGCATATTTAGAAATATATTATTGCATTTTAAAAACTTTCGTTCCTGAGCTATTGACAATATGTTCTGGTTACGCTGATTATTGCTAGGCTAAATTATATTTTGCAATTAGAATTATTAAACTTGTGAGATGACCATTGGTATTTCGTCTGTTTTAAAATATGATTACTTTTATTTCCTTTAAGAAAATGTTTTTCATCATTAGTTGGATTTCTTGAAAATATGACCCTAGCTCACGGTTGATGCAATGTAACTAAATGTTTTGCGTTGAGTGGGGTTCGAAATCAGATACGTCATAGAGGATTATAGTTCCTCAAAGTTTATTTTTATCTGAATCCCTCTTATTTTGATGTCCCTCGATGGCTGAAAGGTGTCGTGATTTTTGAATATCTATGTTTCGTGATATCCAAAAATTAATGTTAAAACAGTAAAGCTATACTCTAATAAACTTTAAAATTCTCTCATTGGTGATACTTTAAGTCTGGTGTTGATCTTAAACTGCTACTCTGATATTCTAGAAATAATAATACTGTAATTAACACGAATTTTGAAAACTGTCTAACAAATTAATTAGATTCTTCGGTAGAAATATTGAAGATAGTTACATAAATCTTGTAAAAGCTCAGAACTATTGATTCGGCTGTATATTTTGAAAACTTAATGAAAAGGGAAATATATATATATATATATATAAACATACATTCGTACGAATTATTATGGCTGAAACTTAAAGTGGGTCGTAATTTATGTTTGTGGTAATTGAGCCATTGCAGGCGGAATTTCGAAATGCGATGCGTTAGTTGAGTAAACTCTGCTCTAGTGGTTATACGGGGTTTTGTGATTTAAATTTTAAATGGCTTCTAGATTTATTAATATATGAAAGATGAGAATTGATCTTCGCTTTTATGAGTAACGCTGAGTAAAAGGTATATTACTCGAAGCCGGAGCGTTTTCTTAAATAGACCCCTACATTAACGAGACTATCCCCTGCATTTTAATGCCATACTAATGTATTACGAAGTTAATGTTGTAATTGTAGTAGAACTTTGTAAGAACCCTCGTGCGTGTGTAAATAATTATCTATAACGCCAAGTGATAGAGATGCAGCTGATCAATAGTGTTCCATCGACGCTTCTCTCTCTTTTGTTTACAAAATTGAACAGACAGTTTAGCCACTGGTTGGGGAGTTGAAATATAATCTTTCGTCGAACTTAAACTGTAGTGTTTGGAAGATCATCTTGAACATTATATAGGTTTCTCGGAAAGAACGATGCCGCTTGTACCGCCCGCTATTTAAGTTAAAAGTATTATAACATACCAGTTCTAATAGATCGAGAGAGACGCCATTATAGAAAACAAAAACCATTCTCGTAAGGACATCCAGCTATTCTGTTGTGGACATTCCCAGTCTCCAGTTTATAACAACCTAAATTACACCTAAATTAGTCTTTTTGATAAAATCGTTATTCATCAATCCTTCTTGGCAAATAGTGGAAAGGAAATATGATCCAGCATATATATTTTATTGTTTACCTAGGAAATTTTTGAAAGGAGTAGTACCATCTGAAAGTTAATTGCATGGAAAAGCTATAGTGAAGTGTCGTTATCGGGGAATCGACGTATTGAACAGTTTTTCTTTTCATTCCTTACCTGATATTAAAGACGGCTATAACAAACGATGATTATCCACGTAGTGTGACATACCTATGGTCCATCTGTGATTTTGTTTACTTTTTTCCATGTTACGAAAGGGGAACTTAGTAAAAAAAAAAACTTTATCCACTATAAATCTACAACTTATTAATCAAGAACTTGGAAATGTGACTTAGTTATATATCGTTTAAAGACATTTGAAAAATTACCTTCATTTTTTAAATGGATCCTTCTTTGCCCTCCTGAAATGTGAGATTACATTGGCCTTAGGAATGTTATTTGATTCCACATATATAATATATATGTAGATAGACATTTTTGTTATTATTGAAAGCTTCATGATACATAGTCACTTCTTTGAATAAGTCAATCTAAATCTTTAAACAATTGATTTAATATTTTTCTTTTTCTTGATGAAGCTGTAAGTGAAATACAAGTAATTCTTTTTTCCCTTTTGTGTTCTCTTGAAGGACTTAATGATAGAATGTTTTGTCAAAGCAATATTAATGTCATTCCATGAATTTTACTGTTTTATGAAGTTGATGGAGAAGTTCTTCCGCAACTGATTGTATTTTTTTCCTTTTATATTGTAATATGTTTATCCATTTATTTGTCTTGACAACTTCTGCTTTTTTTGTTTTTTTTTCTTTTACTCCATGGAGAACTAAATGTATCCTCTTCTATATTTACTATATTTTATTTTAATGTTCACTATGAAATAGTAGTATTAATTGATATAGTACGCTTACTGAATATAAACAATAAACTTTTCGCCTTATGGAAAAGAACCAAAGGGTGGCCCGGGTGTTTTGATGAGACAAAAACCTGTTTCTTTCAGAAATTTGAGGATGTATAATTATAAGTTTAGAAGTTTTGTTTAATAATAAATATTAGAATATATATAGCCTATAAATAAAGTTAGTTATATGTTACTGATTGGCGACCGTTGACTTAGGACTTGTCTCATTGGAGACCATGCTATCTTTTGGTTTGAATGTTAGAGTTAAGGTATAATTAGTTAAAAATAGTAATTGCTGCAACTATGGTGCATAAAACCCAAAGGAAGACAGAGAGAGAGAGAGAGAGAGAGAGAGAGACATTGTATAACACAAGAGAAAGTATAATAATTTTCTTGCTATTAAGACTAATTTTCATATTTTGTGGATATTGATGTAAAGAAAAAAGTATGGATAATACGGGAGATAGTCTCGGTAGTGTAAAGAAAACTAAAGATGAGTACGGATGTTGTGGAAATGATTCTGATGAGTCAGCCAATAAGTATGCTGCTAGATGTGACCGATGTAACTACTTGCATCATTACAGGTCTATCGGTCTTCCGGAGAGTTCGGGAACAGATAGTAAGATGCAGAATGTAACTCCATGGTATTGTGATAAATGTAAAACGTCCATGTTAGCGTCGGTGCTAACTAACGATGAGAAGGCTAAGGAAGTCAAAGTAAATGATTGTGAATGATGAGGAGATACCTGCGGGTGTCTCCCGTACAACTTCCACCCCTATACGAGAGGTGACGAGTGAGGCCGTGTCATTACAAGCTTTTAGAGAAATGATGCATTAAATGATGTTAGATATGAGGGAAGGTATACAAAAGGATATAAATGAAAGTAGTAATGATTTGAAGCGGGAACTGGCCGAAAGTAGAGAAAACCTCTCGGCTTCGATTAATAATTTAGTGGTACGAATTGATAAAGTTCAGTTAGAAGCCAAAAGGGAATTGAAGTTAGTGGCGGATGAACTTCATGAGCATATTGAAAAAACTGATATAGATGTAGCTATTTGTAAAGTAATTGTTGAGAATCTAACATATGAGGTAGATACTCTTAAGGTAGTAGTTGAGAATCAAAATCGAAATGTACAAGTTCTTACGCCACAGGTAAATCAATGTCAATCAGAAGTTCAAATAATGCAAAATTAGTTAACTGAAAATTGCAATGGCTTAGAGCAGTTACGTGCAGACCAGAAGGAAATCCATAATAAGTTGTCTGAAATAGTGACTAAAGGGGAAGTTGCTTATGAAAATGAGAGAATGGAAAACTTAGAAATTAGAGTGAGTGAATTATATAAAATAGGGACTGCTAATGTAGAATCTCCATGTAGGAGATTGCCTTCACAAACTTTTGATCATATGGAAACAAAAGCTGCCGAAAAGGGCGTTGATGCGGTAGGATTGTTTAGTAATTCATCAGCGAAAGGGGGACTTGTAAATTCCATCCCTCCTTAACATTAAAGCCGAGTGTTGAGAGTCGAAACCCTGATTTGCAAGACATTTCTGCGAACTGGCCTTATAATAAAGGTGACCGCGGTAATGGGGCACAGTTGAAAAACCTATGGATTTCACTTATTGATAGAGCGTCTAACGTTGAGTGGAGTAACCTTAGGCCAAATGTGGTGCCTAATTTAAAACAAAATCCAGTGGTTAAACCTCCTTGTGGAGGGCATCCAGTCTTAACTGCAAGTGAGAATCCATCTTTGAAAATAAATCAAACCATACCCCAAGCGCCAACTAGGCCTATTGGAACTTTTTTCCAATCTGTATTAAAGATGAAAGATTTAAATAGTTTTCCTATTTATTCGGGAGACATCAGTCCCGGTCCCCCTCGACAATTTTTGAGAAAGTTACAAAGATGTATGGATTTATATCAGTTATCAGATGCACACGCGTTGTTAATAGCAGAGAAATGTCTTACTGGATCTGCCGAAGTGTGGTATCGTTCAGTTGCAAACGAAATTCACACGTATGCAGATTTTGTGAGGTTATTTAAGGGTCAGTATTGTAATGATAGAATTGAACGTGCGCAGAAACGGGCATTGCATGCGATGAGATACGATAAGTCTAGATTTCCTACTCTATTAGATTTTACCTGGTATCTTGTCGAGTGTTAATACAGCATAACGGAATTACCTAATTCCGCTGAGATTATTGATCTTGTAATAAATTGCCTCCCATCTGAGGAATCTCGGTTACTTGCGGCGCACTTATGTACAGATGTAGACGAACTAATGAGTAAGGTAGCTGCTCTGTCAGGACATCCAAACGAAATGTTCCCTCATGTTAAGTTACCAGTTAATAATCGTAGATTTAATGTTAGACAACTTAGAGGTGTTAAATCTAATAACCGAGTGGACAGTAGTAGCCAAACGGATTTCTTAAGTTATTCTTCGTTGACCTCTGGGAGTAGGAATGGTCGAAGTCAACATTATTGGACAAACGGTAATTGGTATCCAAGTTATCCTAGTCGGGAACGGCGAGATTATCAGAATTTTAATCCTTACTGGAGAAATAATTTCCAGAATTTGAGTCCTAGAGGATCGAATGATGGTGATCGCCAAGGAGATAATTTACGTAATGGGAGTAACTCGAGTAATAGTAATAGTTCTAATTCAAACCCTTTTCGAGGTAAACCTATGAAAGACCGACTGATAATGGGGGACGAGATGTTGGATTTAATGGTCATAGTAGGCAGAGAAATCCTAGATCTAGAGGAAGAAATCTGAATTCCGAAAAAAGGTTAGATAAGGAACCGCACTTAGATAATCGCAATAATGATTCTAATCCTCCTACAGAAGCACTACCCGACAACTCGGAAAACTAGATTCGCAGTTACTTTCTGCGATGGGGGGACGTAACTGCGAAAGGGAGAATATTCCCGTCGAAAACTTAGAAAAGATAATCCCAGAGAATGTAGTTCATCCTTTTCTGACTTTAACTAATTCGGAAATCACCGGTGAGCTTAGATTTAATGTTAATTTTTTTTATCGAAGATGAAGTGTCAGAAAACGGAAGGCATTATTTCTCTCCGTCACCTGTAATTAAAGGAACAATAGGGGGAGTAAATCTGAAATTATAATAGACACAGGAGCCGAAATTTGCGTAATGGATTGGGGTATATGGAAGTCTATAAATAGCAAGTTTGCATCTGCAAAACTTCGTCCGTATTCGGGTTTAACTGTTGGAGCTTTCGCAAGTCAGGAGAAATTTTCTATTCAAGGAGTACAGACCTTTAATTTGAATATTCAAGGGCATATTTTTGAAATCCTTATATTTGTGATAAAATATCTGCGCACGGATCTGATACTTGGGTGTCTATTTCTTGATAAATATCAAGCGATCATTAATCGTAAAGGTAAGGAAATTCAGTTACAAGATTTGGCCGGAAATGTGGTAAAAATCAAAACTGATCAGCCTAATGTATTATTGGTTGCAATCTCTTCTGCTAAAATAGATAATAATAATATTGACCTTTTTACAGAGAAGGAAAGTATGACTGAACCAACTTTAGAGACTTCTTGTAATATTACAATCGAAGAAATAAAACAACACGTTGAGTCTCAAACAGATTTATCAGGGTCAGTACGTGAACGCTTATGCCAAATCTTACTTAGATATATGTGGCTATTTTCAGAATATCCGCGTAAAGTTAGAACCACTCCCTACAAAATTCAGCTTATAGATAACGAACCTGTCGTTGGGCCATATTACTCAGTACCGCAAGCAATGCAGGATGAATTTGAAATTGAGTTGAAAAAGTGGATAGATTTAGGGATAGCAAAACCACAACTTTCACCCTATCGCAATCCAGTGCATGATGTGCGGAAAGCCACTGGATGTGTTCGTCCAGTCTTGGACCTTAGAGCTACCAACAAAAAGATAATTGCGCCTAAGGTGCAAGTAGAACCTATTGAAGAAATTTTAAACCGAGTTGCACAGGCCCGTTTCTTCACAAATTTTGATTGTTCGTCCGCATACTACGGTATCAGTCTCCATCCAGACTCGTGCCCGTGCACAAGTTTCATATATAGGGGACGTCAATATGTCATGACGGTTCTTCCCCAAGGCATAAAGTCTGCACCTTCCATTTTTCAACATGTTATGAATACGTTCTTTAACCCATCCGAGATCCAATTTTTCCTTTTGTATCTGGATGATGTTCTCGTCAAGAGTAATACCGTAGACGAACATTTGGATCATTTGGAAAAGGCATTTGAAATTTTGGAAAAGGCAAATTTTTCGCTTAATTTTGGAAAATGTAGTTTTATTAAAGCAGAAATTTATTTCCTTGGACATATAGATGGAGGAAAGATTCAGGTAGATCCAAAACATAATGAACCAATCCGGTGTTTCCCTACACCCAAGACTAAAAAGCAGATGCGTAAATTTTTGGGATTAATTAGTTGGCGCCGAAAATTTGTGCCTAACTTTGGTAGCTTGACAGCACCACTTTACAATTTGATTAAAAAGATATAAAATTTACTATGGACCAAGAAACCTTAGAAAGATTTAAGCAATTAAGAGAAATAATGAGTCAACCACCGGCATTAGGGCAGCCAGATTTCTCTCTTCCCTTTCATCTATATAGTGATGCCAGAATGGAGAATTTGATTGGATACCTGGCTCAAAACCTGGATGATAAAGAGGAGAAAAATGTGATTGGCTATGCAAGTAGACGAGTTAAGTCATATGAATTGTCGTTATCTGTATTCCAATTAGAACTTTTATCGGTTTTATTTCTTTGTGAGCATTTTCAACAGTATATAATGGGGCATAGAACCTATGTGCACACAGATAATGCGGCGGTTACACATGCCTTCTCATTGAAGAATCTGAAACCTCGTACTACTAGAATCTTATTAAAACTTCAAAATTTGATTTAATATTCAAACACTATGCCGGAAAGCTTAATTTCGTTGCTGATACCTTAAGCCGGAATCCTCCGGAAATCAGCTTCGTGCCTGAAACCTATTACGTTAATTTCTTGGCACTATCTGATTATTCAGACTTTGATTTGAAAAACATACGGGAAAACCAGGCGACAAATAGCTTCTGCCAAAAGTTAAAAGATGGTTCGAAGATGCTCGCGAGAATGATAACATCACCGTCTATCGTGGATTATTGTATTATAAAGTATGTAAAACAGGGCGATGGCTGTTGGTAATCCCACAAGCGAACACTACCAAGATTATTCAGTTAATTCATCAGAGAGGTCATTTTGGTGTCCGGAAATGTTTCCAATTTTGCAGATCTTTGTTTTATTGGAAGAGACAGAAACAAGATATTAAACAATATATACGTGATTGCATTCACTGTGCGCAGACAAAATTTTCTAATTGCGCTATCATGAAAGAAGAGTGTCATATTGTAGCAGAAGTTCCACATGATAAATTGGGAATTGATATTGTAGGCAAGCTTCCAGGAAGTCAAGGATATTACTATATATTGTCGATCATAGACATATATACACGTTTTGTTTGATATTTTCCTTTGCGAACGGCCCATACAAAAGAAATAATTACCAAACTTAAGAAACGTTATTTTTATTTGTTCCCATATCCACGATATATTATTTCGGATAAAGGTTCCCAATTTCTTTCTAAACACTGGAAGGATTATTGTTTGCAAAAGAACGTTCAACCCATCTATACATGAAGCTATTCTCCGTCTAGCAATGGCGTAACCGAACGTAGTCACAAAGAGCTTAACCGAATTTCTTCGACTAGAGTGTGGAAGCAACCAAACAAACTGGGTGAAGTACCTTCAACATATACAGGAGTTGCTTAATCATTCCTTTTGTGCTAGTGTTGGATGTACTCCTTCAGAAATATTCCTATCTTATTCAGCTATAGATGCTTTCAAAAGATCATTTCGTTGGCCGCCTGAGTTAAAAGCGGTTGATAATACACGTAAGCATATAACTGTCCACTCAGAATTTAATAAGAGAGTTCAGAAGAAACAACCCAATCAACTGGTACTAAAAGAAGAATTTGTAATCATTAAAACCCATCACTTTTCATCTGCTCTTAAGACAGAACCCAGCAAATGGCTACAATGTTATGTAGGACCATACGTGATAAGTAACATTTTACGAAATAGTGCAGTACTACGTACTTTAACTGGAGAAAATGCAGGCACGCAGAATTTTCATAATTTAAAATTATTTAATTGTTCCTTGCGCAAACGGGAAGAATTATTGAAAGATTATCCTTTCGCATTAAATACAATGTAAATAAACTAAATAAAGGAAGATATTTCAGTCTGTGTTCAGTTGAGGTAACATATTAGCATAAATATAATAACCCAAAAGCTTTGGGCATATAGTTAAAATTTTGAATCATCAAAATTTTTCTCAAACCGCCGAGAGAAATGTAACGAACTCTCGAATGATTTCGTTCCATTTAGGATATTTTAAGATAATTTAGTAATAGTCTAGAAATTTTTTTAATTTTTATTATACTAAATAACATTGTTTCTGTTGATAAATTTTACTAAATGTATTTCGCGATTAGTAATTCATAAAAACAATAATTAGTCGAGGAAGTGCCTTGTCATAATATAGAGGTGAGAAACCGCATTTCGGTGCTTTCGAAAAGGAAGAAGAGAATTGTTTTTATTTTCTTCGCCAGACTTTCCATTAATTTTATGATTGTGGCCAATCAGAATTGTGAGCAAATCACGCTTGGTATATACCAATTAATAGTCTTCTTCTCGCTCAAACAAGAATGCGAGAGGGGAGAGTGTATTTAATGGCGGCGGTTGAAGAAAATAAGATCTTGTAATCTAGCTTCCCTAGATTTTGTTCTAAATCTAGGGAAAGGATGACAGAAAACTTATGAAATCCTCCCCAATCTAAGCGGTAAGTAGTAACGGAGAGAGAGAAACTTCAAGTTGACTCCGAACTATTCTATAATTACCGAAAAATTTAATTTGTGATATTGGCGTTTGAAAGTGAAAGGAAGACAAAAAGGGGTCAACCATAATTTTTTATTTTGGTATGTAACAGAATTTATTATGATAATGAGTGGTTAATTTCCGAATCTCTCTCTCTTCTTCCTCTCCGGGGTAGCACCATAGTTGTAGTAATTATCATTGTATATGACAGCAATTACCTCTTGATATGAAAAGTAGAACATAGAAAATTTAAATTACTTGATGCTTAAAATTTATGTTTTGTTTATTCCCCCATGTTTATTGTTAACTTGCTTGATATAAGTGATGATAGTCTTACCGATGAAGAATAACTGTAACTGTGGCAAAATTGGATTGTGGAAAGGATAAATCATTTGAAATTTAGTCATGTGGTCAATATTGTTTAATATTTGCATAGTAACACTGAGGATAAGTAGATAAAGCACGACGTTTTTGTTAGTAATAAATATGCTATTCACTGTGTCTGTTATTTTGTTTGCGAACGTTCAGTACGTGCATAGTTCCATTGTTGAGTTTGGGGTTATGCAGGCCTTGAATGCCCACCAGACGCGACGGCGTTGTTTTGAGATGAGTTCTCGTGCCGTATAACGCAATAGTTACACGTAGTTTTCAGTAAAGTGCTCTGTCTCAATATTTATCAGCTATATTTATAATAACTATATTTATTACCTAGTACAATTACAGTGTCGAATTATGAACGTCTTATGCTGATTTTTTTTAGAAATTCATGTTTTAGAAAGCTTCTCTATATGAAGTACAATTTTCGTATGAATATAGATACAGCAAATAAAAAAATCACTTATTCGTAAAAAAGCATGTTTACAATAATAGTTCTAAGCACATCAGGATCTCTTGTACTTTTCCTGGTTACCTCTGTAACAGGGATTTATTCCTAACTAGACTAAAAGAAATATATATATCTGTGGAAGACGGATCCGTTTTTTTCTGTTCTGTAGTCAGTATCAAGAGATAGTTGAAGAAGGCCCAAAATAGGACATTAGGATTTTAATTGGTAGTAGATATTTAACCACGGAATCTCTCTAGTATGAAGTTTGATAACCACTATTTTCAAGCTGCTGTATCAGGTTACAAAAATTACTGTATTATGATATATGAGCTGCGGAAGATCTTGATTTTTTTGTACCAAAAGTTTTACCTGAGCCTCCCGAGGCCACAGCGTTCAGCGAGCTAGGGCAGGCGAGTAGAGGATATCTCAGTTTGTCAGTTATTGTTTTCTAGAATGGTTAGTTTATACAGAAATTTAACACTATATGTTTTGCTCGAT
Source organism: Thermobia domestica (assembly GCF_964235325.1). Classification (NCBI taxonomy): domain Eukaryota; kingdom Metazoa; phylum Arthropoda; class Insecta; order Zygentoma; family Lepismatidae; genus Thermobia; species Thermobia domestica. Next base: position 38,834,977 of record NC_137471.1, read on the forward strand.
GATACTAGCACACTAATGCAACAATTTCGTACACATTTGTTTTATAAGTTTAATTCATTTGTAAATGGAATAGTTAACTTTCTTATTTGGTACGAATTTAATAGATATTGTTCTGTCTAAATCGGAATATACTGTGAAATTAGTTTCATTTGAAGTTTTGAAAAAAACCTTATGTAGTACCATATTCGCTCTGAAAGTGACTAGTCGTAAAGTACGATCAAATTGTACAGTTCAAAATTATTATTATCTTATTTTAGGATAGTTTGGATATTAATTTGAGATCATTATTTTGATTATTGCATACGGTAATGTAATGCTAATAGCAGAGAATTATCCATTCAATTACTTATGCTAAAAAGTATTGTAGGGTTATGTAGTATCAATCAGATTAATAGGAGAGGTGCTCCGAATGGGGAGCCATAGGTTCAATGCTCGGTTTAGTCTCCCTGCACTTCCCCTATTTTACCAAAAGATGTTTTTCGTCTGGTAGCAAATTCAAAGGTTTGGATAAATAATAGTAGTCAGTTCTATAGTTGAGCATAAGAAACTTTGCCCTAGATGTATTCGGTTCGATTCTCGTCAGTACCTATGCCATTTAAAGTCTTGTATGTTGGCGTAGTGACACATGTTACTATATTATTTTAAGATTTCCTAAGGAGAGCCATATGCTTTAGCTAACTAAAGGTTACCGATACACTTTTTCATCAGTCTCAGGTAGTTGCCTCCTACTTCGATTCCCGACGATATCTAAATATAAGTAAAGAATATTTCTTAGAATTTATTACATAATCTTGTTTATTTTCGCGAACTTTTTCATAAGCTGGTTGCCCAGAGGATTTTTTTTATAATTTGATGTGTATAAGGAAATTAAATATTTTAGAAAATGAACATTGACTGCTTAGAAATGGTTAAACTAATTTACTTTTGATACTCGGTTATAGTGAGAGTGTTTTGTTTCAGTCGATTTTAAGTTGGGATAGTAGCGTATTTAGAAATATATTATTGCATTTTAAAAACTTTCGTTCCTGAGCTATTGATTATATGTTCTGGTTATGCTGATTATTGCTAGGCTAAATGATGTTTTGCAATTAGAATTATTAAACTTGTGAGATGACCATTGGTATTTCGTCTGTTTTAAAATATGATTACTTTTATTTCCTTTAAGAAAATGTTTTTCATCATTAGTTGGATTTCTTGAAAATATGACCCTAGCTCACGGTTGATGCAATGTAATTAAATGTTTTGCGTTGAGTGGGGTTCGAACTCAGATACGTCATAGAGGATTATAGTTCCTCAAAGTTTATTTTTATCTGAATCCCTCTTATTTTGATGTCCCTCGATGGCTGAAAGGTGTCGTGATTTTTGAATATCTATGTTTCGTGATATCCAAAAATTAATGTTAAAACAGTAAAGCTATACTCTAATAAACTTTAAAATTCTCTCATTGGTGATACTTTAAGTCTGGTGTTGATCTTAAACTGCTACTCTGATATTCTAGAAATAATAATACTGTAATTAACACGAATTTTGAAAACTGTCTAACAAATTAATTAGATTCTTCGGTAGAAATATTGAAGATAGTTATATAAATCTTGTAAAAGCTCAGAACTATTGATTCGGCTGTATATTTTGAAAACTTAATGAAAAGGGAAATATATATATATAAACATACATTCGTACGAATTATTATGGTTGAAACTTAAAGTGGGTCGTAATTTATGTTTGTGGTAATTGAGCCATTGCAAGTGGAATTTCGAAATGCGATGCGTTAGTTGAGTAAACCCTGCTCTAGTGGTTATACGGGGTTTTGTGATTTAAATTTTAAATGGCTTCCAGATTTATTAATATATGAAAGATGAGAATTGATCTTCGCTTTTATGAGTAACGCTGTATGAAATAACGTAATGTTAAATATTGTATTGCGACGAATAGATACAAGAATGTTTGTAATTATACAGAAATATGTTAATAAAAAATAGGTAGTCGACGGAGGTAATATGATGTTAATAAAAGGTATATTACTCGAAGCCGGAGCGTTTTCTTAAATAGACCCCTACATTAACGAGACTATCCCCTGCATTTTAATGCCATACTAATGTATTACGAAGTTAATGTTGTAATTGTAGTAGAACTTTGTAAGAACCCTCGTGCGTGTGTAAATAATTATCTATAACGCCAAGTGATAGAGATGCAGCTGATCAATAGTGTTCCATCGACGCTTCTCTCTTTTGTTTACAAAATTGAACAGACAGTTTAGCCACTGGTTGGGGAGTTGAAATATAATCTTTCGTCGAACTTAAACTGTAGTGTTTGGAAGATCATCTTGAACATTATATAGGTTTCTCGGAAAGAACGATGCCGCTTGTACCGCCCGCTATTTAAGTTAAAAGTATTATAACATACCAGTTCTAATAGATCGAGAGAGACGCCATTATAGAAAACAAAAACCATTCTCGTAAGGACATCCAGCTATTCTGTTGTGGACATTCCCAGTCTCCAGTTTATAACAACCTAAATTACACCTAAATTAGTCTTTTTGATAAAATCGTTATTCATCAATCCTTCTTGGCAAATAGTGGAGAGGAAATATGATCCAGCATATATATTTTATTGTTTACCTAGGAAATTTTTGAAAGGAGTAGTACCATCTGAAAGTTAATTGCATGGAAAAGCTATAGTGAAGTGTCGTTATCGGAGACACGACGTATTGAACAGTTTTTCTTTTCATTCCTTTCCTGATATTAAAGACGACTCTAACAAACGATGATTATCCACGTAGTGTGACATACCTATGGTCCATCTGTGATTTTGTTTACTATTTTCCATGTTAGGAAAGGGGAACTTAGTAAAAAAAAAACTTTATCCACTATAAATCTACAACTTATTAATCAAGAACTTGGAAATGACAGTGATTGAGTTATTTATCGTTTAAAGACATTTGAAAAATTACCTTCATTTTTTAAATGGATCCTTCTTTGCCCTCCTGAAATGTGAGATTACATTGGCCTTAGGAATGTTATTTGATTCCACATATATAATATATATGTAGATATAGACATTTTTGTTATTATTGAAAGCTTCATGATATATAGTTACTCCTTTGAATAAGTCAATCTAAATCTTTAAACAATTGATTTAATATTTTTGTTTTTCTTGATGAAGCTGTAAGTGAAATACAAATAATTCTTTTTTCCTTTTGTGTTCTCTTGAAGGACTTAATTATAGAATGTTTTGTCAAAGCAATATTAATGTCATTCCATGAATGTTACTGTTTTATGAAGTTGATGGGGAAGTTCTTCCGCAACTGATTGTATTTTTTTCCTTTTATATTGTAATATGTTTATCCATTTATTTGTCTTGACAATTTCTGTTTTTTTTTGTTTTTTTTCTTTTACTCCGTGGAGAAATAAATGTATCCTCTTCTATATTTACTATATTTTATTTTAATTTTCACTATGAAATAGTAGTATTAATTGATATAGTACGCTTACTGAATATAAACAATAAACTTTTCGTCTTATGGAAAAGAACCAAAGGGTGGCCCGGGTGTTTTGATGAGACAAGAACCTGTTTCTTTCAGAAACTTGAGGATGTATAATTATAAGTTTAGAAGTTTTGTTTTAATAATAAATAGTAGAATATATATAGCCTATAAATAAAGTTAGTTATATGTTACAGTTGTAAATGGATGGTTGATTAAACTAAATGCCATTGAAAAATAAATTTCGACTGTCCAATAATATACCGAAGAGAAATACAAAGGGTTGATTTATTTAAATCAAATGACTTTCTGGAAATACTTGATTTAAATCAATTTACTGTCCTCAAAATAAGACGACAATGCGGCATTTCTGAGCATTCTGGAACATTAGTCGAATGTGAGTCTGAAACTCGTACCTTAATCCGTACTATGTGACGATAGGATCTTAAAACAAATTTAAACAATACATCAGAATTTTCAATTAAAATTCATGGACGTCTAAAACTTTTATATATATGGAATGTATTTTTTGACATAGTAGCTACCTGAAAGTTTGTTCTCAAAGTGATTAACTAAAAGTGTATCAAAGTAATTCAAAATTTATGCAGGAAATAGTATGTCTTAGGAGTCTTTGAAGTTAAGATGATGAAACTCGATATATAAACCCCACATTAATAACAACTGAACACGTGTCTCACCGTTATTCAAAATTCCAGTTCTAAGGGAGAAATTTCTATATTTTCTCCTTTCTACACTAAAATCGACGTTGTCTGTTTCAGTATCACGGAAAAACTAAAACCTTTAAAATGAATTTTTGAAGATAGATAGTACTTGGTTCACACCAGGAATTTATGACGCAACATTAATTAAAACGTATATCATACGGGGGAGGAGAGGGTTGAAAAGTATACCAAAAATAGAATATCTCACAAGCCCCTTACATTCGGCACAATATTAACTTCTTATGAAAAATACGGTGATATGTGTCCAGCGTTCTGAAAAAGTCTGAGTGTAAAGGAAAACATTTCTGTACTCTATAATTCAGTTTTGAAATCACAAAATGGCGAAAGTAAGGAAAAATGTTAAGCCGTTAGAAATGAACTGTTAGTACAGGGGTTGGCCTGGGTCTCATCAGGATTACAATTCGCTTGAAATATATATATACAGGGTGACCGCGTGACTATGTTACAAAATTTAAGGGATGATTCCTAACACGGAAACAAGAAAAAAAGTTCAAATAAACTTTTGTCCAACGTACATAATTTCGGAGCTACAAGGTGCCGAAAGCGTGGGAAACTGACATTCAAAGCTCTATGGCTCGACTATGGTGAATGATAGAGCTAATGCGGCATGGTCACGTCAAAGACACCGAAGCTGCTGTATTCAAAAATGCTTAGGTCGAGATCGTGCAATTCGTGCACAAGTGATTCCCCAAAGGAGCGTAAGGATTCCCGGATAATCTGTCAAGAAAGATGGGTCGAAAAGGATACGGATGAATAGCTGTCCCAACTGCTAGCAATAATGCGTCCTTACTAAGTCGATATCTCGCAGAAGCACAAAATGGCGAACAGTTTTATACGTGCCATGTGTGGTTGCATAACGCGCACTAAATAAGAATGGGAAACATGAAAGGAAAATGTGAATAATTTAGTACAAATGTTACATACATGATATTACGCTGTCCTATCATTGAACCTACGCATTTAATAAAAGGCAATAGTCATGAAACGTTCTAAAATGTTGTAAAAGGATCACACTATTAGTCTTTCTTCCATGTATTGTTGCCATTGAAAACAAATAAACAAAACTGAGCAAAACAACGATAATGCAAAAGAGGTTGTTTCCTAAAAACAAAAGTCACAAGAATGGGAATAATGTCTTCAATCAACATTTTACAGCAGGATTGAATGCAGCAAAGAACATCATCAATTACCTGTAAACGAGACAAATCTCCCAATTATCCTACAATAGGTGATGGACTTGGCGTCCCTCTACTTCAACACAGGCGTTACAGCGTCGCAGTAAGTTCTGACGCATCCGCTGTAACAACCCAGGATCTGTTCTTATAGTATCACAGACAGCGAGTATTCGTGCTAAGTTCTTCTGCGTTGTCTATAGACGTTTCATAGACAAGTGTTTTGACATGACCCCACAAGAAAAAAATAAGTGGAGGCAAATCTGGGGAACGTGCATGCCAATTACAAGGACCGCCTCTTCCAATCCATCTGTCACGAAACGTTTGATTCAAATACTCTCGAGCACTAGCTGAAAAGTGGGTTGGGGCGCCATCATGTTGAAACCACATCTGTTGACGAACACCGAGAGGAACATTCTCTAATAACTCTGGAAGTATGTCTCGCAGGAATCTCGTATACACTGGTGCAGTTAATCGTGGTGGTATTAAATATGGACCTATTATCTGATCACTGATAATACCCACCCACATATTTATGGCGAATCGGTCTTGGTGGCCCCTTTCCACAATTGCATAAGGATTTTCGTCTGCCCATACATGACTATTGTGACTATTAAATATCCCGTCTTTCGTAAAACAAGCTTCGTCGGTGAAAAGCAGGTAGGAAGCAAACTGTGGATCAATTTCAGAGCGTTGGAGAAACCACTCTCGAAACCGAACGCGAGGTTGAAAGTCAGTTGGACGTAAGGCCTGAACCCTCTGCGGGTGATAGGGGTGTAACTGTTGCTCGTGTACTACTTTCCAAACAGTATCTTGTGCTACTCCCCTTTCACGTGCTACTTTCCGGGTACTTATTGTTGGGTCTTGGGTGAAACGGTCAAGCACTTGTTCTTCAAAGTACGGAGTACTTGTGGTTCTTCGTCTTCCTTGGTCGTAGTATTGAGGTTGTAAATTCCCCGTGTCTCGTAAGCGTTGAAAAAGTCTAACAAACATAGTATGGGTTGGATGTCTTCTTTCTGGATACTTCAGTCGATATAACCTATTAGCTTGTCGACTGTTGCCATTTGCTTGACCGTATACAAATATCATGTGCGCAAGTTCTGCTATCGAATACTCCATTTGATCTCACATTTGAACAAGCAAAGCACAAACTGCACTAAGGAACTCGTACGCTACGAACAAAACCACATGAAGAATGACCTTCCACCTTCCACAACACCTTCTAGTAGGGTTGTCTTATACTTTCCTTACCTTCGATTGTTTTCTACGACAGAGGAAAAACAAATGCTTGTGATCGAACCTGCAAACTGTGGTGTACTTCAGGTGATAGCACCGTCTGTGAAAACAAAATATCTTCTAAACGATAACAATATGACATGTTAAGCATTCTAGACAAAATCTCGGAATTAGTCCTGCAAAACATCGGAAGCAGCGACTAAAACAAACGTCCTGATAAATTGTTTTTCTTTGTTCTCTTTCAATGTTCGGGTAACGCACATTACGGCTAATGATAAGAAACGGATATTTTACTGTTGTTTTCTGGCAGTGGTCAAATTAACATGGGATGGCGGAAAAATCCCCCTATCGTAAAAAGTATCCTCGGCTCGTATCATCAAATGAAATAAAGTTTCTGCCTGGAAGAAAGCACCCATATCCCCCGGTTTTTCCCCTTAGTTTTACTTGCTTTCAATGACAAAACTACATGAAAGAAAACAATGATAGTGTGATGTTTGTACAACATTTTAGTACGTTTCATGACTATTGCCTTTTATTAAATGCGTATGTTCAATGATAGGACAGCGTAATATCATGTATTTAACATTTGTACTAAATTGATCACATTTTCCTTTCATGTTTCCCCTTTTTATTTAGTGCGCGTTATGCAACCACACATGGCACGTATAAAACTGTTCGCCATTTTGTGCTTCTGCGAGATATCGACTTAGTAAGGACGCATTATTGCTAGCAGTTGGGACAGCTATTCATCCGTATCCTTTTCGACCCATCTTTCTTGACAGATTATCCGGGAATCCTTACGCTCCTTTGGGGAATCACTTGTGCACGAATTGCACGATCTCGACCTAAGCATTTTTGAATACAGCAGCTTCGGTGTCTTTGACGTGACCATGCCGCATTAGCTCTATCATTCACCATAGTCGAGCTATAGAGCTTTGAATGTCAGTTTCCCACGCTTTCGGCACCTTGTAGCTCCGAAATTATGTACGTTGGACAAAAGTTTATTTGAACTTTTTTTCTTGTTTCCGTGTCAGGAATCATCCCTTAAATTTTGTAACATAGTCACGCGGTCACCCTGTATATATATATATATATGTATCCTAATGGTAGAAGTTGGGGGTGGAGGGACTTCTTCGAAGAAAAAACTTTGAGCAGCTCAAAATGAATTATCGAGATAGCATTTTAATTGATCTTGGTTCTTGTGACTTAATTTAATAATCCTGAAAGATTGGAAAAGAGAGTTCAAATATAATTCGAATAACTACAATAAACCTATTCTTTCCTTTCTAAGAACGGCCATTTTAATAAATATAGAGAGGAAAGAGAAAAACATTATTGAAAAGAAATAGCAGAAAAAGCAAACGATACCTTACTACTAAAGGCGCTTATATATACCGGTATATTATTTTATTTATCTTACTGAGTGCCAATAACTTGAAATTAAATAGTTATATACAAAAGTCATAGCGATAAACAAATTTAGCTTGGATAATTTTACAATCTCATTAAAGGCATTGTCGTTCGTAATAAATTTAGCAAGGGAGTATAAGAGATTTGTATTCAATTTATAAACGAAACATAATAACTCTTGTACTCATTAATGATAGAAATAATTGTGGTACTCTTTGGTAATATAAATATCGCCTCATTTCAATTATGATCTCATTAAGATATTATCTGTGGAAGGACTGCAAAATACGAAAATTGTCACAATTTTCGGAAAGAGTTTCTGAAATTTCCCGGAGAAGATCTCGAAGAAGTTTGCGCCAAACTGTAACTGTGGATGAGACTTGAGAGGTCAGCATGATCCCGGGTCGAAGCAGGAGTCTACGAAGTGTATTTAAATAACCTGAATTGCCACCGATGAAATAGTAAGGAATTATGAGAGAAAAAAATTGGCGGTTTTAAAGAACTACATGCTCCAAGTAAGTAAAGCACTTCATGCATGGAAGTAATATTGAGAAATATATATTGTTAGGAAGTTTGGTTTCTCGAAACTCCTTTTTATATTTATCGTGTCCGTGTGTATGTATGTGCCCGTTCGAGAGACAAAAAAATCAAGCAATATTTCATGGGTTGTCACGAAACTTGGTCAAAACATAAAGGGTAAAATGCTAAGAATCGAGTTTATTAGAACATTTATTTAAACCGGAAGTGGATTAAATAAACCATTTACGGTTTGAGCATTGATCACCATAGAACAAAAACTGTAACAAATAGTGAGATACGGTTTTCTGCCATTGATTATAGTCCCCAAAACATACTCTCTATAAAACCGGAACTGGTTGAACCGGAACTGATTACTGTTTTAATACTGAATTACATAGAGCAAGACGGTGAAGATAGAAAGAAGCTGTTTTCTTTAATCGATTATGCGCCTCTGTTAAAATTTCCGTTAATATATATCGTTTCTTTAATTGATTCAGAGTCTCGAGAAAAAAATATTATCCTTCTCTCAAAGGAAATGGTACAATTTTACTACTGCTTCCGTTTTCAATATAGATCTACATATATCAATAGGAGATAGCGAGAGGAGGTTTTCTGTGTTCAATTAAGCGTTCAACGAATAGGTACAATCTTCTGCTTAAGGCTCTACTCAAACTTGAAGCTGTAGAAAACAATCACTTCTGGGATTTACATTGATGAATATAGAGTACAAACAGTAACAGATAGCAAGAAGCTGTTTTCTGCAATAAATAAAGAGTTCCTTGAATATATTTTTCTCTAATCTTTTATAAAGCCGGAATTGGTACAAATCTACCATTTTTGGTTTCAATATTGAGAAAATGTCACACCACAAAAAACAAACTCCTTCACGTTGTGTACACGTAGCAATGTCACTGTTAATCCTTACTTTTCTCTGACCAAAATTTTCAAAAAAAAATGAAACGAAAACATTTATACAAAAATTTTCAAACTAAAAAATTCGAAATAAAATTTTCAAACCAAAAATTTCAAACGATTTTGAAACGAAAAGTATTGAAACAAAAATTTTACAAACAAAAATTTCAAACGAAAAATTTTCAAACAAAATTCTGAAACAAAATCTTGTTCCAAATTTTCTGTTTTAAAATTTTGTTTGAAAAAGTTCGTATGAATTTTTTGGAACATTTTCTTTATTTTTTTTTCGTTTCAGAATTTTGTTTGAAAATTTTTCGTTTGAAATTTTTGTTTGTAAAATTTGTTGTTTCAAAGGTTTTCGGTTCAAACTTTTGTTTGAAATTTTTGTTTTGAAAATTTTGGTTTGAATTTTTTAGTTTGAAAGTTGGAAGCATTTTTAAATGCCGTGAATCTTGTTGAAAATTTCCACGTAACTCACAGAGAATATTGACCAGGGACCCGTCGTCGTATCAGAGACTCGCGCATCATAACCAAATTATCGATCATGTTACCGTACTAGCATTTGACACCCTAAGGGTCCTAGAAAATTTAAAGGGGATACTCCTCCTTACCTATAGCCTTATATGATCTCATCAAAGAGGATAAATTGAGTCAATAACCGAACACGTGGTTTACTAAAATTTGACAATTTTGTACCCATGAAAGGAACGAGATGGACCACCGAAATTTATAATGACACATATTGAGGTTCTGTACTATGATACCAAATGCTTAAATTGGACAATTTCCAAAATTGAAGGGGTGGATCAATGCACCCCTACTAAAATATAAAGGGTTACACCAATGTACATATGTTTTATGATAAGGAATGGACCCCTATACATGACCATATAACCATATAAGGTAGTAAAACATCATCAAAGGGGATAAAATGGGTTAAAAACCAAACACGTAGTATAACGTATTGCTTACGTTTATATTTTGGCAATTTTGTACCCATGGAAGTGGACGAGATGAATCACCCAAATTTATAATAATCTATATTAGGATCCTATATTATGATACCAAATGTTTAGAAATTGGGCAATTTCCAAAATTAAAGGGGTGGGACAAGGTACCCCCAAATGTTTAAAGGGATGCATCAATATACCCATGTCTTATGAAAGGAAATGAACCCCTGTATACGTCTATATCACCATATAGGGTAATTTAATCTCATCTAAAGGGGATAATTTAGGTCAAAATCCCCCGAAATTTAAGTTTTTGACAATTTTCTAGTCATGAAAGGGAACGTGGTGGACCACCCAAATTTATAGTGATACATACTAGGATTCTATACTATTATACCAAGTGTTTGAATTGGGCAATTTCCAAAGCTTAAAGGGTGGGCCAAGGTACCCCTTCCAAAAATTTGAAGGGGTGCATTAATATACCCATGTCTTATGAATGGGAATGGACCCTGTACACTCACATATAACCACATAAAGTAATAACACGTCATGAAAAGGGATAAATTATATCAAACCCCCCGAAATTTGAATTTTTGTAAATTTTTTAACCCGTGGAAGAGAACGAGGTGGACCCCCAATACTAATATAGGTATATCCTATGGTCCTAGGCTACCAAATTTTTAGATTTGGTAATTTCCAAAATTTAAGGGGGTGGTCGTATGTACCCCTGCCAAAATTTAAGGTGTGCGCCAAGGTGCCCCTGCCAGAATCTGGAGGCGGTGGTCCTAAGTACTCCTAGGTTATTCACCCCGGGCCAAGAGCATTGACCTTTTAGAGGTGCGTTCTTCACTTCAAGGGACCCCTAATACTGATGTAATATGAAAAATGTTTGAAATTCCTTTGTGGGTGGGGAATCGGGAAGTTGGCCTCCCCATTTATTTCTCGAATAAAATTGTTATTTTGCGTAACTTTTGGAATAGTTTTAGTAAAACTAACGTAAACTAACGATAAACTAACGATGTGAGATGGAAATTCATGATGATTCTTTATGGGCGGTCTAACTTTACATTTGGCGGGAACCTTTATTTCTCGAATAAAATCGTTATTTTGGCAAACCGAACGTTAATTTTAGCAAAACCAACGTAAACTAACGATATGAGTTGGAATTTTATGAGAATTCAATATGGGCGGGCTAATTCACAGTTGGCGGTAAACTTGATTTCTAATTTAAAATCGTTATTTTTGCGAAACTAATTATAGTTTTAGCAAAATTACCGTAAACTAACGATGTGATATGAAAAACTTTTGAAATTCGTTTGTGGGTGGGGAACCGTGAAGCTGGTCTGCCCTTTAATTTTTTGAATAAAAATTTTGTTTTTTCGAAACTAACGATAATTTTTGGAAAACTAACGTAAACTAACGATAAACTAACAATGTAGGTAAGAAAAAGAAAAATTCATTGGGTGGGCGGGACAACTTCACAGACCTGTTGGCGTGGATTATACATATAATCAGTGTGCGAATTAGATAATCTATATTGGGGGGGATAAAATTAGGCCAACAGAACATAAAGTCTGAAGGTTCAAATTTCAAAATGAGGCAATAAATGCCTTACCCCCATATATATATATATATATATATATATATATATATATATATTTATATATACGTGTGTGTATGTGTGTGTGTGTGTTTATGTGTGACAAATAAGAGATTTATTAATGTAATAAATCTACCGACAATAACTATGCACATCTATATTGTCTGACATACACACACCCCACTAAACATTTCAGAATGTGTTTAAATGTTGTACTCACTCTTGTCCCCGTAGCTCTCTAAGGTTTATTTGGTTAATAATTCGGCCCGAGCGATAGCCATGATCACAAGCATATGTTAATTTTTCCACTCACATTGAAAGCTTCCACTTTGCGTTATTACATACAGGTTGCGAAAATAAACCTACTTCAGTCTTGTGAAAACCACTAAAATTATCAGTTAAACCGGACATACTTTAAAAAAAGAAAAGAAAAGAAAAGAAAAAAGAAAGAAAGAAAGAAAAGAAAACAAAATCTAGATATTAGCCTATCAAATAAGAAATGGATTGTTGCTGGTCCCGATTTCTGACATCAAGGTCAAATATTTAAAATCTCTCATTTCAGATTTCGAGCTTGTGCTTCTACTTCTCGCTAAAGCTGTGCTCATCACGACTTTTTTCTCCAAATATCGATTCCGTGATGGGGTACAGAAAGTTAGCATTTAAAATTAATTTACTGTTAGGTTACGAATGAGTTGATTCACTATGGGCTACGCTATTCAAATAAAGTAAAACATTACATTGAAGTTTTTCAGACAACATTATTAGCGTGGACAGCAAACTGTACTGCGAAAAGATGGAAAAATGAAGGGTTAATCCGCTCCAGTTGAAATGGTTATACAGACACGGACAATGACAAGGAGAACCAGTCGTATCAACAAATGCTGAAACAAATCTTCAATTATGCGCTTATTCATCTAAAAATCACCTTCACTAACATGTCTGCTCACTAGGTGCGTATCCCCAGGGTGTACGTTAACATATACTTACGAAAGAATACCTATATCTCAGATTTTGAGTACAGTTTCAAAAGTTCATTTCCGTAAACTGTAAAAGGCAGTGATTACTATGCTAATTATCACAAATTAAATGCAACTTTTGAGTTGCATACACACAACCTACTAGGGAATGAAGACCTTGTGCTAACAAAGCGTACACTGGAAAATGAGATAACATGTTATAACAAAAATTAAATAAGATTATAATCGATATAAATCAATAAATGTAGAGGATGAATATGACATGTCCGAACTTCGCCAAGTATGGTGGAAGAAGCTATTTGTTTACTTCTTGACCAACCTCCAAGAACATTTATAAATCCATGTGTGGCTTTGTTATACGCAATTAGTACATTCAAATTCACAAACGATGACGAACTGAAGGGTACGAAGGTACAGTTGCAGGTAACAACCGTAGTCATAATAATATAGTTCAACTAAACAACGTTGAAAATAGTGGGTAATTAGGTGGTAAATAGAAATTACCAAAGCTGAATAGTTTACATCGATCGTTTCGAAATACAGCTGGAAGATTAAACTTACAAGAAATGACAAAATCAATGAAATTTGGAATTATACTGGGCATAGTTTGGGGGGGAAAGCGAGCATCCCCGGTAGGGATACTTCAGCTGACTTCTTTGGGGGGGATCGAAATGTGATTGAGGGGGGAAATCCCCCCTCATCCCCCCCGGTAATTCGCACCCTGCATATAATGAAAACTCCCATATGTGTTGGCAATTTCGACTTAAATTCCGTCTATCCCATTCAATGTTGAAAATTCCCTTAGCATGGGATTTTTCGCACGAGCTGGCATCAGTGTTTGAAATTGCGGCACGATTTCGAAACGACAAAAGAAGAACAAGAAGGAGAGTTCTCAGTGGCCGTTACGGCGAGTGTGTCGTGCAGCCCCAGAAAACTAGTGTACTAATGGAACCCGGATGTATACTCTTTCAGTTCAGATTTTTTTCAAGTGAGATTTTTTGTCACTAGTATCGCTCACTCTCGCATACCGCTATTCTCTTGTTTCAGAAGGTATTCATCTATCTTTATCGTTTTAGCGGGAATAGCAAATGCTGTATTTCTGTGTGTGATTGTGGTTTGGTTGACTCCCGTTTCGTATACTAATTTCATTGAATACACGTGCTATTATTGCTTTAAGTGCTACTTTTGATTGTGACTTGTGCTTAGACTTAAGATATTTCGTGCGAACAATTTAATATTTTAACACAATTTTTCCACTTTAGAACAATAACTGGTCGTGGCTTTTGTGTGTATTTGTAAGCGTCTCGTGGAATTTATTGTATTTTATAATGAGTCAAAGCGCTGCGCAAGACTTCCTTCGCCGAATAGATAGTATGCCAAGGCAGCACTATCTTACACGAAGAAAACGCTGCGTCGTTGGATGTAGCAGTACTTTTCCAGAAACTAGGCTCTTTAGGTTCCCGAAGAACGTTGCAATCTAAGCAGTTGTATTTTAATACTTGTAATTAGATACATGGATTTATATTTGTTGTTGTGAGGTTAAAGTCAGTAACTAGTATTCACAAAATTAGTCAGCGATAGAAATAATTCTTTCGCTGATCCTGCTGCCATTACTGAAGTCTTTAATCAGTATTTTCTTAATACGAATTTACCACCTGGAAAGTTGGATCTCGCTGTAGAGTCAAATATTCCATGCAACAAACATAGTATGTATGTAACTCCGGTAACTGAAGAAGAATTGTTGGACTGTATCAAAAGGCTTTCTAGTACCCGTTCTGCAGGTATAGATGAAGTTCCATCCCTAATTATTAAAAAGAGTGCGCATTTAATAGTGAAACAACTATGCTTTCTTGTAAATGTATCATTTGAATCAGGCGTTTTCCCCGACAGATTGAAGGCTGCACAAGTTTTACCTTTGCACAAAAAAGGAAATACTTATGATGTTCAAAACTATAGGCCTGTTTCTATTTTGTCTGTTTTCTCGAAGATTTCTGAATCACTAATGTTATCGCGCTTGAGAAATTTTATATCCTGCCATAACCTAATCTCGTCTTCTCAACATGGTTTCCAAAAAAACAAATCAATTGATACAGCGTTGTTTAACTTTATTAAAGAGGTTTCTACAGTCCTTGATAAGGGAAAATATGCAGTAGGTTTATTTGTTGATTTCTCCAAGGCTTTCGACAGTGTTCAACATTTTCTTCTACTGGCAAAACTCCAGAAATATGGTATTAGGGGTGTAGTACATGAATGGTTTTGCTCGTACCTGACAAACAGAAAACAAGTAGTAAAAATACAAAAAATAATTAACTATAAGCAAGTCACATTTTCATCCAGAACTGCTACTATCTCTGCTGGTGTTCCTCAAGGCTCAATTCTTGGGCCAATTCTTTTTTTATTTTACATAAATGATCTTGTTCAATATATGTATCTCCAACATATTGTACTATATGCTGACGATGTAAATGTCCTTGTAACAGCGGACAATACAGTTGAACTAGAAAGTAAATTAAAACAAACTGTGGAAGTAGTAAGGGCCTGACTTGGCCTCACTCTTAATAATCCAATTTTGGGTCTCCATGGACCATAATGAATGAATTAGGGATGCTTTGGCCGGGATTACGTCACCTATTGAAATTTTGCTTATGCTTATTCAGGGGCCATGAACGCTGGTACGAATGAATCAGAGGTACCTTGGTCCTGCTATGACGTCATTGAATTGGGAATATTGGATCAGAGGTCATGATGATTCTTTAAAATTACTAAAAATATGGTCTTGATGATTCATTACGTTATGAAATAGTACAGGTTTACGAATGTTTTCGTTCCCTTTTATGGCATAAAATTTGGAGATTGTTATGCATGGACTAACACGGATGCAAATGAAATCTTTTAGTTTTACGTCCCACGCTTATGCCATTTAGGCTAAAGGAGATGGTGACGATAAGAAAGGAATGAAAGTGTGGGAGAAAATTGGAGCATAATGTTGCCCACCACAAAACTATTTTCGAGGTGTTTAAATCAGGGACCACATACAGCAGAGGTGAACGCTCTACCACTGAGCCACCGCACCTCTACTGGTATGAATGAATTAAAGGTAGTTGGTTCGATCTAATATGTTCGTTTGACGTCACTGAACAGGGATTTTTAGCTTGGAACTTATGATGGCTTGTTTCGTTTCCTTTTATGAGTATAAAATTTCCAAAACAAGGTTTGATTTCTTTCTTGATGACCTATTACATTATGAATTAGTAGACCTCAGTAATAGTATAAATTAGTATTAGTATTAATATGAAACTCGAAAACTTTGGAGTTCCTTTGTGGCTAACCGGTTAGCGTATGCGTCTTTAACGTGGGAGACCAGGGTTCGATTCCCGGCAGGAGCTCATGCGGTTCGGATTGTTATCCCTTTGATGAGATGGACTAACACTGGTGCAAATGAAATCTTTAGTTTACGTCCCACGATTAGGCTAAAGGTGACGATGAGAAAGGAATGAAAGTGTGGGAGGAAAACTGGAGCATAATGTTGCTTACCACAAAATTACTTTGAACCAGGGACCCCATACAGCAGAGGTGAACGCTCTACCACTGAGCCACCACCTTCCTTACTGGTGCGAATGAAGTAGAGGTATTTGGTTTGAGCTAATGTGTTTGTTTGACGTCGGGCAGACCCTATTTCACTTTTGGGACCCCCACACATGGACCATAGCGAATGAATTAGAGATGTTTTGCCCCGGGATTGCATTACCTATTGAAAGTTTTGCTTATGTTTACTCAGGGGGCAGGGATCACTCAGGACACATAAGATCACATTGATTTACATCAGGAGTTGGGGGAGGAAGGGAGGGGAGTATCGCACCTCGTACTCTTTGATGAGTATAAAAATATCAATTTCGGAAGTTTTTTTTTTTTAACTTATCCTATTATCTTTCACGAGACATTTTCGTTATATAATAGAGTACAATGGTTTACTTTTTGGGAGTTATCGTTCCCTTTGGAGCCTTATTACGTTATATGGAGGCGTATTTAAATATTCCCTTAAATTTGATAAGTACTTTGTGATCCATTTTGTTCCGGTTCAGGGGTGAACATGGATACCTTGGAATCGTCCCAAGTTCGATTCTTGGAAATGTTGAATTTAATGTCCCCTTGAAACGATGATGAGAAATGATGAAATGAGAAAACATCATAAACTTACTTGCTTGCGGATTGAAGCAGAGACCTCACACATCAGAAAAAAAACGCTGAGCCATCATGCCAACTTCAGTGCGAGCAGTTTTGCGTATGAAAAAGAACATGATCAGATTATGTTACATTACACATTTCTGCTCGTTGTTAAGCATAGAAGTTTGTTATTGTGAAATTGCAGCATGTGCTTTTACTACATCAGCATTTTTCTCAGCTGACGGACTTTTAAAGCTCAACTTTACATTTATGTCAAAGACAGTTTCGTAACATATCGATGAGTGTTACATTTTTTCAATCAAGTTTAAGGAAAATGAATCACATTTTAGATGTGGTAATTTGAATGTCGTAAGAAACTAACGAGTCAACGGTATGATGTCATTATCAAAATTGCGATACTAGATGTCGTAACGATTGATGTGTAAGGAGAAAAACGTGAATAATGTCACAACCAATCAGATTGCTTCTTACATCACGTTTCGGCTCATGATACATGATGAAAGCTGTGTTTTCATTGGTTCTCCGTGATGTCATTGATTCATTTCCTCGTTTCTGATTGGCTGATAGTGTTGTCACTTTATAGTTGAACCGTTTTAGATCTAAATAAAATTCTTAATTTTCATTTTCAAGTCCTACTTCCACGAAGATCGTGAATGAACGTAGGTGTACCTCTAGTGACAGCGTGACTTTACTCCGTTCCTTGAATTTGAGGTAAGTATCAACCGCGTTTTCTTAACATCAATGGAGTGTTTTTGCATGAGGATAACATTGTTATCACTGTTTTTTATTTAACATGAAATATTTTAGCAAATGGAAGAATAACCCTCACTTACTTGACCGGGGATCGAATTAGGAATCCCACACATTAGAAGTAAGCACGAGAAATTTGTTGATTTTGGTTTAGCGTCCCTTCAGTAGTGAGGCTAGGAATACAGCTTAATGTTAAATTTGAGCGCATACTGGGTGTTGAACCCGGGCCACATCCCACACATTAGAAGTAAGCACGAGAAATTTGTTGATTTTGGTTTAGCGTCCCTTCAGTAGTGGGGCTAGGAATACAGCTTAATGTTGAATCTGATCGCATACTGGGTGTTGAACCCGTGCCAGAGGAGCGTAACGCTAACCACTTAGCTCAGTTTCTGAAAAGTTACCATTAACGTAAACAAAGAAACTACGCACGAATTTGTTCCCTACAACGTGAGACGTGGACTTGCAGTTTAATGTGGGATCTGATCTCCCGCCGAGAAACGAATTCGAGTCTTTCTTGTCTTAGCTCGAGAAAAGCAAGCACATGAGATGTTGTTTTCGTTTCATGTTCGTCATACGTTTAAAGTTCAGTGTCAGAGGAAAAAATGCTTACTACTACAATGATTCTCTTAGCACAGTTAGAAAAACAATTTCATTCATTCTTTTTATCACTACATAAACTTAGGTCATTTAAATGTTGATGTTGGTCCCGAGTATGACGACAATAAAACGTTTCAGTAGTAGAACTATTTGAGATATGATCATTCTTTTAGGATTGATCGTGTAGTCATTTTGATAACGTAGTGATCTCTGAATTCAATTTTAATTCGTGCTTTTTTTTTTCTTCTCGTTTTAGATATTTGTTTTCTTTGCCTATTCCTTTTTTGTTTTTACCTTACCTTTTTCCTATTTGAATATGGCTACTTCTGGCTTTACTGTCTTGCGAGAAATCAATAGACATTATCGGCGTTTTAATCTTGAAGGACGAATGCTGGAAATTCAAATCAATGCTCCGGCCAGTGGCACTGATATTGTTGAGTGGGTTCAGACCTCCTTTCAACAGATGTTGGATTATTTATTGGAAAACGTCGACGAATTATCGATGGTTGGATTGTCGATTTTATCCCACGATGAGAAGAACAAACCGTTTTATTTATCTTTCCGGCGTGCAAGTAATTTGACACTGGAGACTTTATGGGCATCCTTTGATCGCATCCTTCAAAGTAACGATAGTTTTCTCATGAACGAACCGTTCATTGTACATTTTCATCATGTGGATGTGCCCCGTGGATTTGGATTGGTGCGTCGAGGTCTTTTATCAAACGACGAATTATTAAAATGCAAGAAAGGCATTCTACGAGTAAAAAACACCGACAAGAAATGCTTGGCTTATGCAATTGTGATTGCTATTGGACTAAAGAAATATAAGGATACAAATAAGAAACTGTACAGACAATATCACAACCAGAGAAAGTGTGTTGTTCTCCCAGCCGTACATGAACTTTTGTCCAGATCCTCAGTGAATTTAGAGCATGGGGGATCCGTGGAAGAATTACGACAATTGCAACGCTACTTGACAAATTATAAACTTACCGTATACACCAGTTTTTCCGGAGAAGATATTCTGTATGAAGGACCGGGTGGCGAAGACAAGATTCCAATCAATTTAATGTGCATCAATTCACATTATGACATCATCACGTCATTAACGTCTGTTTTCTCTACCAACTACTACTGTGCTGCATGCCACAAAAAATATGATCATGTTAATAGACACGTCAAGAATTGTTCGGCCATGTGTGAAAAATGTTTGCAGAAACCGCCATGTAGTAAGACCAATACGGAGAAGCAGTGCCCAGAGTGCAATCGTGAATTTTATGGTGAAACATGCTATACAAATCATCTGACTGTACCATATCATAAGGGACAGCCAATATGCAAGATGGTGAAACAGTGTGCCAAATGTCTACGCATTTATTCGTTTGTCCGTACAGGGGAAAGAAAACATGATTGTACTGATTATTTTTGTAATGTGTGCCATAAACACGTTACGTCTACCCACCAATGCTACATGAAGCCTGATACGACTCAATTAAAACCTGGAGTTCCATCAGTGTTACATGCCAAGAAGGCTATGATTGTCTTTTATGATATCGAAGCCACACAGGATACTTTCTTCGATGAAGACACGTTCATTCATAAGCCCAATTTACTGGTGGCCCAACAAGTATGTTACAACTGTGTTCAAGATGAAGATATACATCATCCGTGTGAAGTTTGTGGACAGCGGGAACATATTTTTCAAGATGATCCGATCAATGCCTTTCTTGCGTATTTACGTCAACCACGACCCCACATCAAACTTATTGTATCTTTGGCACATAACTGTAAGGGCTATGATGGTCATTTTATTCTTAAATCTTTAGTGGAAGAACATGAATTGAAACCTACTTTGATCTTGAACGGAGCAAAAATTTTAAGCATGAAAGTGAATCACTTATCGTTTATTGACTCTTTAAATTTCATGCCAATGGCTTTAAGTAAATTATCCAAGGCATTTCATTTACCAGCGACCAAAGGATATTTTCCACACTTTTTTAATACTGCTGCAAATCAAACGTATGTGGGAAAATTACCGGACATCCATTATTATGGTGCAGATGAAATGAAAGTGGATGAACGAGAGAAATTCATGACATGGTACAACGAACACCAGAACGATACGTTTATTTTCCAAGAAGAATTGGTAAACTATTGTGTCCAGGACGTCAACGTACTTCGAATGGCTTGTATATCTTTCATGACCACTTTTGAACAAGAAACTCACGTCAATCCTTTCCTGGAGGCTATCACTTTGGCGAGTGCGTGCAATTTAGTATTTCGACGAAATTTCTTAAAACCTAATACTATTAGCATTCTTCCTGCACGAGGATATCGTCACAGAAACAATCAGTCACGGATTGCTTTGCAGTGGCTTGCCTACATGGAAGAAAAAGAGGGTCATTCAATTCAACATGCTGTGAGAGGAAAAGAAGTTTATGTTGCTGGTTTTCATCTGGACGGCTACTACAAAGATCCCGACACTAAAGAGGAACACGTGTATGAATTTGAAGGGTGCAAATTCCATGGCTGTCCTCTATGTGTCCCTACAGGCCGTGATCAACCCATTTATGAGAACTCCGAAGAAACGATGAACTATCGCTACGAGAGAACACAGCGTAAAATGAAATTATTACGATCCATGGGATATAAAGTACATGAAATGTGGGAATGTGAATTTCGTCAAGTGTTAAAATCCAATCCACCATTGGCCTCTTCTTTAAGCACACATCCTTATACTAATAAGACACCATTAAATCCAAGAGACAGCTTCTATGGTGGCCGTGTTAATGCCATTAAATTGTATCACGTCGCAAATGAAAATGAAGGCGAAGAAATAAAATTCTTGGATATCGTTTCCCTGTATCCTTATGTGAATAAATGTGGACGATATCCAATAGGGCACCCACGAATATATCTACAGGGAGATCCAGAAATGCCCGACATTCAAGATGTCAACGGATTGGTCAAGTTGAAGATTTTGCCTAGCAGAAATGTGTTTCATCCAGTGCTGCCATTTCGCTCAAATAAGAAGTTGTTGTTTCCACTTTGTGCTGCCTGTGCCACAGCATTAAATCAAGATTCTGAATGTACACATTCGGACAGTGAACGAAGTCTAACAGGAACATGGGTGTCCTATGAAATTCAAAAAGCCATTGAACTTGGGTATCAAGTCATTGAAATTTACGAAATTTGGGATTACGACATCACCGTATATGATCCAGAAACCAAGACTGGCGGATTATTCAGCGAATACATTAACACATTTTTGAAATCTAAGCTGGAAGCTTCTGGTTGGCCTGCCAATTGCGTCACCGAAGAAGAAAAGCAGCAGTATATTCAAGTGGTACAACAACGGGAAGGCATAACTTTGGATGCAGCAAATATAATGACAAATTCAGCACGTCGTAGTCTTGCAAAGCTCTGTTTGAATGCCTTCTGGGGACGACTCGCTATAAGAGACAATTTCAGCCAAACGACCATCATTAACGACCCCAAAGAACTGTATCAGAAATTAACTGCTCCAGATATAAAAGTCAACCAAATTTTACCTGTTAACGATTCGATGTTATACCTTTATTGGCAGTATGAAGATGATGTTCCAGTACAAAATCACAATGCTAATGTTGTCCTTGGAGCATTTACAACGTGTCAAGCTCGTCTGGAACTCTACAAATATTTAGAACTGCTGCAAGAAAGAGTATTATATTTCGATACAGATTCCGTCATATTCACGCAGCGACCATCACAGCCCACAATAGAACCAGAAGTATTTCTTGGTTCAATGTCAAATGAACTGGAATCAATTGGACCAAAAGCATACATTAAAAAATTCGTGTCTGGTGGCCCAAAACAGTACGCCTTGGAAATCTACAACCCCGACACGAAATCAACCAGTTATGTATGCAAAATTCGTGGATTCACACTCAATTATACTGCAAGTCAAAAGTTAAATTTTAATAGTCTGGAGCAAATGATCATAAATCAATCGAATGAAAAAATCTCCATTAGCACGCCGCACAAAATTTACAGAACCCACGATCATCATCTTGTCACAAAACCTGAAGAAAAGAAGTACAGTTTCAACTATAAAAAACGCCGATTAATACCAGACACATACGAGACATTGCCCTATGGGTATAAAAAAGCCAGAACAGAATAACAGCCATAATTTTCCCTAATCCCACCAACATCACCTCCCAAAGACGGGGCAAAGAATCAACGCAACACGGGACATGCTTCAACGAGGCCACAGCGGAAACAAAACTCAGATGACATCACCTTGCAGAAACCCGTGGAGAAAAAAAAAGGAATTCCGGTACGTCACATTTGCGTTTCTTTTCTCACCTCACTCTCTCTCTTGATCAGTTAGTTCGATGTTAATAATCTCTTTTTTCTTCTTTCACAGGAAACAAAATAAATATTACCATGTATATTCATATGTTTTATTTTCTCTTTACAGAATTTGTACCCGTCACGGACACGTCTTCCTTTGAAGAAAAAGAAATTCTGTATTCTATTTCACATGCTAAAAAATAAATGTACAAAAACATGATTCTGTGTTTTATTTCCTGTACTGCGATTTCAATTTCCTTTTTTCTGAATCAGTTTACCGGTAAAATAAATCAATGTTTTGCGGAAAAAAAAATCAAACTAAATTTTTGTTTCAGAAAATTTTTTTTGTGTACGAAAAAAAAAACTGATTCAGAAAATTTTTGTGTACGAAAAAAAAAATGTTTTCAGAAAAAATTTTGTGTGTACGAAAACAAAATTCTGTTTCAGAAATTTTTTTCTGTGTACAAAAACAAAAACTGTTTCAGAAAAATTTTTATGTACAAACAAAATTCTGTTTCAGAAAAAAATTTTATGTACAAACAAAATTCTGTTTCAGAAAAAAATTTTTGTGTTCAAAACAAAAATCAGTTTTCGTCACGAAACTGCTCCGACTAAATGAATCGATTCATTCTGATAGTGTTGGCAACACTGGAAAAAATTTCGGTAAGTATCGCTCAGACACTGAGTTACAGCGAACACAACTAGATTCGAACCAACAACCTTAAATGTCTGATTCATCTCCAAATACAGCCAACTAAACAATAAGATTGTGTGTATACGTCAATGCTTTGCACTGAGTCAGCAATGTTTTCTTCAAGGTCAAAGTTGCACACGAAGTAAAAAAGATGACAACACAGATCTTCTATCTTTCTATATGAAACATAAACCTAGTGTAAACTGCTCGCACTGAAATGTGTAATGTAACATAATCTGCTCGTCTTCTTTTCATACGCGAAACTGTTCGCACTGAATGGAGTACGGCGGCTCAGCGCTTGTCCCTAACGAGTGAGGTTCCTGCTTCAATCCACAACGAAGTAAGTTCATGTTTCCTCCTATCATTTTTCATCATCGTTTCAAGGGGACGTTAAACTCAACATTTCCAAGAATCGAACTCGGGACGATTCCAAGGTATCCATGTTCACTCCTAAAGCGGAACAAAATAGATCACAAAGTGCTTATCAAATTTAAGGAAATCATTTTAAATATGCATCCATATAACGTAATAATGCTCCAAAGGGAACGACAACTCCCAAAATAAATCATTGTACTCTATTATACAACGAAAATGTCTCGTGAAAGATAATAGGATAAGTTAAAAAACGTCCAAATTTTAATATTTTATACTCATCAAAGAGTACGAGGTGCGATACTCCCCTCCCTCCCTCAACTCCTGATATAAATCAATGTGATCTTATGTGTCCTGAGTGATCCCTGCCCCTGAGTAAACATAAGCAAAAATATTTCAATAGGTAATGCAATCCCGGGCCAAAACATCTCTAATTCATTCGCTATGGTCCATGTGTGGGGGTCCCAAAAGTGAAATAGGGTCTGCCCGACGTCAAACAAACACATTAGCTCAAACCAAATACCTCTACTTCATTCGCACCAGTAAGGAAGGTGGTGGCTCAGTGGTAGAGCGTTCACCTCTGCTGTATGGGGTCCCTGGTTCAAAGTAATTTTGTGGTAAGCAACATTATGCTCCAGTTTTCCTCCCACACTTTCATTCCTTTCTCATCGTCACCTTTAGCCTAATCGTGGGACGTAAACTAAAGATTTCATTTGCACCAGTGTTAGTCCATCTCATCAAAGGGATAACAATCCGAACCGCATGAGCTCCTGCCGGGAATCGAACTCTGGTCTCCCACGTTAAAGACGCATTCGCTAACCGGTTAGCCACAAAGGAACTCCAAAGTTTTCGAGTTTCATATTAATACTAATACTAATTTATACTATTACTGAGGTCTACTAATTCATAATGTAATAGGTCATCAAGAAAGAAATCAAACCTTGTTTTGGAAATTTTATACTCATAAAAGGAAACGAAACAAGCCATCATAAGTTCCAAGCTAAAAATCCCTGTTCAGTGACGTCAAACGAACATATTAGATCGAACCAACTACCTTTAATTCATTCATACCAGTAGAGGTGCGGTGGCTCAGTGGTAGAGCGTTCACCTCTGCTGTATGTGGTCCCTGATTTAAACACCTCGAAAATAGTTTTGTGGTGGGCAACATTATGCTCCAATTTTCTCCCACACTTTCATTCCTTTCTTATCGTCACCATCTCCTTTAGCCTAAATGGCATAAGCGTGGGACGTAAAACTAAAAGATTTCATTTGCATCCGTGTTAGTCCATGCATAACAATCTCCAAATTTTATGCCATAAAAGGGAACGAAAACATTCGTAAACCTGTACTATTTCATAACGTAATGAATCATCAAGACCATATTTTTAGTAATTTTAAAGAATCATCATGACCTCTGATCCAATATTCCCAATTCAATGACGTCATAGCAGGACCAAGGTACCTCTGATTCATTCGTACCAGCGTTCATGGCCCCTGAATAAGCATAAGCAAAATTTCAATAGGTGACGTAATCCCGGCCAAAGCATCCCTAATTCATTCATTATGGTCCATGGAGACCCAAAATTGGATTATTAAGAGTGAGGCCAAGTCAGGCCCTTACTACTGTGGAGCGTTTGATAAAATGGACATCTCAGAATCAGCTGCTGGTAAATGCAAAGAAAACAAAAGCACTAAATTTTCATTACTCATGTACACCTCGAACAGTACCACCCATTGTGATAAATTCAACTGATGTAGGCTATTCAAAATCCACTAAATTTTTAGGTGTAACAATAAGCAATAGGCTTACATGGGATGCACATATTACTGAGCTAAACAGCAAATTAAGCCGTATCTGTTTTGTCATTTATAGACTACGTGGTTCAGTGTCAAAAGAAACTTTGCTGTTATTGTACTATGGTAAGTTTCAATCATTGTTAAATTACGGAATAATTTTCTGGGGAGCCTCCTATTCCAATGTTACTACTTTTCGTCTACAGAAAAAGGCAATAAGATCTATTTTTAATCTATCACCACGGTCCTGATGCAAAAGGGTCTTTCAGTCAAATAAAATTTTAACTGTGCCTTGTCTGTACATATACAAAAGTATCATATATGTAAAGAGAAATGAAAGTAGTTTTCTTCATGTTAACGATGTATATTCATACAACACACGACAAAAGAATAACATATTAACAGCATACCAAAACTATGCGTGCACCAAAAGAAGTGTTCTTCATATGTCCGCTAAGTTGTTTAATAAGCTCCCAAGTTATTTGAAGGATATCAAAAACATACGAAATTTCAAAAATGAACTATTTAATTTTTTGTGTAACAAAATGTATTATCATATTAATGAATACTTGGGTGATAGTTTGTAAAATAATGTAAATCAATTATATTGAAATGTCTTATTATGATTTGACAAGTCCTATGTACTGGTCTCTGACCAATAATGTACGACATGGATGAATAAACAATAAACAATAAACAAAAAAAGTCCTAATAACTTTTAGTAATTTTTTTTTCGATTTCAGTTCTGTGTGCTTTAACCCTTTTAAGATATGGGTTTTTAGGTGATATGTTGACTTTATCAAGAAGGTACAGCATCATCCCTAATTATCGTAGGATTATAGTTCATACGTCGTTTTCTTCAGAATAGAGTAAGCTTTGAGACAGTACCAATCACATGTCCCTATCGTGTACCTGAGGGGATTGTTTGAAGATAATTCGGGATTTTTTGGACAAAAAAACTTCTTCAAAGTTTAGGGCCCCCCACACAAATCTGAAAAAATCTTGAAAAATACTACGTAGTGTACTAATTACTTGCAAAAGATTTGAATTTCCTGTCTTCATTAGTAAGAGCGGGTAAATTTTTTATCCATGTTGGGAGAGCATTAAAAAACGCCCAAAATTTCACTAAAATGCACTCTCCAAAGTTTAAAAATTTCCTGACACGTCCCTAATTATCGTAGGATCACAATTCATACGTCATTCTCTTCAGAATAGAGTAAGCTTTCAGACATTACCACTCACATGTCCCTCGGACGTCCCTAAGAAGGGAAAAATTGGAAATAGGTATTTTTGTGAAAAATCCCGTTTCCCCATTTTGAGACCCTCTGGCGCGGAAATGGATAAACATACAGATCTGGAAATCGCTTGAAAAAATATTACTTCTGGTACTAATTACTTGTGACAAATATCTATCTCCTTTCTTCAATACTAAGGGCGGGAAAAATATTTTCCCATGTGGGAAAAGCTCGCAAAGCGCTCCAAATGACAGTAGTAACAAAAAAGATATTATGTAAAAAAAATCCCTAACATGTCCCGAATTATCCTAGAATAATGATTCATACGTCTTTTTGTTCAGGATCGAGTAGTTTTCAGAAAGTACCAATCAGATGTCCCTATGATATACCAGAGCGGAGCAATAATCGCGCAAATGGGATTTTTGGTCAAGAAGTATCCTTCTTTTACCCTTTAGCCCCTCTGAACCCCCCTTCTCTGTTGACGAAGAGATCCGAAAAAAATTCAGATAGAAAATAAAGGGTCCAGTGGTTGTTTCTGTAAAACTTCAGAAATCTAGGATTAAAGAGAAGCTCACCAAAAAATGTTGAAGTTAGACCTCACTAAAAAAGGGAATTGTAAAGTGATGACGTTATGACCCCCTATCTTCCGACGCTATGAAGCGTACAGACTCTTCCAAGGCTTTCTTCAATGCCTCCTATCTTGTAAAATAAAAAAAAATCGGAACTAAATAGCTTTCTTAGTTATCTTTTAATCGAATTTTGAAAGCACTATCATTTCGTAGTAAAAACTACGAATTATCTTAAAAGGGTTAAGCGGTTTGGGTACACATTACAATGCACGCTCTAGCTGCGCATCAATAAGTAGGCAGGCTTTAAAAGGATATACTAGAGCGGTAGGGTAGAGTAAGTTAGGAATAAGTACAGGGGGAGTAGAAATGTGTTGACTAAGATTAGGCACCTTTTGACCATTTTTTTAAATTAATAGAGTGTAATTTGACGTTTTCAAGTGAGTGTACCAGTTGGAGCGGCATTATAAAGTTAACCCGATGTTTGTGTAAGGCAGAGTAGAACAAAGATTAATGTAAATGTAAGCTTAAAGGTTTGGCAATATAAAACAGGTCCTTTCATCTTCAAAATCCAAGTTAGAATAGGTGCACCAATAGAGAATCTTAATTTGGTTGGCTTGAGGCTCAGCATCTTTTTCAGTACCGAAGCTATATGAAACGTGGACCTACAATTTAAAATGGGGCATTAGTGCCGTATCGCCGGACCAATTTAAAGACTGAAAAGAAGCACCAAAATGTATTGCATTCGGTTATATTTTGTTGGATTACGTTAAGTTACATCACATTACGTCAGGGACATAAAAACTAGTGCAAAAACAAACCAACCTGTTCTAGGTGACCACTAAAACGCACGAAAGTTATCTAATCGAGTCAGGGCAGAGCGAAGTTTGTGGATCCGTGCGCAAGTGCGTCCAAAGGGAGAAGGTGCGTCTTCAACGGTGGGTATACGCGTAAGCGAGGGTAGCGACAAAATGTGGGTTTTGGCAATCATAAAACTTTCAATAACACTTGTCATGTTTTCATACTTGCAACGCTTCACTTGTTGACATACAATACAGTTTGTACACTGTACAGAAATTCATTCCTGTTGAGTTAGAAGTCACTTACCATCAAAATTGAGGCTTGTAAGATTTTCTAATTTCAAGAAGAAATTCGTGTACAAGAGTTTCCTTACCTTATGTTGCTTTCCTCTTTTGTATTTTCAATTCATTTCCACATTTACCATACAATGTTCGGCTGTTCAGCATACCGTGTCTTTCACAAAATTTCAATAACTGTTGTTCGTTATTTTTATACAGTTCCATATAACTATCGGGCTTTAAGCTTCTATATTCCGG
Source organism: Thermobia domestica (assembly GCF_964235325.1). Taxonomy (NCBI): domain Eukaryota; kingdom Metazoa; phylum Arthropoda; class Insecta; order Zygentoma; family Lepismatidae; genus Thermobia; species Thermobia domestica. Next base: position 38,863,842 of record NC_137471.1, read on the forward strand.
GAGCTCTTTTTCTTTTTTTTTTTTTTTGTTGACTAGTCTCTGATACTTTCGAGAACTTTGTTATAATTTTAGATTTATTAACTTTTCCGATGAAAAGTGATGATATACGCCTACTGTCGGGATGAGCGGAGACCTATGTATCAGTTATTGCTAGTAGTGGAAAAAATATTTTATCGAGTATTATTCTCTTGAATAGTACAAAAAATGTGAAACTTACTTGAAACTAAGGTAGGTCTAAATTTTGGCTGGTGTAATTGGGTGAGCTTGTCAACCGTCCGATATCTTGATAACATGACGAGAGAATAACTGAAATTTGAAGCTTCCACCAACAAGTGTACGCTCCCTTTGGCATACTTACGTGTTTGTAACTCACGTGTTTGGATTATCTGGATATTTACGAGATGCATCTCGTATATATCAATTTGAATGAAGATTGATGTCTTTAATTATTTGCTTTTGGTACTCAGATCAACAAAGGGAGTCAGAAGTAGATTAATAATCTTATAATTTGGAACAGTTACACAGGGTACATTTTGTGTGATAAGTTAAAATGATAATAGCAAGTTTTGGCTTATTTCATATTTCGAGATTGTAATGATATTACAAGTAACAAAAGTATTTGTAATAAGCTATTTACCGTGACGTTTTAACCACTTACCATATTTTGTTGTCTCTTTATTTTGACAGGTGTCAAAAATGTTTAGAGGCAGCGAAGAATCCTCGCTGGATAGGAAAGGCTGTCAAAAACGCATACATGTGTGCAAATCACTTCGATGACACTCAGTTTAAGTCTCCAAGTAGGCACTGTCTCATTAGTGGGGCTCTACCAATGGTAGATACTGTATGCCGAAGTGATTATGTTGCAGAACCAACCAGCTCTGCATGCTCCAGTGAGTACAGCCTTCCATCAAGTGAGGAAGTAGAAAAGCAGTCAAGTTGTTCTTCTGAAGCAGACTTTTCTTTTGTTTTCCTTGATCACAACTACTGTGTTCCTTCCTTACTCCAGTCTAGTCCTCGTGTTACCTCAGAGTCCAAGAGTTCTCTGTCCCAACAACGACCCAAATGATCCATTGAAGTTTTTCCTTCTATCCTACCACTTCTTCAGATGTCAATTTTCAACCTTTGCCTTCGACTTCAAATCAGCATTATGAAGAACGTCAAGTGTTAACTCCTTCGCATGAAGGAGATAATGCTTCGTCCATGCTTGCTAGTAAAAGAAAATCAATTTTGGCTACTATTGGTTGGACAAGGAAGTCTCAGTTAACTCCGAAACAAAAAAAAAAAAGCTCTACGAAATTATTAGAAAAAGTAAGAGGTCTTTATCTCATATGAAAAAGAAGTACAGGAAAACGACATCAATTTTGGAAGAGTTGCAGGATGCAGATAATGCATCAATGGAGGTGGTGCAAACTCTTGCAAAGTCGATGTCCTTGGCTTCTGCAACTTTTCTAGCAGGACACATTCGTTGTCCTAAGTTGCGGGCAAAGAGTCGAAGATGGACTTTTGATGAAAAATTGTTAGCCCTTTCCTTGTATAAAAGATCACCCAAATGCTATACTCCTAAGTTCCACGTTCGCCCTTCCAAGTAGAAGAACTCTAACTAAACTACTGAACTCCTTCAGCTTCCATCCCGGTATTATCAAGTCTGTTTTCAATGCACTTTCTCATCCTCTTAAAGAGAAGAGCGAATTAGATCGAATGTGTATTCTAATGTTTGACGAAATGTCCATTAGACAACATATTCAATATGATTCATCTTCAGATACAATCATTGGATATGAGGACTTGAGTGGCTTAGGTCGTACAAACCGTATAGCCAATCATGCTCTTATATTCATGATTAAGGGGCTGAGAACTGGATGGAGACAGCCGATTGCTTTCTACTTCACACATGGTGTAGTAGAGTCTGAAGTTCTGACTCAGATCGTGAAGGATGTACTGGCTGCGTGCATGAGTGCTGGTATTCACGTTGCTGTTACTTGGGGCCAATAATGTGAAGGCGGTGAAGCTTCTAGGCTCAACAACACAAGTCCCATGGTTCTTGTTTTCTTCCGGTGATGATGAACAGCAGAAGATATTCACCTTGTATGACCCACCCCATCTCCTGAAATGTACAAGGAACATGATGTATCGTCATGACTTTCGTGTGCCCGTAAAAATTGGGGAAAAATCTGGTGGTGAAAACTGGGAGCTGGGAACACATACGAAAGAGCCATGAGGTTGATTCGACGCAATTGATGTTTAGATCGCTGCATAAGCTGAGTGCGAAGCACTTAGATCCCGTTGGGTTTAAAGCTATGAAAGTCATCACAGCAGCCCAAGTCTTAAGCCATACGGTTGCATCAACCCTAAATCATCAGGTAGCTTACGGTGAGTTTCATTTTTCTTAAAATTCTTATTATGCTCATGTATTTGCTTGTGTAATTTATCAAATATTTGGTAAGGTTTGTTAACAATAGTGTAAATGTTGAATTGCGAGAGTAACCTTATATCTTTCCACAACGCAAGTTAAAATTAAGAATTCACTAGCCGAAGTGTCCGTCCCAGCACGGGAGAAGGGGAGTAGGTTTATAGGATATATATGGACCTCAATCTTCAAATTAAACATATTACCTTGTCTAAATAAACTAAATTCTTGAAATGTTTTCATCGGTTATCTTCATTCCGCTTGTAGGTGCGAAGAGGCTGAGTGATAGAACGTTCACCTCCGGTGCTCGGGGTCCCTGGTTCGATCCCAGCTCACGCCGTGTGGACTTTGTGGTGGTCAAACACCGTGCTCGAGGGTTTTCTCGGGGTTCTCCCCTTTTCCTTCCAATTTCTTCGTTCCACCATTTCATTCATTTCTCATAATCATCGTCTCCTTTAGCCTTACGGGCATAAGCGTTAGACGTAATAGTCAAAGATTTCATTTTTCCATTCCGCTGGAATTCGCCTGCACAAATTTTCCGTTAGTATTGTCTTAATAATCTTGTGTATTTAAAGGTCAACAAAACCTCCTCCATTACAATCCTAGAAATAAAGTTTAGTTTTATTTCATTGCGACTTATTGCGAAGCACTATGTTTAAACAGAAAACTGGTTGCTGTGCATATCAGTTGAACAAAGTTAACCCTTTTTCATCAAGTTTTACCCCGTTTGTAAGTATTGGATTGTCATTGCTACTTAGGTTTTTTCTCTCCAGGTAAAATTAATGTGATCATTACCTAAGCAGGGTTATCACAAACCTGAAAGATCTGAAAAAGGCAAGGAATTCAGCTTACTCGCAGAAAGTCTGGATAACTACATGCACGCTATTTTCGTGTACATGTATAATAAATGAGGGGCTTCTTGGTCGGGAAGAACGTGGTTACTTTTTTTTTTACATTATATACAGACTTGGAAATTTGTAAATAGTGACCCGGGAAATTCGGAAAAGTCAAGAAATTCGTGCTCGCCAAATAAGTGGGAACTCTGAATCGTTGGAGTGGTCTAAGGTTTGAGCCGCCAAACGCCTTTACATTTATTTTTACGAGCTCTGTTCAAGAAGTATCCAACCCTAATTCATAAAAATATAATGTGTTCAGATATCGCAGTCGTACATTAATCGCCTTCAAAGTAACCACCGTGGGCTACAACACACTTATCCCACTCGTTTTCGAAATATTGAAAACACTGAAACGCCTCTGTGGGGATTGCGCGCAGTTGGTCTGTCGCAATATGCATGATGTCTTCTCCGGACTGGAATATGCTATGATAAAAACCGGGAGAAAAGACTGATTAGTGAAAACTCACGTATGCAAGAACAGAAATCTTATGTCTTCATGACATTAATAAATTCAGATAACAATTAAATTAAGAGATTAAGCTCCCTCATGGTTATATGGTTACAGTATGCTTCTTCGGCACGGGAGACTCGAATTCGAGTTGCGATGGAAATTCATGTGGTTCGGATCCCACGTTAAGCTATACAATCAGGCGTCACAGCCTCACTGCATGAAGAGGCGCAAAACTTCAATGCAAACAACCAAAATAAATTACAAGCCTATGTCAATATTTGATCTGCATGAGTAATCTGACTACATGTACCATAACACCAGAGATCCCCGTTTCTCCTCGGGAGTTTATTGGACCGCTTCATTAGCCGAGTTCTACTGTAATAAAAGCTAATTAACATCATAGGTGTCAGGAAAGTAATATATTTTTAAGAGAACAGTATCGTGTATTATTAATATTGAAATAGAACTTTGCGTTAAAGAGTTTTTATTTTATTTATTTATTTTTACGAATCAATAGCAGAAGTGCGACAAACCAGAAAAGTCAGGGAGGATTTTGACACCCAATAATGCGAACCATAAGATTGTTATGGGATCGAAGAAAGAGATTTATAATACTCAAACCATTCGTACCTGTATTATAAATGAAACGAATAAATAAAAAGATGAAATTCTTAAGATACAATATAAACGTTTCTTTTATAACAGCATTGTTGCTTGTAGTCTATATCAAAAAATATAAAACTAATATGATGCACGATAAAGTAAATGCAAGCGTTGTAATTGTTTTCTCAATACATTAGCTTCTTTATTAAACATTGGTTGTGTTATTATACTTTTTAAAGGTAATTGAAAGTCCAGGCCAGATCTTATATATATATATATATATATATATATATATATATAGTCAACGTGTCTGTACTTATGTAATCAGCAAATCCTGTTACATTATTAAATACTAGTACACTGCGCTATATTCGTTCATGTTTTGTTTTATGTTACTTGTGTTATAAACTTGATCTTAACATTTATTGAAGCATAATAGCTTCTTTTCGTTTCTGTAGGTGTATTGCCTGCCGATGCCCTTGCTACTTGCCAAGTAGTGGGTACTATGAATAAGCTGTTCGACAGTTTCAGAGGAGTGACAGCAGCGCCCGGAGGCACAGAAGGTCTGCAATCGCAGCTTCGAGTGCCACACGAGAATCTCCATCTGAATTTCTGGAATGATGCCATCGGAGAAGTCACCAGATGGAAATTCTTGAAGAAGCGGCAAGAGCGTCCTCCTGTTGTACATCCGGGAAACCGATTGAAGGAGACTTTTCGACCTCCATTCCAAGAAGGGTGGATTGCTACGATTAGGGGAACATTGCAGCGGTGGGATTTTCTTAAAGAGAAGGGTTTCCAGTCCTTATGTACCAGGTATCTAAATCAAAATCCCATTGAGCACATGTTTGGTTGCGTTCGCTCGCATTGTGGAGCAAATGTTAACCCTATGGTGCAACAGTTCACAGCAGTATTGAAGACTGCCGTTGTAAATAATTTAGCGTATACTGATTTAAGAGGGGCAAATTGTGAAGAAGAAGCTACGCCCGCCCCACTTCTGACTAATTTGAGGGAATTTGTTCAGACAAAGCGGGATTTGCAGAACACACCAGAAGGGTATGAAAGTAGTTTTCCTGAGTTACCTGGAGTTGAAACTGACGCTGACGAAATGGAAACTATGTCAGTAGCCTATGTTAGCGGTTTTATTGCTAGACGGCTGCTGTCTAACAACGCGTGTGATAGTTGTAGGTCCTGCCTTACTTCCGACAATCATGATGAGTTGTTTGAGGTTGGAATAGCTTTCAAAGAGTACTCCAATAAGTCTTACGGCCTTACTTACCCTTCTACGGAGCTAGTTAAGACTGTGGGACTTGGAGCCGCTACAGTAGAAACTGTCCTTCCAGAAATAGCTCATCTTGACGGTGTGAAGAAACGGATCACATGTGCTATTTAGCCAGAATGTAAGTTTCGAGTGGCTAGAGGAAGGGTGTACAGAGCATCACGTACTTCTAGCCAAGGGTATAACAGAAGGCATCTGCAAGATCTCTATACCTTGGTGGTGTAAGAGAGTGAACAGAATGCATACAGATAACAGTTCACACCAGTCTTCAAATAGGAAGCTGAAAATTGTACGAAATAAATGAATTTATAATTTAAGGATAAATCCCGATAACCAATGATATTTTGTATATAGGTGTACTATATAGTATTATGTGAATATACGATTTCCTGTTCCGAAAGCTGTTCAACGGCTTATTTCCATGTTAATGTTACTCCCATTTATCCATTCCATGTATTTATTTACCTTTATGCGTTGCCGTTGATAACTGTAAGATAAAGGATACTATTTATTGTATGAAGTGAAATTATTTTTGTTATATTTTCATTATGGTCAAATCAGCTGCAGTGTCTCCCAACTTGAATTGTTTATAGTGGTATTTGTGTATAAATTGTATTTGTAAAGTTCATCAAACGTATTTTTTTTCGGGCTAACCGTCGTAGATGGAGATGTATGCTAGATATGTTACTAAGGTATTTAATATTACATAACGAATATACTGCTATACACTGATTCATTATGAAAAGATAAATTTTAACTATTATACTACAGATCATTAAATGTTTTGCTTTGTTTCTAACCTATGATTTAGTTGATTGTATGTGGTTAATGTCTGGTGTTATTTCATTTATTTTGTTTGTATTTTTGGAGACAGATGTGGATGTACTGGATTGTAATATGATCTAAAAGAAAGTTCTTGACCACTTACGGAAACTCTGTTTCCCGAAGTACAATTTCTAACACATTGCAATATTCTTTTAAACACAAATATTTCCGGAAAAGTGTAGTCAAATTCTAATTTAGTTGCGTTGAATTGGGATTTAGGGTTCCGTTCAGCAGTGAGACTATATGAGCCATTTGAACATACAGCTTATAGTGGGGAAAAATGATTTTTTTTTTCAGTTTGACTCCCACGATTATACAATTTAAGCTAAGACAGTTGAGTTAAGCAAGTGAATGATGGTGGAAAAGTTGGGGAATGAGATGTGGAAGGAAACAGGAGTGCCCTGAGAAAACCAACGAACACGATGTTTTCCAACACAAACTTACTTAAGCTTAACGTAGGATTCGAAACACTTGAGATCCCGCTAGGAGTCGAACCAGGATCTTCCGCTGGACCTTCATTTAAAGAAGACGTTGAAGGTTTTAATTTATATTTTTATTAAAGGTACAGTGCAAATGGTGTAGTTTTCAGTAATGATTTTTTTTGTAAATTTAGAAAATATGTTAATTATGATGTGTAGAGTTATTTAAAGTAGTTTTTTTTTCTGTAATCTTCTGCACAGAAATTTTAGAATTATGACAAAGATTTTAGAACAACTTTAGGTTTTAGAAAGAAGTTTCAAAGTTATTTGTTTTACTTCTGTTTGTGAGTAAGAACAAGGTTTTTAAACAGGTTGGTGAGCAGAACGTCCTTTTAAACGGTACTGCATGGTTTTCAGGTTTATTCTGTGGCATAAATTATTTTTGTAACAGGTACATGAGTATACAATCATAAATACCTTTCTGTATTTATTTTGACTGATTAATTTATAGAAGCCGAATAAGAGAAAGCATTAAATTTATCAGGTTGTCTAAAAAGTATTGAGCCTTTGGGGGTCACAATTGAGAAGATATTTATTGTGATTTATGAAATCACATATGCAAATATTTTTTTCCATGTCCAGTCTTTCCTCATCATAATTTTATCTTTGTGGAACATCTGTATTTTCTGGTCGTAAAATTGTGACACGTGGTTTACCTAAGCCTCTTTCACAGCTAACTTAGCATCATTCAGAGTGTTCCGCAGAAATCAAAATAAATAATAATCTGACTATTCCAAGTCCTGCCTTTATGGTGGAGGCATTAAAACCTCACAGCCAAGTTGTCTCGATTTTGTTAATAAGTATGCGCATAGGCGCCGACTTTTGGGGGGGGGGGCAGGGCACTTTTGCCCCCAATATTTAAAGGTGGGGTCCTCGCCCCCCAATATATTCCGGTTGAGGAAGAATTACCAAAGAGGAGCAAGAATTTCTGTCGTAAATTACACCGCGCCTTTAATTTAATATTAGGAACAGCCTTATTATTCGATAAAAAGCACCGTTTTCAAATCGGCGTTTGACCCTTTTAGGATATCTACTTTTTGAGGTAAATTTTAGACTTTCACTCAAACAGCTACTGCTTCCTTACTATTTATCATAGGATCGTTGTTCATACCTCGTTTTTCTCAGGATAGCTCATACTTTCCAACGGTACTACTCTCTTGTCCGTATTATACACCAGAAATAAGAAAATTGAAAAAAAAAACATGAGATTCTTCGAAAAAATATCGAAATTTTTGTGCCCCTCTTGCCCGAGCCTGGGTTAATGTAGAGATCTCAATATTTTTTTAAAATCTTTTTATATACATAATACGTGCCCAAAATTTCGTTCTTGTATCTTGAAAACTGAGGTCGGGAGAAATTTTTGGAAGTCTGAAGGTGACCCATCTTTTCATATATGTATATAAATAGAGCAAGTTCGGGTATTATGGAATAGTCGGATAATATGGAATACCTCATTATCTCGCCTGTGAGGTGTTGCTTCCAAGCGGAGAGGAAAGAAACTACTTCACGTCCTCATGATGCTCTCCAGTCAGTATCCATGTGATTGTGACATTCGTTGTGTTGGTAGACGTGAAAATATGATTTCTTATTCAGGAATACTTTTACAGATGAGTGGTTTACAACCTGTATTTTCCTATTGAAATGTAATAGAACAACAATTCTTTATTTACTATGACGTTGGATATACAGAGGTAGTTTGATAAGCGCCATTATCCTATACGCCTTCGAATGCGTTTAACAGCTCTTTCGTTTCCTTGGAGGTGTGGAGGGCAATGTGGAATACCCGCAAGAAAAGCATGGTATTCCGTATGGTATTCCGATTACAAAAATATCTATCGGTATTGGGCAATTAAACATACATTTATGATGATAACAATGCTAAGTGTATTTTTTATTACAGCAAATTTTCTGATGATACAAGGGGTGAGCTTGGTTCCAGCGTTCATCATGTTTAATGTGAGCACACAATGACTGTGCCGATCCTGAAGCAGAGTATTATATTTATGACGTTTGCAAGTAATCGCAATCAGTTATGGCTTGGCATTCAGAATTTTCATATATTGTCACTGCATTCATTGTATGTTCAACAGAAAACTCATTTCTTTTCTGTATAGTTTGTATTTCATGCTCGACTATTTCATATTACCTTCCAAAGTGGTTTCTTTACAAGTTATAAATTTTACCCACCCCTGTAACGAAACTTCTCTATCAAGATATGCATAAATAAAGCCAAATATGCAAGGCGTATACTTGTTTTCCTTTTTGTTTCAATATACAATTATTAACTGAGTTACAAGCGAAACAATAATGGTATTCCATAATACCCGAACTTCCTCTATATATGCCTAGGTATAAAATATTTTAAAAATGTACTGCGTCATTCCTATTTAGCCTAGAGTCATGGTTCAAACGCCATTTTCTTCAGTATAATAAGCCCTTTCCAACGGTATCACTCACATATCCGTATCATACACCTAAACCAGATAATTAGGGAAGTATTTTTGCAAATCCAACCAAAACATTTTGCCCCTCTGGCCTGAGCGTGGGTTGACGTAGGGATCTGAATTATTTTCTAAAAATACACTGGTATGTACATAATACGTGTGCAATATTCCAATCTTGTATCTTAAATACAAAGGGCAGAAAAATTGTTGAAAGTCTGAATTTAGGCTCTCTCTCTATACACACACATACGTATATACTTATTATAAAAAAAATACTCCGTCATTGCTATTTAGGCTAGCGTCATGGCTTAAACGTTATATTCTTTAGTATAATAATTATAATAATAACGTTATATTATATAATTATATAATTATAATATATATATTATATAATTATAATAATAACGTTTTATTCTTTCAAACGGCGCCACACACATGTACGTATCATATTCCTGAACCGGAAAAATCGGGAAAACTGAATTTTTTTCTGAAAAAAATCAGCCCCTCGGAGCATTCGCGCCCCTCGCGCCCGGACTCGGCTTCACGTAGAGATCTCAGAAAAATTTGAGAAATGTCCAAAGGTACATACAATTCAAATCTGATATCGTGAAAACTACAGGCGTGAAACATTTTTGAAATTTGCCTTCAGAAAAAGTAAAAAGTTACGCCCTTCCGCTCCCACTTGGCGCAGCCAAGTTGACTATCCGGTTCCAAAACGCATCTGGAGTGTTCTTTGGTCTATCCTTGACTTGACTAATAAAAAAACGATTCAAGTACCTCTTATAGAACCTAAATAAGAGGTCAAAAACCATAGGACGCCATGGTAACAAAAGTTACCAAAAGTTCTAAAAGAGTTAATAGAGCACTGAAGCTTCAACCAACACTATAGTAACACTGATATGACAAGTGAAGATCAACGTGGTGCAGTGAAGTTCCCAGAATTTGAACTTGAATTTTTTTAATGCGTTTACACAAATTTGACTTAGGTCACGAATTTAGCAGTGGAGCGGATGCAGCAGACCGAGATCTGGAGGGAAGGGAGCCTTTATCCAGCAGTTGGTAGAAAACGGCTGAATACGATTATATATTTATTCATTGTTTTGCCCCCCTCCCCAATATTTTCTTCAAGTCGGCGCCTATGAGTATGCGCTGTCGTTATCAGCGTTGTATACGGTACACTATCTGTTGACCAGTTGCAGCAGTTTCTTGTACATTGATAGGTATACTTGCGTTAATTGCTCACGGTACAGGTCCGAGCTTATCGTTCTAACCACCAGCAGCAGCTCATGATGCTCAATATTCTAATCTCACCAAACGCGCAGTTTAACATTCATGTGCGGTCATTTGAAATTTGCCATGGTTGTTGGAATTTTTCCCAATAACTAGCCGGTTTTTCTTTTCTTGGGGGGATGGGGTAAAGCCCACATACAAACAACCACAATAAATCCACCCCCAAATAGGTGCTTCAAAACTTGTATTCAAATGAGAACCTTAGTGCGATTATAATTACTTTCTCCCATCGTGTTTCTCAGCACTTGTCTAGTTTCAGAATCGCCTTCAAATGTGTATTTAATAAGGAGATCTTCAGAAAATAGTACTATTGATGAAAAAAATGTGAAAACCATTCATAACTTTTTTTTTTTTTTTTTGCCTTGGATCAAAATTGTTGTAACTACTCAATTGTACTCTCTACGATAAAGAAAGGTTACATTTTCTTTCTTTTTGTAGTATACTCACATTTTAATAGAAATAAATAAAATGTCTTTCTCCACTTGTCAGTTAACTACAAATTGAAAACGTTCTTTAAAAAGAAAAGAGACTATTAAAGCTCTACCTCTTATTTTTCTAATATTAGTAAAACAACAAATAAAAGCACTAATATATATTAATAACACTTGCGTTACATTGCCAAAACTGTAACACAAATATTACTATATATTTAGTGCTTTGATCAGTTTAATTTTATTAATGCTCTCTGATATTTTCAAATGTATAATCTCATATAAACAACATAAAGAGTTTGCTTATTGGTCTATCTGTGTGTCTCTGTGCGGTCTGTTAACCAGACGAAGCGGTCTTTATTTTTTCTTCTAAATTCGAACAGCGGGGGTGGTCTCACGGGGAGCGTTTACCGGGACATGTAAAAGTAGTAGAAAATGAGCGATATTAGTGTTCATTTCATATTTTTCGCGGTCGCTGAGATCAATAGTGAAAGTCCGATCTATTAACTTCCAAATTCAACCCATTCAGCTGCAGGCCGGGGGTCCCCGGGAAGGATACCGAGAGATGTAAAAATAATCCAAAATGACCGATATTAGTGTCAAATCCATAATTTTCGCGGTCGCTGACAGCAATGATGATACTTCCATTAGCGATGACTTTCAACTTCAGCTACCGTTGTATGCGGTCCGGGGTCACCTGCGTTTGGGGGGTGGGGTTCCGAGAAATGTAAAAATAATCCAAAATGACCGATATTAGTGTCAAATCCATAGTTTTCGCGGTCGCTGAGATGGTGATATTCCCACAGGGGTTGACTTCCAAATACAGCCCCCTTCGGCTGGGGACCAAAGGATTTTTTTCTTTCTTTCTTTCAAAATTCTAACCAGGGACGTTCGGGATATATTTCGTTCATTTTGTTTACATAGATATTTTGTGTGACCCATTCGAAGAATGGGTATTTCAGCTAGTGACTAATGTTTTCGCAACAGTGCATTTGGATAATTACACATAAATAGGATAAAAAGTTGCATAAAAAAGATCAGGAAGGTTGCGACTACAAAACGATTATCATATGTAACAAGGGTTCTGTAATCGTGAAACCTATTGTAAGGGAGCAGATGGGCAACTGAAAATGATGTTTTTTTAATATCCAGTATTTTGATTCTTCCCAATAAACTACTTTATATTTCAGACAACGTCCATCCAATAAAGCCGTGTTTTATCATCTATGACTCCTGATCTTGAGGTGTTTTGAAGAAAACAAAAGAATTCTTCAGTCAGAACAGCAGGCTTATGGCTTTGAATCCTTGATATAATTAAAGATTTTGTTATTATTCTATGTTATGTACCTAAGTAAAATTACGTATTCTTTCGTTATTCTAAAACATTATCTGCTTCCTTCTTTCGAGAAATCTGTATATAAAAGCATGTGCAAATGTTGCAGTGTGTTCCACAAAACTCGATTGGAGTTTTACGGATTCCCTGTTTGTGAGAAGTGAATTCAATAGTTTCATATATACACTCACGTCCAAAATTATTGTCGCATATCTATAAATGTGTTTTTGTAGGAATATAATTTGATAACGAATTCGCCCGGTATTTCTTATAACGTAGTATGTGTATAATCGGCAAAGACATGTGTGTGGCAATTTTCATGTCAAAATAGCAGTAAATAAGAATAATAAAACGAAAAGGAAATACTGTTTTGTCCATTTATCAACATTTTATTTTACTCATTCTAATTTTTGTATTTATAAATCTCTTCCTATGAAATTTGCCTCAAATATACATTTCCCGATTATACACGTGGTATCAGTATTAAAAGTACCCTGCAAAATCATTATCAAATTATATTCTTACAAGAAGACAGTTATAGATATGCACCAATCTTTTTGGACATGAGTGTACAATAGAATATAAATGCTTAAATGTTAAGCTGGAAGTAGCACAGTTTGAAACATGCCTTTAAAATTTAGTAAAATAAAATTGTGCTAAATAGAACCCACCGACTTTTTTAAAACTTTTTTCACAACCACACTGTGGAGCTTTCCTCCCTTTTATCACTATCTTTTTCGCACGGTGTTGTTGTGGGTTATCCACCTTTCATTACTCGAGATCATCCACTTCAGAAATGGCTAGTCTTTCAGTAAAATTTCGATCGAGTAAGTGCTTGAATCAGATAATGTAATAACTTTTCTTTACGAGGTTTTTCCGAATGGTTGAATGTTCAACACTATGTAACACACTACTCAACACTATTTATGATGGATGTTAAGATCCGTGGCGATGTCATGACTGCTTACATGCCGATCTTGCTTGACTTTTGCCAAAAAATACAATTCACTTTTGTCCTGATCGGTCGCCGAATGCAAGGAGCATCTTGGCTCGTCTAATTTCCAGAACGAAGGCAATTGAACCATCTTCTGATTTGCTTTGGTAAGAGATCTTGACCACAAACAATTAAATTTCTTCACGGACTTGCTCAGCATTTAAACCACTGTCGAAGTGAAACGTTAAAATACACTACAGTTCTGAGGAAAATTCACTCATTTTCACGGTGTTATACCTTACGCCTGATTATAAGAATTCCAACAGTTTTTACCATCTATAGTTTCAAATGTGAGCTGTAAAATTGTTAGGCCTGATCCAATGCAACTCGTATACTTTGAGATTTTAGGGCATTAAAGCCACCTTTTGCGTCAAAAGCTTAATGCTTTCTAGACTACCTAATATATTACTTTAAGAAATAAAATTTCATTAATAACTTATAGGCTTTTGATTCATAATTGGTTGTTTAATGGGGACGTCAGCAGTGAGGATATTTGTCCCGGTCACAGTATACATTTTTCTCTTCATTGCTCCTCATATTATAGGTAGTGATTTTTTTTAACGATTTTCTACTGATTAGTATAGATTTTTAGTGTGTTATACAGTATTTTGTACACAATGTATCTCAAAAATATTAAAGTATATATCGGGGTTGGCTGGTTTAAACCAGTTTTTTTTCAAAAAACCAACTGGTGTACACACACACACAAAAAAAAAAAACGAAAAATGCCTTAAATCGTATAAGCTTAATTGTGACGTTTCCACATATCAAATCATATGCATTAGTTTTATCTCCTTTTCACCTTTTAATCAAGGCGTCCCATGTTCAATTCTCGGTCGAACCACAACCCTTCTTTCAAGTGTAAACCCAGTAGAGATTCGGATGTCACTTTAAGCGAAGTCTTCTTACCTCGGTATTACATAAGGATGTTAAGCCCTAAACACACGTATCGAAACCAAATTGTATGCCTGAATGCCTGTTGTTTTATAAAGAAGCCAAAGTTGCTTAAATGTATTGGTAGAAATTGGCAAAAATTTATCGACTGCCTATGTAGCTTTCAATATTAGCTGGGATTGGACTTTCAGTTTCAATTTAATTGAATGAAATCAATTTAATTGAATTTTTGTCCTTTGTAACGAGATTTATATATGTATTACAATCTTAATTCCAGGTGGAAATAATCATTACTTAAATTTCTTAAAACAATAGATAATGTAAAGATTTTCTATCTGTAAAATTGAATAAAGGAAAGTAAAGCCAACAGTAATATGTAAAAAGTAAGTCTATAACACGATATTTTCTAAAAGTGGTTTTGTTATGTAATAAGTGTGTAGTGCTAATGTGAAATAAAAGAACTGTGGTAATTTGGATTCTTTTTTACAATCCGTCTAGTCTCCTGATCACGACTGACTTCGGTACTGGAATAAAAGATCTTTATTATAATCTAGGTGCCTCATTACATAACAATATTCGCAGAGCTTGCGAATTGCAAAAGGCAGTTATAACTGCTCTACAGAATATCGCAAGATAAAACTCAAATTTTACGTGGACAGTTTTAGGTGTTTTTTTTTCCACATGATTATGCACCAAGTATAACGGAGGCACTGATGATAATGGTTTAATGAAGAAAATGTATGAAACGAGACAATTCCGAAAAAACACTATGTACACGGTGTTTGTCCACCACGAAGTTCACTTAGTGCAAGTTGAGATCGAACCATTGAGCCCAGGCACTAGAGGTGAAAGTCTACCACAGAGGTACCGCATCACTCTGAGGAAGTTTTCAACACAATACGATGATGCTTTACAAGTGATAATATTTATGAATTTATCAGCCAAGGTAAGATATTTTAAGTATTCTTATCTATAGGACAATTTGTTCCTTGTAGACTATAGATAATTCAAGTGTTTTAGGGAATTATTGTCTAGCGATTATTTTAGTGTTGGGCTAGAAATCTATTGATTCCTGGCTTCGGGGTGCTATAACGATTATTTTTGTAAAAAAAAAAAAAATCAATTATCCTGCGCGTTTGAATGGAATAGAGTGCACCTGTACAAGATATACCGAAAATATTACTGTAAATAAAATGTATATTGAAAACTGCAATATTAACTAATGTTAAATAGCTACAACTACCTCCAAGTAGTCCTAATTTTGAATTTTTTCTTCACTCTTAATTCTAAACTCGTGTTAATATTATATCATAGTGTAATTGTTTAGTGTATATATATATACATGTATTAAGAAATTGGTGCGAAAACAGTTACGAAATCGATAAAATTGAAACCATGAAACTGTGTGGCTGGTTAGAAGGTCTTTGGCTGTACGTTTTGATAGGCTAATCAATTCCTGTCCAGACCATCCATAATTCAGTGTTCAGAGCCGTGCAAAGCCTATGGGAAAGGGACTGAAAGCGTATTATTTACTCACCGGCGTTATAAGATGAAGGTCCGATTTCATTGCCAGACTGTTCTTTTTTTTTTTTTTAATAATTGAGTTAGCAATTAAACAGCGCGATAAGAAATTTATCTAAATTCTCAGTAGATAAAATTATACCTATAGTGTATACACTAAACACCTTTCTGCTCTTAATATAACTTAGGATTGAAATAATCGATTGAAGATAAAATTCTTGAAAATCACACAGTTTCGAATTTCGAATTTCATGGGGAAGTATTTATCTGGTTCGTGGTAGCTTCTTTTTCTAATGGAAGATATAAATAACAGTTTCTAAGCAGATCACGATGTCTCTATTTAGATATCGATGTATAACAGTTTCGCCAACTAAATACACCTCTGGCTTCATCAAATACGTCATAGATAAGGTGTTTGATGAAGTCAGTGATTTAGTTGGCGAAACTGTTACACATCGATAATGTAATAAAAACATTGTGATCTGCTTGGACACTGTTTTATTTCTATTTTGAAATATTTATAAATTGTGCCTAAATTCTATATGGATA
Organism: Thermobia domestica; assembly: GCF_964235325.1. Classification (NCBI taxonomy): domain Eukaryota; kingdom Metazoa; phylum Arthropoda; class Insecta; order Zygentoma; family Lepismatidae; genus Thermobia; species Thermobia domestica. Next base: position 38,880,235 of record NC_137471.1, read on the forward strand.
CACTGCCACTATTGGTGACTAATTTACGACTATGGATCCACTGCAAATTTTGGTGAATACTTTAGATGGATAGTTGCACTGCTGGCAAGTAGTTACATACATCTTCCAGTGAGAGTAGATGTCACTGCAAGCGCTGTAAAACATGATACGCTTGTTTTTACATTTTGTTACCAACCTTACAATTAGGGTATGTTGATCTGTGCGACAAGAGAAGATCAAAAACGTGAAGAAGAATAAAATTTTGGTTGAATAATTGAACAGAATCGAAAGAAATTAATCGAGTGAGTTGATACATTCAGTAAAAATCAGAGAGTCGATTTGTTTTTCGACCAAGTGAAAGCAGGGCTATACTGTCGCACAAGTCCCCACGTATCTTAGAAGATTCTCACCAAAATAGAGGATGTTGTAAACAAGAATAATTTCATGTGATATAACACTATACACTTATAGACTTTTCAGGTAACTCCTCAAATTTTTCGTTTATCTATTTCGTCCTGTAGATTGCGACTTGTATTTAACAAAGTAGAAGATAAGAACCCAAATTTACTGTTCCATTTGCGAGAAACACACACTTCAGAATAAAGCACCTAAGTTCAGTTCCATTATTTCTTTATAAATTGTTTGCAAAGTTGCTTTCGTTAATTTTGAATTTACTAGGAATATAAATATACTATTTTTTTTTTAAAGAACAATTAAAGGAGGATTATTAAAGGAAAAACAAAAACTGATATTAGCTACCGTATGTCTTGGATATTCTGTTTTAATAGTTCTTGTACCCTGGAACATTTTTAGATAAGAATTCCTTTTGTGCTTATCAGTAACATTTTGCGTGGGTTATATTAGTTCAGACGAATGGGTTCCAGTCACTGGTCGGCAGAAAGTAAACTCTTGCCGATTTTTGAAAAGAAAATTTTAGTGTGTTGTTTGTACTGTGTGTTTGTTTATTTTCGTTTCTGCATAGTTATTTATCTGAAATACACGTTTTATTAATATCTTTATATTGTTTTTAATGCTGTATTACCAATACTAAATACGGATTTTTTTTTTTTCAAATTGTGTTTAGTTTTCCTTTCTGTTCTACATCGATCTGTGCACATCAAGTGTGGCTTAAATTAAAAGATTTCCTTTGCTAAGGAAACGTCTGAATAGGTAAAAAGAATGTATTTTGTTTAATGACTTGGATATTTGAAAGCGATTGCACACGTGGAAAGACTTTACTTCCGTAGCTGGCATATCTCGATAGAAGAACGATATAAAAGTAGATTTGTGTGATTAACGTGTCAAGTACAGCACAGTTCACTACAATCGATATAAAAAAAATATTGTTAACGCAGTCAAATAATTATAGTTGCTAATTACAGTTTATACTGATGAACATCAGCGGTGTTAGCCATGAGTTTTATGCGAAGGTGGGGATCGCAGTGGCACAGTGGTAGAGCGTTCACCTCTGGTGCTTGGGGTTTCTTGTTTGATCACAGCTCGTGCCTTGTGGACTTTGTGGTGGACAACACCGTGCTCGTGGGTTTTTTCGGGGTTCCTCCGTTTCTTCCGATTTCATTCCACCATTTCATTTATTTCTCATAATCAGCATTTGCTTTAGCCTAACCGGGATAAGCGTGGGGCATAAAACTGAAAGATTCCATTTCAATTTTTATGCGAAGGTATCCGAACATGTTAAGAGCACGCAAGTAGAGTGAGATTGTTTTTTGAAAAATATCTTTATAGCATACTATTTCAATTGAAACAAGTAATAAGTTTATATGTGATGCAAAAAGGTTAAGTGTTAGTTGTGCAAGAGTAAAATTCTATTTACGAATATGATTTTGACTAAAGAAATGTAATAAAACCTGGATTTCCGGAAACTTTCTCAGATATAGTATACGAGAAAAACTCCCCGTGTTACGAAGAAAGACAAATATGAATATATTGATATGAATGAATATAAATTTAAGATACGAATAAAACTTTCTGTGCAATGTTTTCTTTTCAGTATTTATACATTTTACTTTCTACACGAAACTGCATACAGTTTACAAATATTTATATTAGAATGAGGTTACTGGAAACGATACTTAGTATGAATTACCAATATTTCTGATGAAAATTAAGTATTTACTGTTACACGCACAGGAACCACATTCTAATAGTTTAGCATATGTCCCACACAAATGCCAACTCAGGAAGAGAAAAAAAAAGTCCTTGTAAACTAATTGGCCTTATTTATTCCTTATGTCCAAGAATATCCCCCCAACTGTAATTAATGGAAGATTTACGGGATATGGGACTTTCAGCCTGAAGTCCACCCAAATTGCATGATTTCTTTTTCAAAAAAAAAAAAAAAAAGAAAAAAAGAAAAAACGTAATGCTAGTCATTCTTATGCGTGTTGCAAGCCATCCCAAAAATCTAGTTGTTTCTAAAAAAAAAAAAAAAAAAAAAAAGACCAAAGCCTTTGTGAGTGAAGCCCCTCTCATACTACTATTCTAGATCCACTACTGTTCATAATTTATCTTCCAACAAGAAATTCATTTCCACATCTACCTAATTTTAGAATGCAGGAAGTTCCAGAAATAATAATTTCCTATTTAAGAGGTATTTTGAACCTGTGCAAAGTAACTCCGATTAGAGGCTGAAACCACCTTCTTCCAGTTTTACTTTTTTTAAGACTTTAAAACGTTTCACATTTCAACTATTGCGTCAAAGTTTTATTATATACAGTAGTATTCTACGAAACTGACTTAAATTTTACGGAAATCCTTGTACGTGATATTTTTCAAATTTTGGCAGCCTTTACAGTGTCTGCTTTCCATACCTCTACAACAACGAACCCTCACGGTAATTAGAACTGATGTTAGCTACAAATATTATAGGCAAAATACAGTTAGTTGTTCTGTCTTACGGTGGCAGTTCAAACTTTCTGTTTGCTGTACATGGTTGTTCCGACAGAGGACTAGGAAACTCTTCATGTTTTGTGCAAAGTAAGCCCCTCTTACGATATGTGAAAACGAATGCTTACTGGTCCTTATTCTCTTTTCGTTTCATTCCTAAAATTTGCCCCTGTATTTAATATGTGTTTTTCTATACTGTATTCGAAAAAATAATTGCTCTTGTACTTCCTCCCTTTTTTATTGCATTCTTGAAATTGCCCTTGTACTTAAGGTGTTTTTGTAGGAATATCAGTTTTTATATCATATGGAAAGAATAATAATGTGCCATTGTACTTAACGTATGACTATGTGTGGGAGAATTGTAAACACATCGCAAGTCCCGTGCACTTGGATACTTCATACAGTTGTACTACCTACAAAATGATTCTATTTCATGTACAGCTGGTAATAGAACACACAACAAACCGACATCATGCTGAATTCACATTCCGTGTTGGAGTGTGAACACAACATAATCTGGGTTTGTTATGTGTTTTATTAGCAATTGTACGTAATATTGAATCATCTCTGTAGGTACTACAACAGTAAGAAGTATCCATGTGCACGGGAGATGAGAAGTTGCTGTTGTAAACTATTATCTATTTAAAAAGAAAAATAATTAACACAAAGTGTACACGCTCTTTCTTAGTGAATGACGCTAATCCTTATTGCTGTTTCGAGGTAAAAATTTTCTAAGTGCAACTTCGGGTAATTTCGGAAAAACGCAAACCAATTTAGAACCTGCAAGCCAACCTTTGCAATCGAGAAAAATTTTTCAGATGTGCTTTTAGTTTATGTGAAATGTAATAATACTTCTTATTAAGTGTAGACAAAAGCAACATTGATTGAAATATTTAATGATACAATACTTCGGAACCTTTTACGAATGTCAGCACATGCTTGTTGGTTATGTAGCTTTCCATACGTAAAAGAACATTTAGATATGTAAAGGAACCTTTCCTATGAAAAGAAAGACAGAGAACAAACTTCTCCCATCCGTAGTAAAAAGAAATGCTACAGAATTTGCAACGAATAAAAAAGGAAATTCAGGTATATTTCTTTAGAAAGAACGTAGGCAGAGTCGTCGTGTTAGCACAGTGTTAGAAAGCGACGTGTCAAATCGTAAAGTCATGAGTTCGAATCCCGTTTGGGTCAAAAAAGGTGTATGAAATTTTATTTCTCTCAACGTATGAAAATTATATAAAATAATTACAATAAAATAAATCAGACGTATATGTATACCCATATAATAATTGCATAACATAAGTAACTATTATGTTTAAAATATAACATCTGATTTATGTTCACAGATCGTCAGTATTATATATCGGAATGTTAACCAAATTATGAAAACTGTGAAATAATAAGTTATGTAGTTTATTTATTTGAAGCTATTTGTCATATTGAAAGTTCCTTCTCATCATTCTCATTACAGAATGTCATTTAAGTTCTCGAAGTATATTCCTATATTTCTAGAATTGTAAATAATATTCTTTACAAGCTGTGTTTTTTAAATTCACGTATTGTCAAGACCGAAATTTGGAAAGTGTAACAAACTGAAAATGTAATAACAACAACAATAATATTTGTGTTTATGTACGTGTGAAATATGTATATATTCGTTGTCTTATTGAAGCTTTAGTAATTTGGAAATACGCTTTTGGATTGCTTTTAATATGAAGAAAGCCGGGTCTCCTAGAAATGTTTGCAGGCTACACTTCTAAATGACTATGTATTGGTTTCTGCAAACGAATTGTGTGGCAAATTGTATTAGTAATTTAGCGTTATTTGTTGCTTTTTCTGGTTTATAATATCAACTCTATCGATACACACTACACTATGAAATATAGTAACTGTATTGCATGTGTAGTAACTTAACATGCAATACAAAATATAGTAACTTAATCGCTTATGTAATTAGTTCTTAGAATGAAATACGTTGTTATATGTAATTCATGTATAACTGCAGAACAGATGATGATAATAATTTTAGTAGTACAAATATAGCTGTTATTGTTGGGATTTGCTACGTTCGTATCATTATTGCCAACTAGTTACTTCATCGTCGTAATTTCGTCTGGTGGTTGCGTATTTAAGAATTAAGGCAAATGAATGAAAAAGCCGCAAGACCTAATCCTAAACATCATAAGACCTAAAAATCATTTCGCTGCACTCGTCTTAAATGACATAAGACCTAAACGGCACATATCGTAAAAATAATTTTGTGGCACTAGTCCTAAACTGCACAAGACCTAACATCTGGTACTTATATATTTCAAACTTATGCCTTTTAGGACTTATGAATGTTACCCTATGGGATTACCAATGATGAGGTTTTGAGTTCAAGGCCCACAGGAATTTTTTTAGTAGTAGAATTGCACAAAAATCGGATGCGAGATTTACTTCTAAATATATTTTCAGAAACGTTTGCGTAGCCCTGAAAAGGGCTGTTTTTGGGAGTAAAAGTGGGGACATTAATATTGTGTCCAAGGCCCTTCTAAAATTTTTACATACTCCATTCTTCTGGACATGGTATCTCTTAATTGGGTTACAAATCTCTCGCCTCCCTTACCTCCAGCCATGTCTCTGAAATAAGGCCCCACAAGTCATCTTGTGTTTTTGGTGGATTTGCCTCAAGCCAACTGTCCCTTAGAATACGCTTCACCCCTGCCCACATAGTTTCCATGGGATTGAGGTCTGCTCCACGAGGCGGCCTGTCAATTAAATCAATCTCAGGCTGCCCTGCGAACATTCCTGAACTACAAGGGAAGTACGTATTGGCGACTTTTCTTGCTGAAAATGAATTACACCGTCCGGCTGAAATACTTGTAGGGATGACACCATGATGTTACTCATAATGTCTAAGTAGTGAGCACTGTCCAGATGTCCTTCAATTCTGTGAAGCTGTCCTGCACCGCGATTGGAAATCCAACCCCAGCATAAAACAGATACATGGCCACTGCGATAGCATGCAGCCACTTATTCAGGGTGATATTGGGTACACAAAACAGCGTCCCTCATTGGGTGTTATCAATATGGATTCATCTGAGAAAACTACTTATCCTAGTTGCGACACACATTCGCATATACAAACGCGAGCAACACGGACACGTAACCCAGCATGACGAAACATTTGCAGAGCTGGCTGCTTAGTACGAGTAAAGTGAAAGATTTTCTTAGCTGTCTACACGTCCTTAGTAAGTATAACCTGTCATCGTCTACTAATCTCGCTTACTCCGCCTCGTAGACACATGAGGACGACCAGGAGATCGTAAATTACCGTTCTGAGCTAAAGCACCAAATTGCCGAATTTATCACCTTCCTGTAGAGGCCCGGATATGTACTCGCCTGCTAGCTGCAGTTGCAGAATAGCCTTCCAGCTCCCATAAAGTAGTTACGGCTCTGCGTCTATCCATAGTTATCCTAACACTGAGTTGTGATCAGGAAGCAATAGATAAAAGCTAGTAACTCACATGTTATTGGTTACTTGCCCGGCACGGCTATTGTGGGGAGTGGAGTGGTGAACGACTCGCGGAAAGAATGGTAAAGTGTAGCAAGAAATATAATAATAATAATATTAAAAACAGTTTCCTTAAATTAACATTAACACATAGGAAAGTCTGTTTAAAGAATGAATTGTTATATTGACTTTACACGTATAAAAACATGTACCATATTCCAAAGAGATTGAGCGATATGATGATGAATGTTTTGAGATGAATGCTTTCCATGTCCAACTTAAGGTACTTTCGGAAAATAGTAAAATATAGCTACTGGTATAAACTATAGCTAAAATATTAGCTTCTCATATTCCCTCTTCACCACAGAGGCCTTATGACATGTATTTATACACTAATTTCAGTTGCAAACCAACATATCTCTTAGTAATGTAGTTTGTCTAGTGCATGAATTTCAAAAGTGTTGAATATATACACCCGCTAGGCTGCTAGTATGTATCAACAAGCCTACAGGATTGAAAAAATAAAAGAGGGATGGTTATTTTTAATGTATAATGGAACATTCACAATGGATAGCCATATTTGTTTACCACATACTAATTATAAATAGAAGTAACTGAACTAAATATCAATAACAACTTAAAAAAAAAAACAAGCTTCAGTAATTTATGTGGTTAAGAAGGCCAGTGAGTTGGTGTGGTTACTTAAATACTATTATTTTCATTTGTATATGGAATTCAGAGTGCAAAATCCTGAAACGAAAGAAATTTTTCTCCACTTAAGATATTTTAAATACCCCACCCAGTAATGAGATATTGAAGGTTGAATAAAATGACACTATTCTCAGTAGTTTGCAAATTAATTACGATAATTCATATGTAATTATCGGGTGATCTGCTAATATGGGAGTCCGTGGTGTACAACAAAATTTACGACGAAAATGGTTCAAATATTCAAGAAAGACAAAAACAACTAGGGTTATTATGATCTGAAAACTTTGTATACATAAATCCACTTTATTTAATAACCACGAATGTTCATGTATGTGAATTCTGTCAAAACATTCCAATGCGAAGTTTTTCTTCTTTCTTTTCAGTCCTACACACACATTCCGATTTTGATGGTTTGGCGTTGTCCACACTAGTTGTTAAGAGTGTTGGTTACAAGATGTAAATTTTATTGAATTCTGCGACAGTCTTACTAAGTTTCGCGATAATCACTGATTTATTTATATATAGCATTGATTATCTTAGCCCTGACTGTTAATGTAGTGAAAGCGTGTGAGCTTTCTCTGTATGAGATTTCGGGTTCGAATTCCACTTTAAACAGTAGAGTATAAGCGCCACCAGGTTACAGAAGTATTTTTTGTAGACGCTCTGAATATTTCGTAAAGACAGTAGTTATTTTTTCGATTTATACTATATTCTGCGCCGCAACTAAGTTCTTTCTTCGATGGGAACTGTTTTTCTTCCCAAGCAATTGGACAAAGAAGTCTTTCATAGTGTTTTCATATATATATTTGAAAGGTTAGCTCGTGGTGAGAACGTTTCAGTGAGGGACGAAGCTTTTCAGTGTTTCTCCCTGATTTATTAATATGCACAGTATATATTCTAGTTATTTGGAACTGAAGTGAAATTTCTCATCATTTATGGAAATACTAGTTAACCAGATTTTCGCCAGCCAGAATGATGCCAGCCACTTCATTTTACCATTTCGTTATTTGTACGTTCACACGCTCTAATTATCGCAATGTCCAGTGCATCGTGGCAAGTGGACTAAAATTAACATCAATTCTTTCCGTATTCTTTTGCATGTACATACAGGTGATTTAACCTGAGTACTTTTGAGAATGAACTGCCAGCATTGATCTTTTGATCAATGCAGCTCGTATCTCGGACCTGTGATTTCGAGGAGTGTTACTCCACATTTCGAGGCAGTAACTACGCACGTCGCTCGAGCTAACGAGCAAACTACGCAGTAACTCGAGCAACAAATATCATGATGAGCTAATGGACGCAAGCTATTAGCCGGTGAAGGACGTTTTCTTACGGCTAGCCCCAATCACTAAGTCCCACGTTCACATACCTTGTGCGTCAAAGTTATAAACGCGTCCTCCAGCATTATCATTCCACGTTGGAGATTATCAAGAATTAACGTCGACAAGGACTATTTTTACCAAGGATTAACGTCGACGTTTGATGATTTTTTGAGCAGCAAACATATTACTCCGTGGGATTATCCCGGCGACACTTTCCCCAGTGCTACTCCTCCAAGTCTATTAATGGTGTGACAAAAGCATATTTAGTGGAATCATTATTTTAATCCTCAATCTTAATTTAATATATAAAGCGACGAAGGCCTGTAGTACAGTGAAAAATTTAAGTGTGATTTTAGTAATGGAAATATTTGAGCATGTGCAGTGTTAGTGTTGTGATAGTTTCTCTTCCTTATTTTTCTTTTTAATAGTATTCTAATAAGTAAGTATAGCCATTTAACCCAGTGTGTTTTCGTTGTGTGTATGAGTGATGTTTGTGTGTGTTATGGTCTGGAGGACAGTCTGTTCGTCCGTGAGGTTCTCGAGACGAAGCGTCCGAACTTCTCGGCGCCCAATGTTCATCTCATCATTGAGACCAATGAGCAACTCGAAAATTATTTTGTAATCCCTTCTTGGATAGATCCTTCAAAGTCTTATTCAGGTAAGTCCAGGTCTCCGGAAGATACTCATTGGTAGGACAACGGAGGACACAGCCACAAACAGCAACTCGACCAGGCAATTACAAATAAATGGCAGCCCGAACACGACCCAAGAATCGATTACAAGATCTACAATGTATGTCTCATATAATCTCGGTTCTGAATAAGAAAGCTAAAATTCATATTTTACTTTATTTGGTTTCGTCTCCCAATTACATCTCAAAACAGATTTGTACTACTCTTCCCAATTAGAATCAAGCAACATAAAGTTAGCAGCTTATTTCTTCTGAATCGAGGCCAGAAACTACTTTACGAGACAAGAGGAGACGAGAAAAACTTTTTAGATAATTCTTCGAAAATCGAGACTAGACAAGAATTGTACAAAAATTTACGATACGAGAAATTCTTATTTCTCGTCTTTGTCGTGGGGCACACTACTCTACTTGGAATTGAATCAAGGCCCTCACATCACATGTGAAGACTGTACTATTGAGCCATCAATCTTCTCCCTCGTTTCTAATACGGAAGACTTGATTTAATTAGTGGTAAGTTTGCATAGTAATGCTTAAGAGACGAGACGAGAAATAGTTTTTTCCTGTCGTCTCTTAAATTAATTGTTGGCTTCTCGTCTCGATTTGATTCTCGAAGATATCTTTCTCTTCTCGTTTTATAAATGTATGTCCTGGTTTCCTTCTTAATTTTATCTGGAAATTGTGAGAACGCTCCCGCGTCACGAGATATTCACTATGAGTGTAATATGCCGACATTTAAATCATATACTTCTCGTCTCACTTCTTATTGAAACATACACTGCTCGTCTCGTTTCGAAGGTGACAGGAGAAATTTCTGTATCCTGGACATTACTTTTTCTATTCTCCAAATACTAAATTTCTCAGGCCTGTTTCATGCTTTGTATCAATTTGCTTGATTCATCAAGTAGTCAGAAGATAAGCTAATGTTAAATATTCCTCTTTGAAACATAATTTCTTCCTATTGAGATATGTTTTCTAAACGAAAATTTCTCTACGCTATCTTGCATGATACAAAGATTTTAAAAGAACCTGTTTTAAATATTACTAGGTAGTAAGAGAATGTTTAAACGCTCTCTTGAGATTTGTCTGAAATATAATTTTTTAAGATTTTTTATGATACGTATGTTTCTTCTTATTATTATTCTCCCCCGAACATAACAGTTTTAATATGATGGAATCGAAATTCTAATTCTTTCTCTTTTCTCCTCTTAGCACACAGTGCGTATCGTTTTATATATATATATATATATATATATATATATATATATATACAAAAATAGATTTCTGTAAAACGACTTGTTTTTTAACTCTGGTGTTCAGCTGGCCAACGCTGCCCAGCATACTGTACGGTGTGCGCCTACTTGTCACTACTTTATGTGACGTCATTCGCCACGACGAAAGCCTTCTGTTGAGATGTTAGTGGTCGTGTGCGGTGCACATCTTTCTGATCCACTCCTGTCACTCGTACACTTCACGGAATTCGACGACATACAGAATACGTTTTGCCTTCTTTTGATGTCATTAATGACCTCTTGAAGTATGTGCACATCATTCTGTTCCGTTCCAATTGTCACGAGTCGATATTCGATTTCAAGATTGTACCCCTGTCAATCTTACATGTTGCGGAATTCGACAATATGCAAGATGACGTTTGGTCTATTTTTGATGTCATGAGTCATCTCCCAGAGTTTTTGCACTCCTTTCAGGTTCACCCTGTATACTTATATTGGTTCTCACGTCATTTGAAGCTGACTTGCTAAAAAAAAATCTTGTTGTTTCGTTATTGAGACGAGACGTGATGTTAGAATTGTTCCCTCTCGTGAGGAACACTAAAAGTACTCAACAGAACTGCTTACATTTCTCATGTCTGTCACTTCCAAGTTTAATGAGGTCATAATTTCAAAAGAATTAAAACGAGCGAGCCATTTATCAAAGACGACTCGACTCGATACTCGAACTCAAAAACAGCGACTGGGCTCGGAGCTCGTGACAATTACTTTTGAAACGAATCTAAATTGATTCGAATGCGAGTTCAGTCCAGTTTTAACTCGTTTCGTTCCCATCTCTATCCAGTAGCGCCCAGAAGGTTACGCAGTGACGACAATATATCGAAATCGACCGATGTTAGTGTCGAACCGTATGTTTTCAGCGTCGGTAAGTTAACTGGTAGCAGTGGTAATACCATTTTAGTACAAATTAACCCACAGCTTTACCGTATTTCCTTTTTATGAGAGGAGGCAGACGTAAAAATGATAAAAATTAGACTGTTTTGTGTCACTTAGATAAAGAGTGGTACTACAGATACCATGTCAGGTAAGCCCCCATTAGCACCCTGAAAGGGTGTGTCAAATTGCGAAATGTAAAAATAATTGAGAATCATTAATGTTTCGAATCCGCATCTTTCGTTGTCTGCAGGTTCATTAAGAGCAGATCGGAGGACCTTTTAGTTTGAGTTCAGCTTGTAATAGAGGCAAGACCCCTAGCTCATAAGGGAGAGTGGAAGGGAGTAATATATACAGTGATTTTAAAGATTGATATTAGTGTAGAGTCAATAGTTTCGGGATCACCGAGATAAATAGCAACACTACTGGAGAAATTTGTTTTCAAGCCATTAGTGTCCCTTTGTTGGTAGAAATAGTGACTTGATAAAAATAATCAAAACAACTGGTATTAGTATGGAATCCATAGTTCTAGGGGTGCCTAAATTGATTTTCGACACTCCCTGTATCATTTATGTCTAAGTTTAGCTTCCATTAGTACTCTGGCTTGGTAGGAAGGTGTTTATATTTAATAGGAATCAAAAACTTCGTTATTACTGTGGAGTGAAAGGGGTGGAAAGTAAAATGTCTCAGTTGACTGAGATTAGCGTCGAATTTATAATTTTGGTTGTAAAACTATTAGATTACAGGCGCATTGGCATTTAATGCCACGTTTAGGCGTGAACGAGCATGTCGGCTGGATTCTGAGTTTACAAGGGCAGCATCGAAGGCGTTACTCACAGAGTTACACGTATGTTAATGTATGTGGATAAATGCATATTCTAGCGTATCTCCGGAATGTCTGGAGCAACTTCAAGATACGCCAAGTTATGGAAGTTGGAAGGAGTGACCTGTAGAAATAATGTAAAACGACTTATCGTAGTGTGTTATCATAGTTTTCTTGGTGGTTAAGATGAATAGTGATTTTCCCAGTGGTGTTTACATCCAAATTTATTCCCATCTTAAGAGGATCAAGGGTAGATCTGAAAAATGTCAAAAATTATCGAAATTATTGTCGACTTCATACTTTTCGGGAAAGCGTTTCTAATAACTTTGTAGGTAGGTTGTTTTCACTTTAAGATGTGCACTTTCTGTACAATTTTTAATCATATCAATTTTTCACCGTGAGAAGAAATAGCCATCTGAACCAGTATGTGTTTCAAGCCAATCTTCGCAATCGAGAAAACTTGAGTTGGTGTATGTTTAAGAAATAAGGCATGTTAAAATCAGAAAGAGTGGGTCGGTGGATCAAATGGGTCAACATTTGTAGGCCTAATTGGGTCAGTGGATCGTGGGTCAACAGCACGTGACCCAATGCGAAACACTACTCACCGTGACACACACTAACTCATCGAACTATTACGACCTATCGACCCATTCTGCTCACTGCATTGTAGGCATGTTCATCTGAACACTGGTGAATGTGTCCACGTTTTACTTTCAACACCTCTATTTTTCTTTTTTCTATTTGATTCTAATGAGAAAAGGAGTACAGGCCGTTTTGGATTTTGATATTAGCAATTATAATAATAGCGATAGGACTCACGACTTGGCATTTGTGATGCAGCCTTTACGTATTTAAAGGAGCTACCTGCTGGAAATATAATAGTTTTATTACAAGTGTAACCTCTTTAGTCAGCAGAGAGGAAGGCGTGCATAATGGGTCAGAGTTTTCGGTGAGTTTTAGTGGGTCGGAATTGGTCACAATAGGGCACAGTGATTCATAATGGGTGGTGGATCAAAATGTGTCTCAGCGGGTCAATGGGTCACTGTGTTTGGTGTGTCAGTGTGTCGTGGATTAAGTTTTGATTGCCCACGCTACGTCAGTTTAAAATTGTACTAAAGAGCAGAGGCTCGGAAGGTGCACGTCGAGAAATTTACCCAAATTTTGCACACCCACCAGGTACAATACCAGGAAGTAATAAATCTGAAATGGTTCATTGTACCTTCTAATAGAACTCGGGATATACGGATTTGTCTGATCGGTTAAATTAAGACCTCAATGATTTATCCTTCTGCAAACGAGGTTTGCTCCATCGTTTCCGTGGCGTCCCAGGGTACTTTCTTAGTGTAAGATACATCTGAATGTAAACAAATCACGCATATATTTGATTTAGCATATTTCGTAGGAATAATTTTGTTGTTCGTTGGTGTTTCGTCGCGTCTCTGCCACTGGTGGTGTTATTTTCAAAATTTAATTGAGGCAGCGCGGATCGTCGCAGAGGTGCCGATAATTTCTTGCGAGGGATCGAAAGTTGTCTATCGTTGTTCCACCGACTCTTACGGTATGAGGGGAGTTGTATCTGAAAAATAAAAGAATAAAGAATCCACAAAGTCCGTTGACATCCCTATAAGTCTGAAGGGGTGGAACAGATGTCAAAGCTGGAAAACGTGTATTTGCTGATCCTTTAAGGAACGATGGGGCAAGATGAGTTTTATATATGGGTACAAGAGACAATCCGGCATAAGCTTTGGCAATATCCACCGTTTCTTTTTGTTTGTTTTGCTTTTACCTTTTCCAATCACTTGGTTACGTAAGGGCTAGCCCCAGTAGGATTCCTTCCATTTCTGTATTCTACCATTAATCATAAATCATAATTACCTTTCCTTTAACATAAAGGGCACGACGTGGAATTTAGAATTTAACGTTAGTGATGTAGAAACCTAAAATCGGGCACTTTTTATTTTACCTTCGTGCATTATTCTTTTGCAAAGGTAATACAAGTGTCTACCTCTTCTGATATCGGTTTCACAATTTCACATTTCTACAGGTGGCCAGAGTTTTCAGTGAAAGATTTATTAGCATCTTGATCGTTATTTTGCACAAGTTTAGCATGGGGATTCGAGAATCTTACCATCATTCTTTCTTTTAGCAATACTTTTAAATGATATAACACTTGATTCCCCTTGCCATTTTCAAATTTTGTGTGAACCTAACAGAAGACCTTGGGACAAATGCTTTTACGTCGATACCAGGTACCTTTGAAATGAGGAATACGTGTTTTCGGTTTTCACATCTGATTTACCGTTTCAAACTTTAGGGGTGCCAAGGGACTTCATGAATAAAATACTTCTTTATTCTCTTATTTTTCAAACACAATTCCCCTTGACGTAAGCGTTGGCGGGTCACCGATGGGCAACTTTCGACATATCGCCAAAAATTGGCAGCGCCGCTACGACAAACAACAGTGGCCCCACTTCTGTTACAAAAATTATGCCACCAGTGGTAGCGACGTAACGAAGAACCAACGAACAGCAACATTACTAAAAAAATATCTTAAATCGAATATATGCGGTGCCTTCCATTTCAACTCAGGCAGAAAAAAATAAAATTCTACCATCATCATTTCAGTTATTGTTGAAACTTTTTTTATAGCCACAAGACATGTTTCTGAGAGACCCATTTTTTGTTTTGTCGAAAAAATATTCCCGTCAAGGAATGGGCCATCAAAGACGGGAAGTATAATTCATGAATTGTAGGAAACTAGGGAAATGGTCAAATTTGAAGTCCCAACATTCAGCTATGGAGACATGTAGAGGTAAAATTCTTGTTGTAGTATGCTCATAGGGATATAAATAAACTATATGTTATTATAGTTTGATTTGCAGATGCATATCTTTTTGTACATAAATTAACAAATGAACGTCAGTTTATCTGAAATGTCGAAGTTTGCAAATTTTTTCGAGTACTTCTGGTTCGAATTTTAAAATTCTGTTTTCACGGTTGGTAAGACCTAATTACCCGCTTTCCGAAAGAAAAATGTATCGCTTCTGTGTGCAATCGTTTCGTTGTTAAAAAAAATATTCTAGATACCGTCAAATTTTCTAAAATCGTCATTTTTGGGTGCCATTTGCTCGAAAACAACATATTTTAAAATTCTGAAATTTTGCCATGTGGTTAAACTTTACATGGGTAATAAACACACCAAATACCATTCTTGGCCAGTATTTCATGAATTACCTATAACCTTTTCAAGTTAGCAAAGTTCCGTTAACTTTGTCGTCACAGTTGGCAACACTGGAAACAATAAAAGTGCAGCACTTTGATAATGTTTGTGGTTCACATTCATTAAATAACGAAGAAATGTTTTCTCCTGACTGTTTTTTATTATTTTGATCAAATATGCTCTCTGAAATAATAAAATAAGCCTGCCCCTACTCCTCTGCTTTCTTAAACCGAAGTAATCTCAGGTGGAAATTACTATTACGAAACAAATTTTAAGTTCACTTATTTCAAATGGTCTTAGAAAACAAAATTTCACTTTTTTCACGTGAACCAATCATTTGCTTGCTTTGTGTCTTCATCGGTAAAAGCGTGTAATCTTGCAGATACTTCAATAGGTTTTGGTGCATTAAGAACTCCTAGCACATTGTCGATAGTCGTAAAATGCTTATTTTCACTTCTGTTATTGTCTTCTATATCAAAACTGTATCCTTTTGAAGGTCCATGTGGAAGCATGGACAGCACTTCACGTAATTCGTGATTTATGCATAGTATTTCTGCTACCCAACACTGGTTATCATATATGCGTGTTAAAAAAAGTTTCTTTTTGCAGACATCTTAAATCTTCAGCTTGAGTTGCAGAAGCTCGATTTTTGTGGCAGCATGAGGTTAGTTTATGGTGACCCCGTTACTGCCATAAAAACTTCGCCATTTTCCGAAAGCCAAAGGTATCTTTGTTGAATACCAGTTACCAGTCGCACACTTTCCTATTCTTGCTGGCAACAACACAAGAGTAATACGCAGAGTTTGCACTTACCCTATACTGACAAATTCCTCTGCAGTTTTAATATGTGTGTGTGTGTGTGTGTGTTTGCCTCACGTTATACTGCATTGCCACATTCTTTACAACCCACCCCCAATACTGTCGCAGAAACCCTTGCATGGACGGTTTCACTGAAAAACCAAAGCTACATCTGACTTTTCTGCATCTCGAACATCTGAAAGCGATTTCTAGAGGGATGCAGCACAATCAGAAATCACTGACATGGTTTGGGAAATTGTAGACACTTATTTTCAAGTATTCGAACCTTTTTCTATAACCTATATTTTCGCTTTTCTTCGAGTATTTTTAGAATGTTGTCTATGACTATGAGTATATGAGCCGAATCGTGTTTTGTCATCGCTTATTATTACAAAACTGTCAGTTGTTCTGTAAAGATGGAAATTTGTTCGTTTTACGGTGATAACTCTGAATTTCACTTTAAAGAATAACAATCCAGTTTTCAGTGAAGTCTACACGAAATAGAATTTGTATCTTTTAGCAATTAATTCTCTTTCAATTTTCTTGATAAGTAACAATTCTTACAAATAAACCACCAACGTACGATACGAAAACAAAAAGTAGCACAGATTTTAACGAGATCATTGTTTTCCCATATGCCATACGTAGCACTTTCATTTTCATGAGGGTCAATAATTAAAAACTCCACACTTATTCCTTCCACTCCAGGACATTCACCACATACTTAGAGGCAGCTGTCATTTTCTACGGATCATACTACTAAAGAATATAAGTCACTCATAACACCTTCAATACAGTCTGCACCTTTGATTTGTAGCAACGCAGTAGCAGCTAACCTAAGATTTGCAGGGGGCGCGGTGGCTCAGTGGTAGAGCGTTCAACTCCGGTGCATGGGGTCCCTGGTTTGATCCCAGCTCGCGCCGTGTGGACTTTGTGGCAGACAAACACCGTGCTCGTGGGTTTTCTCGGGGTTCTCCCGTTTCCTCCTATTTTCTTCATTCCACCATTTCACTCATCTCTCATTACCACCGTCTCCTTTAGCCTAACCGGCATCAACGTGGGACGTTAAACTTAAAGATTTCATTTCATTTCATTAATTTTTTAAATTTGCACAATACACAAACACACTTCCCTCGCAGGTTGTGAACTTACCAATTTTGGTCGAATAAAATTTCAAATGACCCATTCTTTTGCTGGGATTGTTCTGTTTAAAAAGTCCGTAAATTTTTTTAATGGAACGCGTAAGAAAATGTTCCGATCTAAATTTTTGTCCATTTTCGATTACTGTAATGACAACGCACATAGTAAAACTTTATCTGGAGCATTCCAAATAATCACTGAGGTAATAGTTCAGGCTTCTTATAAATCATCGGAATTTATTGGATGGCCGTTTCAAGTAAACTTAAAATTTGTGAGTTTCGTAATCGTAATATCCACCTCAGAAAACTGAGAAATACGGGGAGGCTCATTTTATTATTTCAGAGAGCCTTTTTGATCAATATAATAAAAAAAAGTCAGGGAAAACTTTTGTTCTTCATTTAATGAATGTGAACCGCAAACATAATCAAATCGTTGAAATTTTGTTGTTTTCAGTATTGCCAGCTGTGACATCAAAGTTAACGGAACTTTGCTAAATTGAAAAGGCTTTAGTTTATTCATGAAAGATTGGTCGAGAATGGTATTTCGTGTGTTTATTATTCATATAAAGTTGAACCATCTGGAAAACTTTTAAAATTTTAAAATATGGTGTTTTCAAGAAAATGACGCCCAAAAATGGCAATTTGGAAAATTTAACATTTTCTGGAATTTATTGCGAGAAAACGGTTGCACACAGAAGCGACACAGTTGTCTTTCGCGGAGAGCGGGTAACTAGGTTTTACCAACCGTGAAAACAAAATTTTAAAATTTGAACCGGAAGTGCTCGATAAAATTCGCAAACTTCGACTTTTCAGATAAACTGACGTTTACTTGTTAATTTTTGTTCAAAAAGATACGCATGCGCAAATCAAACTATAATAAAATATAGTTTGTTTATATCCCTATCTACATACAACAACAAGAATTATACCTCTGCCTGTCTCCATAGCTGAATGGTGTGTTTCCAAATTTGACCAATATCCATATTTTCTACAATTCATAAATTGTACTCATTTTTGATGGCCCATTACTTGGCAGGAATTTCTTTTGACAAAACAAAAGTATATGGGTCCCTTAAAAACATGTTTAGGTGCTATAAAAATGTTTCAGCGAGATCTGAGATGGTGATACTACATGCTTTGCCTGAATCGAAATGGAAGGTACCATGCGTGATTTGTTTATATTCAGGAGAGTCTTAAACACACTAAACAAGTACCCCGGGTTAGGCGCGAACCATCGATATAATGAGTACTAGGCGCTTGTTCTTCTGACTTCGCCATGGATACAATGAAGGAAACCTCGCTTGCACCGTAATAAGTCATTGACGTTTTAATTCAGGCAATCAGATAACTCCCTATATCTCGAATTCTATTATGTGTTACCGTAATCCGTTTCAGATTAAATGCTTTCTTGTGGTTTGTTATCTATGTGCAAAATTTCAGCAAAATCCCCGACGTGCACTTTCGAAGCCTCTCCTCTCTGCTATTGTACTCGATTGTCTTTTGTTCTTAGTAACTCGTCGTTTATTTTTCTCCGTAAGTTACGAAGTGTGTAAAAGGAATGTTAGTTTATGGAGTGTGTAACTTGTGTATGGAAACATTCTTTTTATTTTATATGTCAAGCTGTGAGTGTTACTAATCGTTATTTGAACAAGGAAAGCAAAGCAATTACTTTCTTCGCTCTCTCTATGTGTTCTCTTATACAGTTCTTCAAAGTATAATTGCGTACGTAATCTTTTTCCAAGTCCCTTAATCTTGTCAGTTGGCAAGAACAGACTGAGAGAGTACCTCCTAGTTTCGAAGCACGTCCTTCACTCCTTGATGTTTTCTGTTAAAAATATTCAGCTCCTTTTTTTTATTGTTTAATGACATGTTAGTTTCAACACAAGATACTACCCTAGCAAATGCAGAGATCATTCTTGTAGTTAAATGAAATTAAATCTTGAAGTTTTACGTCCCACAGATATGCCGGCTAGTCTAAAGGAGACGGTGATGATGTGGAATAGATGAAATAGTGGAACGAAGAAAGTGGGAGGAAATGGAAGGTCCCGAGAAGCCCAAACATACACGATATTTGTGCACCAAGTTAACTTGGCGCGATGGAACCAAAGACCCCAGGCACCATAGGTGAACTCTACCACTGAGCTGCCGCGAGTCCCTCTTGTAGTTAAAGAAGAAACGTACACTCTTTCTGAACAAAGACAAACCAAATATGCTTAAGGTTGTAATGTTTAGTGTCTTAAGGTGTTCCTTAGCTATCAGTATAACTGAAATATAGATGTACAGTTGTTTGGGTAACTGTATATCTTAAACTCTTTTCTCCACTTGTTATTCAAAACTTTTGAACCGTATTCGAATCCCACTTGATGCTTGTATTTATTTATTTTTGTACTTTTGGCTGATCTCAGTTTACAATTTCTGATATTATGATTCATTTCTTTTCTTTTTTCAGAACAAGTCACAGTTAAGAATGTAGTTAACTGATCACCGTTTCTATCCGAAGATTTCCCAAGCACTAAGGAAACCAATAATCTTAGAATTTTTTTTCTGTTTTATAGGTTTGAGAAAAATGTTATTTAAAATTTGTTAAACTTTAACTTTTCCTGCTTATGTACATTAACGTGAGATACCAGTGTTTACCCTCTCCAAAAGCGTATCGCCTATAGATTTTATTTTGAGTTTTCATTACAGATACTGGGCCTAACTTTTATTCTGTTCACAGAAGTACTATAATTATGAACAAATCTTGTTCAGTAGATTTATTTACCGAAACTCCCTTACTCATTTACTTATCTGTGTGTCCATCCGTCCAAGAGACGAAATAAATCTTAAGGAGTACTCGTCTCATCACATTTACCAAGAACGCAAAGGGTTAAAAGATAAAACATATAAGTTTGGGTACGGAGGCAGTAATTCAAAATGTAATTGATAGAAATTGACCATTACTAACTCTTGTTCATCACTCTAGAAGTAAAAATTCAACAGATATCGTAAAGTAATTTTCTTAATGACATAAACGTTCCAGGAATACATTTTCTGCATCCTTTATTATCTATTAAAGCCAGAAGTGATAGAAATCCACTGCAGCTTCTGATTTCAGTATTGATTTAGCGACCTATTTATCTATTAACATTTTCGTTTAGGGAGACGTGAAACATTTTTATAACTTCTAAATTACAGTTTTTTCTTAAGAAACTATCAGCTGAACAAATCCGTGTGTTATTTTTCTAATAACAAAAAGTATTCTGCAGTAAACTAATACAGTCTTTCAGTATCTTCACATTATTAGTTTCAGGCGTGAAATGTACAAGAACTTGTACATTGACCACACAAGATCAGCTAACATGAAATACCACGAAAAATCGTAGAATAACCGCGCGAAAAGGTAGTGAGGTCTAAAGAAGAATATAATACGCGAAGGGACTATGAACCTGCAGAAAGTAAAGAAGAGTGTGGGCATTTTCTATATATATTACAAGACTTCTGAAATATACATGGATTTGTTGTCTGCGTCATTCGCACTCAAAGTACTACGCACTTAAATACATTGCGTGTGAATATACCTCTATTGCTACTACACATTCATTATTAAATACTAAAGCCAATTTGATGTAGTTTGGCAGATATGAGATAAAAATTTTCTTTTGTCGTTCATTCTATGTACAACTCTCGATTCCTTATTATTTTTTTTATCTTTCCAGTCTCTTTGATAAATATTTCCTGTATTATTTTTGTAGGAATGAGTAACTTTTACCTGGAAACACCGTTTAATTCACAGTCACCTTCTAATTAGTTCATGTACTTTAGCTGATTGTTAGCAAGTAGATGTTGGAATTGTCACAATGGAAGATGAACGTAAACTTACATGTGAATTAATTTCTATGCTATCGGAAATTGTGCACGTGGCTGAAAAAAACAAATCTTTTAATGGAAATCCAGTTGATGAAAATTGTGTGCAATTCACGGAAAACAAAGAAGCCAAGCTGACAGTAGTCCAAAATGAGAGTCTGATAACACATCAGAACGTTACATCTCCAACTTCGGGATTACTACCCGCAGTGAAGCCCGAGCCAGAAACCAATGATTATAACTCATATTTAACCGATTTCGTTGACGAATTAAAAATTGAGAGGTTTGCCTCATCTGTAAAATCAGCTGATTCATCGCCATTTGAGGATGGAATTGAAGATGGAAAAAGGGAACCTTATAGTCAAAGGTAATTTCGTAATATATCAAATTTGAAAATCCTGAAAATTATATATATATATATATATATATATATATATATATATATATATATATATATATGTATGTATGTATGAATGTATTGTATTTCTGTGTTAAGTATTAACATTTATTTCTTCAATATAAAACTTAATAAATTTTTTTCCAGACTGATCTATATATCAGGTTTATCCAAAAGAAAGGTCTAATATGAGTGTTTTTCACTTTGAAGTTCCACTGGCACTGCACAGTAGGCCAAGAACCCCGAAAACATGACGAAAACCTCAAAAATGAAAGTTCGTCAAAGGGTCTATCACCTAACGCATATCATCCAGGAAGTTCCCAATCGTATACAGCTGTCAGTGTTACTTACATATGTTCACTGTTTTGATCAGGAGTGAAAGCCAAGACAAAACTTTGCAAATGTTCTATGTATTTTCTATGTTATAAAAGGTTAATTTCGCGAATTTTTTACGAACATGAGCGTCATATACACCGATGAGTAACTATTGTTTATCTATATGTGTATACTTTAATTCAATGATACATGTCTAGTTTTGACATTATATGTAATTTGTCGATTATGGATGCTTATGGAGAAGTAGGTTGTCAGTCACGAAGAAAAATACATTTTTTGTGGTTTCGTAGGTTTTAATGCGGGAAAAGAGGATAGAAGATGGAGATTTTCGCAGTGTGATACTTGAATTATTCATGTTTCAGAAGCAATGAATCATTTTTGCCTGTTTAAATTGTAAGCGTATATTAAGTGTGGATGGTGTGTAAAAATTTGTAACCAAAGTACACCATATTAATACCTGGTTTGATCTCTTTTCAAAGCAGCGCCACATAATATAACTAATGGAAAGCCATTTGACTTCCTGAGGTTGCAGAAGAGAACAGAGAAGCCAAGAAGCAGCAGCTTTTGAGCTTCGTGGAAGATGAAATATTAGGTAGAAGGATGTAATGTAGTAATGACCAGAAAGCAGTAGTCACCTTTTCCTATCCGATGTTCCATAACCTCGACAAATGCAATCTCGAGTACGATAAGGTAGAGAGAAATTATGCGAAATGGGTGAGGACTGATATTAATCTGGGTGACAGTGAACCATAGCCATCCACCTCGGGTAAAATCAAACTCCCAAAGCACACTTAGTAGAAAGCATTGAAAGATTAAAGAGAAGAAAGACAGGCAATTCAGTCAGCCAAGAGTGAAAACACTCTTGTTTACGCACCCGCGATAAAGTGCAGAGAACAAAGAGAACTTGACAAGTCAAAAGTACTACAAGAAATCTAGCAAGTTCAATTGCAGCGAACAAGATTAGCAAGTTCTGGACAAAATCTGAAAGACACACTGCAATATCGTACGATTCAGGTAAGAGTCTGACGTTGAATATATGGCGTTTCAAGTCAAACACAGGATTAATTTAACGGTGCTAGGCGGCAAATCAGCAACGGTATGACCACGCAAAGTCTACACAAACTTGTCATTTTTGAGTCACAAAACCTAAAGATATAGACAGTTAGAAGACCTCCATCAGCTATCCTAAAAATCCCGACTCCTTCAGATTTAGACTTTTTACATTATATGTATTTATTACATTCGTGGGGTGGCTTCTTTATGTGGCTTGAAGACTAGATATAAAGAAATGGCAAGTTGGGAAAGAAAATCAGAAAAGCGCAAAGAAAGGAAGTCAGACATATAAAAGAAATTAAAAATTTAAGTTAGGCCTCATACTTGATTAGCCAAAGCCGGGCGGCAGTGGCACATGAAAAGAACGTAACATGGCTGGAAGGTTTTTTCACAATTCGGAAACTGTAGCTAGGATAATAGGATTCCACACGAAATTCATCGAAAAGTGCTCTGTGTTACTGCAAGCGTTATCTTCATGACTGGATATCGAGGGAGGCAGATTTAAAAGCTGTGCAAATGATATCCAGAAGTTGTATATTACAAATTACCCGTTATTTTACATGCCATGATCAGTTCAGAAGATTCTCCCTCATGGCCAGTCTATCACCGTCCATGTTTTGCTTCCAATAGGACAAATGTTCGAAGAGGTCCGGTAGTACATCAGCAATACCGGGAGCACGTTAAACAGGACCAAGAGCATTCCTCACGTAAGTGTTCCAAAGGAAAGGCAGTAGAAAATGTTATGTTCCGATTGTTTCTGACACCTGATCCCGTAACTTCCACCATCCGACAGGCCATGTCTCAGCGAAACAGACGAAAGCACCGTCGGGAAGTTCTTTCTCTCCTGAAGCCACACGTACGTGCAACAAGGATTGAGTTTGATTCTAAATAAATAGCCATATAAGTACCTATGTATCTATTTTACCACCTTCCTTTTCATTCAACCTTGAGATTAATACAGTAATGAGCAATGTGAATTCTACGATGTGAAATGAGAATATAAAACATGGAGCACGGGAAATCAGACAACATATTCTAAAAAGAATCAAGCTGGGAAACAGGTGAGTAACCCGAAATACGAAGACAATCAGCTCAGAAAACACAAACTGTTAAGTGATATAGGTTGTAAAAAAAAGTGGCTGCGATAGTTTCTAACGTTTCGAATCATAATAGTGTATTGCAAGTAGCTGCGATAGTTTGTGACGTTTCGAAGCATAATAGTGTATAGCAAGTATGATTTCACTTGTTGCTAGTTTCACATCCTGTTGTTCTTAAATATCTATACTCATATACTCATATTAGACACACGCACACACACCTACATATATATATATATATATATATATATATATATATATATATATATATATATATATATATATATATATATATATATATATATATATGAAGTTTGTTCAGCATTTTCCCTTTTAGTATAAAATTTGTACTGAGTAACCTTCTATACTTATGCATACCAAGTTCCATAAACATTAAAACACGACTTCCTCTTTTCGCAGAGATTTCGAAGTGCCTTGCCCACTGTGCACTGGTGTAATTAATTTAACCCTTTCGGACCCAGATCGTTTTCGGCGTTTTCCTACATTTTCAGTTAGTGACTTATTGCTGAGAAACTGTTTACCCGATTGATGTGATTTAGAAGGGGGATGTGGCTATTTTTTGGGGTAATTTACATTGCGGTGTTGCCAGTGAGAGAAATATAGGAGTGAAAATTTACGAAAAATTCCCTAACGGATTTCAAGATTTTTTGTAACTGCCTCCACTGTTCCCATATGGTGGAAGTCACAAAAAAATTTTTTTTATGTTGACAAGGTACATGGAAAATCTGAAGTCGCTGGCTGCCTTGTAAAAAGAGGAAGAAAAGGTCTCTTTCTCATTGTACCCAGAATATTTGTACACTTTTTCGTCTCAGAAGGAAAAATCAAGAGTTATACATGTGCTGCAGCTTCCCTAATTGTTCTATTGTAACATTTATGCTGCATTGTGTTTACCAGAAACGGGACTTTCAGATGCTGGTACGCTTTTTCCAATGTCGCTAACAAGAAGGTAATTCTAGAAGGAAAAGTGAGATTTTTTCGATTTTTACACTTAAAATCAAACAATTTTGTGATTGGAAACACTGTTACTATCTTAAAATAAACTTTGGTACACCACTAATATATCCTAGAAGTATCATGACTATATCTAATAAACTAAGCATGTCATTAAAAAATCTCATTCTAGGAAAAGAGAATAAATTATGTTTCCACTTAGAGAACAACGTCTACTGTAAACCTCAAGTATGTTTTCCCTTATTTTTTTATTGGAAGTTTCTATGGTGCGTTATGTAGGGAGAGGTAAAAGAAAATGCGAAAATTCACAAATTTATAAATTTGAGCTGAAATTTTAGAATGAAATCCGACACTCAGAAGAAAAGAAAACGTATATGGTAAAGTGTCCAACCATAATTGGAAAAAAAAAATATCCGGATATATTAATGAGAGTCAACAAAGGAGCGGATTTAAAAAGTGACGCACCTGTTTGTGTCTCTCCCCACCTGAGTCCGGAAGGGTTAACAACCATACATTTTCGGTATCATCCCAATTGGAAACAGTATATGATAAGTTAAACTGTAAGTATAACGTGTAGGATTAATTCCATTTTTGAATTGGTTGATTGATAGAAGTTTAATAGCAGATTTATATATAAGGGAATTCTTATAAGGGAGTGTTATCGCATTGCAGTCTGAACTAAATTGATTTCTGCACTATATGTTCAGTTTTGGTGCATCATACTTCTTTCTCACGTGAAGCCAAAAAAGGCTTTTATGAAAAATACCTTTAAGACGTATGAAATTGTCAATAGTAGATCGGAGAGAGCTAAATGACACAAAAATTTTCTGGAGAGAGGGCTATAATTGTAACACATATCGCGCTAGTTCATTAGCTCTCAATTTGCTTAGAGGGGGCCGCGGTGGCTTAGTAGTAGAGCATTCACCTCTGGTGCGTGGGGTCCCGAATTCGATCCTAGCTCCTGCCAAGTGGACTCTGAGGTGGACAAACACCGTGTTCGTGGGTTTTCTCGGGGTTCGACCGTTTCCTCCCATTTTCTTCATTCCAATATTTCATTCATTTGTCATAATCAGCATCTACTTTAGCCTAGCCGGCATAACAGTGGAACGTACATTTAAGATTTCATTCATTTTAAATTGCTTAGACACAATTCTAGCCTCAGTGGATTTGTCGCTTGTAGTTCGACTTTTGGCTATCGGATTGGAACGATCCGAGTCTAAATTCATTAAAGTTGAAAAGATTTGCCCATGTAGGATTAAAGGGTTGCAGTAGTTTAAGCTTATTATCAGGAGACGAGTTCTGTAATGTGATTAATACTCCATGATTCACGTCAAACTAGGCACAGTAATGGAACGAAAATGGACAAACCCATCAAAGATTATCGTTAATTCAAAAATAATATAATTGTGTCTGTTACAATTATAGGCTACTTCCGGATCAGTTACTCAGCAGGACCTCCGTTAATTTTTCAAAGTGGACATGACACTTCAGCACTGGTCAATTCATGACGCAGGCGTCAAATGTCAGTTGCAATTGTCAGCCTCTTTGGGAAGTATCAGGAATTTCTAGCTTTACGCTTTCTAAGATTTATTGCAACTTTGCTCTCTTATTCGGAAATCAAACGGGGCTAATAATTGGGACCTCAAGTCTCCCGACAAACGTGATCAGAACGCGGCAAAGAACGTAAAGGTGCTCATTGAGAACAGTACAAGATCCAGTGATTAGCTGTGTTGGACAGGTTCCCCCATCTTCTGAAGTGGAACTGCAGGCAATATCTATATCAATTTTCTAAAAAATAGATGCATGATTACTCGTGGTGTTTTCGTTACGAGGATGAATATCTTTGTGTTCATGAAATACTTGCCGATCAGTACGCTTTCAGAAATGGCGTCTTTGTTAAAAATTAACGTCAACATCTCCTTAATGAACCCTGTTATCTGATGGGTAGTATCGTACTTGCACATTTTAGCCTTGTAATAGTGGTACGGTTAAGTATCTTCCACATTCTTAGTTCAAAATGTTTGGAAACTAAAGGCAATCTGCTGCTGGAAAGGTTTTTGTAGCAAATTGTAATCGGCCAAGCAAAGAAAATTCTCACGCCATTTGATTACATCAGAAATCAGGGTAATAATGATAGAATGAAAATCGTCATATGCATTTATTCTGTCTTACTGAAGTTGAAATACTCTTACGGAAAAGTGACATGTTGATAATGCGAAAAGGTACTTTTACTGCACGTATCCAACTAATTATCTCACAGTAATAATTTTGTATCCTTTATAGTTAATTTCGCCCTGATCACCTTAGTAATTAAGGCACAGTATATTATTTCGATATCAACGTGTAATTGTTATATTACTCAAATAATATGTTAACAAGCAATGATCTTATTTTTATTTTTTACCATCGTTGTAAGACCATTTTTTTCGTCTTTTGTTACGAAGAATGGTATCCAGTCGTGTCTCATATTCAGTAATTGATTTCTCTGTCACACGTAAAAGTATATTTCATATTTTTTAGTTCGCATGGCGAGGCTTCGAGTGGGTACAAAAATACACGAACACTTGATCAAAATTTCGAATTGACATTGCATACTTCTGTAAACCATACGAGTGTGGAAATCGATAGCCAAAGGTCCGCTTCATTAATTCAGGTGCCAAATGATAGCAGATGTTCCTTAAGCGGATATCCTATTGATGGGACAGAGCACACTGTAGAATCTATATTTGTAAATGAAACCGTAACACATACAGTCGAAACAACAGAAACTCCTATTATATGTGGAGAGACGTGTACTACAAAACCTGTGTTAAAGACTCATAGTGTTACACATAATGGTAAAAGTCCAACGACTTGTCCACAGTGTCCCAAAACGTTTACCTCTAAAAAACATTTAAAGACCCACATGTTTATTCATACAGGGAAAAGACCGCATACCTGCTCCTATTGTGGAAAGGGTTATATTCAGAAAAGTAATTTGAAATATCACTTGCTTACTCATACAGGGGAAAGACCGCATACCTGCACCTATTGTGGAAAGGATTTTATTTCGAAAAGTAATTTGAAATATCATTTGCTTACTCATACAGGGGAAAGACCGAATACCTGCTCCTATTGTGGAAAGGGTTATATTCAGAAAAGTAATTTGAAAAAACACTTGCTTATTCATACAGGGGAAAGATCGCATACTTGCACCTTTTGTGGTAAGGGTTTTATGCAGAAAAGTAATTTGAAAAATCACTTGCTTACTCATACCGGGGAAAGATCGCATACCTGCACCTATTGTGGAAAGGGTTTTATTCAGAAAGGTAATTTGAAATATCACTTGCTTACTCATACAGGGGAAAGACCACATACATGCACATATTGTGGAAAGGCTTTTAGGCAGAAAGATCATTTGAAATGTCACTTGCTTATTCATACAGGTGAGAAAGCGCACCCTTGCACTGTGTGTGGCAAAACATTTTCTACAAAGTCTGATTTGAAAAAACACACTTTTACTCATTAACGCGCAAAACGACATGCTTGTCCTCGTTGTGACATTGAACTTCTTAGAATATATGATTTAAAGACTCCTATATCTATTCATACAGGGGAAAAATTGCGTACCTGCACCTATTGTGGAAAGGATTTTACTACGAAAGATACTTTGAGACGTCACTTGCTTACTTATAGAGGGAAAAAAAGGAATACCTGCACCTAGTGTGGAGAAGCTTTTAATCAAAAGGTAGTTTGAAGTATAACTTGCTTACCCGTACAGGGTTTATACGGCATAGTTTAAACTTATTGTGGAAAGGCTTTTAGTAGGATAGATACTTTGAAATGTCACTTGCTCACTGATATATGTGCAAGACCACATGCTTGCACTCTGTGTTGCAAAACGTTTTCTGCTTTAAAGAAACATACTATTACTCATACAGGCGCAAAACCACATGCTTGTCTTCATTGAGAAAAGCGTTTACAAGAAAATATGATTTGAGGGATCATGCCATTACTCCTAGAGGTGTACGTCCATTTACTTGTACGCAATGTGGCAAAGGGATTTGAACGAAAACACGTTTGAGTACTCACATACTTACTCATAGGATTAAAAGCCACAATGGAACGTTGAAGTAAATTGAAATAAAAAAAAAAAAATAATTGAGAAACAAGTCATGACTTTGATTTGAGATTCGTGGGAAGTATGAAAGAAACATAGAATGATCTAAAGGAGTTAAGTAAACCTACTGCCTGACTGCTAACCATTTTTAATTATTGAAATTAATAACTGAGAATGAAAATAAGTACACTAAATATGCAATTCGACATTCACCTAACTAACAAGAATACACCATCCAATACATAAAATCAATGATTGTAGCATTACTATTTGATTATGCATAAAAGCTATATACATATATATATATATATATATATATATATATATATATGCAAGTAGAAAATCAACAGAGACAAACATATATAAATATATAAAAAAATCATAAGTAAAGACATGCATACATACATAAAAATCAAATAACGTATGATTATTAATAGTAAATGCAAAGACGTCTCTCGAGATTGTTAACATGAATATATTGAGTTTTCGTGATTTTCTCTCTGTATCATCAATAAGATTGGTATATGGCCGTATATTTTCATTTATTTGTCTAGTCTATGCGCATAAACTTCTGATCGCTCGGTTGTTAGAGGATCAGAATGACGTAATAATTGCGGCTTTACTTAGCCTACTTCGTGTTTTTCCATTTGTATTCTACCTGACTGAAATAACATCGGTTCGGCTTTACTTACGGAATACGTATGTCTAATAAAGAAAATGATTAATTGCGAGAAAAGTCGCATATATTGTAATCACTAATTAATCTCTTAGCTCTCTTACATAACATACTTTTATTGAGACATTACAGTATTATTATTAGAGTTTTACTAGCATATAGGTCGAAATAGATTCACTTAGTGCGTTAATTTCTATGGAAAATGACTTTACAAACACAATAATCTTTGGACATTTAGAGCAATGTCTTGAATATATTTTCTAGGAATACCTATTACGCCTTGTTCTAAATTATCTTAAATTTCTAATATTGCATGTCCATAGCGCAGAAGATGCACTTTCACTTCATACAAACTTCAATATGGTAAAGTACATGCTTCTTTCATGACAAATTTCACCGTTCGAGTCGTTAAAGGTCTACAACCTGTTATTTGATCTACATTTAAATTTAACTTTCTTGATATATTATTTAAAAATCCTAAGTGACAAATAGAATAATAATGACATAAACTACTATCTCTTTAATAAAAACAACGACATGTTCACTGAAGTCACAGAATATATATATATATAAGTTCCATTGTAAAAAGTCTCTCTATTTTCAATAAGCCTTGCTCAAAAAGAAAAAAAAAGAATTCTAATGCTTAGTAATAATAGTTCGAATTGGAAAATCTTATCTCCACGCGGTGTAAATGCGTTTACAGTTTTCAAATAGTTCCGACTTTTATATCGCGAACGTCTTGCATTTTATTCAATGCCGAAAATTTCCCTTTTAGCATCAACAAAAAATAATTTGGATGGGTCCTACCTTTCGCCGTCCACACTGCTCTCACCACTTTCGTAGTCACCATTGAGCTGAACACACACATACAGATGTCCCTGCGTTTCTTGGCTTCCTTCTTCCGTGAGAAGTGTCCTGGATCCGGAGTTCCTCTCTTCGATTCCTGCTGCGCCCTCCTCTTAAACTGCAAGGGGCGTCGCTCTTGGGTTTCTCCTGATCCATCAAGGTGGGGCTTCTGTTGGTCCATTTCTGATAGGATGCACTTTCACTAACAGCACTTGCAAACGTTACACTGCACCAACATCACTCTATGTTTCAGAAGTGTAGTGTTACACGGATAAATAGTATTTATTGTTTTTAAGTATTGTGTATAGTACTTCAAAACTGATTATGTATTATTGAAACTAGTCTAAGTGCTTTCGGTGAGTATGTAGGCCATCCGTTATTGCTAATTGTCTGTAATTGCTCGTGAATATGTTTCTAATTATAAGTGCGAAATTCTGTCACTCAAAAAAATGTCTGTAAGCGTTTCGATATATATATTAGCAGCATTAAAAGTTTACATAGATATATATATAGAGGATCAAAGTGTAAGTTCCGATGCCTAAAAAAAATTGGAAGTTCGCACACTCGGCTTCTTTGAGTTTAGCCGCAAATTATTCTCGGTTGATTTCTTTTGATTATCGGTGTAGTGTGTGTGTAAGTTCCGGGTATGTTTTGTGTTGTGGTGATATGGTATTTCCCGGTGATGTACTTGAATACGACTGACCTGAAGTTTTGAATTTTTAACCTGTCGATGTTTT
Organism: Thermobia domestica; assembly: GCF_964235325.1. Lineage (NCBI taxonomy): Eukaryota > Metazoa > Arthropoda > Insecta > Zygentoma > Lepismatidae > Thermobia > Thermobia domestica. Next base: position 38,911,545 of record NC_137471.1, read on the forward strand.
GGATACGCCTCTAACGGTGTCTTCGATTTCTTCTCTGTTCTCTTATTCGTTAGATTATTTTGATGTCCTAATTTTTTTTTATTTTCTTGGTCTCCGCCTATTTACGGTGTTCGAGCGTCGTTTCTCCGACGTACGTGATTTTTTAGATTTTACTTGTTTAAAAAAATTTATGAGGGTTGATTTGGCGCCTAGTCGTCTCGTGCGTGGTTGTGGACCATTTTACAGTTCTATGTTAAAATTTTTATCTTGGTTGTGCGTGGCGACATATGGTCTATGCTGTGATTTTGACAAATTCGCAGAGATTATTTTCCACTTGGATTCTATTCAATGTGTTCAGACTTTATTATTTTTCTCAATTTCACAAAAAGATGCTAAAAGCTGTTCTGTTCTTCTTTCTTGGGCTCACGCAGGGTCCTCTGTTGTGTGTGGTCTTCTACGCATGTGGCTTAGGCAGCGGTATTAAGAGACAATAGAAGGGTCTTTCAACTGTCCTCGCCGCACCGACAGGTATACAGAATAAAAAAAGAAAACATCTTACTCTCGGAGAGTGAGGGAAAATAAAGAATGCCCTTTGCTTCTTTAAACAAACAAAAATGAAAATGAAAATGATATTCACTAATGTTCATAATTATATGCAAAATTGAATTTAAAAGATTTATTTAAAAATTAAATAAAAATGGTGATGATTCAACTGTCACAGTTATCCTCCTCCTAAGATGGAGCAGATGATGCAACTTAGTTGAAACAGATCTCCTTCCTAAGAGAAAGTTTGTGATTGACATTGCATCATGAATTCTAAGTACAAATTGAACATTACATAAAAATCCGAACCCTAATCAGAAATTTCAAAGTTCACAAAAATATTATGAAATACATGAAAATCCAATCCCTAATCTTGACGGTTATAGAAAAGTTGAAGTACATAAAAATCCGAACCCTAATGATTTTTACCTCGTGTGCTCTGATCTGCAATCTGGATGAGAGGTGTCAGGTATCGAGTTTGTGGTCAGTTCAAGCTGCTGGACACAGGCTTATGAGTCACGTTTTAAATAACATATGACATTATTTTTAATTATCTCTTGGAGTTCTTCTTTAATTTTCTTCCTTCTGGTCTGCGTCATCGCAGGCGAAATGATTGGACTTTCTCTTTATTTTTTCTGCGCGGGATACGACATCTTATTCTTCTTCCTAAGTGCTGGCTTTCCTAGGTAACAAAACAACAATATTATATAATCTTCAGCGTCTTGTATCATCGGGAAGGAGAGCATTGGTTACAGAGGGTGGCATGGAGCTTCAATTCCTCCATGTGCAAGGGCAAAGCCACTGCTCGCACTTCTGCTTTTATTCTTCGGCCATGATTCTTCTTCAGTAACATAACTAAAATATAAGGAGAGTGAAATGATTAAGGCAAAGTTCCATGTCGCGACCATTCAATTGTGGGAACTTGCAAACATCTTGGTGGAATTGTCATCTGCTCGTAGCTCACTATACTTTGGCTCGGCGCGTTTTCGCAGTTATCATCACCAGGGGGAATGGGTGCGTTGAGTCTCTGCTCTAAACGCAAAACTCCACTTCAGAGAGCTCAAATCGGGAATCCTCTCTACCGATTGCTCTATATACAGGCACTTCTTCGTGCATAACAAAAATTATATCTCCTGGGCCGGTTTCAATGCTGGGTTGCGCACATTGGTGAACATCTTTTTCCAATCTTCCTCTGTAATTTTGATTGTCTCACATCCGGTACCTGAAATAAAGTTAAAGTAAATACGTTGGTAGACAATTTCACTTCTGGGCATTATGCATCCATATAATTCATCTTCTTATTCTTTATGTTTATCTTCTAGGGTTAGCCACTTGGATAAGAGATGCAGGTACATTCAAATGAGCTGTGCCATAGACAAAATTTTCTTATATATCTTTCATCAGTTTCCTGCTAAGTTTTCTCCTCCGCGCTGATGTTTCAGTTTTCAATTCTTCTTTTCTTGCATTATCTTCTGGCAATTCTTCTTCTTTACTTCTTGTATGCAATCATTCTATTACTGTGCTTCCATTTGTTTTCATGCCATTGTGTTCCTGAAGTTGTCTTCTAGCAAGCTGTCACGTGACCTTAACTCGAATCTGGACCGTTGCAAGCCAACTTTTAGTAAACAAATGTCATAGCCGGGCGAATGGTGACAATGGCGATACCAGTCTTCTCATTTTCAAGGCTTTCCTTGGTACAATGTGAGTACTGCCAATTGTTATTACTCATTTCTTGAGTTCTTACCACTTTGATAGGTTCAATCAATGTATCGTCTTGGTCATCTTTACATTCTGCGTTTGACCTCAGGTGTCCTACATTGGTACCTTCATCATAAACTGTGATACATGGCGGATTTGCTTCGTTCTCCCAGTTGTCGTCGCTCATCTCCTGCGTTTCATTTGGTCTGACCTGACTGTGAATATCTTGTCGGTCACATGGACTTCCCTGGCCGTTGTAATTTATCCATGAATCTTGGTCTTCGAACTCAAGTATTCCTTTTCCTTCTATATGTCTGGAGTCTTCTGCCCATTTTCTCCATGGCTTCTGGTGATTATTCCTCCTGCAAAAGTTATGGCTGCGTTGCCATCTTGGACGTTTGTCGTGAAAACATTTCATTCTTGCTTCCTTGTGCCGTCTTGGCTGTATTCTTGTCTTCCCAGGGACCATTCTTCCACGCAGTTTGCGTTTAACCTTGAATTTTGGAGTGTTTATATGGATGTCCACAGGTGAGTGAGTCGTCTTGGTCTCCCGACGTGTATCTTGCACAATTTCTTCTGATGGAGGTTCCTCCAGTATAACTTCTTCCAGCTTGCTCTTTTCTACTATCTGACTGTGCTGTTCTCGTTCCGGAATGACCTCAGCGTCTTGCAGATTTTCCTCTTGAGGTGGTTCTTCTCGAATCTCATCTGTCTCATTCTGCTTCTCTCTGAGCTCTTCTCGCTCTCTTCTCATTTCTTGTATGTTCTCGTTAAACTTTCTGGCGTTCTCGTCAATCTTCTTGGTGTTCGCGTCAAGCTTCCTGTTTATTTCTTCAAAGTGTTGGTCGAACTTTTTGCAAAGTTCCTCTTGCAATTTTCTTGAGTCTTTTCTTCTTTCTTCTGCAAACTTTTCCATTAGTGTCTGAAACATGGCGAACATTTCATTATTTGTAGGGCTTCTATTGGGAGCGTCCGTGTGTTTTTCAGTCGCCATTTTGTTCCTTATCTCTGTCGTCTGTGCAAAAAGTGTCTGCATCTGAAACTAAAAAGGATACGGCTTCTGCGCCGAATTATTTTTGCACATACACAAAATATATTTAATAGTTGCTAACTTAATTTTTAAAAACAGTATTCTTGCAGTATACTAATGAAATATTAAGTTTCGTCGCTTATAATTGTTCACACACACAACACGTTGATGTTATTTATTTATTTATTCATGAAATAAGCTTGAGTGTACGATCTTTTGCAATAATTTCAAAGCATAGTAATTCACACTTTAAATCATTTTCTCTTAAAATTTACTAAATGCTATACTTAACCTACACAAGTGATGATACATTTTTAGCTTAATCCTATACATACTGAAAATTCAAATGATAAACGAATATAGGCACACCTTAAATATAAACTAATAGAAGAAAAGTTATTTCTATGTAAATATATATATATATATATATATATATATATATATATATATATATATATATATATATATATATATATATATATATAAATGACTATTTTATAAATGCATGAATGGTAACAGGTTCGATTTGATTTTAGCAACTTGTAGTTATTACCCTATATCTATTTTCCTCACCTGGTTACCTTATTTTTCTTCTTTTTCTTCTTTTTCTTGTTCAGTCACCCATTTTCAATACAAATAAATCATGCAAACTAATATTCTCTATTGCTAGCTCAACGTAAACGTAACTTACATTCTTCTGGCTGAAAAAGAAATGAAATTGGAGGGGAAAAGAACGTTGATCGTTCCTAGAAGTACTGTTCAACTTCCGTTGAATGTAGTTCGATTCCAAAGCTCATTATGAAGCTGATAATAATCTTAGCAAGCAGTTACTTTTTTTTTTATAAACAGAAATCGGTTCCCTACACAGGTATGGAAAATTGACAAACGGTTTGCAAATTTAAAAACGGATTCTAATTTTTTTTTTTTTTGATCTTCGAGTCCTTAAACGGTAATCGAGTTCTTAAAATAATGGAGTTCTTTGAAGCGTATTCGTCGAGACTGTAAAGTAATTATCGAGTAATTATCGTGTCTGACAATTAATTATCGAATCTAAAAATAAATTATCGAATCTAAAAGTTAATTATGGAGTCTAAAAATTAATTATCGTGTCTGAAAATAAATTATCGAGTTCGAAGATTAATTATCGTGTCTGAAAATAAATTATCGAGTTCGAAAATTAACTATCGAGTTCCTGTTCGGATGCGCCATATTTGTAAAATTTGAAAAATGAAAAAGAGAGAGAGATCCCGGTGGTGATCGCTTGTAGCGCCAGATTTCGTAATAATAAGAATAAAAAAATGAGATGGCGGGTTTCGGGTTCACATTAAGTCCTGTCCCTATTTATTCCCTTGCACCACCGTTAAAGTCTCCGTTCCCCGAACTAAAATGGTTTGTGACTCGATAAGGACTAGTTTCACGGTTTGGAAATCCTATCTCCCCGCGGTGTCCCAGGGCTTTAGGGAAACAAGATCCCTCTAAAACCGTGTAAGCAGATGAAACTTGATATTATTTGCATACGTATCCTGTATTCACATGCTGCAACGCTGAAAGAGAATTTTGCTCTAATGTTTGGTTTATGTGGACGAACTAGACTGACTTTCACTTTCCAAATGGACTGAATGATAATAGTAATAATAATAATAATACCAGAAAATAAACGAATATCTAGAATTTAAAATTTTAGTTGAAAATTCTGATAATCCCCACTAGAATCGAGACATTGCCTATATTGCCTAATTAGCCTAACAGATCCCTTGGAAACCAATGTTATGCTTAAGGTTAGGGATACAACTGTTTATGAAAGAAAAAGCTTACGAATTTGGGGTTAACAATGTAATAAAAGTTTTAATGAGCAAACGAAAACAACAACAAGAAAATGTTTTTCTAGAAAAAATCTTAGGAGGCCGAAAATTAACATTGAATTTTGAGTTTTATGACAACAAATGTTCAGAATAAGGCATAAGGCCTTAACACAAAAAGAAATCAATTTAAGTAAATTACATCTGGGCTTTCTTTCTTGAACTATGTAGTGAATGAATTGTTATCATTAACCTGACACACATAAACAAACTGTGGAATTGATGTCTATAACCAGTGCTAGATGCAATCTTACATTGTTTATATTTTATATAGAGCTTTCGTAATTTACAAATATGTCATACCAAACTGGTTAAATCACAATCTTGCATTTGAAAAATACCTAATTATTTGACATCGTATGCTAAGTATATAGTTTACGTTGATCAGCTGATATGTTCTGACTATGACCTTTTTAATATTTAAGAAATTAGGATATTATATAGCTTGACGGAATTTGAATATAACTACCTATATCTTATTTGGGTGAAAACTAAATGTTGGGATGATTTAAAATAAGTTAAAACGAGTTGAAGTAAGTGGAAATAAGTTGAAGTAAATTGAAATAAAAAAAATAAGTCGAGAAACAAGTCATGACTTTGATTTGAGATTCGTGGGAAGTATGAAAGAAACATAGAATGATCTAAAGGAGTTAAGTAAACCTACTGCCTGACTGCTAACCATTTTTAATTATTGAAATTAATAACTGAGAATGAAAATAAGTACACTAAATATGCAATTCGACATTTACCTAACTAACAAGAATACACCATCCAATACATAAAATCAATGAGTGTAGCATTACTATTTGATTATGCATAAAAGTTATATATATATATATATATATATATATATATATATATATATATATATATATATATATATATATATACAAGTACAAAATCAACAGACACAAACATATATAGATATATAAAAAAAATCATAAGTAAAGACATGCATACATACATACATAAAAATCAAATAACATATGAATATTAATAGTAAATGCAAAGACGTCTCTCGAGATTGTTAACATGAATATATTGAGTTTTCGTGATTTTCTCTCTGTATCATCAATAAGATTGGTATATGGCCGTATATTTTCATTTATTTGTCTAGTCTATGCGCATAAACTTCTGATCGCTCGATTGTTAGAGGATCAGAATGACGTAATAATTGCGGCTTTACTTAGCCTACTTCGTGTTTTTCCATTTGTATTCTACCTGACTGAAATAATGTCGGTTCCGCTTTACTTACGGAATACGTATGTCTAATAAAGAAAATGATTAATTGCGAGAAAAGTCGCATATATTGTAATCACTAATTAATCTCTTAGCTCTCTTACATAACATACTTTTATTGAGACATTACAGTATTATTATTAGAGTTTTACTAGCATATAGGTCGAAATAGATTCGCTTAGTGCGTTAACTTCTATGCAAAATGACTTTACAAACACAATAATCTTTGGAAAATTAGAGCAATGTCTTGAATATATTTTCTAGGAATACCTATTACGCCTTGTTCTAAATTATCTTAAATTTCTTATTTTGTATGTCCATAGCGCAGATGATGCACTTTCACTTCATACAAACTTCAATATGGTAAAGTACATGCTTCTTTCATGACAAATTTCACCGTTCGAGTCGTTAAAGGTCTACAACCTGTTATTTGATCTACATTTAAATTTAACTTTCTTGATATATTATTTAAAAATCCTAAGTGACAAATAGAATAATAATGACATAAACTACTATCTCTTTAATAAAAACAACGACATGTTCACTGAAGTCACAGAATATATATATATATAAGTTCCATTGTAAAAAGTCTCTCTATTTTCAATAAGCCTTGCTCAAAAAGAAAAAAAAGAATTCTAATGCTTAGTAATAATAGTTCGAATTGGAAAATCTTATCTCCACGCGGTGTAAATGCGTTTACAGTTTTCAAATAGTTCCGACTTTTATATCGCGAACGTCTTGCATTTTATTCAATGCCGAAAATTTCCCTTTTAGCATCAACAAAAAATAATTTGGATGGGTCCTACCTTTCGCCGTCCACACTGCTCTCACCACTTTCGTAGTCACCATTGAGCTGAGCACACACATACAAGATGTCCCTGCGTTTCTTGGCTTCCTTCTTCCGTGAGAAGTGTCCTGGATCCGGAGTTCCTGTCTTCGATTCCTGCTGCGTCCTCCTCTTAAACTGCAAGGGGCGTCGCTCTTGGGCGTCTCCTGATCCATCAAGGTGGGGCTTCTGTTGGTCCATTTCTGATAGGATGCACTTTCACTAACAGCACTTTCAAACGTTACACTGCACCAACATCACTCTATGTGTCAGAAGTGTAGTGTTACACGGATAAATAGTATTTATTTTTTTTAAGTATTGTGTATAGTACTTCAAAACTGATTATGTATTATTGAAACTAGTCTAAGTGCTTTCGGTGAGTATGTAGGCCATCTGTTATTGCTAATTGTCTGTAATTGCTCGTGAATATGTTTCTAATTATAAGTGCGAAATTCTGTCACTCAAAAAATGTCTGTAAGCGTTTCGATATATATATATATATATATATATATATATATATATATATATATATATATATATATATATATATCGAAACGCTTACAGACATTTTTTGAGTGGTATATATATATATATATATATATATATAGATAGATAGATAGATATTAGCAGCGTTAAAAGTTTACATAGATATATATATATATAGAGGATCAAAGTGTACGTTCCGATGCCTAAGAAAAATTGGAAGTTCGCACACTCGGCTTCGGTGAGTTTAGCCGCAAATTATTCTCGCTTGATTAACTTTTGATTATCGGTGTAGTGTGTGTGTAAGTTCCGGGTATGTTTTGTGTTGTGGTGATATGGTATTTCCCGGTGATGTACTTGAATACGACTGACCTGGAGTTTTGAATTTTTAACCTGTCGATCTTTTGGATACGCCTCTAACGGTGTCTTCGATTTCTTCTCTGTTCTCTTATTCGTTAGATTATTTTAATGTTCTAATTTTTTTTTATTTTCTTGGTCTCCGCCTATTTACGGTGTTCGAACGTCGTTTCTCCGACGTACGTGATTTTTTTAGATTTTACATGTTATATAGAAAATTTTTATGAGGGTTGATTTGGCGCCTAGTGGTCTCGTGCGTAGTTTTGGACCATTTTACAGTTCTATGTTAAAATTTTTATCTTGGTTCTGCGTGGCGACATATGGTCTATGCTGTGATTTTGACAAATTCGCAGAGATTATTTTCTATTTGGATTCTATTCAATGTGTTCAGACTTTATTATTTTTCTCAATTTCACAAAAAGATGCTAAAAGCTGTTCTGTTCTTCTTTCTTGGGCTCACGCAGGGTCCTCTGTTGTGTGTGGTCTTCTACGCATGTGGCTTAGGCAGTGGTATTAAGAGACAATAGAAGGGTCTTTCAACTGTCCTCGCCGCACCGACAGGTATACAGAATAAAAAAAGAAAACATCTTACTCTCGGAGAGTGAGGGAAAATAAAGAATGTCCTTTGCTTCTTTAAACAAACAAAAATGAAAATGAAAATGATATTCACTAATGTTCATAATTATATGCAAAATTGAATTTAAAAGATTTATTTAAAAAATAAATAAAAATGGTGATGATGCAACTGTCACAGTACACCTTGAATTTATATTAAATAAACACCTACAGTTATAGATATTTTTTAAAACATAACATTTTAATCTTCACTTCAACTGAAGAAAATTCCACGAATACCACGATGACTTGTATTTTAGGTGCGTTACTTATTCCTACTGCATCAGACAGTTGAACATTTTTCTTTTCATCACTGTCCACTTTCTCAAGACTTTTCTTTTTCATCGACGTGGTTTACTCAAGATTGTCCGGTTTGATCAAACATTATACCAACTTCTTGATAATTCAGATTCAAGAATTATCCGTGTACTTCAGAATAACGGCAACAATTTCTGCTGAAGTGTAACGTCCTACGCTTATGCTAAGAAGCTCAGGGAGACGTTATGATGATCATGAGCGAAAATGCTGTAATGAAGAAAGTGAGAAAATCCCGAGCAAACATACATAATATGTTTACTCACACTGCCCACTTGACGTAGTTGGAATCAAACTAGGGACCCCATGCATCGGAGTTTAGTTCTACCACTGAGTCATCGCAGTCCAATATGCCTACTTCTCTACCATAAAAAATTACCTACATGAGAAACACCGTGTTCGTGGGTTTTTCCAGGATTCTTCAGTTTTCTCCTACAAGAAACGCACGCAGGAATTTATTTCGGAGATGCTCCAAGTTCAATACGAGGACAAATTGTATTAAAACATGTAAAATTGTACCTAAAATTAGATAAAATTTACATAAAAGTAGCGATTTCGGGGAAAGTCCGGAGCTCCAGGACTCACCCCTACCTTCCACCTTCTTCATTACTGCAGGGGAATGCGACAGTTTGTGCCCCTCATAAATGTGCTGAAACAACACTGCTAGGATTCAATTCAGATTGAAACAAGGTCACAAACCCATGCAAAAACTGCCAAGAAACGTAGGTCAACATTTTCATTACACCATTATTATCCATCTCTATCAATATCTCTCTTAGCCTTGGAGCACAATTCTGGGACGTTGGGTTAAAAAAATAAATGAAATCTTTGAGTTTTACTTCCCAAAGTTGTGTTGGATAGGCTAAAGGAGACGATTATGATGACAATAAAAAAAGAATAGTGGAATGAAGAAAGTGGGAAGAAATGGGAGAACCCCGAGAAAACCCATGCACACTGTGTTTATCCACCAGCAAGCCCACTTGCCGCGAGCTGGGAATCCTGGGATCAAACCAAGGGCCTCATCGCACCAGAGGTTAGCGCTCTACCACTGAGCTGCCGCAGCCTCTACGTTAAATCAAGAGCAAATGCGTACAGTACTATGCCATAAATAACCAGCAAATGCGTGTCATTAAAACGATTATTTTTAGTGAAAGAACGGAGGCGCCAATCTATGCTAGGTGATCAGTACAAAGTACCTTTGTATTACAATTCCATAATAAATCACACTTTTGTAACGCTGTTTCCAGTGGCGTATTTACGGGAGGACTTCCGGGCTTAAGCCCCCCCCCGAAATCTTACTTACTATAGTAAAGTATATGAAATATCTTGCAGAATTTTCACATTTTCAGGCAAAGCCCTCCCCGAAAGTTAGCAAAGCCCCCCCGAAAGAAAATCGTAAATACGCCACTGGCTGTTTCTAACTACACAGATTACTTATGTATTTTTTGTTTCCGTACATAAGCTATTTTGCACATTATAACGAATGGCGAAGAGTGTAAAACATTGACATGCCTCCCCGTTCTATTGTAATATAGAAAGCAACGTGCCCTACGGGGCTCTAACCCGCCTTCACTTGTTATTGCTGCACTCGTTATTATGTAAATTGAGTACTGAGCTTTGATAAATAAAGGAGCCAACCTGACTGCTATAGCTTATATAACCTGTATGAGGGGGGGGTCAGCATTCTACACTACAGTACTTTTACTATACTACAGTATACTACAGTAACTTTTAGCCTATGGTAGTGTTTACAATTCACCCAAACTTACGTTCGAAAGTAGATATGTATGCTGCTCCTCGCCGCTGTCACATGACGTGTATTCATACGCCACCTCAGCTGCATCACCTACTGCGTACTCATATCCATTCGCACTCTGCTACAGCTGAAATCCTTTATCTTGTTTCCTGAATAGTAATTAAGTCCTAGCAATATTACTCCCTAGTAAAACATAGTAATATTATTTCGGTAAGATTGTTATCGTTGTTTTTAAAATCATCTATGATATTGAAAATCACGCACTATTCCATTCTCATTTTTAAGAAGTGAGAAAATCTCATAAATGGGAACCTGAAAATTTGCCTTGATCTCATAAATGAAAACACATTTGGAAATAATGAGACATTTTCCCTCAAATATGAGTAAACATTACTTAATTTGTTTTGAACATGCATTTTTCTCATTTCTGAGCAAGGAAATTTTTAAGAGTGTAGACTTGATGACCCTAACAATGTTTGATAAGCCGTATAATTTACGTAGTTCCTCGTCATTAAGTTTCCAGCATTCCGCATTCCCGTTCCTCTTGGGTCCGAATATTCGTCTGAGCATCTTGTTCTCAAATACTTTCAGTCTATGTTCTTCCCTCAGAGTAAGCGATCATGTTACGAAACCATATAGAACAACAGGTATGATTATCGTTTTATATATTTTAAGCTTCAAATTCCTCGACAGAATTCGCGACGACAGGAGATTTTGAACTGAATAATAACACGAATTCCCTGTTTTCAGTCGACATTTAATTTCTTCGTGAATAGGATTTTCGTTTGTTAATATTGATCCTAGATATTTGAAAGTATCCACTTTATCAAAAGTATCATTTAATATTTTAACGCATTCATAATTCGCCGTATTACGGTACCGACGCACTTCCATGTATTTAGTTTTCTCTGCATTTACTTCTAAACCCATGTCCCTGCAAGCGTTTAATAAGACCTCTGCATTTCTTTCTATTGTTCTCCTATCATCCCCTATTAAATTTACATCATCAGCGTACGCATAACCTGGTGAACATCGTTCAGCTCTAGATCCTGGATGCTATCTTTGATTTTCCTTATAGCGTATTCCAGGACAAAGTTGAATAATAATGGCGACAACGCATATCCCTGTTTCAGGCCATTCTCGACGTGAAAGCTCGTGGACAAAAATTTTCCTACCCGGACTTAACTTTGGGATTCATTTAAAAATGCCTTAATTGATCTAATTTGCTTTTTCGGTATTCCAAATTCTGTAAGAACGTTGTACAATGTTTCTCTCCTAACCGAGTCGTAAGTCTTTCTAAAATCAATAAATAGTTGATGTACCGGGCTACTGCATTCCCATTTCTTTTCAAGAATTTGGCGAATTGTAAATATGTGGTCGATATTTGATCTATTTCGTCTAAATCCATACTGATAATCTCCAATAATTTCATCTTCGTATGGGGTCAATCTTGCTAGTAGAATGTTTGAAAGGATGTTGACAGAAGAGAGATGCCTCGATAATTATTACAGTCAGTTTTGTCGCCTTTGTTGTGGATTGGAACAATGATTGATCCTTTCCACTCTTGTGGCAATTTTTCCTTGTTGTAGATAAGGAGAATGAGTTTGTGTATCTTGTTCGACAATTTTTCGCCTCCAGCCAAAATTAACTCAGCCGGAATTTCGTTTACACCCGGAGATTTGTTTTTCTTTAATTTCTTTATAGCGATTTCTACTTCTATTCGGTTGGGTTCTGGAATATACGGTTGTGCGGTGGGTATCTCCCTTTCTCGACAAATATTAGTTTTTGACTGCGTGTTAAGCACATTCTTTCCATCTTTTTAAAATGTTATCTGTATCAGTGAAAATTGTTCCATCAGCTTTCTTTAATATAAACACGAGGTTGATAGCCTTCATTAAATTCGTTGACCCCTTTATACATGTCCCGAATGTTTTTATTTTTACTATTATCTTCAAGTTCCTAAATTTTAGCTTTCAAAAAATCGCGTTTCTTTGTTCTAAAAGTTTTGGAAGTTTCCCGTCTGATGTCTTCGAAATTTTGTGTAGTTATTTCATTCGGATCTTGTAGCAAACTTAATTTTGCCTGTTTTCTCTCCTCTGCTAGCCTGGTTTGTTCCTACGTATTTCCACGTGTCCCAATTTTTCTTTTGAGAGAGGATGCTTCGTAAGCAAAGAAAAGAATTAAATTGCTGGAGTATTTTTCTGCATAATCTTAAGGTTATATTTCGGAGGACCATCAGACCCGTTGCCAGATGGGGTCAACCCTCCCTCAAGGTTAATTTACCTCCCGGAACCGTGAGTGGTGATAACCTGTGTTTGAGAATTTAATTAAAACATGAATTTGCTATTGAAAATAATTTTGCTTTCAGGATTACTTTACGTCATATATCCAAAACTAAGCAAATCCTTGAGTTGCTTTTACGTTTAACGCCCCTTTCAGCGGCGATGCTATATGAGATACTGATTAACGTGGAATCCGAACCACATTAGTTCCCACCGGGAATCGAATCGGCGTCCCCCATGCCAAAGGTGCGTACGCTAACAGCTTAGCCACGAAGGAGCTCCGAAGAAAAATTTGTATGTAGTTTAAATTACTGTACAGAGAATAGTAGAAAGAACATATAAAGAAATAAGGGTCACACGCAAATTCAATGTCCACCCTCCACAGAGCTGACGTCATCTTCAAGAAGGAGGTGACAGGTACAAAACAGAATTAGATTTAATTACAACAAACTGGCATCTTGGCTTATGCTGTTGGAAAGAGATTAGGGAAGTTAGCTGCCAGGTCAGGGCTATTTTAATATACGTACCTTCCCGATATCGCCTCGTAGATGAAAACAGTGTACCGTCATTTTCCTATGTCAAATGAATAGTGCCAGGAGAAAGTACTGCAATGCTCAGAAAAAGATAACAAACTCATATTTTACTCGTCCGTCTTTATATTTTTCAACAATTTGCTTAAAAGAAATAATATGGGGCATGACTTCAACGGTCACTTGTGACAACAAAATACATTAATGTTGATAGTGTAATTTTATAATAGACTTTTATTTTTGAAACACAAATAAAAATATCGTATAATACGCCTTGCTGTTTTGTCTTTTGTTGGTTCACCTAGAAAATCAAATCTAAGCGTGCGAAAGCAAGTAAAACTGTTGAAAGTGATATTAAAGTAATGTACAATAGGAGTATTGGTGAAGGCTACAAGCATAATATTTGAAGTGCGGGGAGTCAAGAGGTCCCATTCTTTCCACGGTCCCCCGCGCCGAGTCAATGAGTTTTCGAAGTCTGTTGTTGAATATTAACTTATTACATAACGTAACGTTTGTCATGCCGTCAAGTCAAGGAGACTTAGTAGCGGCAAAAATTCCGCTCAAGTTGTTTTTCCTCACATGCAAGTAGATGTGGGATGGTACCTTTGTAGCAGGCCAAGCAGTTGTTTCTAATTCATTCTATTCTATTGAGTGCAAGGAATGTAATCTCGCTCTAGATTTCAGATAGTATATTTAGGGCGCAAAGTCTATGACGCAAATAGAAATAGGGAAATAATTGAGAAAAGTCAAAGTGGATTATGCTGCAAATTATTTTAGAAATTATTGTAAATAAAGCATAAATTCAATCATATATGTACTACGTATTAAAATAAAGATGAAAACGAAGTATTTTTAAATTAGCTCTAATGCGAAATGAATTTCTCTACCCTCCTCCCCTATCTCTCATATTTATACACAAAATATTAGGTTAATAAAATATCAGAACTCGACACACTCTACGTAGGTATAATAAACTTAGAATTTCCGTTTTAAAAAATGACAAATTTCCAATATAAAAAATGTTGACAAAATTATTGATACACAAGCATATATCCTATAGCATAATAGAATAGTTCAAGGATGCGAACATATGAAAAATGTTACTACTAACATTTTCAATTTTGTGACGAAGCCATGAATTCTGAGTTCTTAATGTAGAAAATAAATAAATAAAAATGTTCTACCTTTATATACAATAATTATGAACTTTGGACTAAAAGAAACGACTGAATGAAGAATGTGAATTATTATGAAGAGAGAAAATATTTCATTGATATCAAAACATAATTTCACAGAAACATGAAATATCTTGTCTAGAGTTCAATCAGTTGGTTAAATTACTTTTAAAATGTAACGTTTACTTTGTCATCAACTTTTCCTTATATACAGTATATGACGCAAATTACACAAGTTGATAGTTGTTACTAATATCATTCAAACTCAAGTAATGCTGTTTCTTCGCTGCCAAATGGCGAATATACTTGCCTTCTATATGTGCGGTCCTGGGTCTATTCTCGGCAAATTTGCTTGCCTCAGTTTTAACAAGCAGTAGGATAAAATTTATTACTCTTTTAGTCGATTCTATGTATGTATAAAAAGCTTTTAAAGTTAAGGAGACGATTTAGAGTACCAGGGTCATACCCAAAGGAGCGGCAAGGGACCCATCGCCTCACCCACCTGAACCAATGAAAACTGCTAAACACTGGTTCAATCCGTTTATTTTTCAAGATAATTACACAAGAAATTTATCGAGTTGTAAATTTACACCTGACTGTACAAGAACTTAGTTCGTAATAGTATTGTTTACTGTTAAACTAAGGATTTCTTTAAACGAGAATCCAGATACAAGAAACCCACAGAGCCGGATATACAGTAATTTCCTAAAACCGATATCTGACCACTAGCGAACAAAACTCGATTCATTTGATCCTGCTATATGATCTGTACCGATTCTAATGGCGCAATTGGTTTAAATGGATTGGTCACGGTTTGTTCACCACAGAGCTGAGAGCAGAATAACCGCTCACATGTCACGCCTACCAAGCCGATGCTTCACCTCAACTGAGCCGAACCGAACCTAGCTGTTCACTCAGTTGAACTGGATCGAGCCACTTGATATCACTACTCGGGTTGGGCTTCTGTTTGAGCTAAAAAAAAAAAAACTCGACGGTGCAAGTCTTAGCCTTGATTGTAAGAATTACAGTCAGAGTGGTCCAAAAGTAGGTATACAGACCAGCAACTATCAAGTATGACATTTTAATTTATTAAGATAATACATTTACTTACTTAGGTCTGTTCAAAGCTTCAGGTATAAGTGAAAAGCCATTAGAAACAAGCAACGAAGAAGTTAATACCTGTATGGAAAATAAGAAAATAATATAAAATGCCATGAGCTGATCATTACTGGATTATATATAGCCTACCAAATTTTGGGCCACCCTGTATTGTCATTATGCTCACGACATTTGAGGCTGTTTCATTATAAAAATCCGTTGTTGTCTCGTTATCGAGACGACACGAGATGCGAGTAGTGCTCCCTCTCATGAGCAACCCTAAAAATATTCCACACTACTCAGTGATAAATTGAAGCACTTCGAGGGGGGGAGTTAGTTTGGGCCAAAAATATACTTGTACTAAGACTGTACTCTTACAGTGTGGCGTATATGGTTTGATGGCTTGGGCTACCACTAATCTTTATAATTCCTGTATATTATTATTATTATTATTATTATTATTATTATTATTATTATTATTATTATTATTATTATTGTATTTTTTCCACTTTATTATACAATCTTCAAAATAAGAAAAAATAAAACGATCGTACATTTCTACCTTCATTAGTTGCATGAAGTAGCACTACATTTCGCATTGGATAGATGGTAACCATACTCACCAGAGCAAATGAAAACTGTCCGAGTAATAATGAACGCTGAAATAGGCTATTAGAAAAGAAGGAGCCTCAGTCTGTGAGAGATGCGCAAACCACTGTAAAACACAAAATGTTCGTTGCGTTAACGCAAATCGCTATGGAAGGAGGCTCGTGATAAAAAAAAAATTCACAGAGACCCCCAAAATGCACTGTCATTACTCGTATAATTTCGTTTTACTCTTCACTCACGTCTAAGAAACCGATTTCTCTAGAGGCAACTGCTTTTACCTGGCAGCCCGTTCGTACGCTGTGGGCTTTGGTGGAGCGAAGGGGAATGCTCTGATACGATTCTTAGGCTAGTTTTAGACGAAAGAATTTATCGTAGCATTTCCCGTAGTAGATGTGCTGCCAAAAATCTCGTATAATATTCTATGTCATCAAAAGTATATTGTTTCTTCTAAAGCCCTTTTTCGCATATGCTTATTATGATACAAAGTACTTTTAACGGTGCAGTTATACTATACAGATCCATAGATTTTAATCTTTACAAAAGAAATTTCTAATATTTTAATAGAGTAGTGTATAAGTAATGGAAATATGGGTGCACTTACATCTGAGATGCGTATTTACGTGGAAATATAGAAATTAAAGTCGAACCTGAAATATACATAATTTTCAATAAGCTGCCGTAAAATTTTGGCAAGTCTGTAATTTCCCCATTTTGTATCGAGATCAGAACCCACCCAACCTCTTCGGAGCTTCTAAGCTGTTCCCGCTACTACTACTACTTCTATTTCAACTACCACTACTACCCGTTCCTACTCCTCCTTCTACTCCTATTCCTACTACTAGTACTACTCTTACTATTACTATACCTACTCCTACTGTTACAATTACTAATTGCTCCTACTTCTACTCTTACTACTACTTACACCTCCTACTCCTACTACTACTTACTTCTACTACTATTACTCTAACTACTACTACTACTTCTACTACTATTACTACTTCCACTACTAATTATTCCTCCTACTACTAATACACCTATTACTACTTACTCCTCCTTAGGGATGAGCACGAGCGAGTTCGAGCGAGTTTTCTTTGAAACTGGACTCGACTCGAAACATATATCTTTGAGCTCGACTCGAGAACTCGGCTCGAAAAATTTCCTCCAACTCGACTCGAATTTGGTTCGAGTTTCGAGTCGACTCGACTCAAATCGAGCCAAATCCTGTGTGTAGTTTCAAGTATTCTCTTCAAGTATCCTACATAGAGAATATAATTATTATCAATGATACCAATACTACTACTACTACTATTATTGTTTATAGTATTATTATTATTATTATTATTATTATTATTATTATTATTATTATTATAACAACATCGTGTGTAAACACAAAAAATAGGCGCTTTGTATCTGAATACTAAAAACTGCTTGGCTGACGACCTCGGTTGTCGTGAACTCTAGAAGACAAGGAGATCATTCACGAGGTTCCGGGTTTATATTCCGGAGGAGCATCAGGCCGTTGCCAGACGGGATCAGGGGAGTGATCCCTCCCTCAAGGTTAATTGATATCCCTGGAACTGTGAGTTGTGATAATCTGTGTTTAAGAATTTAATTAAATCATGAATTTTGTTTTCATTATTGCTTTACGTCATATATCAGAAACGAGGTAAATCCTGTGTGTATGTAGTTTTAAGTACTCTGAGCCAAGAAGAACGGAAGGAACGAGCAAATGAAGATTAAGGAACACATGCAAATTCAATGTCCACCCTCCACAGAACTGACGTCATCATTAAGGACAAGGGGATAGATAGAAAAAAGAATTAAATTTAATTACAGCAACCTGGCATCTTGGCTTATGCTGTTGGAAAAAGATGGAAGAAGACTGGTCAGAGCTATTTTAATACAGATACCATCCCGACATCGTCTTGTAGATGAAAGCAGTGTACCATCTTTTTTCCTATGTCAAATAAATGGTATCAGGATAAAGTATGTAACGCTCACAAAAAGATGCCGAACCAAACCGAATCCTGTAAGTGCAGTACAAGTCACCTACTAATTGAAACATTCCGTAAATGCGGCAATTGTAATATATGTTCCAAGTGTGTTGCCGGGGTCTCACTGATGATGTTAAAAAAAAAAAAAAAAAAAAAAGATTTCTAACTAATGTCAAATATTCCTCATATTGGAAAAATATCCCTACACTTTGTATGGAAAGATATTACATACAGGGCATCCACGGCGGGGGGTTACTGTGTCCGGACCCTCCACATCAAAAGTTCGCAACTATTTTTGAATGATATAGGTATACTTGTATTTTGTCTGCACCAGGGATGCATTCACGGGGGTCCAACCGGTATGGATCAACTCAAACGTCTTGACTTTGGATCCTTTCTAGAAAAAAATGGCGCGTGCCTAGTAGTATGTTACCATACGCAACAACATATTGACCTGAAGAACAGGAGGATTAAATGTGATCTTTTTAAACTCCGCGGTCTTGCCGTGTAAAGTAAAAATAGTGCAAACATGAGACAGTAAAATCATAAACCATGCTCTAAACAGGACTCGATCCCATAAACTAGCTCATGTTTTACTCGCCGGTCCTTTCTCTCAGATATATCAACAATTCGCTTAAAAGAAAAATATAGGGCATGACTTCAATGATCCGTTGTGGCAATAAAGTACATTAATGTTGATAGTGCAATTTTCCAACAATTTTATAATAGACCTTTGTGTTTGAAGCACGAATAAAAATGTCGTTTAATACATGTTTTGTCCGTTCACCTAAAGAATCAAATGTAAGCGTGCGATAGCATCGGAAGTAAAACTATTGAAAGCTATATTAAAGTAATATACATACAATAGGAATATTTGTGAAGGCTATAAGCATATTACTTGAAGTGCGGGGATTCAAGAGCTCCCAGCCCGGGTTTCCGAAGTTTGTGCTTAATGAGCATTAACTTATTACATCATATAAGCCCACGTTTGTCAAGTCGTCAAGTCTAGGAGACTTGGTACATTTACAGCAGGTCAAACGATTGTATTCAATTTTTTCCATGTATTCTGTTGAGCGTAAGGTATGTAATCTCTCTCTAGACTTGGGAAAGTATATTTAGGGTACAGAGTCTATCACGCAAGTAATTAGAAATAGGCAAATAATTGACAAACGGGAAAGTGGGTTATGTTATAATTTATTTTAGAAGTTATTGTAAATACAGCGTTAATTCAATCATATACGTACTACGTATTAATATAAAAATGAAAACAATGTCATTTTAAATTAATGTGAAATTAATTTCTCTCCCCTCCTCCCAGAAAACATCAATGTCATATTTATATACAAAATATTAGGTTAAGCAAAAAAAAAATAAATAAATAAATAAAATAAAATAAAAATTCGATACACTCCACATAGGATTAAAATTTTATAATAAACTTCTAATTTCTGTTAAAAATGACAAATTCCCAATTTAAAAATGCTGACAAAATTTTTGATACATAAGCAATTGTTCTATAGCATAGTGGAATATACCAAGAATACTAACATTTGTAAAATGTTGTTACTATCAACATTGTGTATTGACTGATGAAACCATGAACTCAGAGTTTTAAAGGTAGAAATAAATAAATAATAATTTTCTAGGTTTACGTCTCATGATTATGCCCTTTAGGCTAAAGGGAACGACTGAATGAAGAAAATGAATGATTTTGAAGAGTTACTGGGAACAGAGTGTGGGAGCGCCCCGAGTAGGGATGCGCACGAGACAAGATTTGTAGCTGTCTCGACTGGAAAATGTGCTATAAAAGTGATGTCTCGACTCGAAAAATGTATATTTCTCTATTGGAAGAGCCGTGTCTCGACTCGAATTTTGTCAGGAAAATCCTGTCTCGACTCGTCTCGTGCGCATCCCTAGCCCCGAGTAAACCCAAGAAACATGGTGTTGTCCGCCACAAATTCGCATGCCTGGGATCGAACCAGGGTCATTGCGCATTAGAAGTGAGCGCTCTACCGCACAGCTACCTTATCTCCTCCTTCAGAAATCAATATAAATCATCGTGAATATGCTATTGATAACAAAACAAACAAGCAAATGAAAATATGTTTAAGAAAAGAAGAAAATTAATCGTTCTGAGGGGAATTGGCAGGCCTACCTGTCCCGCCAAAATAGGAAATAAATACGTCATTACTTTCTTTTCTCGCTTGCCTTGGCCCCATATGCTTTCATTTATTTATATTTCTGTTTGAATTATTCTAACGGAAGTGGTGGAAGGAAAGATAGTTTAGTTTATTTCAATGGAAGGTGGGAATGGTCGGGTTTGGCAAGGTCAATGGTCTTTGGGGATGCTGGTTTATTACACACGACTACCGACCGCTCCTTTTTTGTTGTGAGGAAGAGGGCAAGTGACTCCAATGGGAGGTGCACAGGCTTCACAAACGACCATGAAGAGGAAATTGTGAAAACACATCCATTCAGAAACCGAAAGCAAAAATGAACTCGATTTAAGAATTCCTTGAAGTAAAATACATGCTTCAAGCGTAAGGTAACCAGAAAATCCCTATATTTCAGAGAGCTCCTTCGTGGCTAAGCAGCTAGCGTACGCGCCTTTGACATGGGGGACCCGGGTTCGATTTCCGGCGGGAGCTCATGTAGTTCGGATTCCACGTTAATCAGTAAGTCCACGTCTCATATAGCCTCGCGGCTGAACGGGACGTTAAACTCAAAATCAACTTAACGCAACCTATATTTCAGACGCTTTACCAGAATCTTCCCACAATCCCTCACCACGTCAAGAATCCTTACACCGCGGTATTCCTCAACATGGCAACACTAAGTATTGTCCATCGTGTTGTGCACACATGACCATATGATACCGCACATCTTGTTATATGAAACGTTTTTTTAGTTACATAATGTCATTATTATCAATGATACAAATAATAATAATAATAATAATAATAATAATAATAATAATAATAATAATAATAATAATAATAATAATAATAATAATAGAACAACATGTATAAACATATCTGAATACTAAAAATTACACAATTTGTTTATTGATTGACTGTCGACCTCGGTCGTCTAGAAGTCTTCAAGAGGCAAGGACATCGTTCACGAGGTTATGGTTTGAGTTCCGGACGAGCAAGTATTCGGGATCGAGCCAAAAATTGTTAAAAGCCATAGGTCGCGGACTAAATATGTTCAAAACTGCTCGGCCCGAGTTTAGGGTTATCAACGGCTCGAGCGGCTCGACTCACAGCTCATTCACTATCGAGCCGAACAGAGAAGTGAACTGAGCGAACAGCTCACTCATCCGACCGGATCTGAGCCCTCAAAAGTTCTCTCAAAAGCTTTTAATGTGCTTTCATATAGTAACGTCAGAGACAATGTTTCTCACCCATACAGCACTACAGGCAAAATAATTGTTTTATAATTCTAGTCATTACATTCTTAGAGAGTGCCCCGATTTGTTAATATTTTCAGTATAGAAAAGGTATTCCAATGACAATTTACCCATATTTTCTTTATAAGCAGTTAGCATACGCGTCTTTGGCGTGGGAGAACTGGGTTCGATGTCGGTGGAGGCTGCTGTAGTTCGGATTCCACGTTAATCAGTAGATCCACGTCTCATATAGTCTCGCTGCTGAACGGGACATTAAAGTCAACTCAACTCACATTTTCTTTATTATCATTATTGGATTTTGATGTTGAAGATATCAGTAAAAGTGTTTATTCATTATCAATTTGGGCACCAGCCACATACTGAGGTTCTTTCACCCTTCAAAGTGTAAGCGCGAAGATTTATAAATTATCAGAAACGAATTTTATTAAAAGGTAGGCCAATCTTTGGACTAGAAATAGAATAAGTTTGAATAATATGGGCACATTAAAAGGAAAATAATAAAATATTTTATTGATATTAAAAGATAATCTGACAGAAATATGAAATGTCTTGTCTAGGGAGAGTTCAATATTGGTTAAGTTACTTTTAAATTGCAACGCATTACCTTGCATCAAGTTTGTCGATTCTCAGCAAGTTTGTTGCCTCGGTTCCAACAAGCGGTAGGAGCAAACTTATTATTTTTAAAGTTAAATTTCTGTGTGCGCAGAAAGAGACCATTTAGAGCACCAGTGTCATACCCAAAGAAGGGGCAAGGGACCTATGGTCCCACCCATCTAAACCAATGGAAACTACTAAATACAGCTTCAATCCATTAATTCATCAAGATATATATACAGGAAATTTATCCAGTTGGAAATTTACACCTGACTGTACAAGAACTTAGATTCGTAATAGTCTTCTTCACAGCCGAACCAAGGATTTCTTTAAACTAGGCCCCATATACAAGAAGACCCATTGAGCCGGATATACAGTCAATTTCATGGAAGTCACACCTGCCCTCTAGCGAACCAACTCGAACATTTGATCATGTTAAGAGATCACATTTGAACAGAGCCGGCTCGAGCTATCGGCTGCTGAGTTGAGCCGGGTAGAACCGAGTCGATTGACTCGCTTCTACCGAGCCAGTGCTAATCTTAACCGAGCCGGCTCGAGTTGTTCACTCACTTGAACCGAGCCGAACCGGTTGACATCACTATCCGGGTTCTTCTTCTAATTGGGCTTAAAAATTCAACCAGAGCTCATTCGTGGCAAAGCGGTTAGCGCATGCACCTTTGGCGTGGGAGACGGGTTTGATTCTCGGCGGGAACTCATGTGGTTCGGATTCCACGGTAATCAGTAGGTCCCGTTTCATATAGCCTCGCTGCTGAAAGGGACATTAAACTCAAAATCAACTCAAAAATTCGACCGTGCCGGTCTCAGCCTAGATGGTAAGAATTACAGTAATGATATATTTATATTGGTCTTCACGACATTTGAGACTTTCTCGTTGTAAAAATCTGTTGTCTTCTCGTTATCGAGACGAAGCGAGATGCCGGTATTGTTCTCTGTCGTGAGCAACACTAAAATTATTCCACACTACTGCTTACGTTTCTCATGGCTTTCGCTTTCCAGTGTAATCAGACCATGATTTCAAAACGAGCTAAAATGAGCTGAACGAGCGAGCCATATATCAAACTCGACTCGACTCGAAACTCAATCTTAAAAACAGTGACTCGACTCGAGAGAATTACCTTTGACTCGACTCGAAACTCGAGTTGAGTTTTAGCTCGACTTGTGCCCATCCCTACTCCTACTACTACTACTTATATTATGGATACGTATAGAAAAAATTACACGTTGTCAGCTGTCTTGCAGAAGACTTGTAAAAATGAACCTGCACCGGAGAAAGCTAGAGCACGCCTTAAAAATGATTGCTGAAGGTACAATAAAGGAAACGACAAAGTTTAAAAAAAATGATTTTCTGTGTGGATCTGTATAGTGAAACTGCACGCTTTTAACTTTGTACAAACAAGGATGTTCCTTATATTTTTTAATTAACATAATAATAGTATGCCTACTCCAACTCATTTTTCTTTACTACAATTCAGTTTCCCACACAAAACAAAGAGCATGGATATTTGACACAAAATCTTTCGCTTCCTTTTACCACACTTCGGCGCTGCAATCTGAGCAGAAATGCTGGGGAAAATACTACGAAATAGAACAGGTTTTATCGACAAGAAATGCCATAGGATATGCCATGGCATGGGAAATGCTATAGCATTTGTTACTTTACACGGTAGGATATCGATAATACGATTTTTGCTTCGAGAAATGCTACGATAAGTGCTTCGGTCTAAAACTAGCCTTACTGTAGTATCTAGTGAGTGATTTCTGCTGCGTTGTCAAATTGAAGTTCGTGAGACAGGCTGCATACAAAGAATTCAGTGGATCTTCCTAAATACATACAATTCTCAGAAACTTATATCACTGAAAGAAGATACTAAAAAATAAAATTATTTATATAACTTAGTTCATATTATAACTTTATTTTGTAATATTCTTTGGCTACTGCCATTAGGCCCGGTAGTCCACAAAATACGCCACTGTCTTGCAGACTGTGTTAATTTCTCGAAACATTCCAAAAGAAACTTGTACTCGCAGGAAAATAACTCTGTACAATATGGAATAGGTTATAATTTCTCAGTTCACAATATTTTTCTCACAAAAGACTTGAAAAATCAGTTTTTCTAATGTACATAGTGTATAAAAGATCTTGGGTATCCTCTGTGAGAGTGTCTTCATAGTGTGCTCATAATTGTAAATTTGTATAATTAGTAGAACACCACTTTAAATTTAACTTACAAATATGCATAACCGCAATTATTATGAATATTCATTCAAAGTAGTTAACCTTATAGTTTAAAAGAGGTGTATTATACAAAAAGGTAGAACAGATATTTCTTAAACACTGTCTTATATCCATTGTTCACAGTAAAATAGCTTCCAACGAAACATAAAACTAAACCTGAGAGACTGAAACACACCTCAATCTGTTCACTGTTCAAGAGATGTTAGTTTTCAGCGTTTCGGATAAATCATTGTCCCAGTAGCGTATTTACGATTTTGTTTCAGGGAGGGCTATGCACAATACAGGGAAGAAGGGGGCATTTGTCCACCTGAGTTTGAAAATTAATATTTTAATCAATTGTTTACTAATTCTTTACTAGGAAAAAACGTGAAACTCGTATGTCGGTGGAGGATCTTACCTCCCGTGCAAATCCGAAACGACACTCCTATAAACACACGTTAAATGTTTGTAATCTCATTTCAACTTAACTGATTTCAATTTAGAAAAAATGGAAATATTCAGTTTTATCTGTGTAAGTTTTTACCTGAAGGAAAATGTTCAGACAAGTTGAAGCTGAAATATACTAATAGCAGTTTTAATGGCAAGAATTGTAGACTGATGAATCTTATGTGATATAATACACACAAAAAATAACAATCTAACCTTTATTCTATTCATAGAAGAAAGAGGAAGCATCTTCTTGACGTATCTAATTTCCCGGGCTACGTATTTTCCCTGTCTTGATTTTCGTTAATTCAAACATTTACTTTTCTTTGTAACTAAACGGTGTAAATATTCTTCTGCTATAATAACTAAAGTTCCGTTATGTTGATATCCGTGCAAGTTGGTGTGGAACATCGGTTTGGTTTATCAGCTTCTATTAGTTTTGGTGTTACTAACGACGGCCGACTCAAATCACAACCAACAACGGTCGAAACTATGATAGGAGAAACGAAAGAAAGTAACAACCAAGAAAAAGAAACAGAAGAGTAGAATGGACAGAAGATAGAAAAAAGAACCCAGTTTTTACATGGAATGAAATTGGACAAATAAAGTATTATTTGTTAACAAAGAGCATAAGAAAATGGAAAGTCAATGAAATTCTTAGAAATGGTGAGAAGGATTAATGTTGTAGCCCTACGTGGAATGCGAAAAACCATCAAATTTATTTCGGGAGTAGCTTTGGCCCGATAACCCTCCTCTAAAAACACCACTGCACTGTAGGAAAATTTCTCGGAGAAGATTCTATTTCGACACAGACTTCTTATTAGTAATTTGAAAAACTGATTATTTTTATTTGTATATAAATTTAATGTTTGTAATTACACATGAAGGTTGGGGTCATTACCAAGTTCTCCCCTAGAAAGCACAAAGGGAGCAAAATTCAGGGGAAGTATTCAGAGGTGCCTGGGAATTAACTCCCTTTTCCCATTCAATTACCACACTGACGTTACTGCTTGCATTTCTCATGGCTTTCGCTTTCCAGTTTAATCAGGCCATGATTTCAAAACGAGTTAAAACGAACTAAACGAGTGAGCCATTTATCAAACTTGATTCGACAAGAACTCGACCTCATAAACAGTGACTCGACTCGACTCAAGAAATTTACCTTTGACTCGACTTGTGCCCATCCCTAGGATTGAACGATCTATCATTGGGACATTGCTGCCCGCAACTATTGTATTTAATAGGAAACATGTGTATTTTTGTTGCTGTCAGAAATGTAGTGAATCCAGTGCACCTTTCTCTTTCACCTTATACTGAGCCGATTGTAACTAGAATAGTTTTGTCCTCCAGACATATACATTGTTTCCTTCATTCGTTCCTTGTTCTGTTTTGTTGCTTATTGAAATATGAGAACAAAAATTTCGTTTCTTGGTACCTGATTTTTGAAAGTCACATATGATAACGTCACTATTCACTAGCAGTAGTAGTGGTCCGCGTATATCTCGCCGAGTCAGCAAAAATTT
The DNA here is from genome assembly GCF_964235325.1 of Thermobia domestica. NCBI lineage: Eukaryota > Metazoa > Arthropoda > Insecta > Zygentoma > Lepismatidae > Thermobia > Thermobia domestica. The sequence continues at coordinate 38,938,145 of NC_137471.1, forward strand.
TTGTGACGTCATAGGTCAAACGTCAATGACCTTGGCCCAGGGTCAATGACCTAGGGGTACATAGGACCACCCCTCTAAATTTTGGCAGGGGTACCATGGCCCACCCCCTAAATTTTGGCAGAGGTACATAGGACCACCACCCTTAAATTTTAGAAATTCCCAAATCTAAAAATTTAGTATGGTAGCCTAGGACCATAGTATGTACCTCTATCAGTATTGGGTGTCTATGTCGTTCCCTTTCATGGCTAAAAAATTGCCAAAAATTCAAATTTCGGGGGGTTTTGACCTAATTTATCACCTTTGATGAGGTATTATTACCTTATATAATTATATGGGCGTATACAGAGGTCCATTACCTTTCATAAGACATGGGTACATTAATGCACCCCTTGAAAAATTTGGGAGGGGTACCTTGGCCCACCCCTTAAATTTTGGAAATTGACCAATTTAAACATTGGGTATTATAGTATAGGACCCTAATATGTATTATGATAAATTTGGATGGTCCACCTCGTTCCCTTTTAGGGGTACAAAATTGCCAAATATATAAACGTAAGCAATACGTTATACCACATGTTTGGTTTTTGGTCGATTTTATCCCCTTTGATGAGGTGTTATTATTCTATATAGTTATATGGTCATGTATAGGGGTCCATTCCCTTTCATAAGATATGGGTATATTTGTGCACCCCTTTAAAAATTTGGGAGGGGTACCTTGGCCCACTCCTTAACTTTTAGAAATTGCCCAATTTAAACATTTGGTATTATAGTACTGGACCCTAACATGTATTATGATAAATTTGGGTGGTCCACCTCATTCCGTTTTAGGGGTACAAAATTGCCAAAATATAAACGTAAGCAATACGTTGTACCACGTGTTTGTTCTTTTGGCTCAATTTATCCGCTTGGATGAGGTCCAATTACTTTATATGGTTATATGGTCATGTATATTGGTCCATTTCCTATCATAAGACATAGGTACATTTGTGCACCCCGGAAGGGGTACCTTGGCCCACCCCTTTAATTTTGGAAATTGCCCAATTTAAACATTTGGTATAATAATATAGGACCTAATATATATATATATATATATATATATATATATATATATATATATATATATATATATATATATATTACTATAAATTTGGATGGTCCACCTCGTTCCGTTGTAGGGGTACGAAATTGCCAAATTTTAGTACAACTACGTGTTTCGTTTTTGACCTAATTTATTCCCTTGGATGAGGTCCTATTAGTTTATATGATTATATGGTCATGTATAGGGGTCAATTTCCTATCATAAGACATAGGTAGATTGATGCACCCCGGGAGGGGTACCATAGCCAATCCCTTAAATTTTGGGAATTTTACAATTTAAGCATTCGGTATTATAGTACATGACCTCAATATGTATCATGATAAATTTGGGTGGTCCACCTTATTCCCTTTCATGGGTAAAAAATTGCCAAAATATAAAGATAAGCAATATGTTGTACCACGTGTTTGGTTTTTAGCCCAATTTTTCCCCTTTCATGAGGTTTTATTACCTTATATGGTTATATGGTCATGTATATAGGTTCAATTCCTATCATAAGACATAAGTACATTGATGCACCTTTTAAAAATTTGGGAGGGGTATCTTGGTTCATGCACTCAGTTTTAGAAATTGTTTAATATAAGCATTTGGTATCTTCGTACAGGTCTTCAATATGTACCACTATAAATTTGGATGGTCCACCTCGTTCCCTTTCATGGGTAAAGAACTACCAAAAATCAAATTTGGGAGGTTATTGACCCCTATTTAACATGTTATATGGTTTATTACCTTCATATGTTTATGTTCCCTTTTAAATTTGGGAATTATCAAATAACAAAATTCGGTAAACGTTTTCTAGGACCCATTGGTATTCCTCTTATGGCCAAATATTCAAAATTTAAAGGTTAAAGGTTACTTTTTTCATAAGACACAGGTGTGTTTGTGTACCAATCTTAAATTTTGTGAGAGGTACATTTCTTATCGTCATATCAATAATTGGTAATTGTTCTTAGAATTGGGTGGTATCTCTTTCTTTGGGTAAATCATTGTCAAATATGAGTATGATCACGTGATCAGTTATTGACCTATGATGGGATTAGGAGTCCAGGACATTGGTACATTTAAACTTTCTAGGATAATTTGAGAATGCGTCATTGGTTTTGATTATTACAGCCTATGGACCAAATATAAACGTAAGCAATACGATGTACCATGTGATTGACCTTGATGAGGTAGTGTACAGGGATACATAGATAACCTTATTGAATCTTATGACTCATAGTCTTAAGGAAATACATGCTACAACACTGGCAGTTATTGTTGACGCAATTTGATTGGTTGATCACTATCTTTCGTGCAATCTGATTGGCTGATCACTACTATCTTTCGTACAATCTGATTGGTTGCTGATTTTCAAATCTTTGCTGCATTCAGTTTTAAGTTTTGTTTAACATTTAAAAAAGTTTTTGAAATTTTTGTTTTAAGCTTTGGTTTGACTTTTTTTCGTTTGATATTTTTAGTTTGAAAATTTTTTTGGAAATTTTTGTTTGAAATTTTTGTTTCAAAATTTTTTGTTTGAAACTTTGGTTTGAAATTTTTTCGTTTGAAATTTTTAGTTTGAAAATTTTGTTTCTAAAGTTTTGTTTAAAAAATTTTTGTTTGAAATTTTTGTTTCAAAATTTTTTTCAAAATTTTTTGTTTGAAATTTTTTTGTTTTGACATTTTTGTTTCAAAATTTTGTTTGAAATTTTTTCGTTTGAAATTTTTAATTTTTTTCGTTTCAAAACTAAAAAAAACTGTTTGAAATTTTAGTTTAAAAAATGTTCGAATTTTTTTCTGTTTAAAATATTTTGTTTGAACATTTTTGTTTCGAAATTTTTGTTTGGAAAATTTTGGTTTCAAATCTTTAAGTTTGTGCACTCATTAGTGAAGAACCGGAACTGCTTAGAAGAAAATTTGGTTTGAAAATTTTTGTTTCGTAAGTTTTGTTTGAAATTTTTGTTTCAAAGTTTGGTTTGACATTTTTAAAGTTTGTGCACTCATTAGTAAAGAACCGGAACTGTTTAGAACTAAAACCTCTGGCAACATTGAGGTGCAATAGTACACGTCAGAACATGGGGTTGTACTTGAAATGAAAAAAAACACAATTCATTGAAATGGATCATTTTATTACACTCCACATACATCCATACCAGATAGTGGTTCTGGATATTGTCGATACAATGTTTTTTGAACTTCTTGCACTAGTTTGTTTTTAGCATATAATTTTAATTCCAATTGAAGTCTTTTAAGGTCTATTGCAATATCAATTGGTGGAAACTCAATGTCCATTTGATCACAAATAAACTGTTTATCAATACAGGTATGTACCCACGAACGTTGTTGACAACCATCACAATATCTAGATACATATTGTACAATATGCATAACACATTTTTCAAAATAGTACTTTTTCAGGAATATACTTGTTTTGTTGCACACTTCCACTGCATGTTTAACACACTGAAATACGCTGATGAAATTGTTCCATTCCGTTGGCGTTAGATACACCATGTTGCGAGGGACATGGAATGTACTCCTTTTAAGTAACAGCACCATCTTCTCTTCGAGGACTGTACGCATCACCACTTCATGATTTGAGCCTAATGATTTTACTATGGTCACATTTAGCTCATCATGAAAATAATCATTCATTTGGTCGATTCGTGAACATAATATTTGCCATTCTTTACAGGTCAGTTGTACACCAAATTGTTCTGCTTTGCCCAATCGAATCACTAGTTCAAATGTTCTAGCACTGATACCAATCATCACATTTTTTGTTTGAAATGTATTTATTGGATAATAGCTTGCGAAGATGAACTCTTTATCGTTAGAAGTACACATCTTTCCTCCTGAAAAGCACTTGCTCAAATGATTTCACGGTATTGGTTGATTTATAGAACTACGGCTGATGTCATTGGAAAGGAATGTGCTGACGTTTGAATTCATGGTTTCATCACAGTTGCTGACGTCATGCTGACCAACCAAATACATACAACTATGTCTGACGTCAAAGGAATGTGCTGACATTTGAATTCATGATTTCATCACAATTGCTGACGAATCTGGCTGTGTACTAAATTCAAATTGATGACTTCGACCCAAGAATCCTTTGTAACATAAACATACAGATCCAGTATTTAAGAAACGCAGCAGTTCTTCCTGTTTTGATGCTTCCATGGGAAAATATCTTGCTGGTAAAATTATATTATTATCATTTTCAAGCTTCACTACGATTCTTAATCCAAACTTTGTAGGGATCATTTGGCTAGCTAAGATTCTATAAGGTACATTCTGTTGTAAATCAGTAATCTTGGTAAATGATTTCATTACATCACGTGCGTTTAGAAACTGCAGACAAGTAGCCATGAGGATGTTATCATGAATACTAACTCGAACGATACTTATATATGATGCAAAACTGAAGAATTTGCATCATCATGTTCTGACGCGTACTATTGCACCACAATGTTGCCAGAGGTTTTAGTTCTAAACAGTTCCGGTTCTTTACTAATGAGTGCACAAACTTTAAAATTGTCAAACCAAACTTTGAAACAAAAATTTCAAACAAAACTTTCGAAACAAAAATTTTCAAACCAAATTTTCTTCTAAGCAGTTCCGGTTCATCACTAATGAGTGCACAAACTTAAAGATTTGAAACCAAAATTTTCCAAACAAAAATTTCGAAACAAAAATGTTCAAACAAAAAATTTTAAACAGAAAAAAATCGAACATTTTTTAAACTAAAATTTCAAACAATTTTTTTTAGTTTTGAAACGAAAAAAATTAAAAATTTCAAACGAAAAAATTTCAAACAAAATTTTGAAACAAAAATGTCAAAACAAAAAATTTCAAACAAAAAATTTTGAAAAAAAAATTTGAAACAAAAATTTCAAACAAAAATTTTTTAAACAAAACTTTAGAAACAAAATTTTCAAACAAAATTTCAAACGAAAAAATTTCAAAAAAAAGTTTCAAACAAAAAATTTTGAAAAAATTTCAAACAAAAATTTCCAAAAAAATTTTCAAACTAAAAATATCAAACGAAAAAAAGTCAAACCAGTTTCAAACAAAAATTTCAAAAACTTTTTTAAATGTTAAACAAAACTTAAAACTGAATGCAGCAAAGATTTGAAAATCAGCAACCAATCAGATTGCACGAAAGATAGTGATCAGCCAATCAGATTGCACGAAAGATAGTGATCAACCAATCAAATTGCATCAACAATAACTGCCAGTGTTGTAGCATGTATTTCCTTAAGACTATGAGTCATAAGATTCAATAAGGTTAGCTATGTATCCCTGTACACTACCTCATCAAGGTCAATCACGTGGTACATCGTATTGCTTACGTTTATATTTGGTCCATAGGCTGTAATAATCAAAACCAATGACGCATTCTCAAATTATCCTAGAAAGTTTAAATGTACCAATGTCCTGAACTCCTAATCCCATCATAGGTCAATAACTGATCACGTGATCATACTCATATTTGACAATGATTTACCCAAAGAAAGAGATACCACCCAATTCTAAGAACAATTACCAATTATTGATATGACAATAAGAAATGTACCCCTCCCAAAATTTAAGATTGGTACACAAACACACCTGTGTCTTATGAAAAAAGTAATAAATCCTGTACTTATTCAATAATAAAGCCGGTCAATAACCTTTAAATTTTGAATATTTGTCCATAAGAGGAATGCCAATGGGTCCTAGAAAACGTAACCAAATTTTGTTATTTGATAATTCCCAAATTTAAAAGGGAACATAAACATATGAAGGTAATAAACCATATAACGTGTTAAATAGGGGTCAATAACCTCCGAAATTTGATTTTTGGTAGTTCTTTACCCATGAAAGGGAACGAGGTGGACCATCCAAATTTATAGTGGTACATATTGAAGACCTGTACGAAGATACGAAATGCTTATATTAAACAATTTCTAAAACTGAGTGCATGAGCCAAGATACCCCTCCCAAATTTTTAAAAGGTGCATCAATGTACCCATGTCTTATGATAGGAATTGAACCTATATACATGACCATATAACCGTATAAGGTAATAAAACCTCATCAAAGGGGAAAGATTGGGCCAAAAACCAAACACGTGGTACAACATATTGCTTATCTTTAGATTTTGGCAATCTTTTTACCCATGAAAGGGGATAAGGTGGACCACCCAAATTTATCATGATACATATTGAGGTCATGTACTATAATACCGAATGCTTAAATTGTAAAATTTCCAAAATTTAAGGGATTGGCTATGGTACCCCTCCCGGGGTGCATCAATCTACCTATGTCTTATGATAGGAAATTGACCCCTATACATGACCATATAATCACATAAGGTAATAGGACCTCATCCAAGGGCATAAATTAGGTAAAAAACGAAACACGTAGTTGTACTAAAATTTGGCAATTTCGTACCTCTACAACGGAACGAGGTGGACCATCCAAATTTATAGTAATATATTTATATATTAGGTCATATACTATTATACCAAATGTTTAAATTGGGCAATTTCCAAAATTAAAAGGGTGGGCCAAGGTACCCTTCCCGGGGTGCACAAATGAACCTATGTCTTATGATAGGAAATGGACCAATATACATGACCATATAACCATATAAGGTAATAGGACCTCATCCAAGGGGATAAATTGAGCCAAAAACCAAACACGTGAATGTATTACAATTTGGCAACTTCGTACCCATGAAAGGGAACGAGGTGAACCAACCAAATTTATATAATATCTACTAGGGTCCTATACTATAATACCAAATATATAAAATGGGTAATTTCCAAAATTAAAGGGGGTGGGCCAAAGTACCCCTCCCAAAAATTTAAATGGGTGCACAAATGTACCTATGTCTTATGATAGGTAATGGACCCCTATACATAACCATACAACCATATAAGGTAATAGGACCTCATCCAAGGGAATAAATTAGGTCAAAAACGAAACACGTGGTTGTACTAAAAATTTGGCAATTTCGTACCCATGACAGGGAACGAGGTGGACCACCCAAATTAATAGTAATATATATTAGAGTCCTATACTATTATACCAAATGTGTAAAATGGGCAATTTCTAAAAATAAAGTGGTGGGCCAAGGTACCCCTTCCAAATTTTTAAAAGGGTGCACAAATGTACCTATGTCTTATGATAGGAATAAGACCCCTATACATAACCATATAACTATATAAGGTAATAGGACCTCATCAAAGGGGATAAAATGGGCCAAAAGAACAAACACGTGGTACAACGTATTGCTTACGTTTATATTTTGGCAATTTTGTACCCCTAAAACGGAATGAGGTGGACCACCCAAATTTATCATAATACATGTTAGGGTCCAGTACTATAATACCAAATGTTTAAATTGGGCAATTTCTAAAAGTAAAGGAGTGGGCCAAGGTACCCCTCCCAAATTTTTAAAGGGGGTGCACAAAAATACCCATATCTTATGAAAGGGAATGGACCCCTATACATGACCATATAACTATATAGGATAATAACACCTCATCAAATGGGATAAAATCGACCAAAAACCAAACATGTGGTATAACGTATTGCTTACGTTTATATATTTGGCAATTTTGTACCCCTAAAAGGGAACGAGGTGGACCATCCAAATTTATCATAATACATATTAGGGTCCTATGCTATAATACCCAATGTTTAAATTGGTCAATTTCCAAAATTTAAGGGGTGGGCCAAGGTACCCCTCCCAAATTTTTCAAGGGGTGCATTAATGTACCCATGTCTTATGAAAGGTAATGAACCCCTGTATACGCCCATATAATTATATAAGGTAATAATACCTCATCAAAGGTGATAAATTAGGTCAAAACCCCCCGAAATTTGAATTTTTGGCAATTTTTTACCCATGAAAGGGAACGACATAGACACCAAATACTGATAGAGGTACATTCTATGGTTCTAGGCTACCATACCAAATTTTTAGATTTTGCAATTTCCAAAATTTAAGGGTGAGGTCCTATGTACCCCTGCCAAAATTTAGGGGGTGGGCCATGGTACCCCTGCCAAAATTTAGAGGGGTGGTCCTATGTACCCCTAGGTCATTGACCCTGGGCCAAGGTCATTGACGTTTGACCTATGACGTCACAAAAATTTTTGCTGACTCGGCGAGATATACGCGGACCACTACTACTCTAGCATGGATTTTACCGATTAGAAAGAAAGATTTCGGAATAAAAGTTGAGAACATTGACACAATTATTTTAGACAGTCCACCTTGTACGGAGTCGTTTGACGTATTTTTAGCGTCCTATTAAAGACTTGACTACTACAAAGAACAAATGTTAGTCGAACTGTTTAGTAATGCACTAATCTTGTGTCAAAACGGCTCTGCATAAAGCCCAGTATGTATAATTGTTTTCGCTTGTAGAGGATTTTGTTGGCGTGGTGCCTGTGAAGTTGTCTAGCCCAACTAACGAATTTTTCTTTTTCTTATCCACTTCGTTAGTTTATTGTTATCTTATGTTAGTTTTGCTAAAAGTAACGTTTGTTTTGCAAAAATAACGATAGTTTTAACAGAACTAACGTAAACTAACGATAAACTAACGATGTAGTAGTAGCGGTCCCTCTTCGCGCGAATGACTCACCTTTCAAAGGTCAATGCTCTTGCCCCGGGGTCAACGACCTAGGTGTGCTTAGGACCACCAGTCTAGATTTTGGCAGGGGGACCTTGGCCCACCCCCTAAATTTTGGGAGGGATACCTTGGCCCACCCCTTAAATTTTGGAAATTGCTCAATTTAAACATTTGGTATAATAGTATAGAACCCTAGTATGTGTCACTATAAATTTGGGTGGTCCACCTTGTTCCCTTTCATGACTAGAAAATTGTCAAAAAGTTAAATTTTGGGGGTTTTGACCTAAATTATCCCCCTTTGATGAGGTTTAATTACCCTATATGGTGATATAGACGTATACAGGGGTTCATTTACTTTCATATAAGACATGGGTATATTGATGTACCCCTTTAAAAATTTGGGAGGAGTACCTTGTCCCACCACTTCTAATTTTGGAAAATGCCCAATTTAAACATTTGGTATCATACTATAGAACCCTAACATAGATTACCATAAATTTGGGTGATCCATCTCGTTCCCTTTCATGGGTACAAAATTGCCAAATATAAACGTAAGCAACACGTTATACCACGTGTTTGGATTTTGGCCCGTTTTATCCCCTTTGATGAGGTCTTATTACCCTATATGGTTATATGGTCATGTATAGGGGTCCATTTCCTATCATCAGACATAAGTACATTGGTGCAACCCTTTAAATTTTAGGAGGGGTACATTGACCCACCCCTTCAATTTTGGAAATTGTCCAATTTAAGCATTTGGTACCATAGTTCAGGACCTCAGTATGTGTCATTATAAATTTCGAAATTTCGGTGGTCCATCTCGTTCCTTTCATAGGTACAAAATTGCCAAATCTTAGTAAACTACGTGTTTGGTTATTCACTCAATTTATCCTCTTTGATGAGATCATACAGGGTTATAGGTATGGAAGGGTATACTCTTTTAATTTTGTAGGACCCTTAGGGTGTCAAATGCAAATACGGTCACATGATCGATGATTTGGTTTCGATGCGTGAGTCTTTGATACGACGATGGGTACCTGGTCAATATTCTCTGTGAGTTACGTGGAAATTTTCAACAAGATTCATGGCATTTAAAAATGTTTTCAACTTTTACACTAAAAATTCAAACCAAAATTTTCGAAACAAAAAAATTGGAACGAAAACTTTTAAACAAAAAATTTCAAACTAAAAAATTCAAAATAGAATTTTTAAAACAAAAGTTTCAAACAAGATTTTGAAACGAAAAATTTTGAAACAAAAAAGTTTACCAAAATATCAAACGAAAAATTTTCAAAAATTCTGAAACAAAGAATTTTTAGTTTCAAAAAATTAAAACGAAAAATTTTCAAACAAAATTTTCAAACAAAAATTTGAAACAACATTTTTGAAACGAAAAATTTTTCGTTTGAGAATTTTGTTTGAAAACTTTTCGTTTGAAATTTTTGTTTCTAAAAAAATTTTGTTTCAAATTTTTTTTTCAAAATCTTGTTTACCCATTTTATGATAGGGAATGGACCCCTATAGATGACCATATAACCATAACAAGTAATAGGACATCAACAAAAGGGATAAAATGGGTAAAAAACCAAACACGTTTTATAACGTATTGCTTACGTTTGTAGGGGAGTAGTAGGGATCCATCTTGGTGCGAATACTCACCTCTCAAAGGCCAATGCTCTTAGCCCGGTGTCAACGACCTAGGGTCACTTAGGACCACCCCTCTAGATTTTGGCAGGGGTACCTTGGCCCACCCCTAAATTTTCCCAGGGTACATTGGACCACCCCCCTTAATTTTGGAAGTTGCCAAATCTAAAAATTTGATATGGTAGCCTAGGACCATAGTATGCACCTATATTAGTATTGGGGGTACACCTCGTTCCCTTTCATGGGTTAAAATATGCCAAAAATTCAAATTTCGGTGGGTTTTGACCTAATTTATCCCCTTTCATGAGGTGTTATTACCTTGTATGGTTATATGGGAGTGTACACGGGTCCATTTCCTTTCATCCCAGACAGCATGTTTGCTTACCGCAAGCTTGCCTGTCGCTTTTATTTGATTTTATTTCGCTTTGGCTTATACACAAAAGCTTATTTCTGCTTAGCGCAAGCTGTAGTGCGGGCAACCCACGCTTCACTTGCGTGACACTTTTCTTTAGATTGAAGTAAAAAGCCAGCGCGCGTTCGATTTTCAGTTGTTCTCAAAAACCACGTGACGCTGACCTCTTAACTTTCGGCGACAAGGTAGTGTTCGCTTTGTTAGCGTCTTGTTAGCATTCAGCTTGAATAAAGGAAAACCTTAATTATTTTTTTAATTGTGCCGTCTAGTACTCTAGTACTCTAGTCCTACGTACCTATAATGTTGCTCTTTATTTCCTCATATTTCAGTAACCATGAGGCATAACGAATTGTAGTATTTATGTATAAAGCATAAATGTGAACATAGATGGCAGCAGATTTGAGCCTACTTATTTTGCGAAAGAATACAGAACTGTTGCAGATATTTTAATATAAACTTCAAGTTTAACTTACAGTATAAACCTTACCTGAACGCTGTTTTTAAAGTATAAACATTTTTCTGCGTTTTTATATAAGGTAGAAATTTCAAATACTCGCGGCTAATATAACAATGTATTAGATATTTGTAAGAAGCAACGACGCGTTGCTTGTCACAACTAAAACGTAACAATTATGCTTATTTTGATGTTTTGCCAAAGCGGATCCGAGACTTCGGTGTTTTCACGGTTGTGCATTTGCTTCAATAGTAGTGAAGGCGAGGAGAAAATATATTGTAGCATAGATTTAGTCAGACGGTTAAATTATACTGATATCATACTGTTTTATCTAAATTCGCTTACTGCAAGCTTCCATATAACTTGTTTGGCGTGTTTTCGCTTGCAATAAGCTTAATAAAGCTTGCCATTGATGAGAATACGCTTATACTTGGATTGCGTTTGAGATAATTTGACTTGTGTTTAACTTGTGAAGACAAGCTTGCGCAAGCCTTGCCCAGATGTAACAAACTAGCTTGCCACAAGCTTGTAGCAAGCTAATTGGCTTGCATAGTATAGCTTGCGGCAAGCTAATTGACCTTGCAACAGCAAGTTTGTGGCAACTTGCAGCAAGCTTAATTTGCTGTCTGGGATAAGACATGGGTATATTAAGGCACCCCTTCAAATTTTTGGGAGAGGTGCCTTGGCCCACTCCTTACATTTTGGAGTTGATTTTGAGTTTAACGTCACGTTCCGCAGCGAAGCTATATGAGAATTGGAACTACTGATTAATGTGAAATCCGAACCACATGAGCTCCCGCCGAAAATCGAACCCGGGTCTCCCACGCCAAAGGCGCGTACGCTAACCGCTTAGCCACGAAAGAGCTCCTTAAATTTTGGAAATTGTCCAATTTAAGCATTTGGTATCATAGTACAGAACCTCAATACGTGTCATGACAAAATTCGGTGGTCCATCTCGTTCCTTTCATGGGTACAAAATTGTCAAATTTTAGTAAAACCACGTGTTCGGTTATTAACTCAATTTATTCTGTTTGATGAGAACATATAGAGTTATAGCCCAGACAGAAATTTAAACTTGCTGCAAGGTTGCCCAAGCTTGATGTTGCAGGTCAATTAGCTTGCCGCAAGCTATATTATGCAAGCCAATTTACTTGCTACAAGCTTGGGACAAGCTAGTAGTTACATCAAGGCAACGCTTGCTTCAAGCTTGCATTCAGAACTGAAATACAAGTCAAATTATCTCAAACGCAAGCCAAGTATAAGCGAAACTCATCAATGGCAAGCCTGATTAAGCTAAATGCAAGCGAAAGACACGCAAAACAAGCCATATATAAGCTTGTGCAAGCGAATTTAGATCTACTGAAAAGTTAATGACAAGTGTAAGTAGCGTAGTTTGATTTTACACTTTGCTTGCCTTTAGCTAATTTAGGCTTGCCTTTGACTAAGATAGGCTTGTCTTTAGCTAACATAAGCTTGCCTTTGTCTAATGTAGACTTGTCTTTGGCTAACGCAAACTTGCCTTTGGCTAAGCTATACTTAACGTTAGCTAGTAGGCTTGCCTTTGGCTAAGCTAAGCTTGCCGTTGGTTTAATTATAGTTGTATTAGTCTTGCTTTCAGTTGAGTTAGGACTGCCTTTCACTTCGTTTAGCTTGCCTTTGGTTTAGCAGGGCTGTCTTTGGCTACATTTTGCGTACTTGTGGCCAGGGGCGTACGCAGGTGTGAATCCTGGGGGTCTTGATCCACCCAAATCCCTTTTCTATAAATTTAGCATAAATTTAGGTGTAATTTTACTAATCCTAATATAATTGGACTTCATGTTGAACTTGACTCCCCCCAAAATGATTTGAACCCTCTCGGAAATAAATTCCTGCGTACGCCCCTGTCTTTCGCTAATTTTCACATTTACTTCTGTAGTTGTCCATTACTGCAGACCTTTTCCCCCTTTCAAAATGAAAACTGATGGACTAGAACCTTATCATCCATGTTAATTCTACTATATAAGTTGTTATATGAGGGTTATCTGACAAGTAATAAGCTTACCAATAAAAATACAAGTTGTTTGAAGTATAAGCAGCATACGAACTTAATTATAGTCCACATAATTATGAAACAAATATATATATCTTCAGATACAACAGTCGTAACTAATTGACGTGAAATAAAATACTGGTATAACGATCCCTTACCCGATATTGTTCCAGAAAAGGCTATCTGGAAAACGAACACCCGAAAGTATTGTGAAAATACATGTGAAGAAACCATCCTAATACGCAACGTAACACGATGGGTAGTATCTTCCTTGTACAGCGGGGGACACTTCTAAATGGTACAGCCATATGGAGATTTACGGCTAAGGTGTACCATTTAGAAGTGTCCCCCGCTGTACAAGACGTCAAAATGAAATTGAAATATTATTTGTGGTTTAACTTGTGCTCCACAAAGCTCATTTGGCGCGAGGTAGAACGAACCAGAGATCCCACACATCAGACGGAGCACTACCAGTGAACTACTACGAACGCTCGAAGATCGTCTGAAATTGTTATTCAAAACCGCAGAACATAATTCAGAACTATTTTTTAGCATGAATAATGATGTCGGAGCATTTTTAATAGGGCTGATCCGATCAAGATGATTTTGGTTCACCTATGTTACCGTCATTCTACATTTACCTTTATTTAAATCTGAACTAAAATGATGTGGTGAATTTCTGTTGTAGAGTTGTGTGAGACACCAAGATAAAAAACCTAAAGTGGAACAACAATAAAGGCCGAGAAACAATGAGAAACGATGAGAAACACACATCATACTCTTGTGGGATCTTCAGACGCAAACTCACTGCCCCTCAGCTCATCCTCGTGTATTTACCACTACCCGTATTGGCCAGGGTATAAACTGCACATTTTATCTCAATTCCAGTTGTGAAAGTTTGGATGCGTCTTATATTGCAACCGTACAATTATAAAATTTCGTCATATCGTATGCTGTTAAAAAAAGGCTGATTTCCTATTTTGAAATAATAATAATGAACAATAGAACTGTTGAAACTAGCCGCATTATAAATACCGCAATATCATCCAACAACAGCACTGTCAAAACAGTCGGCATTATTGATAATATTCTGATTTTACCATTGCGTTCAATTTATTTTCTTCATTTGGTTTATATACAGATATTTTTTTTCTTTTCCATTTCAAATTTTAAGATGTAGCTTATATTCGGGCCAATATGGTATACCTACCGATAGTGCATGATATTTACCTCTACGCTATTCGAAGAATTTCCTATAACTTTCATCCACTTCCAGCAGAAGCTATTGACTATGCTAAGTAATACTGAGAAGGAAATAAAAAGAGAAATTGGTTAGGTTTGAATAAATCAATTGTATTTGGAAATAATCTTCTATTTATAATCTTCATAATCTTTGGTAAAATCTTCAAAAGTTTACATTGTAATGTCAAATTAAAAAAAAAATCGTAATAGTTTTCTTTTAACATAGATCATGTACAAATCAATAAAATACAATTATAATTAAAAAATATATAATATCCTGCTGCTTCAATCACCATTTTCTCGGTCCATCGAGGTGGTTTTCTTGAACTCCCTGAAAAATACAGATGCGTATTTTATGCATTAACTGAGCAGTGTTCATTCCTCGCTTCAAGATTTACATCCTAAAAGCATTAGTAAAGATATTTATATTTAATTTTCAAAATCAGGCTTTCTCGCAATAGACGACTTACTAGGTCGTATCTATCGTAACAGATGACTTACCCTATATTTAACGTTGTTTATGAATAATGTGATTCGTGTACAGATGCAATTTAAGCTAAGCTGGAAACAAAGCAAGTCCCTAAATAAAGTAAGTAAATAGAGTGTGAGCAACGAAAGTGCATTCAAACTTTGTGGTTTACTACCGGACAGATTGTTGCCAAATTAGTCACTATTCAATATAATGGATAGACGAAATTTTTGGTGTTTGCAAAAGTCTGTAATCCCAAAATTTCTTATTTCTTTTAGTAAAAGAGAAAAATTGAATTACAATGCCAATGAACCGTCACGATATTTGCCTCGTGCAAGTTAACGAAAGATCCAAAAATTTTCTCTATATCAGCTATTTAAATTTTTAATATGTAACTACAAAAAAGGAAAGAAAAAATTAAAGGAAATATTCAATATTACGTCCCAAGGTTATGTCCTGTAGGCTAGAGACGGTGGTGATTATGAGTGAAATGGTGAAATGAAAGTGAGAGGAAACGGAGAAAACTCGAGAAAACCCAGGCACACAGTGTTTGTCCACCCCGAAGCCTACTTAGCGGGAACTGAAATCTAACCAGGGACCTACATACCAGAGTTAAGCACATTGGAAAACTCCCAAAAGGGGGCGGGGTAGGGAGAGAAAAAACTTACGTGTAACTAATGACAAATTCAATCACATTATCTGTTCTTTGAATTTCGACAGCTGAATTACTTTCTTACTCATCTAACTTACAAGGAAAGGACTAAGTCATGATCGCCAAATGAACGTCTACGTATGTTTTTCAACAGATACTAAAATTAGAAGCTCAAAAAATCAAACCCCAGGTGCAAATGTGCCCTAATATGTTTTTAATGCGTAGATTTGTATTGATTTTGTATTGTATGCAATCAAGTCATTTCATGTCACAGACACATGTTTAAAAAAATGAGCTGCCTGGAACTTTGTACTTAAAAATATTTGTTTCTACATAGATTCTACTAAGATTTCTAAAACTATTTTATGTATGGTTACGTTTTGTTTTTCGGGTTTTCGGCCAATTTAACTTTTTTTCTCTCTCTTCCTGGAGAGAGCGGTACACGTGTAAACAAAAAAAAAAAATATTATATCCTGCCAAACAACAGTTGTAAAATGAAAGTTTTGATACGTCATTTTAAAGCTTTGAAACTAAGAAATCTGATTCTGTATTGAATATGAATCAGTTTGCAGTACCTAGTTTCTGATTGGTCAAAAATCGTAATATACCCTTCGTGAATTCCCGCACAACAGATATGTTGTTTTCTTTGAAAATTAAGGAAATCTTTCAAATGTAAAACTGCTTTAGAAATATTAATATAATATAGAAACAGTATTTGTGTGTACAAAGTTTCGGGCAATTCAATTTTTCAGCATGTTGCTGTGACATGGAATGACTCTTTAACACAATACAAAATCAAAACAGATTTGCGCGTTAAAAATATATTAGGGTACCCTTGCATCTGAGGTTTCATTGTTGAACTTCTAAATTTAGTTTCTTTCGAAATACACATGCAGATATCCATTTGGCGATCATGACAAAGTCCTTTCCTTGCTAGACTACTACCTTACAGTACTGGCGCAAATCCCGGGGGGACGAGGGGGACATGTCCCCCAATCTTGGACCTGGGGGGAACTGTCCCCCAAATAATCTGACTTAAAAAGTGCTTTTTGGGATAAGTGTGATGATTTGTGTCCGACTGCCACAAAGGAATGTAAGACGAAATTGAATTATCTTGACTTTTCCATTTTTAAAAAGGATCGTATTCTGTAGGATTGCAAACTGAACTTCGTGCTGTAGTGCGTTTAGTCTCATCAATATGTATTAATTCCACTTCCGCTACTTGGGCAAACATTGCAATAAATGCCAGAGGAGGATGTGCTCCACTCCTCATGCTGGGAAGTTGTCTCAACTGTAGGTACGGCACAAATCCCGGGTAAATGAGGAAACATCCATCCCCCAACATTGGAACTGGAGGCTTTCCCAATAATCCGATTTGAAAAGTGTTTCTTGTAGATAAGTGTGATCATTTGTGCCCGACTGCCACAAAGGAAAGTGAGATGAAATTTGTTTCTCTTGGCTTTTCCATTTTTAATGAAAATGAAGGCGTGCGACTGTGCGGGACGTAACCTGATATGAAATCTTATCTCCTCCTCTCCTCTAGGCCCTAGCACACGAAGAGTATGCAGACTATCCAATGTCAGTAGAACCTAGTGATGGGCAGTGGGAATATTCCCGGTGGGAAGGAATTTAAAAATGGGAATATTCCCGGGTTTTCCCCCTGGCCTATAAATTCCCGGGAAGGAATTTATTTCCAATTGTTTACATGATCTTCCAAATTATAAGAACCATATGACTAATTACTTTATTTTAATATATTATGATTTACTTCTAGGTTTTAAAGAATTTGGAGGTTAAAAAATTTAAAATTCTTTGACTGTACTTTATATAACTAATAATATGATTTTTTAACTTCCATTTCCATTTGCACTAGAAAGTAAGGTAATTGTTTAGAATTGGGGAGACAAAACTATCAAAAAGTAGGATGATTTACGGAAGAAGTGAGTTGATAGTGATGTTCAAGTAGTCAAGAAAGTATTGAACACATTTTTTTAGGGCAGTAGGGGATTTGTACAAACCGTAAAAGTAAGTGGAAGTGATTTATGTGAGAAAAGAAAGTGAATTGTTGGTAACGAAGATAGAAAGTCCCATGCGGGGTTCTAACCCGCCTTCACTCGCTAACGCTCGCTCTGCAATGCTGCCTGAATTTAATGTCGGTAACGTAATTTAACGTATGAAACCATAAAACAACCGCATCGGAATAAAATATCGCAAAAAAGTAGGTGCAAACGCTGGCCCCCCAATGCTAAACAACAGCCAAAATTAGCAAAGTACTAATTTACAAATGATGAAAAGGAACCATTTTGTAAAGTAATTTAGAATTATGTAGAAATAGAGATGAAGTACTATTAATAAACCCTGAACCACCGTTAGTAATAGACGTCGGTCTGTCTCCTCTCTCTGACTCGAATTTCTAAAGAGGTACTCGGACTTCTCTTACATGTGAATTAACATATGGAATTTTGAGAAATAGGTGGAATGAAAGGTCGTGTATGGCCAGGTTAAGTGCTAAAATATAAAGATAAGTAAGTATCTTGCAAATTTTGTGAACATAAATATGTATGCGCAAATATTGATAAATTGGTGGGACAGGTATCTTCTGGCATTTACCCAATCTAATTGGTTTATAACATTTATAAATTTAATGGGCGGTATTCAGAGAGAATTCGTTAATCGAAGTTTAGTCACAGACTAGTTAGTAAGCATACTAAATCTTTACTAAGGAAGGTGCACTTTTTGGTATTCAGATTATACTTTGAGTACAACTAAAATGATGATTTGGGTATGATTAACTTATAGAACCCCAATGCATCGGTGAGTAAAATAAATATGGCAACTACGGAAAAGTAGATGAGCGCATGCGTAGTCTGTAAAAATGAAAATACATGAAATACGAAATACGAAATGTTGTGTCGCACGCTAAACCGTGGGTAAAGATTAGTTTGTTCAGGATTAATTAGTCACATGTGATTAACTTCGTCCAATACTACGTCCTAATCAAAGACTCTGAATACAATTTTCATAACCATCCGTTAGTCAACTCCGTAGTAAAGTGTTAATCAGACGTCAAATCGACTCTGCATAAGGCCCAATGTGTTTATAATATCAGTAGTAGAGTCAAGTTTAGCAAATCCACTTACATATAAATTTAAACTGTTTAGCGGTTTAAAAGAATTAGGACTTACTATATAATTTTCTCACACATATTTAATTGATAGAACATATTGTAAAAAAGTATACATTTATGCTTACTCTCTAAATATAATAAAGTGTTAATAAAGTAACATAGTACCGTTTAGAATATATACATTTTAAAGAATCTTCTGTGGACATCAGTAATAATATGCTGTGATATAAAATTAATTCAACTTTGAAATCATAATATAGTAATAGAATGCAATTTTCTTTCTGATTGTACATAAATTCCCATTTTGGGAATCTTCCCGGGAATTTACCCATCACTAGTAGAACCCATCTTTTCAGCAAATGCGCATTTAATGTATTTGTTGTATCAATCTAGGCATCTACTCATGCTTGATAAGCTAACTAACTCTATAGCCTATGGAACCCAGAGGTTAAATGCCACGTTCACAAAGGCTCTCCACTGACTTCTATCCTTAGCCAACTTGATCCAGTTTCTACTTTGTATTACTATTTTTGCGAGATCCATCTTAATATTGTCTTCCCATCTGCGCCTAGGTGCTCCTAATGGTCGTTTTCCGATTGGTCTTACACTTTGAAAGCGTTCCTACTTTCTTCCATCCTGGCTATATGTCCTGCCCACCTAAGCCTCCTAAACTTGATGACTCTAATAATGTTTGGCAAGCCGTATAATTTACGTAGTTCTTCTTTATGAAGTTTCCTCTTAGGTCCGAATATTCGTCTGAGCATCTTGTTCTCAAATACTTTCAGTCTATGTTCTTCCCTCAGAGTAAGCGACCATGTTTCGAAACTATACAGAACAACAGGAATGATTATCGTTTTATATATTTTAAGCTTCAAATTCTTCGACAGAAGTCACGACCACAAGAGATTTTGAACTGAATAATAACACGAATTCCCTGTCTTTAATCGATATTTAATTTCGTCGTGAATATGCTTTTCATCTGTTAATATTGATCCTAGATATTTGAAATTATCCACTTTATCAAAAGTATTATTTAGTATTTTAACGCATCCATAATTTGCCGTGTTACGGTCCCGATGCACTTCCATGTATTTAGTTTTCTCTGCATTTACTTCTAAACCCATGTCCCTGCAAGCGTTTAATAAGACCTCTGCATTTCTTTCTATTGTTCTCATATCATACTCTATTAAATTTACATCATTAGCGTACGCCATATCTTGGTGAACACCGTTCAGCTCTAGGTCCTGGTTGTTATCTTTGATTTTCGTTATGGCGATTTCTAGAACAAAATTAAATAATAATAGCGACAACGCATCTCCTTGTTTCAGGCCATTCTCAACTTGAAAACTCGTGGCCCAAAATTTTTCTACTCGGACTTTATTTTTGATTCATTTAAACATGCCTTAATCGATCTAATTAGCTTTTTCGGTATTCCAAATTCTGTAAGAACGTTATACAATGTTTCTCTCCTAACCGAGTCGTAAGGCTTCCTAAAATCAATGAAAAGATGATCTACCAGGCTACTGTATTCCCACTTCTTTTCGAGTATTTGGCGAATGGTAAATATTTGGTCGATATTTGATCTATTTCGTCTAAATCCATACTGATAATCTCCAATAATTTCATCTGCGTATGGGGTCAATCTTGCTAATAGAATGTTTGAAAGGATTTTATAGGATGTTGACAGAAGAGAGATGCCTTGATAATTATAACAGTCAGTTTTGTCGCCTTTCTTGTGGATTGGAACAATGATTGATTCTTTCCACAATTTTCCTTGTTGTAGATAAGGAGAATGAGTTTGTGTATCTTGAACCACAATTTTTCGCCTCCAGCTAAAATTAACTCAGCCGGAATTTCGTTTACATTCGGAGATTTGTGTTTCTTTAATTTCTTTATAGCGATTTCTACTTCTATTCGGTTGGGTTCTGGCATATACGGTCCTGAGGTGTGTATCTCCCTTTCTCCACGTACATTAGTTTTTGGCTGCGTGTTAAGCAAATCTGCAAAGAAATCTGTCTATCTATTTAAAATGCTATCTGTATCAGTGAGAACTGTTCCATCAGCTTTCTTTAATATAAGCACGAGGTTGATAGCCTCTCTTAAATTCGTTGATCTCTTCTTAAATATCCCGAATGGTTTTTACTATTATCTTCAAGTTCCTAAATTTTAGCTTTCAAAAAATCGCGTTTCTTTGTTCTAAAGGTTTAGGAAGTTTCCCGCTTGATGTCTACGAAATTTTGTGTAGTTATTTCATTCGGATTTTGTAGCCAACGTAATTTTGCCCGTTTTCTCTTCTCTGCTACTTCGAACCATGGTTTGTTCCTATGTATTTCTGCTTGTCCCAATTTTTCTTTTGAGCGAGGATGTTTCGTAAGCAAAGAAGAGAATTCAATTGCTGGAATATTTTTCACCGTAATCTTAAGGTTACATCTGTTAACTAAAAAGTATATGACATGCATCAGATTTGCGTAATGATTCATGTAATGTTATTGACATTATCATCATTTTGCTCAAAGAGTATTGTTGCGTCATACATAATTGATATTCTTTCTTCATAGTTTTGGGGAAGTTATTATATATATTATTATAAAACAATTTTAACGTGGTTGCCTAATTAGAAACATGCCAATTATAAATATGCATGTATTCAGATTTCAGAGTGTGTTCACTTCAGTGATTTGTAATACTGATATGTACTACTACTTCATCTACATCGGCCTAATATATAATATATCATACTCTACAACAGTTGATCAGATTCATTTACCGTAATATGAGTTTCATCTCCCTTCTCTAGAATAAGCCTTAAATCTACTCACCTCCCAATGTTGAAGACAACCAATGGCGTATTTAGGATTTTGTTTCGAGGGACTATGCACAACACAAGGAAGGAAGTGGGCAATTGACCACCTGAGTTCGCGAATTATATATATTTTAATTTATGCATAAATTGAAGTTATAATGGCAAGAATTGCAGACCAATAAATCCTATATGATATGATACAAAAATTAAGGAGTGAATCTAACCCTTTATTCTATTCATACAAGAAAAAGGAAGCATCCTCTTGGCCTTCTTAATTTCCCGGGCTAATTATTCCCCCTTTTGATTTTCTTTAATTCAAACATTTCCTTCTTTTAAAAATAACTAACCGATATAATTTTTCCTTTGTTATAATAACCAAAGTCCTGTCATGTTGATATCCGCGCAAGTTGGTGTGGAACTCCAGTTTCGCAGCTCCGTTAACTTGTTCCCCCACTTTTAAAATTTACTCAGTAAAGAATGTCAAAGTTTTGTACTAGTTTTGTACCGTTTTGTACGGATAGGTGCTGATTGCCACAGCCAATTATTGGTGCTGACTGCCACCACTGTCCCTGATTGCAAATATGAAGGTGCTGGCTGCCACGACGGCGTGCTGACTGCCACGAACCTGGGAGAAACTGTATTTAGAGAGAGGAATTAATCCCTCATACTAAATTTATGATTATTATTTAATTTAGTAGGGATTAATTTAGTAATCATCACAGCAAATCTATGTGGCATCCTATAAGTTACAAAGTTCCTCACTAAGTGGAACGACATACAATTGGATGTTTATAAAGGGATTGTCTTTTCTGTTATATGTACAATTTGCACATTTCATTGTTTATATTAATTGTTTTATTGTATTATTTAATGGATATGATGGTCTGAAGCCAGCTGACAAGGGAAATTTGGGAGAAAGCACTCGCCTGCAGAGAAATAAGCATGTCATTTGAAGGACCAATTCATGCTGATTACAACAGGTAATAAACCTCTTGTACGTTGAGAACTGTTCGAGATATTCAGCTTGAAAGTTTATATGAGAAAATGAGTGGATGCACATTTCAACGCGTTAAGTATTCTCTCCCATGGCGAAGACTGATGGTTTGAATTTGCTATTGCTTGATCACTGGGGTCCATTCACAGACAAATTTTCCTTTACAAATTGCATGACGGATGGCAAAGACGTAATGGTTGAGAAGATACCAAAGAATTGCACACGATTTGTGCAACCATTTGATGTGTTTTGATTCCAATCAATCAAAGATTATGGCAGGAGATTTGTACATAGTATGAAACTTCTTCATTCGGACGTTTTAATGTACCAATGAAACAATCAAATAAAGTTCGTGTCCATACGAATCACTACCGATCACCGCGATACATTGGATTGTTTCAGTTTGCGTTCTACAAGGCAGGTTACTAACAAATTATAGGCCTATAATTTTTAATCACTTGTCGAATTTGCTTTTTGCTTTGGTTCTTCGAACTGTTCCCCTAAAGGATGCAACGCAATTGCACATATAAAATGTTCATGGCGCAAGGGAGTCTTTTGCCTACGTCATTTCTTCATAAAACAGAAGAACAACAGTGATCAATTTTCATCTCTAACCTATGATTATTGTGAACAATGTAATGACTAATTGTATCTAACAAACCCGTTAGATATTGAGACAATTTTTTTTCCTGTAACTTCAGATAGTTTTCAATTCGTATGTCAATATTCGTTACCAATTATGTTGTACTTAACGCGTATAAATACTCATATCCTCATTTTCTCATATAAACTTCCAAGTTGAATATCTCGAACCGTTCTCAACCGTACAGGAATTTTATTAGCTTGTTGTAATCAGCATGACTTGGGGCTTCAAATGGCATGCTTAGTTTCTCTGTAGGCGAGTGCTTTTTCCTGAACTTCCCTTGTGAGGGACAGCCAGCAGTGCTTTTTTGATGGAACTTTCAAGAGATGTTCGAAACAATTTGCGCAGCTGTGCACAGTTCATGCTGACATAGGGAGTTCAAACGAGAACACATAAATCATACCAATTTTGTACGCAACGCTTCCTGACAAAACTGAAAGTGCACTCATTTCCAAAATTATAGTTGCATATCTATAACTGTCTTCTTGTAAGAATATAATTTGATAATGATTTTGCAGACTACTTTTAATACTGATAATATGTGTATAATCAGGAAATGTATATTTGTGGTAAATTTCATAGGAAAAGAATTATAAATATGAAAATCATGAGTAAAATAAAATGTAACTAAATGGACAAGAAAATTTTATTTTCCTTTCATTCTCTTATTAAGTGCTATTTTGACATGAAATTTACCACATATTGTCTTTGCCGATTATACACACACTAACATTATAAGAAATACCGGGCGAATTCGTTATCAAATTATATTACTAGAACAACATATTCATAGTCATGCGACAATAATTTTGGACATGAGTGTACATACAGAGACCTGTTTAGCTTTGTTAGGAGTTGCTCTGAACAACACGATCCTAAGGTTCATCATGTTTCTTTCATGCTTCTTGGCGTCCGGTAATGTTACGTCTAGCAACTTTCTCTCAGGCTCGTGGCAGTCAGCACGCCATCGTGGCAATCAGCACCTTAATATTGGCAATCAGTGCCCGTCGTGGCAATCAGCACCAATAATTGGCTGTGCCAGTCAGCACCCCAACTTTTGTACCACCAATAAAAAGTTTTGTACCACCTCCATTAGCCAGTAATGGACGATTTAATGTCTGGGCCTAGCGTTAACTTGTTCCCTCACCATAATGAATTTTCTCGAAAGTAATGTCGAAGTTTTGTACTAGTTTTGTACCATTTTGTACCACCAATAAAATGTTTTGTACCACGTCCATTAGCCAGTAATGGACGATTTAATCTCAGAACCCAGTGTTAACCTGTTCCCCCACCATAACGAGTTTTCCCGAAAATAGTGTCAAAGTTTTGTACTAGTTTTGTACCGTTTCGTACCACCAATAAAAAGTTTTGTACCACGTCCATTAGCCAGTAATGGACGATTTAAAGTCTGGACCTAGCGTTAACTTGTTCCCCCACCATAACGAATTTTCTCGAAAATAATGTCGAAGTTTAGTACTAGTTTTGTACCATTTTGTACCACCAATAAAATGTTTTGTACCACGTCCATTAGCCAGTAATGGACGATTTAATCTCAGAACCCAGTGTTAACCTGTTCCCCCACCATAACGAGTTTTCCCGAAAATAGTGTCAAAGTTTTGTACTAGTTTTGTACCGTTTCGTACCACAAATAAAAAGTTTTGTACCATGTCCATTAGCCAGTAACGGACGATTTAAAGTCTGGACCTAGCGTTAACTTGTTCCTCCGCCATAACGAATTTTCCCGAAAATAGTGTCAAAGTTTTGTACTAGTTTTGTACCGTTTTGTACCACTAATAAAAAGTTTTGTACCATCTCCATTAGCCAGTAATGGACGATTTAATGTCTGGGCCCAACGTTAACTTGTTCCCTTACCATAACGAATTAACCCGAAAATAATGTCAAAGTTTTTTGCTAGTCTTTACAATGTTTTTTCACCAATACAATATTTCATACGAGGGCCGTTATCCTGTAATGGACGAATTCATATGCTTATCGATTGATCCTTATCTTACGAATTTTTTTCCGAAAATAGTGTCAAAGTCTCGTAGTTGTTTTGTACCGCAAATTAACAGTTTTGGACCACGTTTATTAAGGAGTAATGGATGATTTAAAAGGGGGAACAAGTGAACACCTTTTGTTAAATATCAACGAATTTTCCTATAAATAGTGTCAAAATTTTGTACTAGTTTTTTTTTTTTTTGCCATTTTGTATCATCAATAGAAAGTTTTGTATCAAGCCGATTATCGAGTAATGGATGATTAAAATTGGGGGAACAAGTTAACGCCCGTTCACCAACCTCAACGATTACTCCCGAAAATAGTGTCAAGTTTTCTACTTGTTTTGTGCCACGTCCATTAGCCAGTAATGGACGATTTAATTTCCGAACCCACCGTTAAGATTTTCCCCACATTAACGAATTTTCCCGAGACTAGTGTTAATGTTTTTTCTAGTTTTGTACCACTTTTTACCACCAGTATAAAGTTTGTACCACGTCCATTAGGCAGTAAAGGATGATTAGAATTGGATAACAAATTAATGGATCTTCCCCAGTCTTAAGTATTTTTTAAACATACAAATATAATTTTGTGGCTAAGCACAAAATTTAGGCGCCCTATTTTATTTCAAGATTTTAGTGGGTACTGTTATAATGCGGAAATGACTTCCGGTAACACTTCTACTTCCAAAAGATCCGATATTCAGGAACCTGAATTTAACCAGACATCGTGGAGTCTGCTTTTGATCCGACTTTCGGTTGTAAGCAGGAAGTGACTTTTAAACCACTTTCGGCCACACTTCCTATTCGAAAATACCCAACTTTTAGCGTACTCGGGAACTTGAATTCTATGCCGATGCCTAATTGTAAATCCAATTTACGATTAAAAAGTTATAAGGGGGCACAGTCCGTCAAACTTTTAAGCCATTTCCGATTACACTGTGGGTTTCAAAATACCCCATTTCTAGTCTGCTTTAAGTGTAGTTGAGTATTTGAACTTAATGGTGAAGTCCGTTTTTCGATCCAACTTCCGGTTCTAAACGGGTAGTGACTTCTAAATCACTCACTGTTCGGAAATACTCGATATCTAGCGTACTCGGAAGCTTGAATTGAATGCCGAAGTCCGATTGTTGATGCGACTTCCGGTTCAAAAATTACAAGGAGGTACAGACAGACGTACAGGACAATGGCAATAGCGACCAAATTTTCAATAGTTCGCTAAAAATATGTGAGAGTTTTGTATGATTTTGAAACACATGCTACGTGCAACGTTATGTATCTCATGCGTAAGCTAGTAATTGTCGATTGAGGGTTTGAAGCCACCGTTAACTTCTCCCACATGAACAAATTTTTTCGAAAACAATATCGAAGTTTCATACTGGTTTGCACGATTTTGTACCACCAATAAAAAGTTTTGTACCACGTCCATTACCGATTATTGGACGATTCAGTGCCTGAACTCAACGTTAATTGTTCTCCAACTTTAACAAATGTTTCCGAAAATAGTATCAAGTTTTGTACTAGTTTTGAGCTACTTTTAGCAGCAATAGCCAGGTTAAGTTGCAAATTTGTATGTATATTTATGATGATGATGGTGATTATTATTATTATTATTATTTTGCATTTGTGCAATTCTTTTTAAGTTCTTCTGTCGTGTTAGCTATTCATCTGTTTTTGTGCTCTCGAACTGCTAGTAGACGGTTTTCTCCTTTGAAAGAATTTGAATTTATTTTATAGCTTTTAGGCAACTGTGGCTTCAAATGAATGGATGATGATGATGATAAGATGAATTATATTTTATTCTAACTAAAGGCTCCTGGGCTCTCCCCCAGACAGAGTGGTGTGGGGCCCCATTTTACGTAACACTTCACGATTTAGGGGTCTCCTGATGGCTTGGGGCTCCCCTTAAAAGCAAAATGAAAAAAAATTTTATTGATATCAAAAGATAATTTGACAGAAACATGAAATGTCTTGTCTAAAGAGAGTTCAATATTGATTAAGTTACTTTTAAATTCCAAAGCATTACCTTGCATCAAGTTTGTCTATTCTCAGCAAGTTTGTTGCCTCGGTTCCAAAAAACGGTATGCGCAGAAAGAGACCATTTAGAACACCAATGTCATACTCAAAGGAGGCGCAAGGGACCCATGGTCCCACCCACCTAAACCAATGGAAGCTACTCCCTGAGCCACCATGAAGAGAGCCCCCATTGTAACGCTTCCACTCGTGTTCGGTTTGCAAAATGGAATTAGCCAAAGAATATATACTCTTAACAGGCCTCCAAATGCAAATAGAATACAGAGGGTTGCTTCACAAGGCTTTAAAAATATATATCAAGTAACAACACTTACCATGTAATATGGTCACTACTTTTAATATTTGGAAAAGATTTTTATTAATTTTCCTTCAAACCTTCTGATTATTATTTTTACTGGAATACTTGAAAATAGCTCAAACAATTAAAATCAATTTTGGATTCAACAATTTATTACAAATTTCAATATTAAAGAAACAACTATTCAAACGGTTTTAATATTCATCAAACAAAGATTTCCAACAATTTAAATAACTTTCGAGTTTAAAGATAATAATTCATTAATAAAGTCTCCATTTAATAACTGATCTATAGTGCCAAACAACAAACTTGATTGAAATTTTGATTGAAATAGAAAATTGAAATTTTACATAGAAATTTAGTCTTGACTTTAACAGAACTGCTGATTCTTTCAGGAATTTTACACAGATTTTACCTTCACAAAATACCAATTTGCCTTCCAATAATTTATTTTTAATTTTATTATCACAAACGTCGTTGTTCTACTCTTACAATAATCGAGAAAAATTTTTACTTAACTATAAGTCCACAATTAAGTAATTTATTTATTTGTTTCCTTGTTTATTTATTTGATATGAGTCAGCTATCAATCGGTTTCCCATTCAAAAGCACTGATTGCTTATTCAAAATGGGCTCAAGAATAATTGATCGGTATTACTCTTCTTAATTAATTATTATAAAACCTCTACCAAAAAGAAACTTTTGAACCAGTTAAGACCTATCTGCAACTGAAAATATATGGCAACTCAACCTGATTTTTAACCTATGAAAATACTATTCATTTAGAAAAATCAAACTGATCGGAAACGAATCGACCAACTTGAACCAAATAACACCACCCACATAGCATTTAATTGACGAAGACAAGAGGGGTCTAAAGGTACTATCTACGTTCACTTACCGTTGTTCTGCTTCCAAGCCTTTGGTAAATTGTCACGCTCTCTACTGCTACTACTTCCAACACATTAAGAAATGCTTTGACACAAAAGGGAAATCAACTGTCGAACTCCTTGCCCTGTCCATTCATCTGAGTAAACTCAATACCCAGCACAATACACAGAATAGCGAAAGTCCTGCATTCAACTTCAAGCAATTAAACTCAACGATGATATAATCCATAAAATGTTACAAATTCCAGAATCCTTAATTTGAACCACGATTAAAATTTCGTCTTAACAGCATATCATTGTCCTTTTCTTTTCGTGCAAACTCTGGAAAACATCCCATTAAATAACAATCCAATTTTATTAAACTGAATCGTAACGTGAGGCAACTACTATTTCTTATTAAAGATTACTTTCCGTATTAAAGGCAATTTTCTAGATAAAACTTGTTTCTTGTTAACGCCTAATCTGTCTCGTTGAATGAACTATTCAACTTTGTTAAAGTAAGACTTTTCCTTGATAGAGAAAGACAACCTTGATCAAGAACTCAAACACAACTGCCTCTCTCCACACAGCGAAGCAGCCGCGAAGGTTCACCTGTCACGAGATTGATAGCTGATGTCATACCAGCACACACCGAAGCAATCCTGCAAAAAAGCTGACGTAGTAGCTAACACAATACCGATGGCTTTCAACTCACAATTCAAACTTAGTTACATACTATTCCTCCTTTTTTCTTTTTACTTTTTTTAAAGAAGGAAAATATACAGTATATATGATTTCATTATTTTCATTGCTTTATAATAACTGACATTGACTAACAATTTAAATTCTTTATCTTACTTTCTTTTTTTTCTTGCCTCAGAACATGGGCGTCGGTAACTATTTTTACAACTATTAAGAAAACAATCCAAAATCACGTCTTTTATTAGAAATAATGATTCAAAAACATTTACAATTATTGTGGCCACCATTTGCCTCCACTACAACAGCGACAATACCATTCGACGTACCTTATGGGATTTCCAATTTGAGTTATTGTTCGGTTCATTTATCTTCAAAAGGTTTCAAGATATTTCCATGGAAATATTAAAATGGGCCACCCCATATATATATATAATTTATTTAAAGTAAAATTTGTAGCTAACAAATAAAGTAACGTCCACATACGAAATATTCGATTCCCGGTGGAAAATATTGACATTTACAGTGGTTCGAATTCCAAGTTAAATGGTCTCTTTGTATTTTATATAGCTTCAGTGCTGAGAAAGACCTATCTAACCTACCTAATTGAAGATACCTTAGTGAACTTAGATTTAACCGATTACTTCAGCCTATCAGCATTCGAAAAATGTTTCCAATAAAATTTACGTATCGAATCTTCAATTAAAATGACGGTTTGTGAACAGTTTTTCAGTTTCGCCGTACACCTCTAACGAGGAAGGTCCATAAACCGTGAGAGTTGAATTTTGATGAAAATTTGTGACAAGATTCAGTTCGAGTTGCTCAGTAACGTAGTAATAGTCACTCGATGCGCAAATGCTTCGTTGAGCTGCTACACCGACGCCATCTTGAAATCATGTAGGCAATGTCCAAGAATACCCTTTTAGCACAAAAATGAAAAAGCTTTTGATATGTCTGACTTCAGTATTGTAAACCAAGGTAAATCATCTATATGTGAGAGTACTTACAGTGCATGACCGCCATCTTGAAAGGCGCCATATTGAATCGTCGTCAAATATGATAAATGGCAAGGGGGTCATGTGGGGTATCAAGTAGCACTGGAATTTTCTCCTGAATTCATTTCCGTAACCAAAATTTAGATATCTGTTTTCACTTCAGAGTTAAGAGCCCTCTTACCTACAGGAACATATAAAAACTGCCATGAAACACGGTCGTGCGAGCACTTGCATGATTTTAACTAACGCAGTAGTTAATGCAGTACAATAGCAACTATACCAATCAGATCTTGAGACTAGTAAGAGAAATCGTTAATTAAATTGAAATTTCTGAAGTGAAAAATGGAATATCAGCATGCTACAAGTTATGCCTATTTCAAAGTGCGATGGAATAGACTGTTGGTCGATGAAACACATGCCTAATAGTACTGACAAGCAGAGAATACCAAAGGGATTGTTCGGATATATATTAGAAAAATTATATAAACTGGTACATATTACTTGAACGACCAAAATGTTTCGGATTCCACTATAATCAGTAGGTTCACGTCTCCTTTAGCGTAGCAGGCGTGTGGGACGTTGAATTATATCAAACCAAAAATCTCTTTTAGGCAATTTTACGTGGCCCATTATAGTGTGTTAAGTTTTATTCTAGAATCTAGAAACCTTACGCAAAGACCATCATTGTTGCAGAATATTGCGTTCCTTTCCAATACTCATATTTGACGACCTATAATTTACCGTGCATATTACGAAGTTAAAATACTTTAATGTATTTATTGACAGTTTCTCTAAATACAATCGATTTATTGCTGCCACATTGAACAATGAAGAAGATTTAAATTATCAGTTCACAGCCAATTCTTAGAAGATACACCTGGAAACTTAGAATTCACTTTTCTTGTGTCTGTTCTGCTATTAGTGATAAGAGAATGCATGCACAACTGCTAAGAATATGTGGCAGTAAAGATTATTACAAGATTCAATTCCAAGTTGCAATCCATAAAACAAGCCTCTTTCTTCCTTTTCCCTTCAATATAAAATAATTAAATATCTGCATCTTTCCACCTTTAACGATAAAACACTTGCTTATAATAAGGGCAAGACTAGTTTTCATATCAAAACTGTGATAAATAACTGATTGTAGCAGGTGTTCACTTGTTCGGTGTACAAGTTATATGGCAGAATTTTCATAAAGAAAATGCATTCTGTTGTGTATCATCAATTTTGTGCGCCAGTCCTAAAGGACATGCTTGCATATGCATGGCAGAAATGTGAGTACGTAACAGGAGCAATAGTTGGTTCATTTACAAATGTTCAGAAGACTAGTAGAAAATAGTATCTGTGGTCATGAAGATTGTGACGAAAGTGCATTCGTTAAGTGTTTGCACTGCTTCATGATGCTGTGTGCTAATCACTACGTTTTGGATCCCCATAATCACAATTGAAGAGCAAAAGGTTAGTAGGTTAATATTTGCTTATGTGCAATAGTTTATATTATTTTTCTAATATTTTTTCTATTAATTTTCTAATAACTTCAAGACAGATTCTTTAAAACCATATGTGTCGTTCCACCTAACATATATTACAGCATTTAAATGCTATGCATAATCGCAACACAAACAGACTCATATATATAGCGATTTTGAAATAGGTATAATTTGTTACAGTGCTGCTATTCCATTTTTCACTACAGGCATTTCAATTTAATTAACGATATCTCTGACTAGTCTCAAGATCTGATTGGTATAGTGGCTATTGTAGATCAAATAACTACTATTTCATTAGTTAAAATCATGCAAGTTTTTGCACGACCGCATTTCTTATCACAAATTTTACTTGCTCAGTTTTTGTGTGTTCCTGTGAGCGAGAGAGCTCTTAACTCCGAAGTGAAAAAAGATATCTAAACTTTGGTTACGGAAATGAATTCAGGAGTAAATTCCAGTTCTATTTGATACCCCACATGACCCCCTTGCCATTTATCATATTTGACGACGATTCAATATGGCGCCTTTCAAGATGGCGGTCATGCACTGTAAGTACTCTCACATATAGATGATTTACCTTGGTTTACAATACTGAAGTCAGACATATCAAAAGCTTTTTCATTTTTGTGCTAAAAGGGTATTCTTGGACATTGCCTACATGATTTCAAGATGGCGTCGGTGTAGCAGCTCAACGAAGCATTTGCGCATAGAGTGACTATTACTACGTTACTTAGCAACTCGAACTGAATCTTGTCACAAATTTTCATCAAAATTCAACTCTCACGGTTTATGGACCTTCCTCGTAAGGGGAAGGGAATTTTAGCATAGAGAAATTTCTGCCTGCAAAATATAAATTTTATTTCCTACACTTTTTCGTCTGATGCTTTTTTTTTCGAGATATTTTGCAGTATAAAATAACAAAATTCACTCTATGTGTACATTTTCATCCCTCATTTTAATGAACCTCCTCCATATTTTAAGTCCTTTAAAAAAAGGTCAGTGGTAGAGCGTTTTTCTCTGGTGCAGGGAGTAAATGGTTCGATCCCAGATTGCGCCATGTGAGCTTATTTAGTGATGGGCAGTGGGAATATTAACCGTGGGAAGGAATTTAAAAAATTG
This sequence comes from Thermobia domestica, assembly GCF_964235325.1. Classification (NCBI taxonomy): domain Eukaryota; kingdom Metazoa; phylum Arthropoda; class Insecta; order Zygentoma; family Lepismatidae; genus Thermobia; species Thermobia domestica. Next base: position 38,970,812 of record NC_137471.1, read on the forward strand.
GAATATTCCCGTATTTTTTCTGGCCTATAAATTCCCGGGAAGGAATTTATTTGCATTTCTTTACTTTATCTTCCAAATTATAAGAACTAACTAACTAACTCTATGGCCTATGGAACCCGGAGGTTCAATGCCGCGTTCACAAAAGCTCTCCACTGACTTCTATCCTTAGCTAATTGGATCCAGTTTCTACTTTGTATTCCTATCTCTTCGAGATCCATCTTAATATTATCCTCCCATCTGCGCCTAGGTCTTCCTAATGGTCGTTTTCCTATGGGTCTTCCAGTCAAGACTTTGAAAGCGTTTCTACTTTCTTCCATTCTGGCTACATGACCTGCCCACCTAAGCCTCCTAGACTTGACGACCCTAACAATGTTGGGTAAACCGTATAAACTATGTAGTTCCTCGTTATGAAGTTTCCGCCATTCCCCATTCTCGTTCCTCTTGGGTCCGAATATTCTTCTCAGGATCCTGTTCTCAAATACTTTCAGTCTATGTTCTTCCCTCAGAGTAAGCGACCATGTTTCGCAACCATACAGAACAACAGGCATGATTATCGTTTTATATATTCTAAGCTTCAAATTCTTCGACAGAATTCTCGACGACAAGAGATTTTGAACCGAATAGTAACACGAATTCCCTGCTTTTAGTCGACATTTAATTTCTTCGTGAATATGATTTTCGTCTGTTAATATTGATCCTAAATATTTGAAAGTATGCACTTTATCAAAAGTATTATTTAATATTTTAACGCCTCCACAATTTGCCGTATTACGGTCCCGACGCACTTCCATGTATTTAGTTTTCTCTGCATTTACTTCTAAACCCATGTCCCTGCAAGCGTTTAATAAGATCTCTGCATTTATTTCTACTTTTCTCCTATCATCCCCTATTAAGTTTACATCATCAGCATATGCCATAACCTGGTGAATACCGTTCAACTGTAGGCCCTGGTTGCTATCTTTGATTTTCCTTATGGCGTATTCCAGCACAAAGTTAAATAATAATGGCGACAACGCATCTCCTTGTTTCAGGCCATTTTCGACGTGAAAGCTCGTGGAGAAAAATTTACCTACCCGGACTTTACTTTGGGATTCACTTAAACATATCTTAATTAATCTAATTAGCTTTCTCGATATTCCAAGTTCTGTAAGAACGTTGTATAATGTTTCTCTCCTAACCGAGTCGTAAGCCTTTCTAAAATCAATAAATAGTTGATGTACCGGGGTATTGTATTCCCACTTCTTTTCGAGTATTTGGCGAATGGTAAATATTTGGTCGATAGTTGATCGATTTCGTCTAAATTATAAGAACACTATGACTAATTGCATTATTTTAATATTTTATAATTTACTTCTATGTTTTAAAGAATGTGAAGGTTAAAAAACTTAAAATTCTTTGACAGTACTTTATATAACTAATAATAAGATTTTTAAAGTTTCATTTCCATTTGCATTAAAAAGTAGAATAATTGTTTAGTATTGGGAGGCCAAAAATAGCCAAAAGTAGGATGATTTACGGAAGAAATCAGTTGAAAGTAGTGTTCAAGTAGTCAAGAAAGTATCGAACACATTTTTTTTAGGGCAGTAGGGGATTTGTACAAACCGTAAAGATAAGTTGAAGTGATTTATGTGATAAAAGAAAGTGAATTGTTGGTAACGAAGATAGAAAACAACGTGCCCTCCGGGGCTATAATCCGCCTTCACTCGCTAACGCTTGCTCGGCAATGCTCTCTAAATTTAATGTTGGTAACGTAATTTAACGTATGAAACCATAAAACAACAACAGCGGAATAGAATATCGCAAAAAAGTAGGTGCAAAATCTGACCCGTCTAAGCTAGACAATCGCCAAAAGTAGCTAGTAATTTACAAATGATGGAAAGAAACAATTTTGTAACGTAATGTAGAATTATGTAGAAATAGAAATGAAGTACTATTAATAAACCCTGAACTACCGTTTTCAATAGACGTAAGTCTGTTTCCTCTCTCTGAGTCGAATTTCTGAAGAGGTACTCGAACTTATTTTACATGTAAATTAACGCATGGAATTTCAAGAAATGGGCAAGAAGAAAAGTCGTGTGTGGCAATATTACATGCAAAATTATAAAGACAAGAAAGACATGCAAATATTGCGAACATATATATTTATGCGCAAATGTTGACGAAAAGGTGGGAAATATATGTTCTGGCAGTTAACCACCATAATTTGTTTATAACATTTATAAATTTAATATGTTTATAATATCAGTAGTAGAAGTTTAGAAAATCCACTAACATGTAAATTTAAACTGTTTAGCGGTTTAAAAGTATGTGGACTTACTATATCATTTTTGAAACATATTTACTTTCATAGAACGTATTGTAAATAAATATCCATTTTGCGGACTCTCTAAATATAACAGAATGTTGATGAAATAACATAACATCGTTCAGAATATACATTCTAAAGACTTCCCTGGGAACAACAGTAATAATATACTTTGATATATAAACGAATTTAGCTTGGAAATCATACTATAGAATGCAATTTTCTTTGTAATTGTACATAAATTCTCGAAAAATTCCCATTTTTGGGAATCTTCTCGGGAATATTCCCGAAAAATATCTTCCCGGGAATTTACCCATCACTAGGCTCGACTGAAGTTAGTGGGGGCCGATGCAACCATATTATACTTCATCACCATATTATAATTCATTTGCCAGTCTACCGTGAACATTTTAGGGGGGCAGAAAGAATTTAGGGGGCTAGACTCCCCTGAATACGGGCCTGGAGACAACTGTAATAATATGGGTCTAGGAAAATTCGGTGTAGGAAATTTCGTTGTAGGAAAATTCGGTGTAAGAAAACTCGGTGTACAGAAAATTCGGTGTGGGGAAATTTAGGTGTAAGGTAGATTCGGTGTAATACATATTGAATATACGATAATTTACGACACTTCATATTGTGAAAACGAAAAACAAAATGTAACGAATAAAATGTTATTTCCTATTTCAAGAGGAGCAAATTTATTTTTTTGCCTTGAGTCTACTACCTCTTGCATGTCTTTCGCTGGGTATTACTATAAACTACTTTTCATCACACAATGAAGTTGACACTTTTTGTCAGAAATAAAACAATTATAAGTTCAGAGCATAGTTATAGGAACAATTAAAAACACCTTTCCTATAGTACATCATAGAACATATACAAGGTGATTCTTTTAAATCTCACGGATTTCATTTGGGTCTAGAATTTCTAACTGAAGTCCGATTTCCATGCGATTTGTGGCAAATGATCAAGGAACGTTGGGAGATTTATGGAACTATGTTTACTGGTTTAAATTCATTTGTGTTAATGTCGGCCACGCCTCTAGAAAAACAGCAAATATTTGCCACTGTATCGAATTGGAATTAGGTGAGGTGCGGTGTGGAGATTTGAGTTTCTTCGTTAGATAGCAACCTCGGGACGGTTAATAAGAAACAAGAAACTGGGCCGTTGTATTGAGAAATATGCTGTGCTACTGTATAAATACGATCAGGACACAGTTACAATAATGTACTCTTTGGGGCAACGTGATTTTATCGTTAAAAAGTTTTTGGAGAACGGGATCTGTTGCTGCTAAGCAAAGGGCATTTACACGCAACTTTGACTCACGTTCTGCCCCCAGACAGGAACATAACATGGTCGTTAGTGAATAAATTGCAGGAAACAGGATCGCTTCTGAGGAAGACAGGGAAGCATCGGACCTCGCTGGCGGATGTTGTGGAAGATGTCAGGTACCGACTCTAAGTCACCCAATAAATCTCTATTCAACATGTGATTTCGCTTCAAATATCCAATATCTCATTCGAACTGTTACGTACAATGGCGAATGTTCGCTGTTTTTCTTGCGGCCTGATCTATATTACCCCGGATGAATTTAAACCAGTAAACATAGTCCCATAAATCTTCCATCCCTCCTTGATGATTTAAGCAAACCGCATGAAAACCTGACTTCAGTTAGAAATTCTAGAGCCAAATGAAATCCGTGAGTTTTCAAGGAATCACTCTGCATATACATATGTAAGATGCAAAAATATATTAATCAAAAAAGTCTTAGTGGAAAAGGCAATATAAAGCAGGATGGTTTTATTAGATAATAGTTGTACAAATAGTTGACTTCTCCTCCAATCAGACACTTTAGTTTGTTTGCCTTAAGGTAAACAAACTAAAGTGTCTGATTGGAGGACTTTGAGGACTAAAGTGTTTGATTGGAGGACAAATTTCTCGTTAGGTGAGGGCCATAAAATGTTAAAAATCCATCGAAATCTAGAATTCCAATAATTTCAGGAACACAATTCAATATAAAGCAATATAAAGTAGACAGTAAACAGTAAAAATGATAGTAGACAGTAAAAGTACGTTTACACAAAATTTGAACTTCAAACTAATACACTCATTTATCCTCAAAGTTGAGTTTTTAATAAATCCTACGGTCTACTTCAGTTTGAGCTTAAAATTATTACGCTCATTTATCCTCAAAGTTGAGTTTTTAATAAATCCTACGGCCAACTACAACGAATCTTTCTTTACACCTAACATTCCCCACACCGAGTTTTCCGTACACCGAATTTTCCTGCTCCCGTAATAATATAGCTACTGAGATAAAAAAAAAAAACGAAATTAACTTTGAAACCATAATATAGTAATAGAATGCAATTTTATTTAAGATTGTACAAAATTCCCAGAAAAATTCCCATTTTGGGGATCTTCCCAGGGAATATTCCCGAAAAATATCTTCCCGAGAATTTACCCATCACTAAGCTTATTTTTGTGGACCGCGGGGGTTTTCTCGCGGTTCTCCCATTTTCTCACACTTTCTTCATTCCACCATTTCCTTCATTTTACATTATTACCGTTTCTTGTAATCACCCTAGCGGACATATGCGTGGGACGTAAAACTTAAAAATTTCATTTCATTTTCGTTTACAGAATTATTAATATATTAAAATAAGTTTGCTGATTATTTGAAATCAGACGCTTTTCTAAAATGCACATTATGACTATCTATTCCATGTCAATACAATAAATTATTAAGCTTTATAAAAGTAGAGGGAAAAAGGAAACCAATCTAGCATATTTTACAACTAACTTTTTTCTATTTTTTTAAATCGAAGTCTGTGCAAAGCATTGAAACATTTCCAAATTACAAATAAAATTGTTATTTATATAGAAACAAACGATGGGGCAATTTATGGTTTAATCGAGTATGACGGTGGTTGTTACGATTTAGAAGAAAGTAATTTCTGTTGGCACTGGCATCGAAACTATTTGTGTACAAACAAGAATTTCGCATAAGCATTTACTTGACTTGTTATTATAGTTTACTAATAATTAAACAATTATATATTCGTGTAGAAGGACTTCAGGTCGACCTTTGGAAAAACAATCACGTCACATATCTATCTCGTTAAACTGCACATACGCGTATGCTGATGAACTAAATAACTGAACGTGTTTCAAACACTGAAGTAGCAACACTGAATGCAAAAATTATGGAATAGAGACCATGACGACATCTCATGAGAAATAGGTAAACTAAAACTTTGACTGTTTAAGTCTACTGAGACGCGTTATATTTGGATGGTAGCGACATCCAACGGCGTAGCAGATTATTGTTAGGATTAGCGTTGCCTTGACGCAAAACATTTCTGAATGTGCCCACTTCATTGCACATTCAAATAATTTAGATGGTACTGACACTCTGGGCCTTATGCAGAGTCGTTTTGAAATCTGATTAAGGCTATACTACTGGCTTGACTAACAAATGTTTATCAAAAGTTTATTCAAAGTCCTGATTAGGACGTAGTAATCGACGGAGTTTATTAAATGTGACTAATTAATCTAGAGCAGAGGGTACCCTTTTAGCCACTGTTTAGCTTGTGCGACTCATTTCAGATTGCGTATGTCATGTATTTCCACTTTTACAGACTACGCATGCGCACATCTCTTTTCCGTAGTTGCCACATTTATTTTTCTTACCTGATGCATTGGATTATATTAGTTAATCATACCCAAATCATTTTTTAGTTGTACTCAAAGTAGGCTCTGAATACCAAAAAGTACACCTTCCTTACTGAAGTTCTAGTATGACACAAACTAGTCGGTGACTAACTATTGATTAACGAATTCTCTCTGAATACTACCCTCTGCGTCTAGGAGACCCTCTCCCAGTGAGCTTGTTCCTATATTCAGTCCGATCTCCCAGTGAGATTGTTTCTAAATTTAGTCCGGTTAACTATTACCGGTACCTTTCCCTTCGGAAGTAACACATTTTACCTGATTTTAATACAATGCCCCCATATTCGTAAGTTGCACTACCGAAGTTCAATCAAAAATCATAGCACTAAATTAATTGTTATTTTGCCGCCGGGAATGTTATAGTTGAACTACATTTAAAAAAAAATCACTCAAGATTATAACTTATCTATAAAACCAAGGTGACAAAGTGGAAAAGTGTATTAAAACGGGGTTTAAAATTACTTACAATTATCCTTTCATCACTTAATGCTCCCCGGAGCCCGGACTGAATTCATAACGCGTCTGCTATAACTTTTAACCAATTATAAGGCTTGTTACAGTTTGGTTTATGACGTAACAGTAATGACGCAATCAAAGAATTGTACATGAACATTTAGGACGAGATAAGCAACTTATTAGTGATGGGCAGAACGGCTCTTCATGCTGATCCGGATCTCAAGATCCGGCTCATCAAAATGAACCGTTCAAATGATCCGTTCATATGACCCGTTTGAAGAGCCACACAGAATAGATCATGAGCCGAAGTTCGTTTCTTGGGTCTTTGTGAACGATTTTCTCTCGATAGGTTTCCATTTCTCTTCCCCGCCCTGATCGGTTCCTTTCTTTCTTTTCTTTCGTAGGGACAAGTGTCGTAAAGCAAACAAAATAAAAGTATAAAAAATAAATGGTCATGTAAGTAGGGATGTGCCTATTTTATTTTCTTATGTATATAGGAGAACTCAATCTTTAAACAACAATTGCAATTCTTTAAACAACAGTAAACCATTCTATCCCACTTTCCTTTTTTTTAAAATCGAAACTTCTTCCTTTTTTTCCCCTTCTGAAGCGGGTCCCATACACACAGGCACACACACACACACACACACAACAGTTCCCTCGTGATCCGTTTGGCTCTCTTGCGAACGGGTCACACACACATTTACAAATCCACAATACTCTGAAACGGGTCACACACACAACTTTCATTTTTTCGTGATCCGTTTAGCCCTCCAGTATAGTAAACGGGTCACACACACATTTACAAATCCTCCCACTGTGTAGTGTTCGATTGAAGCAAACAACATTCTTCGGTTCTTCGCTTGCATTTTTGCCGATCCCAAACGTTTCAGCATTCTTGCCAATTTGATGTCGAGAACATAATCCAAACAACCCCTGCGGGGCTTCTAACCCGTTCCTACTACTACTACAACTACTAATACATTAGCTGTGGATCTATATAGTACAAGGGCAAACGTACTACTACTACTACTATATTTGCTGTGGATCTATATAGTACAAGGGCAAACTTATTTTAATGAAAGACGTTTAATGTAAATTTTAAAACAATGATCGTTAAATCACTTTTTGAATATTATTTTTAATCTTATTTTAACGAAAGAAGTGTTATAAACATTTTTAAAAGTAGTAAAAAAAAACAGCCCGTAGGCAGGATTCGAACCCTCGCCAAAAACATTTTCGTTACTAGCATGTTACGCTAGACCACTCGGCTACCAGAGCCGACCAATATCCTCGTTTACTTTGTGCTATATGTAGATCATGTCTTGTGATATCGCATCTGTATCGACCAATCAGATCAGAGGATATGCTGAAACGTTTGGGATCCGCAAATATGCTCTTCGCTTTCACTTTGTGCGACGAAGAAAAGACCACGAATAAAAAACGGCTCACCAACTGATCCGGTTCAGTTCACTGTAAGATCCATGGATCATTCGGATCAGTACATGACCCGTTCATTATGAACGGGTCGTTCATGAACGACACATCTCTACAACTTATGTGTGTTGCGCATGCGCAGTACTGAGGTGTTTTTTATTTTCATGGGACCCACATGAGCATTTGAGAGCTCAGCGGCCTTGACGGCGAGTCACGTAGAATTTTAATACTATTGACAGCAAACGGTTTAATTGAGTTCTTAATTCAGTATTATTATTAAATTGCATTGAATGATGCATTAACACTAATTTAAAACAAGTATAACAATTTTCAATTTGTTATTGTTAACTTTAGTATTATTACCCAGTTGATGGGTTTCCTGTTAGTAATAAGAAATATTCATGACAACTAAGGACCATGGGCCTTATGCAGAGTCGTTCTGAAGCGTGATTACAGCTATACTAAAGAGTTCGTAAAACATATGTTGCTTGCAGTAGTAAGGCTTTTAGTATGATGCTAATCATACGTCAAAACAAATTCGCAAAAGTTCTCATCAGGTTAAAAAGCTTATCGTGTTAAAATTATTAATGCTAAGGTTCATTCCGTACCAGTCTTCAAAAAAATTCTTCCTACAGTAACGCAGGGGCGGATACAGGGAGGCGATCAAAGCGGTTGCCACGCGAGAAGAGGAAACTTTTTTATTTTTATAAAAATAAAGACCATCCCTGAGTTTGGAGCTCTTACAAGTTGCTCTAAGTAGCAGCATTACAACCACCGCCCCCACCAGTATTCCGCCCTGGATCCGCCCCTGCAGTAACGTAACACACTAAGGGCCATATGCATAGTCGACCACGTAGGGGTCCCCTAGACGAACCGTACCTGTGGGCTTCCTCAACCTTCCCCTTGACTTTGCAATGCATAAAGCTTCCAAAGTGATCCCTCAGGTACGGTTAACACTGAGAGCTGATTGGTCTAGTATACCTCGAGCGAGGCTAAAATTTTGTCAAAAAAAAGTTGAAGGTAGAACTCCGAAACCCAATTCTACTATGATAAACAATTAACATCGAAGCAGCAACTGCATGGATACAACGTATGCTATATCAAAAAAATGAAATAAATGTTCTGAACTTTGTTCTTGCCAAGGCGGAAAAATAATGGTGTAGATTAGGAATACAGTTCTTTTTTTTTAAATTTTGAGATAAAGTCTGTTAACTTGAAAATAGTTATAAAGTGATACAGAAAAGCGGAAAAATATCGATGTGGATTAGCAATACATTTCTTTTTTAATTTTCAGGTAGTCTGTTAACTCGCAAAAAAAAAAAAAAAAAAAAAAAAAAAAAATATGGATATGTAGCTAGAAAACGTGTGAGGCTGTAGCTTTACAATAGAGATCCCACTAGAAATAAATTACATATACACTGTAATTTTTTGGACAAAATCAGCCCATAGTATTTTTGTGAATGTATTTTCTAAACAATTTGCCAGTAAAAGTTAACCTTAGGAGGGCATAAAAGTTATGTCTATAAATACAGTATTTTTGGGGGGATATTCCATGCAAATAGCGTAAAACTTATCTACTTATTCCTAGAGTGTTATCATCTAATTGCGTACAATTGTATAAGACATGTATACATATAGTGAAAGCCAGACATCTCAAAACCACGCACCAAACTTTGCAAGCTGCTTATTACAAGCAATTTTTGCATCTACTACGGTTTAATGCCAAGGTGAAGCTGGAGGGCTACAGTCGAGGTCCGTCCGTAGGGAACGGGCGAGTTTGCGATGGTGTGTAAACGAATTAGGGGTTCACTCGAGCAGACACTTTTACGAAATGGAAAATTTATAGTTAAAATACGATGTGAAGCCCTACATTTTTCGTGAAAGAATGAAAGAGTAATTATAAGTAATTACCATCAATGGCAGCATATTGAAATGATTTAAGTGATAATGAAAGTATTGTATGTGTATGTGTGCTCTTCCACTATCCTCGTATATACGTATACCCCCATCGCTGACGCGCCTGCTCCTTATGGACGCACCCACTCACTATCACTCGGAGCCGCTTGATGCGCTCCTACCATAACTCAGTTAAGGTAGCATTCGTGCTTTTAGCCACATAGCACAAATTGATTCGTATCTTATGTACTGTAGTTTTTATGTTATACGCCCACACTGTATTTATACTGAGCCCTCCTGAAGTTAATCTGCAAGTAGTAATGGAGCTCTTCATATAGACATACTTTGCTAAAAGAAATACAAAGCTCTAACCTAACCTGAAAATGTAAGAAATGTGCCAAAATTTGATAGAACTGTTTACTCGAATAATGATCAAATTAGTATAAAAAATATGCATCAATCTGTAGTAGGTGGTCACTAGAACCTAGTTTTGCATTATAATTGCATAATTATGAACCATACTTCTTAACACTGTTTCCATAATCACGTGAACCGATGCATACTTTGAGCAATTACAGCGCGTCGATAAACAGGAGTTCGATGATTTCCACTTGTCTTTCCTTATACGCATATCACCAACACTAATGTGCCTGCTTCCGCGGACAAAATCATGCGTGATCCCTCAAATTGTGCCCAGCCTGGAATCGGAATAAATGCAAACTTATCCTGTGTTGGGCATGGTTTTTCGCACTTATTTATTTATAATATATAAGTTTGCAAGCATATTATAAATGTGTACGCAGCTGGTGGTCAGGTAAGAAACCAAAAATGCAGAAGACGTTAGATCATTAGTGAAAAAAAAGGTATGTTAGCGCTCCTCAACTTTACCTATGCTAACTGAGAAATGTAGGAAAACACCAAAAGGGAGAAGGATGTAAAACACATTAGAATAACATTTTCACGATGAAATATGTGTAACTATTGAGTCAATTTTTCCCATCAGTGATGATTCCAGTTTTTTTTTTTTTTTTTTCGATTTCAATATACTGCGGATGAAATGTATTAGTAACGAAAATACTGAGAATTCACATTGAGCACGATAGGCTACGTGGTCCTGAGGGAATGTCATGGTTCTCGGGGAGAAATTCCCCCCCCCCCGCCGATCCTTGAAATCACCACTGGACCCCTAGAATCAATTCTGAAGCTAATCTACAATCTAATCTAAAATCTACTTCAGTACCAATACTGTAACAACAAGTATCTCTCGCTTATTTTATTTCAGGTAGAAGTTGTTAGTCCATTCTTTGACCTTGTATTCAATATTTGTACGAGCGGAAGCAAAATATCCTGCAATTTTCTTTCAGGAATTGGTATATATTTTTAAATTGGTTGCCATCAATATGTCATTTATTATCGCTTAATCAGGTCAACGAATTCGGTAAACTCATTAACATACTCAAATATTTTGTCAGCACGGAGCATATGCATTTTATACAACAACAGAAACTGCTACGGGCTAGCAAAGGGTGCGTTGAAGCACCCCTAGCCATCCCCTGGACTTACGGGAAGGTTGCGGGCTTGTTTGACCCTGCGGGAGAACTCTGCAACGCAAATTATCACGTGTCCCGTACGTAGCCCCTAAGTAACCCGCAGAATAACTATGCATACGGCCCTAAAACAAAATGTTATTCCGCCTTATGCGCAGTCGTTTTGAAATATGATTAATGTCATACTAAATGCCTGACTACTGCAAGAAACATATCTTAGTCGAACGCTTTACTAAGGCACCAGTCATGTTTCAGAACGACTCTGCATTATGCCCATTGTAACTACTATGCGGATTATTGCAAGATTATCTTTTCGTTTACACAAACCGTTTCTGAATATGCTCGCTGTATTTAGAAAAAAATCTTCTATTGACACCAAAAAGTTTATACGGAGAAATAGAAGTTTAAATAGAGCATGATATTGATGAAAACATGTTTTTTATTATAGACGACATAAATGTTATTATTATAGATTATCGTAAGATTAACTTTGCCTTTACGTAAACCATTTCTGAAGGTCCCCACTGTCTTGTCAGAGAATCTATTATTGACACTGAAAAATGTATACGGTGAAATAGAAGTTTAAATAGAGCATGATATTGATGGAAACATTTTTTATTTATTTTAGGGACATAAATGTTATTTTTACATATTATCCCAATATTAGCTTTGCCTTTACGCAAACCATTACTGAAGGCCCCCACTCTTTTCAGATATTCTTCTATTGACACCGACAAAATATACGGAAAAATTGAAGTTTAAATAAAACGTGATGTTGATGAAAACATGTTTTTATTTTAAGCGGCGTAAATGTTATTATAACAATTATGCAGATTATCGTAAGATTAGTGTGGCCTTGAAGCAAATCATGGTTGAATGTCCCTACTTCATTCCACCACTGCATTGAGACCAAATAAGTTACATGGTACTGGCACTCTGCGTCTAGTAGACTCTGTCTTAGTGACCTTGTTTTAATTTCAGTACGGTAAATATCTGAATAGGTATAAGATGATTTTTTTTGTAATGAATTGGATATTTTAATGGATTGGATTTAATGAATTTCACAAGTGTGAAGACTTTAGTTCCTTAGCTGGCATACCTCGAAAGATAGTGGCTAATTACAGTTTACGCTGATGGACATCAGTTGTGTTAGCCACGAGTTTTATGCGAAGGAGGGGGTCGCGGTATCTCAGTGGTAAAGTGTTCACCTCCGGTGATTGGGATGCATTGTTCGACCCCAGCTCGCTCCGTGTGGGCAGTAGGAATACTCCCGGTGAGAAGAAATTTAAAAAACTGGGAATGTTCCAGGTTTTTTCCCTGGCCTATAAATTCCCGGGAAGGAATTTATTTCCATTTCTTTACTTTTTCTTCCAAATTACAGGAACTATATCACTAATTGCTTTATTTTAATATATTATGATTTACTTCTTAGGTTTTAAAAAAATTGGAGGTTAAAAAATTTAAAATTCTTTGATGGTAATAGGTAAGAACAGCTTCTTCTAATCTCCCGTGCATGAGGATACTTCTTACTGTTGCACTACCTACAGAAATGATTCTATATAATTTATAAGTGGTAATAGAACGCACAACAAACCCAGATCATGTTGTATTCACACTCCAACATGGAGGGAGAGTACAGCGTGATCTCCGTTTCTTCTGTGTTCTATTACTATTTGTACACCAAATAGTATCATTTTTATACGTAGTGCAACAGTAAGAAGTATCCACGTGCACGGGACATGCGATATGTGTTTTCAAATCCCCACACACACACATAGTCATACACTAAGTACAAGGGCACATTATTATTCCCATACGATATTAAAAGCAGATATTCCTAGAAAACTCCCTAAGTACAAGGGCAAGAATTCAGTCTACTACCTACTTTTTAACATCCTAGATAGTCAATGGATAATTCCTGAAAGTATGGCGTTTCTCATCCTTCCCTAAAGGGGAAGTACGGCTCCTTAACTATAACCTCCTTGACTACTTTATATAAATAATGATATGTATTTTAAAGTTCCGTTTCCATTTGCACTAAAAGTAGGGTAACCGTTTAATATTGGAGCGATATCTAGAAAAAAGTAGGATCATTTACGGAAGAAATAAGTTGATAATGGTGTTTAAGTAGTCAAGAAAGTATCGAGCACATTTTGGTCGGGTATGGACTTTTGGGTTTCGGGTAGAACAACGATGAATTTCGAAAAAGTACTTATTGAGGCTTAAGAACCATTGAAAATGTATTATTATGCAAAATTTGGTAGGGGGTACCATGGGGTTCGGGGGTGCCATGGGGTACCTAATATATGAATTTCTAAATATTTTCAAACATATGTCTAAAAATCTTTCAAAGAACGTTACAAATACTAGATAATCGAAAACCACATCTCGCTACACCTCTTGGTTACCGAAATATGGGGGAAATAAACAGTGATACCATAGGTGTGTGGGGTTTGGGTACTAGATGGGACAATTTCGAAAAACTAATTACTCATTCCTAATAACAATCTCAAAAGACATTTAAATCCAAAACAAACACACACAGCTGTGGGGTTTTGGGGGTACCATGGGGTCGCAAGCCATACATTTCTAAACACTGATAAAACACGTCTTAACATACTTTTAAAGAACATTACAAAGATGTGCTTACCGAAAATCCCAAGTCAGTACACCTAACTGTTATCGAAATATGGGGAAATTAGAAACCGGCACCATAGGTTAGTGGGGTTCACGTGCTTAAAGGTACATTTTGAAAAACTTAATTATTGAGGCCTAACAATAATACCACGAATATTCATAATCATTAAAAAAACCACATACTAATGGAATTCAGGGGTACCATGGGGTTTGTGAAACCCCCACATCTACTTCAGTTTTAAATTTCTTTAGCTAGCTTAACCACTACCCTCAGCTAAGTCGAATATCGAAAACTGCATGTTAATATCTAAGAAAGTAACCGAGATTTTAAGAATTGTATTTTTGATGACGTCATAAATATAGAGATTCTTATCGATATGGACTTTTGGGTTTCTACTATAAGGAGAAGAAATTTCACAAAACTAATATATGTGCATTAATATACAATCTAATAGACATTCTGAAGTAAAATATGATGGTACCCCTATGGGTTAAGTGAGAACCCCAATATATTTTCTACAAATTCATTACTTCATTTATTAATTTCATTCGGGTACCTTAAACAATGCATTTAGCTGTGTCAAATGCTGAAAACTGCATGACAATATCTGAAAAAGTAACCGAGATATTAAGAGTTGTATTTTTGATGACGTCATAAATATAGAGATTCTTATGGATATGGACTTTTGGGTTTCTACAATAAGGAGGAGAAATTTCATAAAAGTAATATACGTGCATTAATATACAATCTAATAGACGTTCTGTAGTAACACATGATGGTACCTCTATGGGTTAAGTGAGAACCCCACTATATTTTCTACAAATTCTTTACGTCATTTATTAACTTCTTTCGGGTACCTTAAACAATTCATTTAGCTTTGTCGAATGCTGAAAACTTCATGACAATATCTGAAAAAGTAACCGAGATATTAAGAGTTGTATTTTTTGATGACGTCATAAATATAGATTCTTATGGATATGGAGTTTTGGGTTTCTACTATAAGGAGGAGAAATTTCATAAAACTAATATATGTGCATTAATATACAATCTAATAGACATTCTGAAGTAAAATGTGATGGTACCCCTATGGGTTAAGTGAGAACCCCAATATGTTTTCTACAAATTCATTACTTCAATTATTAATTTATTTCGGGTACTTTAAACAATTCATTTAGCTGTGTCGAATACCGAAAACTGCATGGTAATATCTAAGAAAGTAACCGAGATATTAAGAGTTGTATTTTTTCATGACGTCATAAATATAGATTCTTATGAATATGGAGTTTTGGGTTTCTACTATAAGGAGGAGAAATTTCATAAAACTAATATACGTGCATTAATATACAATCTAATAGACGTTCTGTAGTAACATATGATGGTACCCCTATGGGTTAAGTGAGAACCCCACTATATTTTCTACAAATTCGTTACGTCATTTATCAATTTCTTTCGGGTACCTTAAACAATGCATTTAGCTGTGTCGAATGCTGAAAACTGCATGACAATATCTGAAAAAGTAACCGAGATATTGAGTTGTATTTGTTATGACGTCATAAATGTAGAGATTCTTATGGATATGTAGTGATGGGTCTGTCCCATAAGAAGAAGAGATTTGAGAAAACTAATATATGCCTCAAGTAATCAGTTTAGTATCTGGCACCCCGATGGGTTAGTTGACAACCTCAGCGTTGTTTCTACAAAAAGAATTTAATTCTTCGAAAAGATTAATTTAGAATGCATCTCCAGTGACTCCGTATTTTCTTGACCGGTGAGCATTGAAACAGGCAGACACCGCTGATCGCTCTGGCCTATTTCGCCCAGTGCTTCTGCGAAGTTTGGTTTGTATTTGTGTTTTTGTATGTGTCAGGGAATACATTGAACTGTGCCTCCCCTATAACACACTCCTAGATACGGGCCTCCTGGATATCATAACTAAGAACAAGGATGGGTTCGAACTGGAATGAAACCGAGCTCACCATGGTTCGAAATAGCAGACAACGGCCGCTTTGGGCTCTTTCACTGGAACAACTTTAAATTTGACACCGGGTTTGCATATTGGGAAACTAGCTTGTCATTCCATTGTTTTTATACCGACAATGTCTGAGGGAACCTTCTGTATCCAGAGATATGCGCCCCTTCAGGTAAACAATTCGTGTTTTTGGGCCGAATTTCGACACTTCTTGTGAAGATCCTGCTGGATATCCGTTGATTCATGGGTAGTCTGCGGCATGAAATTACGCAGCGGAGTCAGATGAGGATAGCTCCAAATATCTCCACTGGAAGCCTCTTCAATGGTGCACGGTGACCCCGAGATGTTGGGACCGTTGATCGGATTTTCGACTCCTGTTCGAACACACCTCACTTTGTGAACGTATTCAGGGGGGCGCGGTGGCTCAGTGGTAGAGCGTTCACCTCTGGTGCTTGAGGTCCCGGGTTCGATCCCAGCCTCCGCTAAGTGAACTTTGTGGTGGACAAACACCGTGCTCGTGGGTTTTCTCGGGGTTCTCCCGTTTCCTCCCACTTTCTTCATTCCACCATTTTCACTCATCTCTCATCATCACCGTCTCCTTTAGCCTAACCGGCATAACCGTGGGACGTAAAACTTAAAGATTTCATTTCATTTCATTTTTCCGATTGGTCTTCCAATCAAGACTTCATTTCATTTTTTGTGAACGTATTCGTGACGTACAGAGTCTACCGGTTCTGTACATACTCATATCAATCATGGTACTCACAAGTTCTTTCTTAAGTTTGTGTGATGTGGTCAGCGTACGACCTGTTGCTTATTTGTTGATTCCAAGTCTATGTTAGGGATTGGCATTTTGAAAAGGGTCAAAAATTCTTGTCTCGTTATTGATAGACTGGGAATAGAGAATGGTCAATGGTTCGGACCATTTTCCTGTTTTTCAAAAAGAGGCGATATTTAACTCCACCTAAAACCTATAGTACAATTCTAGGTAGGAATTCTTATCACAAGAGCTCATATTCCCGAAAAGTCCTGTGTAACTAGGCCAGGGTTTTCAACCGGAAGGTCGCGAAGCCTATAGGGTAGCGATAGGGTTTCATGGGTTCGCGAAGATAAGCGGAAGAGATAAACATAATTAGAATCTAATACCTGAAAATATTTTTAAATATTATTTTGAATTTTATTCTGATATAGACATAACTTATTTTTATACATACTGTTAAGAACAACAAAAAATAGGTCTACTAAACAATTTCAACAGTACGGAGTTGTTTAAAAATCAATTTAAAGAAAGAGGTACGGTATCAAACTAATGAGAACTGCATATTGAAATACCAGAAAAATACAAATGCAACAAAACCTGCATATTGAAATACAATTAAATTGAAAGCTAATAAGATAGTAGACCTATATGTGTGAGCGAATAGTGTTTTTTCCAGCAAGTTGGCCAGAATGAAGATATATTTCTAGTGTGGAATTTTATTTGTTTCCTAAATTTTAAATGTAAACATATTGCGGTTAATAGTTTTTTGTGATACAGAACAATGAACCAAATTCACAACAATATCAGGTAACTAAAAGTAGCGGCATCTCAGAAACTAAAATGCTCAATAACGTTTTTAACAACTGTCCAAGTTTTATAAACCAAAATAAGAAACCACGTTATTTTTTTATCATGTGACGCAAAATTAAGAGAGTTATAATGTTTTAAAATTTTCAGACGGCCTTCATTTTGAAACAACAGTATGATGGATCGGAATCGATATTTGCAATATGAATGAACCGACCAAATTTGGTTTTAATCCGTTCGCTTTTAGGGAAGTTACTGTATGCACTATATACAAGAAATACATTATACTATTATAAGAATGGATGGATATCGTGAAATCTCCGCTGTAGGTAAATGAAAAAATTACACACAAGCTTATTATAAACCAGAAATTATAAGCGGTCTCTGGCAAGAGGATGTGATAAAATGAGATCGTGATAGGAATTAGGTTGAGATTCACTACACTAGTCAAAGCACTGATTTGGTTAAAGACTTTTTTTTAAGTAAAGCTAAGCTGAGGTGTTTTGAAGTGCGAATAACAAGATACTTAGGCTACAGGTCTCGTATAACATTAATTAGCCATATAAGCAGTGGCGTATTTACGATTTTGTTTCGGGGGGGGGGCTTTGCTAACTTACGGGGGTGGCTTTGCCTTAAAATGTGAAAATTCTGCAAGATATTTCATATACTTTACTATAGTAAGTAAGATTTCGGGGGGGCCTAAGCCCGGAAGCCCCCCTAAATACGCCACTGAATCAGTACGAAGCATACGTTATCCGTATGTTACATAGGCACTGCCCTTAGATGTTACATCATGCCGTTGCAGGATGTCTGACTACTAACAGTTTTCCGTATATCACATGCATATACTTACGTTGCCTTCGTCAGCTATATGTTATATACGTCCATTTTTATGTGAGATCCTGACCGCCTACATTGTTTCATACGGAAATTACGTATAGATGGAATACTTTTACAGAAAGTATTATAAAACGCGTTTTCAGTTATACGTCTGCTGTACGTTGTCCAAAAACTACAGGAATTACGCATGTAACCTATTTTTTTTTTAAGTACGCCACCTACAGTTTTTTCTCAGTGTTCAAGAGCAGATATGATGAATTGCTGATGTTACTATTTGATGAACTATAATATGGTTGGCTCAGTCCCCCCCTAACTTCTTCCGGGGCCCCCCTCTACATTTTTGGGCTGGCTACGGGCCTGCTTATGTCAGTCAGTCGGGACTTCTTATTTTATATTTGGATAAATCGATCCTACTTTCCTAACCACAAAATCATCTTAGGAAAAAGAAACCAGGAAAACTCTTACAAAACTCAGATAGATGTTATGCACTAGCACCTATGGTCTGATACTAGAAGTTCCTACTCTATCACTATTCCACTGTTTTCCCACTTTGGAGGAAGAACTGTAACTATGTAGATGTATTTGTCGAGGATATCTCACATGTGATAAAACAATGCAAAGAAAGTACTGATGCTCACAAATGTGGAATTCGTAGAGTTTTCTTTGTCCTAAAAGGGAAATACGTTTTTCTAGGTAACGCATTCTCAACTGGTCCTCCAGGGCTCGCGAATTGTTAATGGTTGCTGGTTAAGGTAGTTTCTAATAGTTTCGTTATGGTTATTATTATTTGTAAGGAAGAAGGGCTACCAAGAAAGAGGACCATGTTCAAAAGGCTGGGAACTATAGCTCTAGATTAGTTGTAAGAAAATGTAAATTACCTGAATAGCATACAGTAGAGAGAGACATCAAGCAGATTTTGTTCATGAGTCTTACGCATTATTAGCCCTATCATGGTTACTTAAATAATTCAGACAGTTTTCTATTGCTGGATGAACTGGAAAATATTGTTCTAGGGTACTGTAGTACAAAGAAACTCATAGCCAAATGGGAAAATCATTTTGTAAGCGAATGGAAATACGCCAAGAAATAGTGCAAATAACCTGAAATCATACAGGATAAGGTCAATGTTTAATAATTGAGGGTATTTATTGGGCGTCCTTCATATAAGGGTATTCGATATTACAATGTACGTCATTTAGTAGACATTTGAACATCGATTCTACAAGACCTACGTAGTCAACAATAGCAAACTAATTTCTACAGACTGCCTCATCGCATCAGAATAACAATTTCATAACCTGTAAGTCATTCACAAGAAGGTTTTATTTCTTAATTTTGAGGAAATTGATACAATGAACTGACTGCTCAATCATTAATTTCTTGCGGGTCGGGGGGAAGTAAGTGCAGTGGAGAGAAAATTGGGAGACAACAAATTCTTATATACACGAAAGGATAGTTTTTGACCTACATTAGAATACAACGTGTCCAGGGAGCAGGCGTCGTCATCAGTGAGGGAGCTCGTCCTCCTTGCTCCGTCTGATGAAGTCACTGACACTTCACTTTTACATAATTCAATGCATCGCAAACGTAAAAAAGTAGAAAGACGTTTTGAAGGAAATACGACTATGAAACTTCAACTAGGAGAACTTCAAGAGTAAGAGTTAAATGGATTGTCAGATAACATGTAATAGGGAAGATAAAATATCCTATAGTCGGCAGCTCGACAGTGCATCAACTTAAGAATATAAATACACCAAGGACAGATTCTACAAAAAAACAAACTAGAGGGAATTTCAAGTGCTGGATTGTTCGTGCAGTACAACCTGCTAACTCCAACAAAATACATATCTTAATAGTTTTTAAAAAATATAATACATTCAAAGGATATGTCCAAGGAGAAAACAGATCTTCCGAGAGTTTGTCCTGCACTGAGACAAAGTAGAGCAATCAAACACGTGTATCTCTTCTTTTTCTTTCAAATTTGTCGTCTTCTAGCTTAACTTTTACTCGTTGTACTATGATTTTCATTCGTTGAGATATTGTATGTGGTCACTCAACTTCATTTTGTTTATTGCGTTTATTTTCGTCGTTCAACTTTTGATAAAATACTTCAGTAATTCTCCAGTTTCTTTGGGGTCAACATTGTGCCGCCCCTGCACCACTTCCAATTGTGCATAAGTGGAATCTACGACTAAACATAACGGACATTCCTTTTTATCCAACTTTGATTCGACATTTTGTTCTTGCGTTAAGGCTGCTTTTGTATTTTTCCGACAAATTTTTGGAAGTTATGGTGCCGAATCGAGGCATTTCTATATCCAGGTAAGTCTGTGTTTTCTGTCTTTATCTTGTATCATGAATCAACTCTCAAACGTTGTTAGTGTTCAGGCGCGCCCTTAGAATTTGTAGGGAGGGGTCCAATGTTACAAGCCATTACATTTACGTAGTATTGAACGGATATTATTCTGCACCAAAAAAAAAAAAAAAAAAAAAAAAAGATAGAACTAGATTGTTTTATGAGAGAGTACGGATGAAGAGTAAGATCAAATATTCATGCTACATCAATCATTTCAATGTTAGACAAGTATAGTTTTATTAAGAAAATATAAAAGTGTATGTTGAGTTAGGAAGTATTTTGGAGGGGTCGGATCCTGTGGACCCCCGTGTGCATGCGCCCCTGTTGGTGTACTTTTGATACACCCTATATATACAGGACATTTTAAAATACGCGTTAGAACGCTTGGAAGGTGATTTTCAAGTAAAACAAGGACAAAATATTATAGACCCCCCTATGAAAAAAGGTGAAGTGTACGGTATAGTTTGCGAGTGAAAGGTGTCCAAAAATCGCCACATACCATGTTTAAAACACAATAACGCAAGAAGAAATTGAGATAGCAATGTCAGGTTAAGAGAAGATAAAGGAAGTCGTACTTGACGAATACAATGGTGCTGCAATTGAGGCCCAATTTGAAGTGCGCAATGGGACTTTCACAGAAATTGAGGAGTCCTCTTACGGAAAATACAGGAAACTGAAGACTATGTTCCACATTATAATGAAATCAGACTGTATGCAGTAAAAGACTGATGATGAATGCTCATATATCCCACTATAGCTGGAATACCTTAGCACACGGAAAATAAGACAATAGCACTGCAAAATCTGTTTTGACATATTGTTCACATTGTGGTAAGAGAAGTAAAAGTAACACAATTGTATCCATGTTCCAATACTGCTGAGACCCGCGAGACACTCGAAAAATGTGAAAGTAACACTGCAAGATCTACTATTCCACATGGGTTACATCACGGTACGAAAAGTAGAAGTTTCCATGCCCTACTACAGCTTGGATTCCGTCACAGTTAAAAAATAGGAAACAAACACTGCCAAACTCCTACCGCACACTGTGTGCATTACGGTACAATGGATATACAAACAAATGTGCCACTGAGACATCCTAAATGATAAAAAACAACAGTAAGAACAGTAAAATACGGGTTAAAGCTCCGAGTATTTTCTACACTACTTTTAGTACGAAAAACAAATGTAAAACAATGGCCATGTCATCAGGTTGTACAAGGGAGCTCCAAATGAAGTGGGTAATCTTCAGAGGAATAAAGATGGAAAATATCGAGAATCATATTTCATCCTCATTACTTTAAAAAAAAAAAAAAACTGCAGAATATTGAATCCCAACTAAAAGTTTAATCATATTTTTCTTTTTGCTCTTGTCCTACCTGATCAATGAAAAATCAAAAGCTAGACACAACACAGAATCGAAAACGAGCCGTGAGTCGTGTACGGATCCAATGAGGCAGATAGTATTGCTAGTTTTATTTTCTTCTTTTCATTAAGTTTCATGATATATCTATAGTATCTTGCAGGGTTGTAAACTATCACTTTTGAAACGAGCTTAGCTCAGCTCAAACTCAGAGTGTAAAAAGTGAGTTAATTCACGTTAACACACAAGTTTTTTTTTAGAAGCGAACTCAACTCACGTTCAGTTTTTTTTTTTAAGTTACGCTCAAGTTCATGTTCAACATAATGAAAACACACTCTGATGATTTAATAACTAAAAATATTTACAATGATACGCAGTGGCGTATTTACTATTTTGTTTCGGGGGTCTTTGCTAACTTTAGTCCTGGAAATGTGAAAATTCTGCAAGATATTTCATTTACTTTAACATAGTAAATAAAAATTGCGAGGCTTAAGCCCAGAAGCCTCAAACATAACCTAAAATGTCATAAATCTGGGACTACTACGTTTTGTTATTGCATTGAGAAATTCAAGAAGTAACTGATTTTTAAAAATACCGAGATGATCTTTTTAATAAGATAATTCTCTCCTCAAAATTTGTAGGTTACAACAATATATATTTCCGTTGATTTCATTAGAAATAAAATAACTGATCAACTATAAACAAGGCAAGATATTTTATCTGTCTTTGGTTCATACATAACTATCGGGTTATAATTTTGGACAAACATTAAAAAAATGATAAATTCCGCCAACTAAACTAATACTGTCACTAGAAATAGATTCACTTCCAGACTACAGTCGCCTCGAGCTATTTCTAGTCCTAAAATCCGTAACCTACATAATTTATATAATTACAAATTAGTATTTAAAGTCTCTTCCCAGAGATCGGATAACAGTAAACCTAAAAATGGATAATTACATTATTTTGTGAAAATCAAACTATGTGGCGTTGAACGGGATTTTACGATCAAACTCACCTACATTTCGAGTTAAACTGAACTCACGCTCACATCTTTCAAAAGGAGTTAACTCATGATAAAACTTACGATAAACGAGCACGCTCATGTGAGCTAGCTCAGATGAGCGCGCTCATTTACATCCCTGGTATCTTGGGTAAATTGTAAAGAGAAAAATAATACATTAATCGGTTTTTTTAGGGACTGGGCCTTTAAAATCCCGGATTACAAAGCCTTCGTAAATTTTACGACGCGCCATTTGCAAAAACGCTAAAAACTAGAAATACACATCACACAAAAATATTGCTTTATTTTCCCCGCTCTGAAGATAAAGAAAGAAATTATATATGTTTGTAATATAGTCATATAACTGAATCCTACATAATTTTTAAATTTTAAAAATAGACAAAACCTCCAAAATAAATTTTTTTGTCATGACTTTCCAAGCTTTCAGCCCATTCTGCTTTTTATCTGTTAAGGGCTTCATTTGGAATGCCGAGATTATTTTATTTCCTCCGATGCTCTCCATCTTGGAAGGAAGATGCCCTATTGGAAAAGTATGACGATACTCTTTAAACTGGTCTGGAATCTATCCTCAATTGTTCTCTTAATAATCTTAATAACAACTCTTGGATACAAGCTTCTTTACCAGTCAAAAATGGAGGCCTTGGAATCCGTCGTGCCACAGATATGGCTATTCCGTCTTTTTTAGCGTCTTTCTACGGTGCAAGTCAAATAGTTAGTTCACTTCTTCAATGGGATAACGACGAAATCACCAATCAAGATGTGATGGACTGCATAGCTAAATGGACAAATTTAGTTGGGTTAGACCCTCCGACTCTCGAAAATCGTAACAATCAGTCGGCTTTGCCCCCTTTTTTTAGCACGGTCCTGGATGGGGAAACTAAACAGCGACTCATGAAGGTCCCTCATATCTTCCACATTCGAGTAAGATTTGAGGAGTACGTTCAAAAGAGTGTAGTGGTGCAGTGCCATCGTTGTCAACGATTTGATCACGGCAGCACGAACAGCAGGCTAGCGCCTCGCTGCGTCAAGTGCGCAGGGACTCACCTGACACCTGATTGCAAGAAAACCCGCGAACAAAAGCCTAAGTGTGCTAATTGTTCAGGAGAGCATCCGGCCAGTTACAGGGGCTGCACAGTTTACAAAAAGATTGTGAAATCGAGGCAAAGAGGAGCGACATCCAAAACTAACGCAGACAACCTTGTAAAACGAGTAAACGCAACGCACAACATAAACAGGATGACGACACAACCAACACACACAACAAGACCTGCGTTGCTACCTACCCCTACACCTGGACTGCTTCCCACTCCACAACTTACATCTTTACCTTCACGTACCTTAAGGGGCACTCCCCAACAGTCACCTATCATAACCGGAAACTCACGTACAGCTCCATCTGGGGTTGTGCGAGAACCTATCCCTGAGGGTACCCAAGGTAGCAGCAGAAACGTACGCAAAGACAAAAACTCAGAACATACGCAACAACAAATACACTTTAACACAGACAGTGATACTTTCTCACCCACTGAAGCCACCACAGACTCAGAACACAGGAGGAAAAACATTAGAATACGACAACAGCGCGCCAAAGCCATAAAAGATAACGCAGACAACGCATTTCGGTCATTGCAACCAAGTTTAGATTCACTTACGTTAATGCTTCATGATTTCAGTGTTCACTATAACAGGCGTAAAACGCTGTTTTACGTTCAACGTCTGTTAGAGTTTTACGCTGAGAACAAACATGAATTCTTTTTAAACGACATAAACTTCATAATCAGAGTCGCTCAAATATTGTTTTATATTCCCCGCTCTGAAGATAAACAAAGAAATTATATATGTTTGTAATATAGTCATATAACTGAATCCTCCATAATTTTTAAATTTTAAAAATAGACAAAACCTCCAAAATAGAATTTTTTGTCACGACTTTCCAAGCTTTCAGCCCATTCTGCTTTTTATCTGTTAAGGGCTTCATTTGGAATGCCGAGATTATTTTATTTCCTCCGATGCTCTCCATCTTGGAAGGAAGATGCCCTATTGGAAAAGTATGACGATACTCTTAAAACTGGTCTGGAATCCATCCTCAATTGTTCTCTTAATAATCTTAATAACAACTCTTGGATACAAGCTTCTTTACCAGTCAAAAATGGAGGCCTTGGAATCCGTCGCGCCACAGATATGGCTATTCCGTCTTTTTTAGCGTCTTTCTACGGTGCAAGTCAAATAGTTAGTTCACTTGTTCAATGGGATAACGACGAAATCACCAATCCAGATGTGATGGACTGCATAGTTAAATGGACAAATTTAGTTGGGTTAGACCCTCCGACTCTCGAAAATCGTAACAATCAGTCGGCTTGGGACGAGCCCGTCGTTAATTGTCATGCAGCTTCTTTATTGCAGACTACAAATAATATCGAAGATAAAGCCAGACTTTTAGCGGTCATGTCCCCAGAAAACTGAGCATGGCTTCAAGCTTTACCATCACCATCTCTGGGCCTACACCTATCCAATGAGAGCTTCCGAGTATCAGTTGCACTACGGTTGGGAGCAGATATATGTGAACCACACCACTGCCCCATTTGTAACACCTTTGTAGATAAAAAAGGATTACACGGTTTGTCGTGCAAAAGCAGTGCAGGCAGACACCCACGTCATTCAAGTGTAAATGATATAATATTAAGAGCATTAATAACAGCAGGGAGCCCAGCAATGAGGAAACCGATTATATGCAGCCGATCTGATGGAAAAAGACCCGATGGTATGACATTAGTACCTTGGAAGAAAGGAAAGGCATTGATTTGAGACTTAACATGTTCAAACACCTATGCCCCCTCCAACCTACAATATAGCTCAGTACAAG
Organism: Thermobia domestica; assembly: GCF_964235325.1. NCBI lineage: Eukaryota > Metazoa > Arthropoda > Insecta > Zygentoma > Lepismatidae > Thermobia > Thermobia domestica. The sequence goes on from NC_137471.1 coordinate 38,996,805, forward strand.
CTGGACTCGTAGCTGCTCAAAGAGCGAAAGAAAAAAGGAATAAATATAGCAATCTACTCGATAACTTGCTTTGTCGCAATAGCAATTGAGTCTAGCAGTTCTTGGGAAGAAGGAGGTCTCAAATTTATAAAATAAATCGGCCACCGTCTATCAATTAAATCAGGAGATAATCGAGCAAAAAGTTTCCTGATTCAACGCATAAGCATAGCCATTCAACGTGGGAACGTGTCGGCTATAATGGGAACGTTACCCACTAGTAAAGAGCTAGAAGAAGTCTTTCTTCTGCAATTGCGGAGAAGGGAGGTTAGGAGTAAAAGCAGACATCAATGGTGCATCAATTTATGTAGCAACCGAGCAAGGAGTATGGAGAGAAAGCTCACAGTCCATAAGTTTATATGAATGAAAAAAAAAAAAAAAACCGGCATGAATGCTGTACCGTACGTGAAGACAGTGACATAACATGACAGGTTGGAGGCTTTGAAAGCAGAAGATTTAGTATTACCTGCCGAACATCATGGGAACAAAGTACCGAAGAATAGATATTTACTGTTTCATTTTAAATTTTCATTATAACAGTTTTTTTAATAATCATTGTTATTTTACAACTCTTATGTAATATATTTATATATATATATATATATATATATATATAAATCGCGTCCTAAAATTACGAAAGCTTTATAATCTAGGGTTAAAAGATTTAAAAGATTTGATTAAATCGCGAAGTGATAAAAAAATACGCGTACTGATTTCATTCTCACAGTAAGTGGAAAGACACTACCCTTCGAAAACATAAATTTTTAATTGCGAAAGATAACACATACATGTCCAAACTTTCAAAATGGACGATATTTAACTCCTTTGAGCCTCTTATTTTCCATAGATTCCAATCGAGTGGCGGAGCATTAGGCCAATCCGGCGGGCAGGTTCCTTACACAGAAACTTGTCCCTTAACAGTTGTTCACCTTTTACAGTAATAGCAATGATCCTCCTAACTGAAATATTTAGAAACATATTACAGGTCGACAAGTACTTTGATGTTCATTACTAAAAGTACTTTTAAGGCAATAACAAGCACAAATAACCAAAATATAACTATCGTGTGACACAGCCACTAAAAGATATATAAAATAAATGCCTACTGTAACGAGTATAGATTTTGATTTCCACTACAAAACTGCAATGCAATTATACGTATATGAACAAGAATATTCATTGTCTTTAAACGAACTAAAGTTATACAGAAGCTGGAAAGCTATGGGCAAACCTTAATCAGAATTATGTACTAGCCTTGAACATAGGACTTCCCTAAAACTGAATTAGGCATTTAGTTCTCTCGACTTTCTTTTCACTACAAGAATATTTTCAAACTCATATGGGTTTATATTCTGAACATGTCATCAAAAAGTTAATTAATTTATATCTTGGGGCTCTATTTGATCTTCATGTGGACTTTTCGCCCCTTGTACACCAATCCGTATATTCCTAAAATTGCCTTAAAATAAAACTTAAAACATAAGAACTTCGTGAAAACATTCGACTGTTGTATTCATTTAACCCACTCCTTTAACCCAAACAGCTCCCATTAACTCGTATATTCAGATAGGGTTCGTATATTTCTTAATTATCTGAAAATCTCATTCTTCTACAAAATAGCCAGAATTCAACATTTATCAGCGTCTTCATAACGGTGACGTCATCAAAAATATACTATTCATACAATTTAAGTTATTTCCTTAGATATTGGCATGCAGTTTTCAGTACTCGACACACTGAGTGCACTGTTTAAGGTGCCCAAAAGAAAGTAATAAATGAAGTAATGAATTTGTCGAAAATATAGTGGAGTTCTCACTTAACCCATAGGGGTACCATCATATTTTACTTCAGAATGTCTATTAGATTGCATATTAATACACGTATATTCGTTTTATGAAATTTCTCCTCCTTATAGTATAAACCCAAAAGTCCATATCCATAAGAATCTCTATATTTATGACGTCATCAAAAAATACAACTCCTAATATCTCGGTTACTTTTTCAGATATTGTCATGCAGTTTTCAGCATTCGACAGAGGTAAATGCATTGTTTATGGTGCCCGAAAGAAATTAATAAATGAAGTAATGGATTTGTAGAAAATATATTGGGATTCTCACTTAACCCATAGGGGTATCATCATATTTTACTTCAGAATGTCTATTAAATTGTATATTAATGAACGTATATTAGTTTTATGAAATTTCTCCTCCTTATAGTAGAAACCCAAAAGTCCATATCCATAAGAATCTATATTTATGACGTCATCAAAAAATACTACTCTTAATATCTCGGTTACTTTCTTGGATATTAACATGCAGTTTTCGGTATTCGACACAGCTAAATGCATTGTTTAAGGTGCCCGAAAGAAATTAAAAAATGAAGTAATGAATTTATAGAAAATATATTGGGGTTCTCACTTAACCCATAAAGGTACCATCATATTTTACTTCTGAATGTCTATTAGATTGTATATTAATGCACGTATATTCGTTTTATGAAATTTCTCCTCCTTATAGTAGAAACCCAAAAGTCCATATCCGTAAGAATCTCTATATTTATGACGTCATCAAAAAATACAACTCCTAATATCTCGGTTACTTTTTCAGATATTGTCATGCAGTTACCAGCATTCGACAGAGCTAAATGCATTGTTTAAGGTGCCCGAAAGAAATTAATAAATGAAGTAATGGATTTGTAGAAAATATATTGGGGTTCTCACTTAACCCATAAGGGTACCATCATATTTTACTTCAGAATGTCTATTAAATTTTATATTAATGAACGTATATCAGTTTTATGAAATTTCTCCTCCTTATAATAGAAACCCAAAAGTCCATATCCATAAGAATCTATATTTATGACGTCATCAAAAAATACTACTCTTAATATCTCGGTTACTTTTTCAGATATTAACATGCAGTTTTCGGTATTCGACACAGATAAATGCATTGTTTAAGGTGCCCGAAAGAAATTAATAAATGAAGTAATGAATTTGTAGAAAATATATTGGGGTTCTCACTTAACTCATAAGGGTACCATCATATTTTACTTCAGAATGTCTATTAAATTGTATATTAATGCACGTATATTAGTTTTATGAAATTTCTCCTCCTTATAGTAGAAACCCAAAACTCCATATCCATAAGAATCTATATTTATGACGTCATCAAAAAATACTACTCTTAATATCTCGGTTACTTTCTTAGATATTAACATGCAGTTTTCGGTATTCGACACAGCTAAATGCATTGTTTAAGGTGCCCGAAAGAAATTAATAAATGAAGTAATTAATTTGTAGAAAATATATTGTGGTTCGCACTTAACCCATAGAGGTACCATCATATTTTACTTCAGAATGTCTAATAGGTTCTATATTAATGCACATATATTAGTTTTATGAAATTTCTCCTCCTTATAGTAGAAACCGAAAACTCCATATCCATTAGAATCTCTATATTTATGACGTCATCAAAAAATACAACTCTTAATATCTCGGTTACTCCTTCAGATATTGTCATGCCGTTTTCAGCATTTGACACAGCTAAATGCATTGTTTTAGGTACCCGAATGAAATTAATAATTGAGGTAATGAATTTGTAGAAAATATAGTGGGATTCTCACTTAACCCATATTGGTACCATCATATTTTACTTCAGAATGTCTATTAGATTGTATATTAATGCACATATATTAGTTTTGTGAAATTTCTTCTCCTTATAGTAGAAACCCAAAAGTCCATATCGATAAGAATCTCTTTATTTATGACGTCATCAAAAATACAATTCTTAAAATCTCGGTTACTTTCTTAGATATTAACATGCAGTTTTCGGTATTCGACTTAGCTGAGGGTAGTGGTTAAGCTAGCTGAAAGAAATTTAAAACTGAAGTAGATGTGGGGGTTTCACAAACCCCATGGTACCCCTAAGCTCCATTAGTATGTGTTTTTTTTAATGATTATGAATATTCGTGGTATTATTGTTAGGCCTCAATAATTAGTTTTTCAAAATGTACCTTTAAGCACGTGAACCCCACTAACCTATGGTGCCGGTTTCTAATTTCCCCATATTTCGATAACAGTTAGGTGTACTGACTTGGGATTTTCGGTAAGCACATCTTTGTAATGTTCTTTAAAAGTATGTTAAGACGTGTTTTATCAGTGTTTAGAAATGTATGGCTTGCGACCCCATGGTACCCCCAAAACCCCACAGCTGTGTGTGTTTATTTTGGATTTAAATGTCTTTTGAGATTGTTATTAGGAATGAGTAATTAGTTTTTCGAAATTTCCCATCTAGTACCCAAACCCCACACACCTATGGTATCACTGTTTATTTCCCCCATATTTCGGTAACCAAGAGGTGTAGCGAGATGTGGTTTTCGATTATCTAGTATTTGTAACGTTCTTTGAAAGATTTCGTAGACATATGTTTCAAAATATTTAGAAATTCATAAATTAGGTACCCCATGGTACCCCCGAACCCCTATGGTACCCCCTACTAAATTTTGCGTAATAATACATTTTCAATTGTTGTTAAGCCTCAATAAGTACTTTTTCGAAATTCATCGTTGTTCTACCCGAAACCCAAAAGTCCATACCCGACCCACATTTTTTTAAGGCAGTAGGACATTTGTAGAAACCGTAAAGGTAAGTGAAAGTGATATATGTTAGAAAAAAGTGAATTTTTGGAAACGAAGATATAAAACAACGTGTCCTGAGGGGCTCTAACCCGCCTTCACTCGCTTACGCTCTCTCGGCAATGCTGTGTAAATTTAATATTGGTAACGTAATATAACGTATGAATCCATAAAACAACCTCATGGGAATAGAATATCACAATAAGTAGGTGCAAATGCTGGCCCCCCAAAGGTAAACAATAGCCAAAAGTAGCGAAGTGCTAATTTGAAAGGATGAAAAAAGATCTATTTTGAAAAGTAACGTAGAATTATGTAGAAATAGAGATGAATTACTATTAACATACCTTGAACCACCTTAGTAATAGACGTCGGTCTGTCTCCTCTCTCTGACTCGAATATCTGAAAAGATACTCGGACGCATGTGAATTAACGCATGAAATTTCGAGAAATGGGTACGAAGAGAGGTCATGTGAGGCAATATTACATGCAAAATTATAAAAATAGGAAAGTATCTTGCAAATATTGTGAACATACATATTTATGCGCAAATGTTGTCAAAATAGTAGGATATGTGTCTTCTGGCAGTTACCCAACCTAATTTGTATATAATATTTAAAAATTTAATATGTTAATAATATCAGTAGTAGAGTCAAATTTAGGAAATCCACTTACATATAAATTTAAACTTTTTAGTGGTTTAAAAGTATGTGGACTTACTATACCATTTCTGAAACATATTTACTTTCATAGAACATATTGTAAATAAGTATCCATTTATACGTACTTTCTAAATATATAAAATAACAAAACATCGTTCAGAATATATATTTTAAAGACTCATCTGGGTAAAAAAATAATTATATACTGTGATATAAAAATGAATTTAATTTTGAAATTATAATATAGTAATAGAATGTAATTTTCATTGTGATTGTAAATTAATTCCCGGAAAATTCCCATTTTTGGGAATATTTGCGAAAAATATCTTACCGGAAACTTACCCATCACTAGTGTGGGCTTTGTGGTGCATAACACCGTGCTCGAGGGTTTTCTCGGGGTTCTGCCGTTTGTTTACACTTCATTGCACCATTTCATTCATTTCTCATAATCACCGTATGCTTTAGCGTACCATTAATGATAATTCATAATGACCTGTTCTTTAACATAATGGGCACTACGTGGAATTTAGAATTTAACGTTAGTGATGTAAAAACCAAAAATTGGGCACTTTTTTTTTTTTTTTTTACCTTCGTGCATTGTTCTTTTGCAAAGGTAATACAAGTGTCTACCTCTTCTGATATCAGTTTCACAAGTTACCATTTCTAGAGGTGGCCAGACTTTTCAGTGAAAGATTTCTTAGCATCTTGATCGCTATTTTGTACAAGTTTAGCATGGGGATTCGAGAATCTTACCATCATTTTTCTTTTAGCAATACTTTTAAATGATATAATTCTTGATTGCCCTTGCTATAGGCAAATTTTGTGTGGAACTAACGGAGGACCGTGGGACAAATGCTTTTACCTCGGTAAGTTGTACCTTTGAAATAAGGAAATACGTGTTTTCGGTTTAGACATCTGATTTACTGTTTCCGACTTTAGGGGTGCCAAGGGACTTCATGGATAAAATGCTTCTTTATTCTGTTATTTTTCAAACATAATTCCCCATGACGTAAGCGTCGGCGGATCACCGATAGGTAACTTTGGACATATCGCCAAAAATTGGCATCGCCCCTGCGACGAATGACTGTGGCCCCATTCCTGTTACCAAAATTATACCACCAGTGGTAGTGAGGCGACGAAGCAACAACGAACAACAAAATTACTAAGAAAAATATCTTAAATCGAATATATGCGGTACGTTCCATTTCAACTCAGGCAGAAAATATAAAATTCTACAATCACCATTTCAGTTATGGTTGAAACTTTTTTATAGCAACAAGACATGTTTCTGAGAGACCCATTTTTTGTTTTGTCGAAAAAATATTCCCGTCAAGGAATGGGCTATCAAAGACGAGGAGTACAATTTATGAATTGTAGGAAACTATGAAAATTGTCAACTTCGAAGTCCCACCATTCAGCTACGGACACATGTAGAGGTATAATTCTTGTTGTGGTATGTACATAGGGATATAGTTTGGTTTGCAGACGCATATCTTTTTGTACGTAAATTAACAAACGAACGTCAGTTTATCTGAAATATCGAAGTTTGCAATTTTTTTTTCGAGTACTTGTTGTTCGAATTTTAAAATTCTGTTTTCACGGTTGGTAAGACCTAATTACCAGCTTTCCGAAAAAAATGTATAACTTCTGTGTGCAATCGTTTCGTAGAAAAATCGTGATACTGTCAAACTTTCCAAAATCGCCATTTTTGAGAGCCATTTTCTCGAAAACGCCATTCTTAAAAATTCTGAAATTTTGCCATCTGGTCAACTTTACATGAGTAATAAACACCGAATGCCATTCTCGGCCAGTATTTCATGAATTAACTACAACCTTTTCAAGTTAGCAAAGTTCCGTTAAATTTGGTGTCACAGTTGGCAACGCTGGAAACAATAAAAGTGCAACACTTTGATATTGTTTGTGCTTCACATTCATTAAATAACGAACAAAAGTTTTCTCCTGACTGCTTTTTATTATTTTCATCAAAAATGCTCTCTCAAATAATATAATGAGCCACTCCTACTCCTCCGTTTTCTTAAACCGAAGTAATCTCAGGTGGAAGTTACTATTACGAAACAAGTTTTAAGTTCACTAATTTCAAATGGTCTTCGAAAACAAAATTTTATTTTTTTTCATTTGAACCAATCATTTGCTTGCTTTGTGTCTTCTTCGGTAACAGCATGTAATCTTGCAGATGTTTCAATAGGTTTTGGTGCATTCACAACTCGTAGCACATTTTAGATAGTCACAAAGCACTTATTTTCACTTCTGTTATTGTCTTCTGGAAACCTGTATCCTGTTGAAGGTCCATGTGGAACCATGGACAGCATTTCTAGTAATTCGTGATTTATGCATAGTATTTCTGCTACCCAGCACTGGTTATCATATATCCATGTAAAAAAATAGTTTCTTTTTGCAGACATCTTAAATCTTCACTTTGAGTTGCAGAAGCTCGATTTTTGTGGCAGCATGAAGTTAGTTTATTGTGACCCGATACTGCCGTAAAAACTTCGCCATTTTTCGAAAACTAAAGGTATCTTTGTTGAATACTAGTTACCAGTCGCACACGTTCCTATTCTTGCTGGCAACAACACAAGAGTAATACCCAGAGTTTGTACTTGCACTATACTCACGAATTCTTCTGCAGTTTTAATACGATATGTATATATATGTTTTTGCCTAAGGTTATGTGGATTACCACATTCTTTACAACCCACCCCCAATACTGTCGCAGAAACCCTTGCATGGACGGTTTCACTGAAAAACCAAAGCCATGTCTGACTTTTTTGCATCTCGAACACCTGAAAGCGATTTCTAGAAGGATGCAGCACAATCAGGAATCGCTGATATGCTTTGGGATATTGTAGACACTTATTTTCACGTATTCGAACCTTTTTCTATAACCTATATTTTCGCTTTTCTTCGAGTATTTTTAGAATCTTGTCCATGATTCTGAGTATATGAGCTTAATCTTGTTTTGTCATCGCTTATTACAACAAAACTGTCAGTTGTTCTGTAAAGATGGAAATTTGCTCGCTTTACAGTGATAACTCTGAATTTCACTTTACAGAATAACAGTCCAGTTTTCAGATAAGTCTACACGAAATAGAATTTGTATCTTTTAGCAATTAATTCTCTTTGGATTTTCTTGATGTAGTTATGAATAACAATTGTTACAATTAAACCAGCAACGTACGATTCAAAAACAAAAAGTAGCACAGATTTTAACGAGATCATTGTTTTCCCATGTGGCATCCGTAGCACTTTCGTTTTCATCAGGATCAATAATTAAAAACTCCACCCTTATTCCTTCCACTCCAAGACATTCACCACATACTTGGAAAAGACCATGCTCGTGGGTTTTCTCGTGGTTCTCCCGTTTCCTCCTACTTTCTTCATTCCACCATTTCACTCATCTCTCATTGTCGCCGTCTCCTTTAGCCTAACCGGTATAAAGGTGGGACGTTAAACTTAAAAAATTTCATTTCATTCATTTTTATAATTTACATAATACACAAACACACTTCCCTCGCAGGTTGCGAACTTACCTGCTTTAGTGGAATAAAATTTCAAATGACCCATTCTTATGTTGGGATTGTTCTGTTTAAAAAGTCCGGAAATTTTTTTAATGGAACGCGTAAGAAAATGTTCCGATTTAACTTTTTGTCCATTTTCGATCACAGTAATGGGAACACACATAATAGGACTTTATCTGGAGCATTCCAAATCATCACTGAGGTAATAGTTCAGACTTCTTATAGATCATCAGAATTTATTGGATGGCTGTTTCAAGTAAACTTAAAATTTGTGAGTTTCGTAATCGTATTTCCACCTCAGATTACTTCGGTTAAAGAAAACAGAGAAGTAGGGGGAGGCTCATTTTATTATTTCAGAGAGCCTTTTTGATTAAATTAGTAAAAAATGTCAATAAACACTTCTGTTCTTCATTTAATGAATGTGAACCACAAACATCATCAAATCGTTAAAATTTTATTGTTTTCAGTATTGCCAACTGTGACATCAAAGTTAATGGAACTTCCCTAACTTGAAAAGGCTGAAGTTTATTCATGAAGCATTGGTCGAGAATGGTATTTCGTGTGTTTATTATTCATATAAAGTTGAACCATCTGGCAAAATTTTGGAATTTTAAAGTATGGTGGTTTCGAGAAAATATCGCCCAAAAATGGCAATTTGAAAAATTTAACATTTTCTGGAATTTATTGCGACGAAACCGTTGCACACTGAAGCGATACAATTGTTTTTCTCAGAAAGCGGGTAACTATGTGTTCAGCCGTGAAAATGGAATTTTAAAATTCGAACCGGAAGTGCTCGAAAAAATTCGCAAACTTCGACTTTTCAGATAAACTGACCTTTATTTGTTAAGTTATGTACAAAAAGATACGCATGCGCAAACCAAACTATTATAAAATATAGTTTGTTTATATCCCTATGTACATATAACATCAAGAATTATACATCTCCCTGTCTCCATAGCTGAATTGTGGATTTCCAAATTGACCATTATCCACATCTTCTACAATTCATAAATTGTACTCCTCATCTTTGGTGGCCCATTACTTGGCAGGAATTTTTTTGACAAAAAAATATGTGCCCGTTAAAAACATGTTTAGGTGCTATAAAAATGTTCCAACGAGATCTGAGATGGTGATGCTACATGCTTTGCCTGAATTGAAATGGAAGGTACCATGCGTGATTTGTTTATATTCAGGAGATTCTTAAACACACTAAAGAAGTACCTAGGGTTAGGCGCGAACCATCGATCTAATGAGTACTAGGCGCTTGTTCTTCTGACATCGCCATGGATACGATGAAGAAAACCTCGCTTGCAGAGCAATAAGTCATTGAGGTCTTAATTCAGGCAATCAGATAACTCTCTATATCTCGAATTCTATTAGGTGTTAGCGTGAACCGTTTCAGATTAAATGCTTTCTTGTGATTTATTATCCATGTGCAAAATTTCAGCAAATTCGCCGACGTGCACTTTCGAAGCCTCTCCTCTTTGCTACTGCACTTGCTTGTCTTTTGTTCTTAATAACTCGTCGTTTATTTCTCCGTAATTTACAAAGTGTTTAAAACTAATGTTAGTTTATGGAGTGTGTAACTTGTGTATGGAAACATTCTTTTTCTTGTATATGTGAAGCTGTGAGTGTTATTAACCCTTTAGGGATCATGGCTTTTTGGGCTATATTTTAGACTTTCAGTCAAGCAGCTACTGCATCGCCACTATTTATCCTAGGATCATGGTTCATACCTCATTCTCTTCAGAATAGAGCTGGGTTTCAAATCGTACCACTTGCATGCTCATACCATATACCAGAAGCGGTAAAAAAGTCAAAGTGAAAATTTTGGAGGGAAAAATTTTTTCCTCTAACTTTGCCCCCCTGGACCCCCACTGTGTGAACGTAGCCATCTCAAAAAGATCTGATAGATAGTACTTGGTATACTGAATGTGTGTGTCAAATTTCAAGTTTCTATCTTGAATAGTAAGGGCGGGAGAAATTTTATCAAAAATTCCCACGTCCCAATTACCACAAAACACTATGATCTCAGGGAAAAAATTTCCTGAGACATCCCTAATTACCCTAGGGACATGTGTCGCCCATATTCTCTTCTGAATAGAACTGCCTTTCAGGCGGTACCATTCACATGTCTCCATCATGTATCTAAGGCGGGAAGTTCCAGAAAAAAGGGATTTTTTTGTCTAAATTTCCCTTTTTTTAACTTTTAGCCGCTCTGAACTCCCCCTGTTTTAACGCAGAAATCTAAAACTAAATCTGTTAAATGCTACTCGGTAAACTGAATGTTTGTGCACAATTTCAATCTTCTAGGTGCAAAAATAAGCCCGCCAAAAAAAAATTCAGGAAATTCCCCATGTTACCCTATACAGAAGTATATTTTGAAAAAAATATCACTGAGACGTTCCTAATTATCCTAGATTAATAATCCGACCGTCCTTCTCTTCAGAATGGAACTGCCTTTCAGACGGTATGACTCGCGTGTTCTCATCATGTATGTGAGGCGGGAAAATGACGAAAAACTGGATTTTGGAGGTAAAAATATCATTTTTTTTACCCCTTTGCTCCTCTGGTTCCCCCCCCCCCCATTTTTACCACTGACATCGGAACAAAAAATCTGGTAAATACTACTCGGTGTACTGAATGTTTGTGCAAAATTTCAATCTTCTACGTAAAAAAGTAAGCCCGCCAAAAAATAATGAACATAGGCTTAATAAGGGAAAATATCTATTTCAAAATTATGACGTCATCACATCCTATGTCTGGACGCAGGACGGTCTGAAAGCATACCTAATGTCTTCTACAATGTCTGTGGACTTGAAAAAAAACCGGACGAAAAAGCTCAAATAGAAGAGAAATAACGCAATGTGCCATGAAAAATGCGTATGGACCAAAATGTACCATAAGTTCCCCAAGGGGTTAATCGTTATTTGAACAACGAATGTGAAGCAATTGCTTTCTTCGCCCTCTCTATGTGTTCTCTTATATAGTTCTCCAAAGTATAATTGCGTACGTGATCTTTTTCCAAGTCCCTTAAACTTGTCAGTTGGCAAAAACAGACTCAGAGAGTACCTCGTAGTATCGAGGCACTTCCTTCACTCCTTGATGTTTGGTGTTTAAAATATTCAGCTCCTTTTTTTATTGCTTAATGACATGTTAGTTTTAAAACAAGATAGTACCTTAGCAAATGCAGAGATCATTCTTGTAGTTAAATGAAATTAAATCTTGATGTTTTACGTTCCATGATTATGCCGGTTAGGCTAAAGGAAACGGTGATGATGTGGAATAAATGAAATAGTGGAGTGAAGAATGTGAAAGGAAACGGAAATACCCCGAGAAACCCAAACACACACCATATTTCTTCACCACAAAGTTAACTTCGCACGATGGAACCAAAGACTCCAGGCACTAGAAGTGAACTGTACCACTGAGCTGCCGCGGGTACCGCTTGAAACCAGAAACGTACACCCTTTTTGAACAAACTCAAACCAAATTTGTTTAAGGTTGTAATGTTTAGTATCTTAAGATGTTCCTTAGCTATCAGTATAACTGGAATATAGATGTGCAGTTGTTTTGGAAACTGTATATGTTAAGCTCCTTTCTCCACTTGGTATTCAAAACTTTTGAACCGTATTCGAATCCCACTTGATGCTTGTATTTATTTACTTTTGTACTTTTCCGCTGATCTCAGTTTACAATTTCTGATATTATGATTCATTTCTTTTCTTCAGAACAAGTCACAGTTAAGAATGTAGATAACTGATCACCGTTTCTATCCGAGGATTTCCCAAGCACTAAGGAAACCAATAATCTTAGCATTTTTTTTCTGTTTTATAGGTTTGAGAAAATTGTTATTTAAAATTTGTTAAAGCATTTACTTTTCCTGCTATGTACATTAACGGGGGATGCCAGTGTTTACCCTCTCCAAAGGCGTATCGCCTATAACTTTTCCCATATAGATTTTATTTTGAGTGTTCATTACAGATACTGGGCCTAACGTTTATTCTGTTCACAGAAGTACTATAATTATGAACAAATGTTGTTAAGTAGATTTGTTTAGGGAAACTCCCTTACTCATTTACCTTATCTGTATGTCCATCCGTCCAAGAGACGAAATAAATCTCAAGGAGTACTTGTATCATCACATTTACGAACGACGCAAAGGGTTAAAAGATGGAACATAGCAGTTTGGATACGGAGGCAGTATTCAAAATATAAGTAATAGAAACTAACCATTACTAACTGTTGTTCATCACTATAGAAGAAAAAAATTCAACAGATATCGTAAAGTAATTTTTTTAATGAAATAAACGTTCCAGGAATACATTTTCTGTGCCCTTTATTATCTACTAAAGCCAGAAATGATAGAAATCCACTGCAGCTTTTGATTTCAGTATTGGTTTAGCGACCTATTAATGTCCTTCTATCTATCTATTAACACTTTCGTTTCAGGAAGAAGTGTAACATTTTTATAACTTCCATATTACAGATATGTTCTTAAGACACTATCAGAGGAACAAATCCGTGTGTTATTTTTCTAATAACAAAACGTATTCTGCACTAAAACTAATACAGTCTTTCAGTATCTACACATTATTCGTTTCAGGCGTCATTGTACCAGAACTTGTACATTGACCATGCAAAATCAGTATTGTTTCTGTTAACATGAATTACCACGAAAAATCGTAGAATAGCCGTGCGTAAAGACAGTTAGATTTAAAGGAGAATATAATACGCGAAGGGAGTACAAACCTGCAGAAAGTAAAGGAGAGTATGGGCATTTTCTATATGTATTACAAGTCTTCTGAGATGTACATAGATTTGTTGTCCGGGCCATTCGTACTCAAACTGCTACGCACTTAGATGCACTGCGCGTGAATATACCTCTAATACTACTACACATTCATTCTTAAGTACTAATGCCAGTATGATGTAGTTTGGCAGATATGAGATAAAAATTTTCTTTTCTTGTTGATTGTATATACAACTCTCGATTCCATATTCCTTCTTTTATCTTTCCAGTCTCTTTCATAAATATTTTCTGTATTATTTTTGTAGGAAACGAGCAACTTTTACCTGGAAACACTTTTTAATTCACAATCACCTAATTAGTTCATGTCCTTTAGGTGATTGTTAGCAAGTACATGTTGGAATTGTAACGATGGAAGATGAACATAAACTTACATGTGAATTAATTTCTATGCTATCGGAAATTGTGCACGTGGCTGAAAAAAGCAAACGTTTTAATGGAAATCCAGTTGATGAAGATTGTGTGCAATTCACGGTTAACAAAGAAGCCAAGCTAACAGTAGTCCAAAATGAGATTCCGATAACACATCAGAACGTTACATCTCCTACTTCCGGATTAATACCAGTAGTGAAGCCTGAGCCAGAAACCAATGAAGATAATACATATTTAAGCGATTTCGTTGACGAATTAAAGATTGATAGGTTTGCCTCATCTGTAAAATCAGCTGATTCGTCGCCACTTGAGGATGGAATTGAAGATGGAAAAGGGGAACCTTATAGTCAAAGGTAATTTCGTAATATATTAAATTTGAAAATCCTGAAAATATTATATATATATATATATATATATATATATATATATATATATATATAGTATTTCTTTGTAAAGTATTAACATTTATTTATTGAATATAAAATTTAATAAATTTTTATTTTTTCAGACACTGATCTATATATCAGAATTATCAAAGAAAAGTCTAATATGCATGTTTTTCACATTGAAGTTCCACTGGCACTGCACAGTAGGCCAGGAACACCGAAAACATGATGAAAACCTCAAAAATTAAAATTCGTGAAAGGGTCTATCACATAACGCATATCATCCAGGAAGTTCCCAATCGTATACAGGTGTCAGTGTTACTGACATGTGTTCACTCTTTTGATCAGCAGTGAAAGCCAAAACAAAACTTCGTAAACTTTCGATGTGTTCTTTATGTTAGAAAAGGTTAATTTCGCGATATTTTTTTGGACATTAGCTTCATATCCACTGATAAGTAACTATTGTTTGTCTATATGTGTATATTTTTATTCAGTGATACATATCTAGTTTTGACATTATATGTAATTTGTCGATTATATGGATGTTTATGGAGAAGTAGGTTGTTAGTCACGGAGAAAAATACATTTTTTATGGTTTCGTAGGTTTTTAATCCGAGAAAAGCGGATAGAAGATGGGGATTTTCGCAGTGTGATTCTTGAATTATTTGTTTCAGAGCAATGAACCATTTTTCCCCTTTTTTGCCTGTTTACATTGTAAGCGCGTATTTACTGTGGATGGTGTGTAAATTTTGTAACCAAAATACACCATGTTAATACCTAGTTTGATCTCTTTTCAAAGCAACACCACATAAAATAACTAATCGAAAGCTATTTGACTTTCTAAGAAATGCAGAGGAGAACAGGGAAGCGAAGAAGCAGCTGCTTCTGAGCTTCGTGGAAGATGAAATATTACATGGAGGGATGTTATGTAGTGATTACCAAAAAGCAGTAGCTACCTTTTCCTATCCTATGTTGCACAGCCTCGACAAGTGCAGTCTCGTGTACGATAAGGTAGAGAGAAATTATGGGAACTGGCTGAATACTGATATTAATCTGGGTGACAGTGAACCATTGCCATCCACCTCGGCAAATGTCAAACTCCCAAAGCAGACAGTAGAAAGCAGTGAAAGACTAAAAAAAGAAAGACAGGCAATTCAGTCAGCAAAGAGTGAAAACACACTTGTTTACGCAGCCGCGATTAAGTCCAGAGAACAAAGAGAACTTGACATGTCAAAAGTACTACAAGAAATCTAGCAAGTTCATTGCAGCGAACAAGATTAGCAAGTTCTGGACAAAATCTGAAAGATACACTGCAATATCGTACGATTCAGGTAAGAGTCTGACGTTGAATAAATGGCGTTTCAAGTCAAACACAGGATTAATTTAACAGTGCTAGGCGGCAAATCAGCAACGGTATGACCACGCAAAGTCTACACAAACTTGTTATTTTTGCGTCACAAAACCTAAAGATATAGACAGTTAAAAGACCTCTATCAGCTATCCTAAAAATCCCGACTCCTTCAAATTTAGACTTTTTACATTATATGTATTTATTACGTTCGTGGGGTGGCTTCTTTATGTGGCCTGAAGACTAGATATAAAGAAATGGCAAGTTGGGAAAGAAAATCAGAAAAGCGCAAAGGAAAGGAAGTCAGAGATATAAAAGAAATTAAAAGCTTAAGTTAGGTCTCATACTTGATTAGCCAAAGCCGGGCGGCAGTGGCACATGAAAAGAACGTAACATGGCTGGAAGGTTTTTTCACAATGCGGAAACTGTAGCTACGATAATAGGACTCAACACGAAATTAATCGAAAAGTTCTCTCTGTTACTGCAACCGTTATATTCAGGAGTGGATATCGAGGGAGACAGATTTAAAATCTGTGCAAATGATATCCCGGAATTGTATATTGCAAATTACCCGTTATTCTACATGCCAAATCAGTTCAGAAGATTCTCCCTAATGGCCAGTATATCACCGTTCGTGCTTTGCTTCCAATAGGACAAATGTTCGAAGAGGCCCAGTTGTACATCAGCAGTACTGAGAGCACATTAAACACTACCAAGAGCATTACTCGCGTAAGTGCTCCAAAGAAAGACAGTTTAAAATGTTACGTTCCTACAATTTGTGATACCTGATCCCCTAACTTCCACCTTCCGACAGGCCATGTGTCAACGAAACAGAACAAAGCACCATCGGGAAGTCCTTTCTCTCGTGAAGCCACATGTGCGAGCAACAACGATTAAGTTTGATTCTGAATAAATAGCCATATAAGTACCTATCAGTTTTGGGCAATTTTCAATTGAATTAACAATTAACAATTAATCTGTAAATTTAATTCTTAATTGCAATTAACAATTAAAGTAAGTAACGGTTAATTGCATTTGGCCATTAATAATGGAGAATCAATTGCAATTAATCAATTGATTGAAAGTAATTGCAGTGGAAAGTAATTGCAATTGAATTCAGTTATTCGATTGCAATTGAAATTAATTGGCAATTAATTCAATTGCAGTTGATTTCCACAGCAATTACTTTTAATTGATTGATCAATTGCAATATATTTTCAATGATTAATTTTTACCACTGTAATTCAGAGAGGGCATGGGACAATGAAAACTTTAGCTGCGACCAATTGACTCACCACCCATCGTGACCCACGACCCGCCGAGACCCACTCTGACCCACCACCCACCATGAAGCACTCTCACCCACTGTAATATCACACATTGATTACATCAGAAATCAGGGTAATATTGATAGAATGAAAATCGTCATATACATTTATTCTGTCATTACTGGAATTGAGATACTGTTACGTAAGAATGACGTGTTGATGAAGCGAGAAGGTACTTTTACCGCACGTTTCCAACTAAATTTCACAGTGATAGCTTTGTTTCCTTTCATAGGTAATTTCCCCTTATCACCTTAGTAATTAAGGCACAGTATATTATTTGGTTATCAGCATGTAATTGTTATTTTACTCAAATAATTTATTAAGCAGCAATGAGTCTAATTTTTTTTTACCATCGTTGTAACACCATTTTTTTCGTTTTTTGTTATCCAGTCGGTGTCTCCTATTCTGTCACACGTAAAAGTATATTTTACATTTTTCAGATCGCATAGCGCTGCTTGGAGTGGGTACAAAAATACACAAACACTTGACCAAAATTTCGAATTACATACTTCTGTAAACCATACGAGTGTGGAAATCGAGAGCCCAAGTTCCGCTTCATTAATTCAGGTGCCAAATGATACCAGATGTTCCTTACGCGGATTTCCTATTGATGGAACAGAGCACATGGTAGGATCTATATCTGTAAATGAAACTGTAACACCTACAGCCGAAGCAACAGAAACTCCTATTATATGTGGAGAGACGTGTACTACAAAACGTGTGTTAAAGACTCATAGTGTTACACATAAAAGTACATGTCCAACTACTTGCCCACAGTGTTCCAAAACTTTTACCTGTAAAGCTAATTTAAAGACCCACATGTTTATTCATACAGGGGAAAGACCGTATACCTGCACCTATTGTGGTAAGGCTTTTAGTCAGAAAGGTACTTTGAAATATCACTTGCTTACTCATACAGGGGAAAGACCGCATACCTGCACCTTTTGTGGAAAGGGTTTTAGTCGGAAAGGCGATTTGAAATGTCACTTGCTTAATCATACAGGGGAAAGACCGCATACCTGCACCTTTTGTGGAAAGGGTTTTAGTCGGAAAGGTAATTTGAAATGTCACTTGCTTAATCATACAGGGGAAAGATCGCATACCTGCATCTATTGTGGAAAGTCTTTTAGTCACAAAAATAATTTGAAACGCCACTTGCATACTCATACAGGGGAAAGACCACATACTTGCACCTATTGTGGAAAGGCTTTTAGGCAGAAAGAAAAATTGAAATGTCACTTTCTTATTCATACTGGTGAGAAACCGTATGCTTGCAGTGTGTGTAGCAAAACATTTTCTAGAAAGTTTCATTTAAAGAGACACACTATTACTCATACAGGTGAGAAAACGCATGCTTGCACTGTGTGTGGCAAAACATTTCCTAAAAAGTCTAGATTAAAGAGACACACTATTACTCATACAGGTGAGAAACCGCATGGTTGTACTGTGTGTGGCAAAAGATTTTCCAGCAATTGTCATTTAAAGAAACACACTATTACTCATACACGCGGAAAACCACATGCTTGTCCTTATTGTGGCATTTCATTTCGTACAATATATCATTTAAGGGCTCATATATCTATTCATACAGGGTAAAGATAGCATACGTGCACCTATTGTGCAAAGGCTTTTAGTACGAAAGATATTTTGAAACGTCTCTTGCTTGCTCATACACGGAAATTAAGGCATACGTGCTCCTAGTGTGGATAAGCTTTTAATCAGAAATTTAATTTGAAGTGTCATTTGCTTACTCATACAGGGTTTAGATGGCATACCTGAACCTATTTTGGAAAGGCTTTTTAGTAAGGAAGGTACTTTGAAATTTCACTTGCTTACTGATATAGGTGCAGGACCACATCCTTGCACTCTGTGTTGCAAAAAACTTTCTAGAATGTCTGCCTTAAAGAAAAACACTCTTACTCATACAGGTGCAAAACCACTTGCTTGCCTTCATTGCGAAAAGCGTTTAGTAGAAAATATGATTTGAAGGAACATGCCATTACTCAATCAGGTGTACGTCCATTTACTTGTACGCAATGTGGCAAAGGGATTTCAACGAGAACTCGTTTGAAGACTCACATGCATACTCATACGATTAAGAGCCACATTGCAACACATAATAGGACAAGGCCTTAATTGAAAAAGGTTGTTTAGGTGTCCGAATGGGTATTATTGGATTTGAAACAGCAAACGCTTGCACTTAGTGCAGTATGTTGTTGTTCACTGTACAACGTGTTATAATTACTTATACAATTGAATGTCTATTAATTGGACTGTAAGCAGCAAAAGAATTTCAACCAAAACTTGCTTAAAGATCCATGTGTTAATTGATATAGATGAAATTCATATCTAAGACCTTTTTGTGGCATGCTCTTCATTTACAAAAATAATTTGTTAGTCTCATTCTTACTCATACATTTAAAATTTTACATATTATTTATTGTGGCAAGGCTATTATACGGAAAAGACACGTCGCTGTACTTATTTTTAGAAGGCGATTGCTTAAAAAAGAAACTAAAAGTTTCGCGTGCTTATTCATACTGATGATTGATGACATGCTTAGACTTATTGTGGCAAAATGTTTATTTATTTGAACACCTTGCTCATGCATGTGAAAGTTACCATTCTTTGAAGTTAAAGCAAATGAGTAACAGAGAAGTCACATATACGAACTCAGTCTTTTTCATATAGGAGAAGATGTATCAGTTGCGCACAATATGTCTAAGGTTTTGCTCAAATGTCATGTTGTAATTCTGGTTTGAAATAACGGGCTGTAGCCTTTCAAAACTATCCGCTTTCTTACCCACAATTTTCTCAAAATTTTCAGTTGTGAAAATATATTTTTATTTCAAATTATCGATGAAGAAAGAGAACGTCACAATAATGCAGAGTAATTCAAGAGGACATTTTATCTTACTACACCCGGACTTACTTTATTATGTTACTAATGAAGTAATTTTGATGAACATTAGTTATTCGAAATCTCATGTGTGTTATGTAAATAAAAATTTTGCTCGTTTGGACAGAAGAAACATAAGTTGTAACCCTGGGAGTCCTATTACTAACCCATTGTTAAAATCATTTTCTACATAAGAGAAAACAATATTTTGATTTTAGTACAGTAAGCAAACGCAGGTGAGAATATAAAAAACATTTTTAAATACTTGCTTTGAAAAATTTAGTGTACAAATATCTCCGGTTAAAAATACTGTAGAGTAGTTCAGAAGGATTAAAGTCTTACGTCTATTCGGACAGATCATATTCTGGGTGTCACTGTAGAAAAACATTTATTGCTAAAGGCAATTTGAGGAACGAGACACTTATACATTCTAGTGAAAAACCAAATCGTAGCACTTACTCTGGGAAGACCCTTACTCATTAAGATACTTCGAAGAAACATATTTATGTATACACTGATAGACATGTGTTCTCTTTGGCGAAGCGTTCTGTACGACAGTTCGTTAAAAAGCTCATCCTTATAATGGCTGACGAAAGGACGTTTCATTAATTATAATACAGCGTTTATTACGAAATCTTTTAAATAATCTAGTGTTTTTTCATACTGGCACACGTCGAAATCGCTGCATTTATTGTTGACTTACTTGAGAAACTGGAATGTAGTTCACAAAGTTAATTGTAGAAACAGTTGAAAGCAATCAAATTTGCACTAAGTGTGGCAAAATTGTTGACTGAAGTAGTTTTAAAATATACATAAAGCTTAAAAAAAAAAAAAACAGTTTCAGTCAATGTTCTCTTTGAGGTGCCTACTAATAGAACGTATTCCTCACACGCCTATCCTAGTAATAGGAAAGAACACAATTAGGAATGTATTGGAAAATAAAATCTTATTAAGCAGGTGAAATACCACATACCTGTGCTCAGCGTGTGAAGGGATTCACTAGGGAGCATGCCTTGAAAGTACACATCGTAAGTCATAACATGAAGGGTCAATCATTTGCAGTGACTGTGGCATAGCCTTTTATAGGTGAAGATTTTTTAACGTCCCGTATGCTCATCCAGGAGAAAAAAAAAATTCTTCGCTTAATGCGGCAGTGCTCTTGAGCACAATGGTCATTTCAAGCTCCATGTGCATAAAGATAGACGACAGTAATTACATCCATACACTGACAATGAGAAAGGTTTTAGCAACAAGAATTGTTAAAAGTATCACATGTTTACTCAAAGAGGAGATAGATAACATTGGGCGCTGAGTGATGCAAGGTTTTTGCCAAGAAGAGTGCTTAAGCTTATATATACTTATACAGGAGATGCAACATAAATTCGCTGAATGTGCCAAAGCATTTACGATGAAGCCTTACATCAAATCTGACCTTCTTACTCATACAGGAGTGAAATAACGTATTAGCACAGAACGTGGCAAAGGTTTTAAATACAGGGGTCATTAAGTACCATATGCTAACTTACCGGAAAGAAGTCATTTATTTGTATTGAAGGAGGAAAATGTATAACTGAAAAAGCTGGATTGTAGTACAATACTCTTAGTCATAAAGTGGAATTTTTTGCGAAATTCGGCGGTACACCCGATTAATGCGAATAAAGAGAAAAAGCGGAATTATTATTAATAAAAACTCAAAAGAGGTTTTTCAATATTGTTTATCTTAAAAATCATTGTGTTTACTCGAAAACGTGTACAACACTAAATTAGGTCTATAAAATCCATAAATAAGGATGGCGTGATATCTCTTTCTGGGGTTTAAAGTTTTTTGTTATGCGTCACTAATGATACTTATACTTATCTTGTCAGGAAGATGAAAAACTTCCAAATGAATTAGTCAACACAAACAGGAAAATTTTTGTCTGTTACTACAGAGTAATTTTATTAAGGGTAGTGTTTCTAACGAGGCTAAAGTTAAAGTTGAAAATTTGTGTGTCAAAAAATAAATGAACATGGAAATTCTATGCAGCCACAAGTCCAATTATGAGACAATGCTTTCTCCCATAAATAAAATTAAACTATCAAATCGAATGCAGGAAACCATTTATTTTATAGAGGTCTTGAGAAACCACTTTTAAGTTTTGGTGTGAAACCAGTTTATATTGCACTACTTCAGGCAAGCACCTTTGGGCGAAAAAAAAAAATTCAATTGGAAATGGTTACTTATAAAAATGTTACCCATGTTTGCTCTGCGTATCAAAGTGGTTAGTAACAAAGGTACTTCACATTAGCATATCAACCTGTACTGTTGAAAAATTTATTTTTGCAACAAGTGTAGCTAACTGTTACCAAGGGAAATAGTTTGAAGTCTCAAAAGTGTACTTACGTTGGCCGATACCCACACAGCAATTCTATATTTTAAAACGTTTCTAAAACGTGATATTTTCCTTCAGAAAATGTATCCTACTTCCCTTAAGAACATACATTCCATATGTTTTTGATAACATTTTCCAAGTAATACTAAAAATATGCCTGTAATACACTGAGAAACGTAGAAATATTTTTTACACCGTTAAAAAAGTTTCCAATAAATTTTTTCAGTACGATTTTGAAACGTTTTATACAATGCTAACGGAATGGTTTTTAAAATGTTTCGCATGGGATATTTTAAAATGGCTTGCAAAAAATAGAATATAATTAATCAAGGATGAAGAAAAAGTTTTCTAAATAATTTTACAATGTATTGAGTATGCAAGTCAAAATGTTTTCTGAAGATTTTTAATTGATTTTTAACAAAGATTAATGTTCTGTAAAATATTTGTTAAAATATTTCCGATAAATAATAGAAAATGTTTTCTGTACAAGAAAAAAAATTAGTGAATATTTTCTGTACATGACAAAAAGTGTTTAGACAACATTTTCCTTTTTATGATAAAATATTTCCTGTATATGACAAAAAATATTCAGTGAATATTTTCTGTACACCACAGAAAATATACAGAGAATATTTTCTGTACATAACAAAAGAATATTTTCTGTACATAGAAAATAGTCAGACAATATACATTTCTCCCTAATATAGTTTGAAACTTCTTTCTTTAAAACTGAAGGAAATGCATGCTGAACAGATTTCCAACACTTGTAAGTTAAAAATATTTGGATTCCATTCTTACAAATTGATGGGGTGGAACCGATTTAGAATACACGGAAACTTCTATCATCACAGAAATTTGTGGAAATAAATTCTACTACTTATAAACTGGAAAATATTTTTAGTAATCATCTGCTTCAGTTTTGAGGAAACAAACATATTTCAAACCGTGTAGGTTTGCTATTATGGTGACGAACAAACAATACCAAAGGGAATAAAAGTATGCAGTATTTAAAATATTTCCCCGTTAAAAGGTTAAAAAAGTCTTAGCTGGTATTTCATGTGTGTTCTGAGTTTACTTACAATAACCAATTATAAGCATATCAACTACATTTTGAAAAATGAATCACATATTTTCTGTGCATAAAATCATACCTGAAATTAATTTAACTTAATTCGAACTCTTTGAGACGCGTTTGTTAAAAAATAATAATAATAACAGCTGGAATTGAATTTAAGAAAAAATGGATTTATTTTATTTTTTAGAATTTAGTCAATGGAGATGTACAGCTATACTACTCAGAACCTTAATTCCAAAAAAGACACGATCACTCAGTAAAGATCAGCAAAAATTAATAAAATATTGTAAAATAAAATAATGAAAGAAGAGTATAAAGAAATTATTTTTTAATCCGATTCTCATTATCATGACCATATAAATCCATTTGCCAAGTAGTGCAGATCCCTGCCTCAACAAGACCGGAACTCCTTTCGAATAAAACATTTAATTTAAAAACGATCGATCGATCGAAGCAGTACAAACGAAAAAATACACTCAACCAATATACAAATCTATATTTCAAAACAAACAAAAAAATCTCAATTTCTGTATCACTCACCTTAAATATTATATATCAGAAATTTATATCCCCAATTTCTATTTTTTAATTTTATCTACATTTCCCGGCTTTTTATATCAATCTCCAGTAAATTATTATATTCCGAAGCGCATGATTGTAACCTTGGCTTTGTATATGAGCCCCCGTGAGTAATCTGACAAGTAAGGGACCATATGGTTGTCGCGCAAATCAGATGCAGACATACGCCATCTGCTTGAGCATGAAAAGATATGGAGAACACAGAAATTTAAGGTGCTAAGAGCCATAGGGAGCGGAGCGAGGAAAGAGGAAACATTGAATGTCGGCAAAATTAAAGAAAGTCAGGAATGACGGGAAAAGTTAATTTCTTGCAAACAGGGAAAAAGGTCAACCAAAAGAACGAGATTAAACATAACAAGGGCATCAAGGACGAAGAAAGACCATAATCAGGGTTGCCATCCGGACCGCAGTGTTGCCAGCGCTACATAACATTGATATGGAAGGTATAGCACAGTATAGCAATTCATGCACAAGGAAAAATACTAGTAACACAGAAGACAATTTAAAAGACTCCGTACACGTGCGTAAAAAGGTTTAACGATAGTCGTGAGTAAATAATGTACATGAGGGAGGACAAATATAGACATGAAAGTGAAGGGGGTACACATTGCTTCCACATATGTATGTTCTTGTTTCGGAACCCAGTGGTAACTTTCCAGCGCGCATGGTCGCTGAATTCCCCAATGTGAAAGCATATGCAAGCAGATCACCGAATATGACCAAACGGGATTTGCAATTGCAAATCTTCCTGGAAGAAGTTTTGTGGCCCGATCTTCAGGGTAAGGATCGTGTTTTGCTTTTGGTTGACTCCTGGACTCCAAACAAGGATGACACTCTTTACAACATGACAGTTCCTGACGGTATTCAGTTCTACAAAAAGCTGATTCCTCCAAAGTGTGCAGGCCTTATACAACGTGCTGATGTGTTCTTCTTTCGTCCATTCAAAAACATGGTGAAATTCCTCACAGATACGTTAGTGTTCTCCAGTATTAATGTGTGGCAACGTGAGAACTTTCTCCGCCTTCAGTCATTTGTTCGTTACCAGTTTTCCTCTAGGCGATTCCAAAAGATGATACGCTTTGCGTTTTTCAAATGTGGCTACTCCAATGAACATCCTGGACAGTTTGAAACACCTTCCGCATATTGCTTTGAAAAAAGGACTCACAGAGGAATGCTGCAGAGACGCGTGTGACCAGCTTGCTTTCATCCTTTGTGCTCACTGCGAGAAATGTTTGTATGTTGACCACGCATTCATTCGTGATCTTCACGTCAACTGCAATTAAACTACAAATGGTGCGTACTGTTCTCTATTTTCCTTTATTTGTATTCACGCGGGTGTAATATACACTCACGATTACGTTAAACCTTTTTACGCACGTGTACAGAATCTTTTAAATTGTCTTTTGTGTTACTAATATTTTTCCTTGTGCATGAATTGCTATATTGTGCTATATCTTCCATATCAATGTTATGCAGCGGTGGCAACACTGCGGTCCGGATGGCAACCCTGATTATGATCTTTCTTCGTCCTTGATGCCTTGTTATGTTTAGTTTCTTTCTTTTGGTTGACTTTCTTTCCCGGTTTGCACGAAATTAACTTTTCCCGTCATTCCTGACTTTCTTCAATTTTGCCGACATTCAATGTTTCCTCTTTCCTCGCTCCGCTCCCTATGGCCCTTAGCACCTTAAATTTCTGTGTTCTCCATATCTTTTCATGCTCAATCAGATGCCGTATGTCTGCATCTGATTTGCGCGACAACCTTATGGTCCCTTACTTGTGAGTGATCCTTTTCCTTCCACGAACGACTTGATGGTATCTGTTATCATACGTCTTATAAAACAAATGCTGTCACCTACAATTTTTCGTCGGAATTAAAATGGACCGGAATTGAGGTAAGAAATATGATGTTATAAATTAAAAAATCATATTAACAGATTTCATCTCGTTTATACCAGGATTAGAACTTTATTTACAGGTGGTAGTTTATCTCGATAATATTTCGGATGTCAAAAAAATTCAATGCGCAAACTTACAGAAGTGGTTCCTCACATCAAAATACGTGAACAGAAATATAAACTTGTGGTCAAAAGTCCATAGTTTCGGAGCTATAGGTTGCTGAAAACTTGAAAAAATGATCTTTTAAGGGCACATAGCTCTCGGATTATTATGAGACGATCGTAGTCGGGTGACCACTTACCAAACAGTATGTACCCTATTCAAATATCCTGCAGCACTTGCGCAACGAATTCTATTGAGGAAGTTGGAGTACGAGGAGATACTTTTAAGTACTAATTAGGCACTAATGGCAATATTCATGTGAATGCTATTTAAAAATCATTTCATTTTACTATTAGTAATCAAAAATCACTAATTTATTTTTTTTACTTTCATGTAGCAACAAATATTTTTCGAAGTTATGCAACTATACAAACATATTCTAATTTCAAAGAGAAGTTATGAAATACCTCAAATTCCTCTGTGCAATTCGTAGCGCCTTTACCGGATGATTCTGAAACATGGATATTTGAATAGGGTGGATAATAGTTCCTAATAATGTCTTCACCTGACTATGATTTGTTCCAATAGTAGGGGGCTATGAACCCTTAAACTTCAGTTTTTCACGTTTCGGCATTAAATAGCACCTGAACTATGGACGTTTGACCAGAAATTGATATAAATATTTTTTTCTAATTTAGATATGAGAATCACCTGTCGGAGTTTATCGGTTGATCTTTTTGATACCCGATATACCAGGTATGTATACACAATTTACTTTCCATCTCATGTGACTAATGTAATATTTGTAATATTTAATATTTGGTAATATTAACAGTTTGGTAATATTTGAGACAACACGACCTACCAATCTAACACAACATATAAGCTACACCGAAATTATCTTCAACTACAATAATGAAAACAGGAAACAAAAAGTAGACTTCGCAATAGGGAGCATTCAACCTTGAGTACAAGATACAAGCAAACAATATCACAGATTGAGCAAAACGGCCCGTATGAAACTAGAACACAAGATTTACTATTTTACCGCCTCCAATATCATGCCTTTCTCAGACGCCTCTGGTTAAGAGTCATGTTGAAAGACAATGCCCTTATTGCTGGATGGACTACTTGTTTTTGTCCTGAGAAAAAGGATTATGTAATTAGGCTTAATACTGACAGAAATAAATAAATATTTATTCAAATACAAAAGGGCAACAAGGAACGGACTGGAGCGCCGACTGGTATTTAGATTTGCGTTTACTTACATCTCAAATCCTTACTTGAAGTTATTTTTAAAAAAGTAAACTCCATATTAACCACAAAATTGTGTTGTACGGTAATCGCAGATAGTCCAGAAAATGGACCAAAAAGAATTTTTACAGTGATATTCATTTACAGCAGTCGTCTTTCACACGCAGTTATGACTTAATGGATTAAAACAAAAGTTGAATTATAATCAAATTACTCGCTGAGCAAAGCAATACATTTTATTATAAACAGCTAAAAAAGTGTAACGTTTCGCCAAGCAACTATGGCTTTCTCAGACATTATCCAGATGCCAAAATATAATCACACACCATGCACTCAAATTAGTGAGTTGGTAAAACTATGTTTTCAGTATGATATAACAAGCCCAGATAGGTGAACACGTCTCAAAACTATTTTTTTGTACATTATTCCATTAGCGAATAGATTAGAAGAAAGTTTGTGTGAAGTAGATAGGTGATGAACACTGATAATCGACTCCATTACTCCAAGACGCAACGTTTGAGTCATGATTGTTAAAAGCGTTAAACCAACTCAGGCTGAAGTCTCATTATGGTTCCAGCAAGAAGAAATAAAAAGATTTATGTAAATAAGATTAAAAATTTGATATATAACGATACCTTAACTCAAAATCTTGAAAATTGTTCCGTCTTTTGAGATGTATAGGGTAGCGTTCTTCTTTTCAGACATCAGTTTCCTCTACAATCTATGCAAACAAGCTTCAAGAGTTCCTCCA
Source organism: Thermobia domestica (assembly GCF_964235325.1). Taxonomy (NCBI): domain Eukaryota; kingdom Metazoa; phylum Arthropoda; class Insecta; order Zygentoma; family Lepismatidae; genus Thermobia; species Thermobia domestica. Next base: position 39,024,842 of record NC_137471.1, read on the forward strand.
AATGCTTCCAAAGAATCGAATTTCTAGAATTCAAAAACTTTCTTTAACCGGCCTCAAGTGAAGAGATTCGGTCGTTGCTCGTAACGTCTGAATCTGAATATGGGACGTAGTACATTCTAAGTAATGACTTGATCCGACTTCGATCGATCGCATAATAGTAGAACTATTAATCTTTAAAGTGCGTTTTCTCAGGTTTCGAGAGCCTATTGATTTTTTACACCCGATATATATACCTGGTGCGTCACGGATCTTGGCTTTTTGGGCTATTTTTTAGACTTTAAGTCAAGCAGCTACTGCATCGTCACTATTTATCCTAGGATCATGGCTCATACCTCGTTCTCTTCAGAATAGAGCTGGCTTTCAAATGGTAACACTTGTATGCCCATACCATATACTAGGAGAGGGAAAGTTGATGTCAAAGGGAAAAATTTGAGGGGAATTTCTTTTGTCCAAATTTGGGCCCCCCTGTGTGTACGTAGAGACCTCCAAAAAATCTTATAAATAGTACTTGGTAAACTAAGTGTGTGTACCAAATTTCAAGTTTCTATCTTGAATAGTAAGGGCGGAAGAAATTTTATCAGGAATTCCCGCCATGCCCAAAACTACCGCAAAACACCATGATCTCAGGGAAAAAATTTCCTGAGACATTCCTAATTACCGTAGGGCCATGTTTCGCCCATCATTCTCTTCAGAATAGAACTGCCTTTCAGACGGTATGACTCACGTGTCTCTATCATGTATGTAAGGCGGGAAAATCCCGACCAAAGGGATTTTTTGGGACTAAAAATCCCTTTTTTCAACTTTTGCCCTTCTGGACCCCCCTGTTTTTACGCAGAAATCGGAAAAAATCTGGTAAATACTACTCGGTGAACTGAATGTTTGTGCAAAATTTCAATCTTCTACGTGAAAAAGTAAGCCCGCAAAAAAAAATTACCTTGTCCCATTTTTCCCTATATAAGAGTATATTTTTTAAACATTCCCTGAGACGGCCCTAATTACCCTAGAATAATAATTCGACCGTCATTATCTTCAGAATGGAACTACCTTTCAGACGGTATGACTCCCGTGTCTTCATCATGTATGTGAGGCGGGAAAATCACGAAAAACGGGGTTTTTGGGGTAAAAATATCCCTTTTTTAACCCTTTGCCCCTCTAGTTCCCGCCCTGTTTTAACACTGACATAGGAACGAAAAATCTGGTAAATACTAGTCGGTGGACGGAATGTTTTTGCAAAATTTCAATCTTCTACGTTCAAAAATAAGCCCGCCAAAAAATAATGAACATAGGCTTAAAAAGGGAAAAATACATTTTAAGATTCTGACGTCATCACCTCCTATGTCTGGACGCAGGACGGTCTGAAATTATACGTAATGTCTTCTACAAAAGTCTCTGGACTTGAAAAACAAACAAAAAAAAAAAAAAAAAGCGGACGAGAAAGCTCAAATAGGAGAGAAATAACGCAATGTACCATGAAAAACGCGTGTGGTACAAATTGTACCATGAGATCCCGAAAAGGTTAAACCTTGATGACGGAGAAACCAAAAGAAAGAGAGAAACGAAACTTTGCACGAAGCAACTATACAAAGGGGCACATTGGTAGACGTATTACTTGACATCGCCGGATGGACAGTGTTGCCAACCCAATGTAAAGTTATGATTTTTTTAAAAAAATAGAACGACCTAAATTGTATTTCATAATTGAATTCAACACTAAAAAGGAAGACGAAAGATATCCCACCCGCAGGTCAGTGTTGGAAACTTCTCGAGAAATAACGTTAAATATGTGTCACATTTTAACAACTTTTGCACACACAGGGAGTGAGCTACACACTAGTTTTGCACAATAATTTAGATATTGGCTAGAACGGTTCAAATTGACATCAAGTTTAGATGGGTCCGTTAAACGGTGTTAACATAACAGAAAAGACAAAAGTCGAGTTTGGATATGGTGCAATAACTCGAAAAAGGCCATAAGTACATATTACGGTTTAAAATTTATAGGGCAATTTGGTATGTCACAAGAACCATTCTCACATTTATTTGAAGTCGATAAGTCAACTACTTACCGAAATATTCGGAATTTTGTAAAAGCTGACAGCGTTACAAACTTCTACAGCGCCAAATTCTCAGCTTTTACAAAATTCCGAATATCTCGGTAAGCACGTGACGTATTGATTTCAAATAAACGTGAGAATGCTTCTTGTGACATGCCAAATTGTCTTATAAATTTTAAACCGAATGTACTTATGGCCTTTTTCGAGTTATTGCACCATATCCAAACTCGACTTTTGTCTTTTCTGTTATGTCAACACTGTTTAACGGACCCATCTAAATTTGATGTCAATTTAAACCGTTCTAGCCAATATTTAAATTACTGTGCAAAACTAGTTTGTACCTCACTCCCTGTGTGTGCAAGTTGTTTAAATGTGACACATATTTAACGTTATTTCTCGAGAAATTTGCAACACTGACCTGCGGATGGCATATCTTTCGTCTTCCTTTTTAGTGTTGAATTCAATTATGAAACACAGATTAGGTCTTTGCATTTTAAAAAATAAAACTTTATATTGGGTTGGCAACACTGTTCATCCGGTGATGTCAAATAATACGTCTACCAATGTGCCCCTTTGTATAGTTGCTTCGTACAAAGTTTCGCTTCTCTCTATCTTTTGGTTTCTCCGTCATCAAGGTTTGACATTATAAATGACGCACCCGGTATATATAGGGTGCGTAATTTATGTCAAGCCCTGATAACGAAAAAAAAAAAAAAACAAGATGAAGCGAAGTCAAATTTTGGACAAAGCAACTAGAAGATACGGGACACACTTGCACGTAATAGGCAACAACACCATTTCAACAGTGTTGCCAACCCAATATAAAGTTATGGTTTTTCAAATGCTACGTAAAGTTATTACAAATTTCAAATGTACATTTAAAGTCAAATGCTATTATCGTCATTTGACGCATTTCGAGTGAAAAGAACAAATTTATAAGTCAATGAGAAAGTGACTTTTCCAAAGGGCCTTATTTAAAAAAAAAAGTGCATAGATAACTACCACATCTAATTACGTAAATTATTTTTTGAAAAACAAAACTCATAATGGTATTTACAGTACTTCGATATCTTAAACCGCCTCAGGGATTTGATAGCTAATGGTAAAGTGGCAACATTGCTTAAAATAATGTAATTATAATAACTTGTTGGAATCATAACTACCAAACGTTGTAGCCTTTTATATAAAAGAAAAGGAGCAACAATTATGTTTAACAATTTTCCCAAATACGTAATTTTAAGCAGTATTGCCAAATTTATCATATCTCTGGAAGTGTTTAAGATACTGAAGTATTATAAACATTACGGTCTTCATGTTTCTGAAAAACAATCTGCGTAATTTGACGTGTTAATAATTTATGCAATTTTCAAAATACGTCCTTTCGAAACAAGTAAATTTTCAATTTCTTATTTTGTTGCTATTTATTGGTAATACGTCAAATGGTCATAATATTTGAAGCTAAAGTACATTCGATATGCCTTGGACATCCCTCCCACCTGCGTTATTAATATTGTAGCTTTCAGAAATGGTGGCTTTCGTATATTTGCAACATAAACAGTAAGTGTGGTATGGTTTGTTTTCGTTTAAATGTAAATTTGAAATTTTTAATAAACTGACGTAATGCCATTCGAAAAAAACAAATTTTATATTCAGTTTTCAACACTGTCAACTTGGTGTTGTTGCCTAATATGGTGTTCCCGTCTTCTAGCTCTTTCGAGCAGTTTCGCTTCCCTTCCTCTTTTTTATCGGTTATCATGATCTGATATTATAAATGACACCTCTTTCTCTCTCTCTCATATATATATATATATATATATATATATATATATATATATATATATATATATATATATATATATATATATATATAATATCCAACGCTCATAACGGAAAATCCAAAAAAAAAGAGAGCAATGAAACTTTGTAGGGAGCAGGGAAAGGACACATGTATTAGGCATGAACAGCCAGTGAACAATATTGATAACCAAATATATACAAAGTTATCTTTTCAAATTGCACCACATCAGTTTCTTACAAATTTCAAATTACATTAATAAAAGACGAATATACAACACTTACTGTCCATTTTGCAAATTACAGACGCTACAGTATCACAAACATTGAAAAAGTACCAAACTTTGACGGATCCTACAATAGTAATAACGTGAGACGAACCAGAAAATCATATCGAATGTACCTTAGTGTTAAATACTACCGTCATTATTTTACATATTTCAAGTACGAAGGAACAAAATTCTGTGAAAATGGAAATTGGCCTTTCTTGAAATGCTTTGTTTCGAAAAACTCTCAAAAATTGCATATTTGAAATCAAAAAGAATGTAGTCGAACTGTTCTTTTTTCCGACGACAGTTGAACTCTTTTACAATGGATTTGATCAGCGCAAACCTAGTGATGGGCAGTGGGAATATTCCCGGTGGGAAGGAATTTAAAAATGGGACTATTCCCGGGTTTTTTCCCTGACCTATAAATTCCCAGGAAGGAATTTATTTTCATTTCTTTACTTTATCCTCCAAATTATAAGAACCATATGACTAATTACTTTATTTTAATATATTATGATTTACTTCTAAGTTTTTAAGGAGTTTGGAGGTTAAAAAATTTAAAATTATTTGACGGTACTTTATTTAACTAATAATACGCTTTTTAAGTTCCATTTCCATTTGCACTAAAAAGTAGGGTAATTGTTTAGTATTGGAGGCCAAATCTAGCAAAAAGTAGGATGATTTACGGAAGAAATGAGTCGATAGTGGTGTTCAAGTAGTCAAGAAAGTATCGAACACATTTTTTTAAGGCAGTAGGGGATTTATACAAAAGGGAAAGGTAAGTGGAAGTGATTTATGTGAGAAATGAAAGTCAATTGTTGGTAACGAAGATAAAAAACAACGTACCATGCGGGACTCTAGGCCGTCTTCATTCGCTAACGCTCGCTTCGCAATGCTGTCTGAATTTAATATTGGTAACGTAATTTAACTTATGAAACCATAAAACAACCGTATCAGAATAGAAAATCGCAAAGATGTAGGTGCAAAAGCTGGCCCCCAATGCTAAAGAACAGCCAAAATTAGCAAAGTAATAATTTACAAATGATGAAAAGGAACCATTTTGTAGAATAATGTAGAGTTATGTAGAAATAGAGATGAAGTACTATTAATAAACCTTTAACCACCATTAGTAATAGACGTCGGTCTGTCTCCTCCCTCTGACTCGAATTTCTGAAAAGGTACTCGGATTTCTTTTACATGTGAATTAACGTATGGAATTTCAAGAAATAATTAGAATGAATGGTCGTGTACGGCAATGTTACGTGCTAAAATATAAAGATAAGTAAGTATCTTGCAAATTTTGTGAACACAAATATGTATGCGGAAATGTTGATAAATTGGTGAGACATGTATCTTCTAGCATTTATCCAATCTAATTGGTTTATAACATTTATAAATTTAATGCGTTTATAATATCAGTAATAGAGTCAAGTTGAGGACTTACACTTACATATAAATTTATACTGTTACCATATAATTTTTTCGCACATATATAATTGATAGAACATATTGTAAATAAATATACATTTATGCGTACTCTCTAAATATAGTAAAGTGTTAATAAAATAACATAGTACCGTTCAGAATATATAGATTTTAAGAATCCTCAGTGGACAACAATAATAATATGCTGTGATATAAAAATTAATTCAACTTTGAAATTGTAATATAGTAATAGAATGCAACTTTCTTTCTGATTGTTCATAAATTCCCGGATAAATTCCCATTTTCGGAATCTTCCCGGGAATATTCCCGAAAAATATCTTCCCGGGAATTTACCCATCACTACGCAAACCAAATTCATTATCTATAGTTCACTATGGAATATTATTCTATTCTGGAGATCTCTAAATAAATAAATTTCGATTTAAGCCAATCCTGAATCCAGGCATGTACTGAAAAATACGATTAAAAATAACGTTATTAGGAATCAGAATTTAAATACAAGTTATGGACTGAATTTTTGACGTGGATTTTTGGATGTTATTGCTGTTTTTTTTATTAATATTCTTTTTTAATTTTTATATGTTTTACCCACAAGTACCCAGTGGCATCTTTCGCTTGGAAAAATTTCAACAACTCTAGTTAATACCCACTCTTATGGATAATTTTGCGTAAGATTCCACACTCTCTAAATCCTCAGTACCGAGCTCTTACATGCACTTACAAAAAGTCTGCTCTCTCTTTAAAACACCTACCAACATATGACCGGCCAGGTTGGAATTCCCATGTTTGGCTGTTAATTTTGGCTCCAGAAATGGATTTAGTGGTTAGTAAGAACAAATACTTAACTCTGCAGGTGGCAGTGGTTTGAACAAAAGTTAAATCCAAGTCTTAATCGAACCGTAGATCAAGATGAAGTCGTGCGCAGGTTGCTTTCGTACTTATCCACCATCCCTGACGCGTCAGCCGTGGAGGCGTAAAGAGTATGTATGAATACCAACACAAAATGTTAAGAATTCCTGTAATAATTTATGTAAGAAACGTGGAATAGATAACTGAAAAAATAAATACATAGGATACATTTTACCTAATCAGTAGTTAATTTACATTTTACATCTACTTACGTGTATCATTTTACTAGTATACTTCTATTGATACATAGGTTTCAATATATTTTCAGAACCTTTTAGCCCATTTAATATGAAATAAAAAAAAGGAAGAATTAATTTAAAATGGAATTATATTTTTATCGCCGGCCGATATCAAGATTAGTGGTGCACGACCACATAGCACACATTGATTCACTAAACACCCCACTACCTTTCACATTGATCACAAGGGGACTTTGGGATGGATTTGGTGTATTTCCAAAGAGAAGAAAGCCTTTTGCTTTTGTCTTCTTATTCTGACGATGATTTTCTGGCTCTATACTGGTTACTTTGGTTTGCATCTTTCCATTTTGAAGTTTGTGATAAAATGACTTAATATTAGATAAATTGATAAAACAACAAATGGATTTGTCCTTTGAGATAACTTATACTATCTTATCATAAATATTGACGTGGTTGACTGCGAGGATTAAATTTTCTTATTGATCAAACATGTACGTAATAGGTTTTTACGATGTGCGTTCACATGACTTTAGGTAATCTGCATTATTTTGGCATATGTTCACTGATTTTCACTAAAATATTTATGCATCGTAAACATTTGCATAGTTAATTTTACACCACTTCGGGCGATGGTTTGTTAAATCAGAGATTTCCTTGACACGCGATTCAGATATTGGTTCATTTACTTAACCATGGCGTCGCAATGCCAATCTTCCGCGCCTCCGACACCAAGTGTTCGTCTTCCTACGCCTATTAATTGTAGTGCGTAATATTACAATATTATTAGAAAACGTTCATTTGTAAATAATATATGTACTGTTAAGTTTTATACCTATTTACAATTTAATCAAAACAATCCAAATACCGAAACAATAGAAATAAACATAGATGGCTTCAAGTATTAAGAAACTATTTTTTAAAGATCATAGCCACTTCACGTCTCTTTGTTTCCTGTGCACATAAGGCAAGTCATCACGGTGAAGCGTTGCCAACACGTTTAAAAAAGACAGCACAATAATATAAGGTTTGCGTGAACGTATTGTGTATAGAGCCTTCTTCCACTTCAGATGGGGTTGACTGAGGAATTTAAAATGGAATGGGTCCGAGGGAGGACACACGCTCACAAATGGCACGCGGGAGGGACGATGATCCTCATCGAAGATTATCAGAATTCTGAAATCTTGAGATATTCCTCTTCTTAAAATATATTTTTCTGATGATTATTCCTCTTATTTCTTGCAATAATAAATCTTGATATATTATGGTTCGTTAACACTTTACACAAAGGTAAATGGGCTATTTATTTTTATGGGCTATTCATCTTAAATGGCTTTTTTTATATTATACAAGATAATATCTTTGTTCATAACACAATATCTTAACACAAATGGAATAACATATCGATTATATATTATGTTTTCATTTTATATAACCTATATATAATTTTTGTATTATATTTGTTCATATTAAATTACCTATATAGCTTGTACACCATTATATAAATCATAAAATTTCAGCATATATATATATATATATATATATATATATATATATATATATATATATAATATGCATATGCATGTGTCTGTGTCTGACTCGTGTTATTATATCTTAAACTAAATATTTCCATAATATTACAGTAAGTATATATATTATTGAACACTTTAAAGAAAATCAAATGTAAAATGCAGAACTAAATATTTTTAATAACATATTATTTTCATTATTCAAACATTCAAAATACAGCATTTAAACGACAAAATATCAACTTACTAATTAATTCCAAACATTATGCAATAATACAGTAATATGAAAATACGAAATAAATTTTCTTATTAGTAAATAAATTTTCAAAACATATTACATATTAAACACTTTATTTTCAACATAGCATTGAATAATATACTTTTGTCGAGATTTAATAAAAATTTCATCGGCGCATTCAAGATCCACAGCTAAATTTTTACAATGTAATAATTCAGTTTTGCTTCTCTTTCCACTCGACATGGTCTGCCTTGCTAAGTTTTAAAGATACCTACCCACAATTAATCATTTTTTCCCTATCCCGAGATGAGACCGAAGATAGAACATAAGGTTACAATCTAAAATAATAAAGAATGGGACTGTACCAAAATTGCTTACTAAGAGTTTTAAATAAATATTGTATTACCCAAAATACATGGGGGAAATCCTCATCTCTAGGACTTCGCATACAGCTTAACTAGTTTTTCCATTACTTTGGAAAAAAGTATCAACGGCCATCTAGAGCTCGTAAAGCTGGTCACAGATGCCTGCTTACATCATATCAACTTTTTTTACATATGTATTTCTTGGACTTGTTCATTCAATAACACATAAGGATTTTTAAATTTACTAACTCATATTCTAATACATCAGTTGAACAGATTTTTACAATACAAGAAATTCAAATATTTATCAACATCCAACAATTTTTCTTGAATTTCGTTTATCCGTTTATCATTACTTCTTGACTTAACCTTTAGAGACAAACATACAGGTACTGTGGTTAGTATATCGCAAAGAAGAGTTTCAACACTACTTTCTAAATCTGAATGTTTAAACTCACTTGAAATTACATCGTGATACTTTTCAGAACTGTGTTTAACAGCTAAATCTAACCAAATCTTTCGAGTTGATTTCGTAGGTTTCCACACTTTAAGTCGGTCTACAGAGTGCGAGCCCATCGATTTACCAGTTAAAGGATCTAACAATTCGAATACCTTTTCTGAATTTGATGGTTTATTAACACAGAGATAGGGTCTTTTAAACACATTAAAGAACTTCGAAATTTTCTTATCTGTGGCTGAACTTAAATTTGTCATTTTTAGAAAAAACAAATAATTCACCTTTATTTTGTGTTTACTCTCCTGTTGTGAGTTGTACCTCTCATTTCGCTTTCGAATCACTTCTTTTCTTTTAAAATCTGCCATTACCAGTTTATTGTCCCAACTTTCACTATCATTTTCGCTTGTATCATTCGTAAAAATACCAAAATGTTCGAAGATAGTTTTTTCAGCCTGAATGTTCAAATATAAACTGGCGGGATTCGCTCTAAGACTACTTGAGATTGAATAATTTAATAACACAACAATTTGCGGTTTAAATTTCTCCCAGGAACCATGATCATCCTTACAAAACAATCTAAATAGCCTGTTCGTTTTCCCGATGGATTCTCTCGACTGCGTTCGAGGCTGGATGGTACGGTAGAATGGTTGCATAAAATATTTTAACACCATACTCTTCCATCTTCTGCTTGAAGTTTTTAGAAATAAAACAACTACCATTGTCCGCCAATATAGCGCAAGGTATTCCTAGATGCACAAAGTACAATGATTCTAAACATTTAACAACACATTTCGTAGTAGCATTTCGAATCGGATAAAGGACAAGGTAGCGAGTGAAAACGTCCATGACTGAAAGTATATATTTACATTTTGAAGGAGATGGCACGAGAGGTCCAATGATATCAATTGAAATCAGTCTTCTAGGACCTTTCACCTGTATGGTTTCTAAATGTCTAGCTGGGGGTCAGGGGTCGACTTTAGTTCGTTTACACTCGAGACAGTCATTAATATAGTTCATGACGTCTCGCTGCATTGATTTCCAATAACAAATTTCACTGAGAAAACTTACTGTTCTTTCACATCCGAAATATCCACGGTTATTATGCATTTCTTCAATTACCAAATTTACTAAAGAAGGTGGAATGCACATCATCCAGCTGTTAGGAAAGTGAAAATTCTTATACAGCAAAATTCCGTTTTCCAATTTATAGAATTTCTTTACATTTCTATTTTTCATGTTACTGCAAGGATCGTTCGGTTTTTCTAAGAACTTGATAATTTTATAGTATACAGAATGTTCCTATGTTTTTCGGTTTACTCTCCTGGTGTGAGATTTCTGAAGAATGAAGGGAGGACTTCCAGATTCTTTGTCCAAAATTTCACTGGGAGGGGCCAAAACTATTCTTGACAGAGCGTCACTGGCAACATTCTCACTTCCCGAAATGTGCTTTATTTCTAAATCAAATCACTGTAGTTCGAGACTCCACCGAGCCAAACGGGAGGTCCAATGGCCAATTTTATTTAAAAACACTAATGAGTTATGGTCTGTGTAAACTTTCACATGGTGGCCATATAACAAATGTCCCCATTTGCGTATTGCAGTTACAATCGCGTACGCCTCTAATTCAGTAATAGTGAAATTTCGCTGTGCACTATTCAAGTGTGTACAAGTGCAAGTATGTGTTTTTCCCCATTGACTTCTTGAAATAATATACTTCCGACTGCTACTAACGAACTATCAGTCACGAAACAAAAATCGTGATCTAACAACGTATGATTTAACAACACCTCTTCAGCTAAAGATTCTTTAAATTAACAAAAGTCTGCTCACACTCGTCGGTCCAAATCAACCTTTTATCCTTTTTCAAGAGTTCAAACAACGGATTGGCTAGTTGAGCGAAATAATATACAAATTTGGAACACCATTCAAATAAACCTAATACTCGCTTTAGTTCCTTTACATTCCTGGGACGGGGCAATATTCGAATTGTTTCTACGTATGATGGATTCTTTTTCACGCCTTCAGGTGTGACTACGAAACCAAAAAATTCGAAAATCGTGTTGCAAAATGAAGATTTCTTTAAATTTACAGTTATGTTAGCTTCTTCTAATTTCGTAAATAACAAATTCAAAATTTGTAGCTGCTCATTAAAAGAAAACTTGGTACTGATATATCATCAATATACGTAACTAATTTATCAAGTAATGCATGATCTAACACAACCAAGAGACAAGCCATTAATCCTACACCTCCATTTGCGTATCCGAAAGGGATGAATGTAAATCTATACATCTTTTCGTTCCAAGAGAATGCTGTGTAATCTCTACAATTTTCAGAAATTGGAACTTGCAAGTAACTTCCTACCAGATCAATATTTGTTACATACTTTGCACGCTGGAACTTCAACAAGTCATTTATTTTATTTATTTTTAATTGTTTTACATGGGAATTCGGAACTGTTAAATCAACTACTACACGCATCTTACTAGTATTTTTCTTTGAAACAGAAAATTGGGTGAGAATGAATTGATACACAAGGTTCTATTACTCTATATCGTAACCACTCATCGATTTGTGAATCAATATCTTCTTTGAATTTGTATGGTAATGTATATTGCCTTTTAATACCTCAATAGCATACTCAAATTTATTACAACGTCCGGGAATATTTTTAAAAATTTTCCTGTTTCAACAACAGTTTGAACAATTTTTCTTTCTCAAAATCAGACAGTTTCGCTTCCATAACTTTTTCCCGTATTTCTGAAATTGAAAGAAATTCACTTTCCGTTTGACTATCATTTATATTACAAACTGCAACTCTAACGATTTACAATGCGATTTCTCGATCTCGCTGTCAATCTCTGAAATCTGTTCTGAATAATAATCGAACAAAAATTTATCTTCATTGGCAATTTCTAAATTTAAAACTTTTATTTCTTTTTTGTCTCTGCAAGAATTTCGAATTTTATCATAAGCTTGGTTAGAAAGAACAAAATGATTGATCCATTCTTTTTCTAGTTTACGCTTTTCACTTACCAAATTATTTACTATGGGACATTCTACATTTACCTTTCCAATCTCAAATAAATATTCCGATTCATCATCACTGTCGCTAACAATTACATTAGTTTCATTATCAGCTTGAGACCCAAAGTTTATCTTTTGCTGTATATCACTTTTAGTTAAATTTTAGTAACTTTGACATTGTCAACTTGACCACATAGCATACGTACGTTAACCACTTTCTCTTCTTTCTCAACCGTAACAGAATTGCTACCAAAATCTATTTTCGCCTTGGATTAAGTAATGAAATTTCTACCCAATAAGCATTCAGCGTTTAAATCGGAAACAACTAGCACACGTACGTCAAAACAAACTTTCCCTATTTCAATACACAATATCGTTGCACTTTGCACCTGTTTCTTTTTCTTATCTGAAAAATCCACCAACAAAACATGTGGGGCTGGTCGCAAGTGAGCATGGGAAATTATTCACGCTGTCCGTTTCCATGCCTCTAAAGACAAAAGACTAACGGATGCTCCAGAGTCACACAAAGCTAATATTGGTTGATTTAAAACCTGTACCTTTATTTCAGCTGACTTACATTGACTATTGAACATTTGGTCTTCATCGCTACTTTCAGATGAATCGATGTCCCAGCTTACTACATTAACTACATTTTTTCCAATCACAACAAACTCGCATTGGAAATCATATTTGAGTGCATTTCCACTTTGAGTACCTTGTTTACCATTTACATTACCAACTCTGCCAACCGCACTCGCGTTGGAGAGTGACATTAGTTTAAATTTTGATCTTTATTTTGTGGGAACGTAGCTCTTGGGCTATAGTATGGAAATTGTGGTGCAGATTGACCATATGTAGGCATTGACTGTGCTCGGTTCATACCTTCATCATAATTTTTATTTACAAAACTAACTCTTTTTTTCTGATTCGAAATTTCATTATCATGATTACCTTCATAGTTATTGTAATTCTTACCTTGACCCTGATTACGATCATTACTCCCCGCATGACTATTCTTACCTTTCTTCCAATAAAACCTTTTCTTGTTTGAATTTCTCTCGTGATTCGGTCCTTTGAGCTTCCCTTTATTTAAATTTTCACGGTTTTCATTACTATAATTTCCCTTTTTACTATACTTCTCATGGTTGTCTTTTACTTCATCTATCTCATTAACACGTACAGTCCTACCGTGGAAATTGTTCCTATCATTAATGTTTCTACTATCATAATACAACGCTTCAAGATTTTGTATGGAAGTTAAAAATGAATTAAAATCTATATTTCGGAACAACGCCAATTGTCGTCGGTAAGAAATGAGAATCAGCTGTTTAATCGTGTTTACAATAAAAGTTTCCGGTATACCAGATGACAAACCACGCATCTTATTGAATCTTTTATAAACAAAGTCAGTAACAGTACCGTCGGTTTTTGGGTTAAACGCTTGAGATTGCAACACCGATAATTTACTCGCAATAACTTGTTCGGAAGCAAATTGAGCTTCGAATTCTTTAGTAAAGTCCTAGAATGAACAAAATGTACCTAATTTTGACTTGTACCACTCACGAGCATTACCGGTAAAAATAAATCTTATTACATCTAAGTATTGGGATTCAGGTAAATCTACAGAATGCGCCCCGTGCTCAAACTGCTTTAACAATGAAGTTGATGACCCATCATCTTCTAAACCTGAAAACTTTGGAAACATTTCAATGTCACTGTGACGTAATTTTCGCCGTTTAGCATTTTTCACATCGCCCCTATCTGACTTTCTTACTTTGATTCGTTTTTTCAAGTTTGTTATCTAGCTTGATGTCGGGGAACTAGAATCCATTTGGTTACAACTACTACTTTCTTCCTTACTACACTTTGACTTATAACTACTCCTATCATCGCTCGATACACTTGATCTACGCGAATTACGTTCACTCTCTTTGTTAGCGCTCTCAACTAAAGAAGTTAACCTCGCTTGAGTGTCGTCCACTTTTATTTCCAACCCTGAGAATCTATCACTTATTAAAGCAATGTCTTGATTCATATTGATTACATCAATACCTTGAGAAATAGTATTCTGTGACAAACTATCAACCCTACGGTGCAATATGTTGACATTTCTTTCTAACTTATGAGCCGTGTCACTCAATGCTACTAATATCTTTTCTTTATTTTCTAAATTACTTTCAATGCTTATTACAGACTCCTCGATTGATCCAATATTTTCTAATGCACGGTCCACCTTTTGCTCACATCTACCCAAATCAACCGTAAATCCTCAAGTTCTTTAGTTTTTCCCCATATTTTCTCACATTTATCATTTACCTTCTCACATTTCTCGTCTATTTCCTTAGATATTTGTTCATATCTACCCGCACATTTTTTCCTTATTATTTCTAATTGTACCTCGAGTTTATCGTCAATTTGTTTTTTTGTGGCTTCACTGATTTCTAACATCTGACTTTCAAAAGATTCATTAATCTTTCCTATTTTGCTTTCTAAAGCTTCGCGTACCTTATTAGCTTGTTCACTATCTTCAACTATTTTATTTTCCAAAGATTCGCGTAAAAGTTGCATTTCATCTTTATTTGCTTTAATTGCGTCCAACAATAACTTGACATTACTTTCATCCATTTTGCACGACTAAACAAAAATTCTAAACACGAGTCAGACTTATCTTTTATTTTATGTTTCTAAACATAAATCACTACTTTCAATTTAACGGTGCAGAAATTCTGTCGTTCTGTCATTCATATGACCGGCCAGGTTCGAATTCCCGTGTTCGGCTGTTAATTTTGTGTCCAAAAATGGATTTAGTGGTTAGTAAGAACAAATACTTAACTCTGCAGGTGGCAGTGGTTAGAACAAAAGTTAAGTGCAACTCTTAACCGAATCGTAGACCAATTGAACTCGTGCGGATGTTGCTTTCGTACTTACCCACCATCCCTGACGCGTCAATCATTGAGGTGTACAGATTATGTATGAATACCAGCACAAAATGTTAAGAATTCCTGTAATGATTTCTGTAAGAAACGTGGAATAGATAACTGAAAAAATAAACACAGGATATATTTTACTTAATCAGTAGTTAATTTACATTTCACATTTACTTACTTGTATCTTTTTACTAGTATACTTCTATTGATACATAGGTTTCAATGTATTTTCAGAACATTTTAGCCCATTTAATATTAAATTTTAAAAAAAGATGAAGAATTAATTTAAAATGGAATTATATTTTCATCGCCGGCCGAGATCAAGATTAGTGGTGCACGACCACTTAGCACACATTGATTCACTAAACACCCACTAACTTTCACATTGATCACAATCGGATTTTGGATGTTACGATGTGCGTTCGCATGACTTCAGGTAATCTGCATTATTTTGGCATATATTCACTGATTTTCACTAAAATATTTATGTCGAGAAACGGCATTGACCATCGTAAACATTTGCATAGTTAATTTTACAACACTTCGGGTAATGGTTTGTTAAATCAGAGATTTTCTTGACACGCGATTCACATATAGGTTCATTTACTTAACCATAGCGTCCCAATGCCAATTTTTCGCGCCTCCGACACCAAGTGTTCGTCTTCCTACGCCTATTGATTGTAGTACGTAATATTACAATACTATTAGAAAACGTTCATTTGTAAATAATATATGTACTGTTAAGTTTTATACCTATATACCATTTAATTAAAATAATCCAAATACCAAAAACAATAGAAATAAACATTGATGGCATCAAGTATTAAGAAACTATTTTTTTAAAGATCATAGCCACTTCACGTCTCTTTGTTTCCTGTGCACATAAGGCAACTCATCACGGTGAAGCGTTGCCAACACGTTTATAAAGACAGCACCATAATATAAGGTTTGCGTGAACGTATTGTGTATAGAGCCTTCTTCCACTTCAGATGGGGTTCACTGAGGAATTTAAAATGGAATGGGTGTGAGGGAGGACACACGCTCACAAACAATGCACATGCACTTGCGCGTTCTATTATAAGAAACATTGTATATTAACACAATTGAATTCGAACTGACCAAGCAACAACTATCTGGTTTGTACCATTAAGGTCTGAAATTATCATAAACAATAGAACTGTATTGTGGAGACTGACGTGATGAATACAAAAGACCATGTTAGTGTTCAGACTTTGGAAATCTATCATTACGTTTCAAGCTTTTGGCGTATCAGAAAAAAAATCTTTTAGTTCACATAGCCTTTCCGCAATTTTTCCAACTCCATGAAATTTTCGAACTTGAAGCACTGCATACATCTAATGGGCTAAATCAAGATCATTTCCTGCTAAATAAATGAAACTATGAAAATTGTAAGTTAAATATTCTTTACCGTACTTAGATCCAAATTCCGGTACGTAATACCGAAGCACCTGTTACCATAATTACGTTTCTCTTATCGCCGGTTAAAAGGGGATAATCATATTACGTCTGGAACTCACATATCAAGATTAACAGAAGTTCCAACACTGACAACAATGAATGTCCAACGCTGGAAGAAGAAGAAGTTCGAGATACATAGTTGCCAGTTCTACTGATTTTGCAGATCTCCTGCTTTTTCCACGTTCTACTGATCTACTGTGAAAGAAAATGAAAAGTGAACAATCTCCTGCTTTTACCTTACTTCGAGAAGTTAAAGAAATATATTATTATTAATAATGAATTTTCATATTTTTCCTTACATAAAAAAGGAAATTTCTCTGTTTGCATACACAAAGCTCTCTAGAGCGTAGGATACAAATGTACGTCATCTTCTATATGGATGATGGTTGGCGATCTTTATGACTTACTGTAAGATTTACGAGTAAGTGTTGTTTTGTTTGGGACTTGGGTTGGAAGCAGAGTAAAGTGAGGGATATGCTGGGGGACGTCGTTACCCCACTTCCAAAAATATCTTGGCGTCCCCCACTTCCTAAAAAAATTACAGTAAACAAACATTGGCAAGGAGGACGCGTTATCATGCGTCACCCTACTATTTCAGAACCATTTTTATCCCTGGTTGGAAGAGTAGCTTAGATCACTTCTCCGCGATCGTCAGCTCTTATTTTGAAGTAATTAAAATTCAAATTTATGTTCTGTAGTCTATGTATTGTTTTATTTTGAAATTAAAGTAATAATGAATTGTGGACCTCTTGTTTTGACCGCTATCCCCTTAACACGAACTACCAAAGGGGTAATTTTGACCCCTCACCGTCCTTCGTTATCTTTTAATTTGAACATTAATTAAAATATGTAAAACATATTGCACCACTTTTCTTCTCTCTAACCAGTGTGATTATATCCTAAATACTATTTCAATTATTTTTTGTTTTCTTTAAAAATGATGATTTACCTAGAACTACCACGGGGGTCATTTTGACACCTACCTATTTACTTTGAAAATGAAAATGAAATCTTAGAGTTTTACATCCCACGATTATGCCGGCTAGGTTAATTGCGACGGTGATGATGAGAAAGGAACGGAATAGTGCAATCAACAAAGTGGGAGGAAACAGGCAAACCTCGAGAAAACCCACCACAAATTTAACTTCCTATTTCCTACCCTCGATAAGAATGCCTTTTTTGATTTTTGTTTATACTTTTTATCAAGGTGTATTATTGATATCCCTGAAGCAATTTTGAACCACTATTGATTTGTGGTGGTTGTTTGAAGAACGTGTTTCAGTGTTTGCGAATGATGGAGTCTTCAGGTGGTAAACGATATGCAGCAGCAGCGTTTCTAGCACAGTTACAGAGTATTGACGATAGTGCTATTGGTGATGAGGACAGTAACAGCTGGATTGAAAAGGAAGATGTTACAAACCTTGGAAAATAAGATTCTTCCAGTAGTTATGACAAAGGAGTCAAATATACTGATTCTAATAGTAATGATTCAAGTGAAGAATATGAGCAATGGAATTGTACTGAAATTACTGGTAGACCAAGTGAACTGAGGATCAGACTGTGTGGACGATAGTAGATGTAAACAACAAGACATGCGGAAGATTAAAAGAACATAATATAGTTCGTATCAAACTAGAACAAACATCACTCCTTATACGTAATATGGATTATGCTTGTGCAAGTGCGTTCAGACTGAGTGTAACAAATACTCTACTGCGAAATATAAAGTATACAGAAGTTGATGTTCGTCGAGTTTTAGATGATCCTAACTGGTCAGTTTTTGTCGATGAGTTTGATGCAATTATTGTCTTACTGTATTTTCGTGGAGCAACCAGGGTGAAGAGCGTTAAGTGTAAAGTGTGTCTGGTCTGGAAAGCTTGAGCTGCAGCTTCTTTCGGAATGTCATGTCCAGAAACAGGTTTCAAGAAATAATGAGATTTAAAAGGTTTATCTCAAATCTAAGAGGAGCGAAAGACGTAATCTTATATTGGTTTTACTTATTTTCTATAACCAGTAATGAAGATTTGGATATGTCTTTTCATTTAGTGTCAACTGATGAAGACAGTGAAAATGAAGACTGAGAATGTCCTTATTGTAACGGAACATTTTCACGTGAGAAAGGAGGCGAAAAATGGATCCGTTGTATTCAGTGTAGCTCTTGGTGGCATGAACTATGCACGAGTACTGACGACTACAAGCAGCTTGTGTGTGATTTGTGTTTGGAACATTAGAATAATCACTTTCACATTGAATTTGACGTGAACACTGAACCGCATTGGCGGCATTATTTTTTTATTTCCTTTCTTCTTTAACTACATCTTTTCTAATGTTTTTTTCAAAGCATCCATTCCATATTTCATTGAATATTTCTAGCTTTGTTTGTAGGCCTATGCAATTTCATGTTTCCTTTGTAATTTGTAGCACACATGTAGGCTATTCTGCAATTTCCATGTTCCATTTCTAGATAATCTCTACAAGAATGTGTTTTATGCTTTAGAATGTAGACCAAACATGTTTATTTTTTTCTATTGTAGCATGTAAGAGGCCTTAATAGTTGTAGCATATTAACATGTAAGAGGCCTCTGTTTGATTACATGCCTCATTATAACTTCTTGTTCTTGATTTCGGCAACAAAGTCTTGCACATTATGCCCTTACATAATGTGTTCTTAATATCGCACCGGGGTGCGATATTATGCACAGTTGTTTTCAACTCGGAAAATCGTAGACTTTTGTTTAAAACGTTAACTACAAGTATGTAATGTATTGAAATCCATTCTAGACATCACACGAGTTGGCAAACACTCCATCCTTTGCCTTGTCCTTGTTCTGTTTTCATTTTCAACTATTTCTGCTTTGCTACGTACGAAAAGAAAATGGGTGCGATATTCGGCACCTCTCTCCTATTTAATATTTTAACGCATCCATAATTTGCCGTGTTACGGTCCCGATGCACTTCCATGTATTTAGTTTTCTCTGCATTTACTTCTTAACCCTTGTCCCTGCAAGCTTTTAATAAGAACTCTGCATTTCTTTCTATTGTTCTCATATCATACCCTATTAAATTTATATCATTAGCGTACGCCATATCCTGGTGAACACCGTTCAGCTCTAGGTCCTGGTTGTTATCTTTGATTTTCGTTATAGCGATTTCTAGGACAAAATTAATAATAATAGCGACAACGCATCTCCTTGTTTCAGGCCATTCTCAACTTGAAAGCTCGTGGCCCAAAATTTTCCTACTCGGGCTTTACTTTTTGATTCATTTAAACATGCCTTAATCGATCTAATTAGATTTTTCGGTATTCCAAATTCTGTAAGAACGTTATACAATGTTTCTCTCCTAACCGAGTCGTAAGGCTTCCTAAAATCAATGAAAAGATGATGTACCAGGCTACTGAATTCCCACTTCTTTTCGAGTATTTGGCGAATGGTAAATATTTGGTCGATATTTGATCTATTTCGTCTAAATCCACACTGATAATCTCCAATAATTAAATCTGCGTATAGGGTCAATCTTGCTAATAGAATGTTTGAAAGGATTTTATAGGATGTTGACAGAAGAGAGATGCCTTGATAATTATAACATTCAGTTTGGTCGCCTTTCTTATGGATTGGAACAATGATTGATTCTTTCCACTCTTGTTGCAATTTTTCCTTGTTGTAGATAAGGAGAATGAGTTTGTGTATCTTGATCCACAATTTTTCGCCTCCAGCTAAAATTAACTCAGCCGGAATTTCATTTACATTCGGAGATTTGTGTTTCTTTAATTACTTTATAGCGATTTCTACTTCTATTCGATTGGGTTGTGGAATATACGGTTCTGAGGTGTATCTCCATTTCTCCACGTACATTAGTTTTGGGCTGTGTGTTAAGCAAATCTTCAAAGAAATCTGTCTATCTATTTAAAATGCTATCTGTATCAGTAAGAACTGTTCCATCAGCTTTCTTTAATATAAGCACGAGGTTCATAGCCTTTCTTAAATTCGTTGATCCCTTCTTACATATCCCGAATGGTTTTTACTATTATCTTCAAGTTCCTAAATTTTTGCTTTTAAAAAATCGCGTTTCTTTGTTCTAAAAGTTTTGGAAGTTTGCCGCTTGATGTCTACGACATTTTATGTAGTTATTTTATTCGGATTTTGTAACCAACGTAATTTTGCCCGTTTTCTCTTCTCTGCTACTTCGAACCATGGTTTGTTCGTATGTATTTCTGCGTGTCCCAATTTTTCTTTTGAGCGAGGATGTTTCGTAAGCAAAGTAGAGAATTCAATTGCTGGAATATTTTTCACCGTAATCTTAAGGTTACATCTGTTAACTAAAAAGTATATGACATGCGTCAGATTTCCGTAACGATTCCTGTAATGTTATTGAGATTATCATCATTTTGCTCAAAGAGTATTGTTGCGTCATACATAATTGATATTCTTTCTTCATAGTTTTGGGGAAGTCATTATATATATTATTATAAAACAATTTTAACGTGGTTGCCTAATTAGAAACATGCCAATTATAAATATGTATGTATTCAGATTTCAGAGTGTGTTCACGGCAGTGATTTGTAATACTGATATATACTGCTACTTCATCTACATCGGCCTAATATATAATATATCATACTCTACAACAGTTGATCAGATTCATTTACCGTAATATGAGTTTCATCTCCCTTCTCTAGAATAAGCCTCAAATCTACTCACCTCCCAATGTTGAAGACAACCAATGGCGTATTTAGGATTTTGTTTGGAGGGATTATGCCCAACACAAGGAAGGAAGTGGGCAATTGACCACCTGAGTTCGCGAATTAAATATATTTTAATTTATGCATAAATTGAAGTTATAATGGCAAGAATTGCAGACCAATAAATCCTATATATGATATGATACAAAAATTAAGGATTGAATCTAACCCTTTATTCTATTCATACAAGAAAAAGGAAGCATCCTCTTGGCCTTCTTAATTTCCCGGGCTAATTATTCCCCCTTTTGATTTTCTTTAATTGAAACATTTCCTTCTTTTAAAAATAACTAACCGGTATAATTTTTCTTTTGTTATAATAACCAAAGTCCTGCCATGTTGATATCCGAGCAAGTTGGTGTGGAACATCAGTTTCACTTATCAACTTCTGTTAGTTTTGGTGTTACTGATGACGGCCGACTTGAATCACAACTGACAACGGTCGATAAAGTATGATAGGCGAAACGAAAGGAAGTAACGTCAAGAAAAAGAAAGAGAAAAGTAGAAAGTTGAAAGAAAGAGCAAAAGAAGGCAGTTCTTATATGAAACGAAATTTGACAAATACAGTATTATTCTGAACAAAGAGCATAAGAAAATGAAAGTAAATGACATTCTTAGAAATGGTAGGAAGGATTATTTTATACGTGGAATGCGGAAAACTAACAAATTTATTTCGGGGGGAGCTTGAGCCTGATAGCCTCTTAAATACCCCACTGAAGACAGTTCTGCTCCCCTGATCCTTCACAACATTGTTTTACAACTTCATAAATATTTTGAACATCGCTTATATATATATATATATATATATATATATATATATATATATATATATATATACAAAATATGGGAACGGTCTTACCCGTTCCCTGCAGTGTTGAAGATAGATTTGCGCCAATGCCTTACAGGAAAAAATAAATCAATATTTCAGAAGCAAAAATGTATTTCACTTAAGTATTGTAAGACGTTGTTCGAAAAAAAAATCCTTATGTAGTGATAACAATGGTTTCAGTTTCATATACAATCATTACCAGTACAATCCATCACTCTTAAAGAGAAATTAATATGGATAGAAGTAAAACTGATTTTAAATGCCGCTCATTATAGATTTGGAACTACTTTTTTACAAGACTATTTACAAAAGCAACCATTTTTAATAATAATGTTGTTACTGTTTGTGCAATATATCATTACCTTCATTATACATTATCTTGACATAAATAATGATATATTGTCGAAACGGAACTACACTATTATTCAAAGTAGTGGTTTTGGTAAGATTTTGTTTTATTAAAAATGTATTATTGTCGAGAAGGAAGCTTAGCTCAAACGATCTTGATCGTATTAAACCTCTAATATCTTATTATCAAGATAACAATCTACAGTTATAA
Organism: Thermobia domestica; assembly: GCF_964235325.1. Taxonomy (NCBI): domain Eukaryota; kingdom Metazoa; phylum Arthropoda; class Insecta; order Zygentoma; family Lepismatidae; genus Thermobia; species Thermobia domestica. The sequence goes on from NC_137471.1 coordinate 39,047,659, forward strand.
GATGATTCTATCTAACACTTAATATACAATCATAATGTATTTGCAATAACATTGACTTTGAATTACTAAATTCTTGAACCTGCATGATCCTTCCTGGTGGAAAAAAAAAACTTTTTCATTAATCCTCATTCTATACTACCTAACACGTAAAATTACAAAGTTACAATTCATGATTTTATCTCTTCACCAGTAGGGCTCTGTGTTACTTATGAGCATCTAATTAATCATAAGCAGACAACATACAAAACAGTTTATAGTGGTATTGTCTAATGCTCTACATCTTAGACTTTAAAACCTTAAATCTGGGTTGGTGAAGTGACAAGGAAGCAATAATAGAATCTTGTAAAAGCTAAAATAATCTTTCGTCCTTTTATTTTATTTATTATTTTTTTTTTGGAAAACAAAGGTTGGTCATAATTCTCTCGGTGCTTAAATTAACAAAACCATTTAATCAATCACACACAGGAAAATGTATAAAATTTCTAGAAAGAATATATTTTTATTTTATGCAAGATTCCCAAACATTCTGCAGGTGTGGTACTAAAAGGAAATTGCTTTCTTTCTTTCTGACAAACCAAATTTCCCGAAGAAAGAAACTTACCTTCTCTGTGACCGATATTTTACCTCCTGGAGCCAGTGCCAAATTAACTCCTTAATCTTGCTTTCGGTTTCCTCCCCATAGATCCTTTTGACTGCAGCTGTAAAACAAATAAATAAATGAATATTTTTTTTCAGTAAGATATAACAAAAAAGAGGCAACAGTTTTAAAGATTATTCATAAAACAACATATTTTACAGTGAATGTGTAAGTAAACAACTTTCCACTAGCTACTAAATCTAAAAATATGCCAAATAACTCTTATATTTCTCTGCAATAATAACTATTTCTAATACTTTATTTAAAGCAGCAGAGATAAAAGAAGAAAATTGACTATTTCATTAAAAACTGAGTAGCATAACTAACAATAAATGAAGACACAGTTGAAGTTTGAAATACATACAAAAATTATAAAATTTCTACCTTTACGTATCCAATATAGCTATGTTTCTTATCAAAGTTTCAATCCATAACTTGTAGGCCTACCTTCTTCAGTGCTGAAAAGCAACATTGTTTTACCTCTTAACACTCTGTGGTTTGGTGAACGAAATTTATAAATGAAATGAAATATTTAAGTTTTACGTCCGACGTATATGCCGGTTAAGCTAAAGGAGACGGTGGTGAGAAATGAATGAAATGGTGGAATGAAGAAAGTGGGAGAAAACGGAAGAGCCCCGATAAAACCCAGGAGCACGGTGTTTGTCCATCACAAAGTCCACACAGTGCGAGCTGGAACCGAACCAGGGACCCCAAGCATCGTAGGTGAACGCTCTATCACTGAGCCACCGCTCCCCCTGAACGAAATTGAATCCATGAATAAATAAATAAATAAATAAATAAATGAAATGGATCTTCTGGTTTCACCAAACTACAAAATATAAGAAGTAAACCAACGTTGCTTCTCAGCACTGAAGGTAAACAATGCATTAAAACTCCGATGGAAACATTGTTATATTGGATGCACAAAAGTATGAAAATGTTCCCTAATATGCATCTGATCATTTCCTTAAGTTATTGTGAATTAAATGTTTGCTAATCACAAAGATAGCAGCATTCTAGATATGTAACCTAGTGTTTTACACAGCAATATGTGAAAATCGATCTATCTACTACCAAGTTTGATACTATAAACCGATGTAATATGTAGTTGCAAAACTTACTACACAAATACTGCGTACATTACATTACATTCCATTAAAGCAGTGATCTCTCGAGCCATATGGCTTGTCAATGGATAAGCAAACAGAAAAAAAAACCTAACGGATACAAGCTAATATCGGTAGAAGATAGCAAATATAAAATTGTATGTGATATAGATTGGGAGAACCGGAACAGGCAAGAAACTGCAAAAGGTATATGCGAGCTTTTCAGGTTATTGGCTACGATCTTAAGCGTTTCTTCACATTTACGGTGCATATACAGCATAACTTTAAGATATATTTACTCAGTAATACAAACACTCCAAAAACATCCAAAGTCCTTTAATTTCAGCGCCTTTTAATATAAAGTTATTCCTAACAATTCAGGTATGTTCAGGTTCTCCTTTATTTTGGATTCAACTTACTTGAGTTTATTGATGCATCTTAGAATTCTTTTAGGAAGAGCAATTTTATTTAAAAGTTAGGAAAGTCGGCTTTAGTTGTTTTCCTCTATATACTTATAAAAAACATAATCCGAATAAAATTACAATTGCAGGAATCGCATTTCCAATGTAATTCTAGAGAAATTAAAAATACTACAACAGTACAATATTACAATTGTATGAAATGTATTAATTAGAGAAAGTCTATTTGGGATGGAAACTACATGTCTTCATTAAGTTTCGTGAATATAATAAACTCTATCTGGTATAGAAATTACACATTTTCATTGTTTTGTGAATATAATAAACTCTACTTAGGATGTAAACTACACGTCTTCATTATGTTTTGTGAATATAATATAACAAACTACACTAGCACAATAAAAACAATGAATTTGAAGAAAGTAAATTCATAGCATTTGAAGGGATGGACAACTAGGCCAAAGAACATGCTCAAGTGGTTATACGTTGTTAGTGCATATACTCCTAGCTGCATTCTTTGTGGTTTTCTGGACGTCAAGCCGGTACCCCTTAATTCAGATAGCTATCTAACTACCTCATGATGTTGGGCTAATACCGAAAAATGCATTTCACCATAAATGAGTCCAGAATCGCATACAACAAAGATAAACTACTCGACTACATGAAAGCTCAATGAGAAAATATTTACCATATATTGTCTTACACAGAATTGTACAAGAGAAGAGCCTTTTAACTGTATTGCTAGAAGATACTCTCCCAGAAAAGGAAAATTGCACCGCAAGAGAGTCAGCAATCAGTCTTTTCAAAATGTTGATTACAAGAGATTTCACATCAAGCCCTCCAATTGTAGCCAACATCTTCACCTGTAAAATTAAAAAAGAACAAAGTTATAACACGCTCAACTGTTTTAAGATTTTATTCTATACTATATATTACTTTACTCGTCGTCAGTGCTCGAAGTAGGGGGCTATGACATACACCACCTCAGCAAGATAGTGATCAGCGTTCCCCTATTTCTTACTGATTTTTTCGCGTCCCGGGACGTTCACTTCCTAGGTGTATGGATGGATGATATGCTTAAATGAAAGAAATGGGAGAACCCTGAGAAAATCCGCGCATACGGTGTTTGCTCGCTACAAAGCCCACTTGGCGCCGGTTGTGTTGTGAAGTAATGAAAACAGTGTTATATTAAATTGACTAAATCTTATTACATTTGTTAAAATGCCCCCCCCCCCAAAAAAAAGAAGATAAAAGTTGTGACTGCTAAACCCAGTTGTAAGAAACTAAAATGTGAAGAAGAAAATAAGAGAAACTAACGAGACGTAAAGTTCAGAAGTTACCGGAAAACGTCAATGTGAATTCATTTCCACACCATTATCGTAAAAGATGGCCTTTAATAAACTATCAATGTTATAGAATAAATGTAGTGCTTGAAGATGAGGAAAACGTAAATTGAAACGACTGCAGCTTAGAAAAAATCATACATCAAGATAAGAATACTATTGGTATTGCTAATTACGTATTCCATCGTTTCTTAAACTAATTGCGTATACTTACTAATTTTGTCTGGTATGCCCGATTCTCCAGCTTCTTTTCATATGTGTCGAATTCTTCCATTGAAGTTAATGGAATCACGTGGAATATTTGATCATCTTCTTCAGGAATACATCTGGAGTTAATTTCTGTTGCTCCTGCTATCAGTGAGTTTAACTTATTTTCTACAGAAGATACTCTATCGTATACTTCCGTTACCGCAGAAAGTATGTGATTCATTAATCTTCGATCAGAATCTGAAATAAAGTCAATTATGAAATTAAATAATAAAGCAATCTTAAATTTGACAAGTCAGTAAATCAGCTAAACATGTAATGTGAAAATTATAACAGATACTTCTTGACGTGTAGCATAGTCTGAACTGCTGTATCAGTTTTCTGGTAGAACTTATTATTCATGTTGAATCACACTGTATAATGAAATTAAATCCTATCTAGGTTACTTTGATCACTGTAAAATGCGAAGTATATATTCAAATGTTCCGAATGACTCCAAATTGTGAAGATTGTAAAGTTTTCTCTGATCAATTTCCTGCTGTGTCACTCAGTTGTAAATGGATGGTTGATTAAACTAAATGCCATTGAAAAATAAATTTCGACGGTCCAATAATATACTGAGGAGAAATACAAAGGGTTGATTTATTTAAATCGAATGACTTTCTGGAAATACTTGATTTAAATCAATTTACTGTCCTCAAAATAAGAAGACAATGCGGCATTTCTGAGCATTCTGGAACATTAGTCGAATGTGAGTCTGAAACTCGTACCTTAATCCGTACTATGTGACGATAGGATCTTAAAACAAATTTAAACAATACATCAGAATTTTCAATTAAAATTCATGGACGTCTAAAACTTTTATTTATATGGAATGTATTTTTGGACACAGTAGCTACCTGAAAGTTTGTTCTCAATGTGATTAACTAAAAGTGTATTCAAAGTAATTCAAAATTTATGCAGGAAGTAGTATGTCTTAGGAGTCTTTGAAGTTAAGATGATGAAACTCGATATATAAACCCCACATTAATAACAATTAAACACGTGTCTCACCGTTATTCAAAATTCCAGTTCAAAGGGAGAAATTTCTGTATTTTCTCCTTTCTACACTAAAATCGACGTTGTCTGTTTCAGTATCACGGAAAAACTAAAACCTTTAAAATGAATTTTTGAAGATAGATAGTACTTGGTTCACGCCAGGAATTTATGACGCAACATTAATTAAAACGTGATTCATACGCGGGAGGAGGGGGTTGAAAAGTATACCAAAAATAGAATATCTCACAAGCCCCTTACATTCGGCACAATATTAACTTCTGACGAAAGATACGGTGATATCTGTCCAGCGTTCTGAAAAAGTCTGAGTGTAAAGGGAAAACATTTCTGTACTCTATAATTCAGTTTTGAAATCACAAAATGGCAAAAGTAAATAAAAATGTTAAGCCGTTAGAAATGAACTGTTAGTACAGGGCACGGCCTGGGTCTCATCAGGATTACAATTCGCTTGAAATATATATATATATATATATATATATATATATATATATATATATATATATATATATATATATATATATATATATATATATCGTAATGGTAGACGTTGGGGATGGAGGGACTTTTTCGAAGAAAAAACTTTGAACAGATCAAAATGAATTATCGAGATAGCATTTTAATTGATCTTGGGTCTTGTGACTTAATTTAATAATCCTGAAAGATTGGAGAAGAGAGTTCAAATATAATTCGAATAACTGCAATAAACCTATTCTTTCCCTTCTAAGAACGGCCATTTTAATAAATATAGAGAGGAAAGAGAAAAACATTATTGAAAAGAAATAGCAGAAAAAGCAAACGACACCTTACTACTAAAGGCGCTTATATATACCGGTATATTATTTTATTCATCTTACTGAGTGCCAATAACTTGAAATTAAATAGTTATATACATACAAAAGTCATAGCGATAAACAAATTTAGCTTGGATAATTTTACAATCTCATTAAAGACATTGTCGTCGTAATAAATTTAGCAAGGGAGTATAAGAGATTTGTATTCAATTTATAAACGAAACATAATAACTCTTGTACTCATTAATGATAAAAATAATTGTGGTACTCTTTGGTAATATAAATATCGCCTCATTTCAATTATGATCTCATTAAGATATTATCTGTGGAAGGACTGCAAAATACGAAAATTGTCACAATTTTCGGAAAGAGTTACTGAAATTTCCCGGAGAAGATCTCGAAGAAGTTTGCGCCAAACTGTAACTGTTACGTCTGAAAAATGATGGTATGTAGATAATTTGCTAGTAATTTGGTTCGATTCTGTGTTGGGCCACAAATAGTAATTTCCATTCATTTGCCTAAAAAAGGATTTTTTTATATATTGACTCGGTTTATTGCCCGTTTTCGTAGAAAGTTTACCGAAGCTCAACTTGTCCGCTTTACGTTTGAAAGATGATGGATGTAGATATTTTGCTAGTAATTTGGTTCGATTCTGTATTGGGTCACTAATGGTAATTTCCATTCATTTGCACGAAAAACGTAGCTTTTAATATATTGACTCGGTTTATTGCCCGTTTTCGTAGAAAGTTTACCGAAGCTCAACTTGTCCGTTTTACGTTTGAAAGATGATGGTATGTAGATAATTTGCTAGTAATTTGGTTCGATTCTGTGTTGGGCCACTAATGGTAATATCCATTCATTTGCACAAAAAAGGTATTTTTTTATATATTGACTTGGTTTATTGCCTGTTTTCGTAGAAAGTTTACCGAAGCTCAACTTTTCCGCTTTACGTTTGAAAGATGATGGTATGTAGGTAATTTGTTAGTAATTTGGTTCGATTCATTTTGGGCCACTAATGGTAATTTCCATTCATTTGCGCAAAAAAGGTATTTTTTTTATATATTGACTTTGTTTATTGTCCGTTTTCTTGCAATCCTTAAGACATATTCAGTTTTCCGTTTTACGTTTCAGAGATAATTATGTGCAGATTTTTTGTGGTTAATTTTGTTGGATTCGGTAGGAAAGTAACTTTGCTATGGATTGCGATACCTAATTGAAGGTACAAATTTTTTTGTATCACTGGCTACCCTGGTTTTGTGATGCTTTCGAGCTGGCAGAAGTCTGCCAAAATCACCGCGGTAGAGGGATCTAGATACAAATCATTTCTATCAATAACATATCCAAGGTACGATACCTTAGTCTTAAGTAAGGTTGACTTACTTAAAGATAACGTTATCCCTGCTTCTCTGAATTTCTGCAATACCAATTCTAATACACGCTTATGTTCATCTATAGTATCTTGAAAAATTATTATATCATCGAAGAACCACTCAATTCCTAGGTGTTTTATTGGATACAATATTTCTGTCATAATTTTTGATAACATATGGGAACCTGCTGCCAAACCAAATGGCAAAACACGCCACTGAAACAGCCCTCTATGAGTCATGAAAGCAGTAGTGTATTTGCTAGAATTTTCAGTGAGAGGAATTTGTAGATACGCCCTCCGGACATCAAGATTTGATCTTATTTTACCTTTAGATATCTCAGCTAATATATACTCCATCCTAGGAGTGTATTGAATATTTAAATACAACCGGGAATTTAAATCCTGATAATTAACTATTAATCTTTTGTCCCCCGATTTATTATTAACCAAAAAACTTGGAAAACACCATTCACTATCTGATTTTTCAATCACGCCCTCTTTTAACAATTCATCTAGAATAATATCCATATGCTTCTGATCTTGTTTACTTAATGGATACGCCTTTTTCCTAATTGGTGTTTCATTATCAACACGTATTTGATATTCAACACCTTTCACCTTCCCTATTTTCTTACAAAACACGTCAGAATAATTATTAACAAGTTCATCTACATACCCTTGCAATGTATTGTCTTGTTCCAATAATACTGGATCTACCATCAGAGGATTTGTACAGCTATTCTCCCCAAGACCGCTCTGCAGTAAAAAATTTGGTACTTTTCCTTCCGTACAGTTGGCAACTCTGCTACTCATTGGGCCACTCACATTGGATGTTGATTCTCCAACAAACCATCTGGACAAGGACCCCTTCGGAAATTGGCTAGAAAAACCAAAACAATCACCAGCATCATCGTTGTCTTTCCTTGGATAAGTAGGAGAAATTTCTGACCCCCCACCTCTCATTGAATCTAACAGCGAATAAGTTAAAGGTGCAAATTGTCCTTCTAATTTCAACCACAGTTTGTTCGCAACCAAATCCAAGTTTGCCTGAATTCGCTTAAGTTCCCTTATGCCCACAATAAAAACTGGACTCAAATTAGGCACAAGAAAAAACTTCAAATTATAGACCCTTCTACGGAAAGTTATAGGTAACACCACATATGAATTTAATGTCAAAGTTTTATTATCCACACCAACACCAGTAAAAGTTTCACTCTTCACAGTTATAGGTTTTGTTATGCATGAGTTCCAACGTTCAAATTGCTCTTTATTTACCATTGAAATAGTACTGCAGCTATCTAAACCACCGTAATATTTTTGTCCCATAACAAAAGCCTGAACAAAAACAGCAACGATATGTTTTTGACGTAAAGTGGTATCTGGATACTGTTTATTAATTTCAGAACTTGAAGATTTCATAAATTCCTCAACACTTGAATCACACCGGGATTTCACCTTCGTGGGCCCCATACATATCATATTACGTTGTTTTTCCGTGTTATGCTCAGACATAAATTGCCCCTTTTTTGAAATTTTTATTCTGGTAGAACAGTTTATAGTAGAAGTTCCTTCCCCATGACCACTATTTGCATAACCAACTTCATCCACCAGCTCACTATTAGCAGGCCGGGATTGATTCGAGGAATGTACATTACGAGTAGTGGAGCGATACCGATCACTCACACCCATGTTTGTTTTCACATCAACTGTCCGCCTTACATTACAGTATTTATAAGAATGCGCACCACCACAAACATCGCACTGTAACTGCTTCTTTTCTTTAACACTTGAAGTGGATGTCAGTCCTTTATAAACCAACAAATCGTTTTTATAAAGTTCATATTGATTTACCGCAATCAATAATGTATGCCAACTTTCCGGTTCTTTTTCACGAAATAGATCGTACCTAAGTTGCGGATTTAAACCATAATAAACTTGCCGAAGAATAGCTATATTATCTAGTGTACAATTACCTTCCAGCAACTCATAACAAAGGCGTATTTCCCTAATATATTCAGAAGCACTTTCATTAGGATATTGTAGCCGATCAATAAACTTATTTCGTAATTCTCGTTTACCCAGCACCGAAACCATGTCATTAAGTATATGAACACAAATAACCAACCAATTGTTTGTAATTGAAAACTCGCTTATCAACTTCGAATGCAACTTACCCGAAGTCCGAGATAGAGCAGAAAAATATAAGGCCTCGTCGGGATATAACTCAGTGGATTTAATATAATATATTGCCTTCAAAAATTTAAATAATTCTTCATAACGTGAACCATCACACTGTGGAATACTTTTTATTGCTTCTAAAAAGCTAACATTTGCAGCTGACTGAGTCACCTTTGAAAGGCTTGTACGTAAAGTTAATCCAGCACAACCAGCTGGTGGAACAAAAGCACCTTTGCTTTCTTTTTCTTCGTGAGTATCGAGGAACGGGTTTGAGTATTCGCCCTGAACACCTGTTTGCACAGGTAACTGACCTTGACCAACCAAAGGGTTATCAACGACACGTAATCTATTGGCATTATCAGTCAAGGTCGAATGTCTTTCTCTTCGTATTTCTTGATACGAAGTTGAAGATAAAAATGGGTTTGTGCTATGTAAGGTAGCGTTTATGGAAACATTTCCTCTATTTTCAAGAAATGATAAATCCCAATCAAGGGGATTATAAGGTTCCACTATCCCTCCATCGCCATTTGGGAAAGAATTTAAATGCAATTGCTGCCTAATCGGATAATCTCGGTTAACCTGCATTCTTACAATTTAGATAATATAATAAGTTATAAGATACAACTTATGCCAAAATGAATCGCTTTTGATTAGTAATATTTCTAGTCAAAACCTATAAATCTAATATGGTGAGTCGTAGTTCCACACTGATACTCCCTACTTAGATAATCCTACCATTCACAATTTCAAACATATCAAATAATTAACTACAACCATAGACAAAATTTTAATTTTCAACAAATGCAACTTTTTGGCAGGAGAGAATTCAGGGAAAATCATGTGTAACGTGCGTTTTATAAAAAGGATAAAAAATTGAAACAATAATATCGCATCGTCACTGGTCAGGGTCACAATACGCCACCCCCAATATTATAGTAGAGAGTAATCAGCATAAAAATTAAAGAGAGTATATAAACAGGTATAAGCACTCAGCTTTTAAATAACGCTATTAATCTGAATAGACGGATTTAAATTAGTTAATTTCAGCTTATAACCACCACGTTCCAAAAATATTAACGAGTATCCAAATTCTAATTATTAATTAGGTTGAATAACAAGTATCCTGAATTTAAATTTAGTATTAATTATTATTTTCGAATAGATCAAAAATTGATACAACAGCTTACAAAAAATATAACAATCAAAACATGGTTCCAGTAGTCAACTACCCCAAGAGCTCAAACTATAATTCATGAAATTTCAGTAATTAATAATTATGAAATCTAGTAATAATTTTTGCTTCATGTAATATTCCTAATATGGAAATATATTTTAACTTTTATGACAAAGCTGGAATATCCAAGATGACTAATACAATTTGACCTTCAGGTTACAGTTGTCTAATTGAATTACGGTCTATTTCAGATTCTAAAGATATAGTTAACTCAAAATTAGCAAAATCATAGAACAGACTCACCCAATTTATTTGTTTAACTCAAAGTTATATTCCGGAAATCACAATAATTAGTTGTTAACAACAGATGAATATTATACACCATTATTATAACTTGAACAACACTTGGTCAAAAGGTCCGACCAGTTTCAATTTTCCCTGAATTCTGACGTAAACCGTATCTACAGAATATCACGTTGAAAAACTGTCACTAGATGGCATAGTTACCAATTTTATCAGTATTACCAACACTTGAACATTTATAACATTTGTTTGACTTTTTTTTTAACATACAACAACATCGAGAGGCCCCCATAAAATAAAAGTAGTACTTTTATTTTATAAATTATTTTGATTATAGCGGTCTTGTGTCAATTTGGTTAGAATATCAACACCTACTCCACCACCAACTACTAATACCAGACTTATTCTCTCATGCACCACCAAATAAAAGTAGAAACTAAAAGCAAAAAAAAAAAAAAAATCCCCCAAAATCTCATTCAATTAGCATGCATCCATCTGACTCGCCCGACCTAGCATATCCCTGTATTAGTAATATAAGGTCATGAGTAAATAATCGAAAATAATTTATAATAACAATGTGTGTTGGTACGGAAGAGTGTAATATTAGCATTGACCATTTATATTTTGAATAATAATTACGGGACACCTGGGTCATGTTTGCTTAAAAACGGGACATTTAGGCGTCCCGTTTGAGAATCAGAAAAAAAACGGGACAACGGTTGAAAATAAGGGACTGTCCCGGCTAAAACAGGACGTCTGGTCACCTTGCTCAACATCTGCACTTACAAGTAGGTATATTCTAATGGACTTCTACTTTTGTTGCATTTGTATTTTTGTCAATCATTGTTGTCAATTGATTTTATTATTTTATGGAAATGGTAAAATACAGTGCGATATACTTTCATGTAGTATAAAAATCTAAAATAATGATTTGCTTTGTTTTGAGTTTGACGTCACTCAATTATGCTGTGTAGACTAAAGGTGACGTAGGCGTACTGAGTGTAGGGGAATCGGAACCAATTTCTTCCTTCAACTGTACTCCCACCGGGAATAGAACCCAGCCCTGGGTCGAAGGTAAGTGTGCTAGCCTCTCGATCCAGCGGGGTCCTGAAACTAATGAGAAAAAGCTCCTATTTGAAATCGTAGCCTTGCATTATCTGCTGTATTTCTTGTCCTGATCTATTAGTTTTCTGAACTTTCATGAAAGACACATTTCAGAATTGTTCTTTCATTTGATAATATGATTCCCCTTTTCGTTAGTTCCTTTTTCCCATCCTTATTCAATATTGTGGAAAAAGGAATTGAAAAAGAGTCCACGGTTATTGCACCTAGGCTAAACGTGAAGACGATAATGAGAATAAATGAAATGGCTGATAGAAGAAAGTGGGAGAAAACGGGTGAATCCCAAGAAACCCCATGCACACTGTGTTTATTCACCACAAATTACACTTGGCGCGAGCTGGGATTGAACAAGGAATCTCAGGCACCAGAGATGAAGGTGCTACCAATGAGCAACCGCGGAACATTATTCAATGTTATGTTTCTGAATAATCCACTAAAATTGTTTCTAATGAGCACGATCAACTACGATGACAAACATATTTCTATCCTTGTTCTGAATTTGATCCTGATTTCTGTTAGTCATCTTATGTTATTGCTAACTAACTAACTAACTAACTCTATGGCCTATGGAACCCGGAGGTTCAATACCGCGTTCACAAAAGCTCTCCACTGACTTCTATCCTTAGCTAACTGCATCCAGTTTCTACTTTGTATTCCAATCTCTGCGAAATCCATCTTAATATTGTTCTCCCATCTGCGCCTAGGTCTTCCTAATGGTCGTTTTCCGAGTGGTCTTCGAGTCAAGACTTTGAAAGCGTTTCTACTTTCTTCCTTTCTACCTACATGACCCGCCCACCTAAGCCTCCTAGACTTCACGACCCTAACAATGTTGGGTAAACCATATAAATTTTGTAGTTCCTCGTTATGAAGTTTCCGCCATTCCCCATTCCCGTTCCTCTTGTGTCCGAATATTCGTCTGAGGATCTTGTTCTCAAATACTTTCAGTCTATGTTCTTCCCTCAGAGTAAGTGACCATGTTCCGCAGCCATACAAAACAACAGGCATGATTACCGTTTTGTATATTTTAGGCTTCAAATTCCTCGACAGAATTCGCGACGACAAGAGATTTTGAACCGAATAGTAACACGAATTCCCTGCATTTAGTCGACATTTAATTTCTCCGTGAATATGATTTTCCTCTGTTAATATTGATCCTAGATATTTGAAAGTATCCACTTTATCAAAAGTATTATTTAATATTTTAACGCATCTATAATTTGCTGTATTCCGGTCCCGACGCACTTCCACGTATTTAGTTTTATCTGCATTTACCTCTAAACCCATGTCCCTGCAAGCGTTTAATAAGATCTCTGCATTTCTTTCTATTGTTCTCCTATCATCACCTATTAAATTTACGTCATCAGCATATGCCATAACCTGGTGAATACCGTTCAACTCTAGGCCCTGGTTGCTATCTTTGATTTTCCTTATAGCGTATTCCAGAACGAAGTGAAATAATAATGGCGACAACGCATCTCCTTGTTTGAGGCCATTTTCGACATGAAAGCTCGTGGACAAAAATTTTCCTACCCGGACTTTACTTTGGGATTCATTTAAACATATCTTAATTAATCTAATTAGCTTTCTCGGTATTTCAAGTTCTGTAAGAACGTTGTATAATGTTTCTCTCCTAACCGAGTCGCACGCCTTTCTAAAATCAATAAATAGTTGATGTACCGGCGTATTGTATTCCCACTTTTTTTCGAGTATTTGGCGAATGGTAAATATTTGGTCGATAGTTGATCGATTTCGTCTAAATCCGCATTGATAATCTCCAATAATTTCATCTGCGTATGGGGCCAGTCTTGCTAATAGAATATTTGAAAGGTTTTTATAGGATGTTGAAAGAAGGGAAATGCTTCGATAATTATTACAGTCAGTTTTGTCGCCTTTCTTGTGGATTGGAACAATGATTGATTCTTTCCACAATTTTCCTTGTTGTAGATAAGGAGAATGAGTTTGTGTATCTTGAACCACAATTTTTCGCCTCCAGCTAAAATTAACTCAGCCGGAATTTCGTTTACATTCGGAGATTTGTGTTTCTTTAATTTCTTTATAGCGATTTCTACTTCTATTCGGTTGGGTTCTGGCATATACGGTTCTGAGGTGTGTATCTCCTTTTCTCCACGCACACTAGTTTTCGGTTGCGTGTTAAGCAAATCGTCAAAGAAATCTTTCCATCTATTTAAGATGCTATCCGTGTCAGTGAGAACTGTACTGTCAGATTTCTTTAATATATAAGCACGAGGTTGATAGCCTTTCTTAAATTCGTTGATTCCCTTATACATGTCCCGGATGTTTTTATTTTTACTATTATCTTCAAGTTCCTTAATTTTAGCTTTCAGAAAATCGCGTTTCTTTGTTCTAAAAGTTTTGGAAGTTTCCCGCCTGATATCTGCTAAATTTTGTGTAGTTATTTCATTCGGATTTTGTAGCCAGCGTAATTTTGCCTGTTTTCTCTTCTCTGCTAGTTTTATGCATTCCTGGTCGAACCATGGTTTGTTCCTACGTATTTCCGCGTGTCCCAATTTTTCGTTTGCTGAAATTTTAATGCTATCTCTAATTTCAATCCAGGTATCCTCAACACTAGTGCACTCCGAATCTTCTAGAGCCGAGAATCTATTCGAAACTTCAATCTGGTATTTGTCTCTTACCTGGCTCTCTTCTAATTTCTTTAAATTGAATCTCTCCGTTTTCGGACAATGAATATTACCTTTATTCAACAATAACCTCTCTCGTATTATCGCTGCTACCAGGTAGTGGTCAGTGTCACAATCAGCCCCTCTAAACGACCGAACATCAATTATGCTAGATTGTCTTCTTCTATCTACTAAAACGTGATCAATTTGATTATGTGTTTTCCCGTCTGGTGATGTCCAAGTGTATTTATGAATGTCGCGATGTGGGAATTTTGTACTCTTCACGATTAGGTTTTTGGATGTTGCAAAATTTACATGTCTAATACCGTTGTCATTACTTTCCTTATGCAGACTTTCGTTCCCTATAATCGGTTTGAAAATATCCTCTCGTCCTAACTTCGCATTGAAATCCCCTAATAGAATTTTCATATGGTATCGCGGGAGTTGGTCAAATATCCGTTCCACTTCTTCGTAAAAACTGTCTTTTATATCGTCATCCTTATCTTCAGTTGGGGCAAGTACATTTAAAACAATAATATCACACCACCGTCCCTTAAGAGTAATAAAAGAAAGTCTGTCAGTGACAAATTCAACCCGTTTAATTGCTGGTAATATACGTTTATGAACGAAAAACCCTGTACCTAACTGGTGATTTTTTTTTCCTTCCCCGTAAAAGAACGTGAAATTTCCGGAATTCTCAGATCCATTTCCTTCCCACCTAACTTCCTGAACTCCTACTACGTCCATCCTGTATTTCTCTAACTCACTCGTTACGGATTTTAACGCGCTTGCCCTATAAAGACTCCTAATATTCCATGTTCCAAATCTCATGTCCATTTTCTTTTGCTGAGGTCGTGCCAAGTTATCAGTCCTTGTCCGATGCTTTTGTAAATATTTCTGATCAAGTGCTTTTTTTTTTACAGGATGAGGTTGTTGGCCCTACCCAAACCCCCAAGCTGGAGGACCGCTCCTAGTCGGCTGTCCGCGACTGCTTATTCAGTATATTCGCAGCTAACCTCTATATCTAGAGGCATTTTCCTCGATCCGCAACCTGAGGACGCGCCATGCCGTGGTGTTGATTTTCCCTTTCTTTTATCTTATGAATCCGCATTTTCTTTTCAAGTCGGAGAATGGACAATAAATCTACAGTAGTAATCCACTAAGGACTTCTCAGGACTCAGTTTCCGTCTCTAAGACTCTGTTTCGCAATATTATCAAGACTGGAAACAGGGCTTACACGTCATAGTATCAGGAATGTGGATGCGGTTCGATCTCCTTTCGAGCACTTTATGAGACCCAATATTCTTGAAACTATTTTGAAATGGACAAACAAGGAATGCTCTATTACATATGGATATAAATGAGCGTATGTTGATAAGGGTGAACTTCAGTGTTTCATATTGCTTCTTATACTGGAAGAAGCATAAAACGCACACAATAAATATATTAGTCATTTGTGGAATAAAGAAGATGACAGGCTATTTCCAACAAATCAATGTGGAGAAATAGATTTACACAGGTATCTCGATGTTTCCGGTTGAATAACACTCAACATCGAGGCAAAAATCGTAGTTTGGACAAATTATTTCCAATTAGATACGCTTTTGATGCATGTGGAAGTACGTTACAGGACGCATATATAGCGTGTAACATTACTATTGATGAACAATTAGTGTCATTTTGAGGATGCTGACCCCTCCGTCATTAGCTTCAGTGCTCTCAACGTTTTCATCATTTGGTTTTCACTCAATCCTGAATGGAACAGCAGAAGTAATTACAGATGGAGAATATTTCTTCTTGAACTAGCTAAGTCTCTAACTACACAAAACCGACTTCGGCGTTGAGAGTTCCCGTGTATATCTTCAGAAGCCAATAAATATCAAAAACGCAGTCGTTGTCATTTCTATGAGCGGTATGTTATGCAAGACATATGCAAAAATGCGAAACATACGTTATAAGCAACACTCAGCTATTCTTTGTGTAAAATGTGACAACGGCTAAAACGACAGTGTAATTTTGTACAAGTTCTTTTGTGAGCAATTTGTTTCTTGGAGATCAAAACTTCCTGAACCAAAAAAAAAGCTTTACTTCTCAGGTAAACAAAAATTTAGAGAACTGTTTTAGAATCGAATTGTATGTCTAAAATAGGCAATTAGACTGGAAAATTCAGCTATACTACTAATCATCATCCAAATTATTAAGTTTCCCTATGTGCATACCTGGACTTAATTTATATAATTGCACTATGTTATCAATTTATCAACACATTAAGCATATTACGTGACCAGAAAAGCTAAGTTAATAACAATGTATAAACAAACACGATAGAATGTAAAACTGGGAACCATTAAATGTTTTTATTAACAAAGAAGGCTGTGTTTCTTCAATAAATGAAATGGGGTCACCAGTGACCCCAACGGTATTCAGTGCAATGAAAAAATTCCGGTAGTAGCAGGGTTAAATTAGTTAATTTCAGCTTCTAACCTCCACGTTCCAAAAATATTAACGAGTATCCAAATTCTAATTATTAATTAGGTTGAATAACAAGTATCCTGAATTTAAATTTAGTATTAATTATTATTTTCGAATAGATCAAAAATTGATACAACAGCTTACAAAAAATATAACAATCAAAACTTGGTTCCAGTAGTCAACTACCCCAAGAGCTCAAACTATAATTCATGAAATTTCAGTAATTAATAATTATAAAATCTAGTAATAATTTTTGCTTCATGTAATATTCCTAATATGGAAATATATTTTAACTTTTATGACAAAGCTGGAATATCCAAGATGACTAATACAATTTGACCTTCAGGTTACAGTTGTCTAATTGAATTACGGTCTATTTCAGATTCTAAAGATATAGTTAACTCAAAATTAGCAAAATCATAGAACAGACTCACCCAATTTATTTGTTTAACTCAAAGTTATATTCCGGAAATCACAATAATTAGTTGTTAACAACAGATGAATATTATACACCATTATTATAACTTGAACAACACTCGGTCAAAAGGTCCGACCAGTTTCAATTTTCCCTGAATTCTGACGTAAACCGTATCTACAGAATATCACGTTGAAAAACTGTCACTAGATGGCATAGTTACCAATTTTATCAGTATTACCAACACTTGAACATTTATAACATTTGTTTGACTTTTTTTAACATACAATAACATCGAGAGGCCCCCATAAAATAAAAGTAGTACTTTTATTTTATAAATTATTTTAATTATAGCGGTCTTGTGTCAATTTGGTTAGAATATCAACACCTACTCCACCACCAACTACTAATACCAGACTCATTCTCTCATGCACCACCAAATAAAAGTAGAATCTAAAAGCAAAAAAATCCCCCAAAATCTCATTCAATTAGCATGCATCCATCTGACTCGCCCGACCTAGCATATCCCTGTATTAGTAATATAAGGTCATGAGTAAATAATCGAAAATAGTTTATAATAACAATTCCAATGATGATCGAAATACTGATTTCCACAATTAATATTTCCAATTTTAAATAATTTCCATTAATAGGATTCTTTTAATATATTTATAATTATTAATTTCCTGAAGTAATAACAGAATTTTATAATAAAAATTAAAACAATGACTTACATTACATCAGCTCGGGTAGTTTCAGAACAACATCAAAATGAATAATTTACCAGGATAACAAAACTTGCGTACACCAATCAGGTTACAATCCAAATTGAATACACGGAGTACAAAGTGTAAAGGACAGTCACACGACATTCATTGCAGGCCTGGAATACAAAAAATATATTAACATCACATACATACAATATTTAACCCATTTAAACCCAAATTATTTTTTTGTCGAATTTAGTCTTGGTTCCTGTCAGATTGGTAAAAATAAATGTAAAGAACATATTTAAATACATTATGGTTCACGAAAATGTCATGGACCCCTAATTTGGTAATGTTCCATTTTTGGAACAACGGGCCCGAAAGGGTACAGGTTTCTGGAAGAAAATGTTTCAGTTTATCCAGGCTAAAGTATTATTTCGTTAAATTTTTGGGATACAAATTTTACAATAATTTGCAATATTCATTAGATACAAAGTATACAAATATTGAAACATATTAATATTATGCATATTCACATAATAACAGATTTTTACATTATACTTATTTTCCAATACATCACATTCTTACTACTGGTGGAAGTAAATGAAGCACTTCCATGTTGTGTTATATTCACTATCCAGATCTTGATTGTCTTTGTGAGTTTACACTGAAATGTATTTCTTTGTCATATCCCCCTTCATTTATTGCTCGTTTGTTGACCGGTCGCAATTGGTTCGAAATAGGTCTCCCAAGAATTGCACGTTGTTGGGATTATATTTCTTATGAGACTTTGCAGAAGGCTGACTTTCATTAGATGTGCTAGGTTTCGGAGCTTCATCATCCAACAAACTCTTACCTATAAATTCATTTCTCAGCTGGCCGCTTTGCGGTACTGTAAAAGAAGCTCCTCCCTTAGCGAGCAACTGATTTCTAGATAACCTCTCTATATCTGCTTCATCTTCTTCCGAGAACTCTTCATTTTCTGGTGGTGTAATGACAATATCTGCAGCAAGAATATCTTCTCCGTTAGCAAGTATATTGATAATTTCGTCAACAGTCAATCTGAAATAGGGAGGGAGGATTTAGATTTCTGGGCTTTCGGCATCTGTGGCCATGTTAGCCCGTCACGTCTGGTGGATGACGTCCCTTGGCGAGAGCACTCTCCAGGGAAAGGGAAGGAAGCAAGTGTTGGGGAAAGAAGGAACCAATCTGGGACATATATGTTAGGTACCACCCCGGCATTTGCTTGGTGTGCACGAGGAAAACTCAGGAAATCCTCACTCAGGATGGTTGGCCTAAAAAGCTTCTTACACTTTTTCGACCGAGAGCACGCACCGGGAATCGAACTCGGGACCGCTTGCACTCAATCTGGAGTAAAACAGTATTTCTTGAAATAAATAAAATCCAGATGAAGTTGAGAAATACACATTTAAAATACAAAACAACATAAAATATTTATTTATTTGCAAGCTACCAGATACAGCTCAGAGGCCATTTTACACTGGAGCAATCAACATAATGATAACACTGGGGAAGAAACTGAAAGGAAGGCGGCCAGGGCCTGTAAAATAGTATAGGCTGCAAATGATTCCCCTACAGTACCTATAAAATATAACTATATACTATGCCTTTATCTATGTCCAAAATTTACTGCTTTTATCTCACTGCAGTAAAGTGAACTCAATAATAAATGTTACAAAATGTAAACAGGCATTCCTAACAACTCCTGTATATAGGTAAATAAATGTACGATCCAGTGAATGAGCGATCAAGACACCTGCAACTCTATTTGGCTGTCGTCTCTCAACTGAAAAAGAGCTCCTTCATGGCTAAGCGGTTAGCGTACACGCCTTTGGCATGGGAGACCGGCTTCGATCCCCGGCGAGCGTTCATGGGGTTCGGATTCCACTTTAATGAGTAGGTCACGTCTCATATAGCTTCGCTGCTGAAAGAACGTTAAATTCACAATCAACTCAACTCAAATGAAAAGCGTACCGCGTGGGTGTAACAAATCAATTTTTTGTGTATAAATTTCCCCTCCTCCATGAGACCAATAAATTCCGAATGCAAGCTCAAAATGCCCTCAAACGCGGTACAAATAGCATCAAATAAAAATACGCTCATAAAATGTACGAAACAATTACTAATGCATCCAATAAAATTACCATATTATATAGTTTTATGGGTACATTTACGCCCGTTGTTCCAATAATGGAACAAACAAAATACAAACTTCATGTACCCGTTCGAGCCCGTTGTTCCAATATTGGAACATTCAAAATTATAACCCAATTTTATTAATAACAATCATAATCAATTGTTGCATTTCACATGCACTGAAAACTTAATACTTCTCCTACCCAAAGAGTATTATATAGGTAGAAAATTCATAAACGAACATAAAATTTACTTACCTCCTTTGAGACACCATAATTTGTTCTTATTCAACGCAACTTATATCCACAGGACACATCGTTCGCGCCAATTCAAGACAAAGATACGTCATTTGCTAAACCGTTGGTACCAAATGAAGAGGTCCATACAACAATTGTTACCTTTATTCACGTTATATGAAAAATAAAAGTAAAGTAAAAAATGTTCCAATTTTGGAACAACGGGTTCAAATGGGTTAAAATATATACTGACCAAGTTGTTTATTTGTGTAATTCTATGTTTAATTTAATTTACTTAATTCAAGATTCTGACTAGAAACAGTTGATCCACAGAAATGAAATTACAGTTGGTTTGATCTTAATTATTAACAGATAATCTAGGTTCACGATAAATTTTTGTCATTGAAACGTGTACTTTTCTTACATCATTAGGATTCTCAATTGATCTAACTTGTAATGTATTTTTTGTAAGTAATCTCAAAATCTGGAATGGGCCAAGCCACCTAGGACATAATGATTTAGTCACCTTATCTGCTAGACTAGATTTAAATTGGGACTTTATTAAAACCTTATCATTAACTTTGTATGTTACAGGAGATCTTTTCCTGTCATATTCTCTCTTCTTACGGTGCCACGCTTTTTCCAAATTCTCTAAAGCTGTTACCCATAAATTTTTGTCCTTTTGTCTGATTTCATAGTTATCAATTTCCCATTTCACATCTAGGGGATCGCATACATTATAATTATACACTAGCTCCATTGGTGAACATTTTGATTCAGTATGCTCTGCTGAGTTTATAGAAAATTCAATTTCATGGATACCCTGATCCCACTTAGTTTGTTTATTCCGGAAATAAATTTTTAGACAATCCTTCAAAACACGCAAATAACGCTCCGATGCGTTCGAAGCAGCGTGGTACGGAGATATACAAATATCCCTAATTCCTTGTCCGTACAGAAAATCCTTAAATAATGATGAAACAAAGAGACTCGATTTATCATGGGAAACCGAATGGGGAAATCCGAATCGGCACATAATTTTATACAGCTTATCTCGTACCGTTTTAGCATTTAAAGTTCTAAAAGGCTCTAACCACATAAATTTAGTACAAGAATCTACAACAATGAGACAGTATTTGCCAGATTTTGATTCACATAGTGGCCCACATACATCAAAATACCATAGGGCGTTCGGAATTTTCTCATATTGAGAAATGAGTTGTCCCATAGACTGTCTATTAGTATTTTATTTATTTGGCATTCCTTGCACCGTGAAACATAATCCCTAATGTCCCTAATTATTCCATTCCACGTGTATCTTGCACAGATTTTAGAGATACTTCTCTGCGTTCCAGCATGAGCACCCGGTAATATATTATTATGATAATAATCAATTATAGATGTTATCAAACGCTTAGGAATACAAATTTTATAGGGATTTTTAATAGCTTTCGTCTTTTTACATAATATACCTTTAACCAATTTATATCCATCAACGTTTAAATTATTTTCTAATTGTTCAATTATTTTCATCAATTCTTCATCCCTTCTCTTATGTGTAAACACAGCCTGAGACGCAAATGGCTTTAACCACAAATTAATTTTACATATATTTGTTACCTCATCTTTCCAAGTAGGTTCTAAATCAACTGACTCGAACATCTGCGTGTCATGGACCCTGGAAATAAAATCTGAAGGCGTGTTTAACACACTAGGTAAATGTTCGATTTCAAAATCAAACCCTAATAGCCCATATAATAAACTTCCATAGTGCTTTACTTTCTTTAAATTTCGTATGGCATATGCCAATCCTTGGTGATCAACTCGTACCTCAAATTTATTGTGTAAATATGTTTTAAAACGTTCCATACATTCAACCAAGGCCATTAATTCCAATAAATATATAGGCTTATTTAAATCATAAGGACGAAGTTTTGGACTAAAATAAGCAATAGGCCGTAACACCCCATTACTATCATATTCTTCGAGACATCCCCCTAAGGATTTTGTTGATGCATCTGAACTAATTACAAACTTACCATTTAAATTAGGTAAACATAATACAATATGAGTCTCGAATAAATCTTTTAATTCACCAAGTGCCGCTTGCTGCTCAGGACCCCATACAAACTCAACTTTTGCTGACCTTAATCGGTTAATGGGATCCAGAATTTCCTGAAAATGTGGAATAAATTTGGAATAATATTGCAAGAACGCTGTTAAAGCTAACAAACCTCTTCGATTTTTTGGGGGAGGCAAATTTTTAATAATTTCAAGCCTAGAGGGATCACCGCGGTGATTCTGGCAGACTTCTGCCAGCTCGAAAGCATCACAAAAGCAGAGTAGCCAGTGATACAAAAAAAATTGTTCCTTAAATTAGGTATCACAACCCATAACAAAGTTACTTTCATACCGAATCCAACCAAATTAACAACAAAAAATCTGCATATAATTATCTTTGACACGTAAAACGGAAAGCTGAATATGTCCTAAAGATTGCAACAAAAGGACAATAAACAAAATCAATATATTAAGAAAAAACTTTTTGTGCAAATGAATGGAAATTACCATTAGTGGCCCAACACAGAATCGAACCAAATTACTAGCAAATTATCTACATACTACCGTCTTTCAAACGTAAAGCGGACAAGTTGAGCTTCCGTAAACTTTCTAATAAAAACGGACAATAAACCGAGTCAATATTTGAAAAAAATACCTTTTTTGTGCAAATGAATGGATATTACCATAAGTGGCCCAACAGAGAATCGAACCAAAATACTAGCAAATTATCTGCATACCATTATCTATCAAACGTAAAGCGGACAAGTTGAGCATCGGTAAACTTTCTACGAAAACGGGCAACAAACCGAGTCAATATTTTTAAAAAATACATTTTTTGTGCAAATGAACGGAAATTACCATTAGTGGCCCAACACAGAATCGAACCAAATTAATAGCAAATTATCTACATACCATCATCTTTCAAACGTAAAGCGGACAAGTTGAGCTTCGGTAAACTTTCTACGAAAACGGGCAAAAAACCGAGTCAATATATAAAAAAATATCTTTTTGTGCAAATGAATGGAAATTACCATTAATGGCCCAACACAGAATCGAACCAAATTACTAGCAAATTATCTACATACCATCATCTTTCAAACGTAAAGCGGACAAGTTGAGCTTCGGCTAAACATGTAATGTGAAATTTATAACAGATACTTCTTGACGTGTAGCATAGTCTGAACTGCTGTATCAGTTTTCTGATAGAACTTATTATTCATGTTGAATCACACTGTATAATGAAATTAAATCCTATCTAGGTTACTTTGATCACTGTAAAATGCGAAGTATATATTCAAATGTTCCGAATGACTCCAAATTGTGAAGATTGTAAAGTTTTCTCTGATCAATTTCCTGCTGCATCACTCAGTTGTAAATGGATGGTTGATTAAACTAAATGCCATTGAAAAATAAATTTCGACGGTCCAATAATATACTGAGGAGAAATACAAAGGGTTGATTTATTTAAATCGAATGACTTTCTGGAAATACTTGATTTAAATCAATTTACTGTCCTCAAAATAAGAAGACAATGCGGCATTTCTGAGCATTCTGGAACATTAGTCGAATGTGAGTCTGAAACTCGTACCTTAATCCGTACTATGTGACGATAGGATCTTAAAACAAATTTAAACAATACATCAGAATTTTCAATTAAAATTCATGGACGTCTAAAACTTTTATTTATATGGAATGTACTTTTGGACACAGTAGCTACCTGAAAGTTTGTTCTCAATGTGATTAACTAAAAGTGTATTCAAAGTAATTCAAAATTTATGCAGGAAGTAGTATGTCTTAGGAGTCTTTGAAGTTAAGATGATGAAACTCGATATATAAACCCCACATTAATAACAATTGAACACGTGTCTCACCGTTATTCAAAATTCCAGTTCAAAGGGAGAAATTTCTATATTTTCTCCTTTCTACACTAAAATCGACGTTGTCTGTTTCAGTATCACGGAAAAACTAAAACCTTTAAAATGAATTTTTGAAGATAGATAGTACTTGGTTCACGCCAGGAATTTATGACGCAACATTAATTAAAACGTATATCATACGCGGGAGGAGGGGGTTGAAAAGTATACCAAAAATAGAATATCTCACAAGCTCCTTACATTCGGCACAATATTAACTTCTTATGAAAGATACGGTGATATCTGTCCAGCGTTCTGAAAAGTCTGAGTGTAAAGGGAAAACATTTCTGTACTCTATAATTCAGTTTTGAAATCACAACATGGCAAAAGTAAGGAAAAATGTCAAGCCGTTAGAAATGAACTGTTAGTACAGGGCACGGCCTGGGTCTCATCAGGATTACAATTCGCTTGAAATATATATATATATATATATCCTAATGGTAGACGTTGGGGATGGAGGGACTTTTTCGAAGAAAAAACTTTGAACAGATCAAAATGAATTATCGAGATAGCATTTTAATTGATCTTGGTTCTTGTGACTTACTTTAATAATCCTGAAAGATTGGAAAAGAGAGTTCAAATATAATTCGAATAACTGCAATAAACCTATTCTTTCCCTTCTAAGAACGGCCATTTTAATAAATATAGAGAGGAAAGAGAAAAACATTATTGAAAAGAAATAGCAGAAAAAGCAAACGACACCTTACTACTAAAGGCGCTTATATATACCGGTATATTATTTTATTTATCTTACTGAGTGCCAATAACTTGAAATTAAATAGTTATATACATACAAAAGTCATAGCGATAAACAAATTTAGCTTGGATAATTTTACAATCTCATTAAAGACATTGTCGTCGTAATAAATTTAGCAAGAGAGTATAAAAGATTTGTATTCAATTTATAAACGAAACATAATAACTCTTGTACTCATTAATGATAGAAATAATTGTGGTACTCTTTGGTAATATAAATATCGCCTCATTTCAATTATGATCTCATTAAGATATTATCTGTGGAAGGACTGCAAAATACGAAAATTGTCACAATTTTCGGAAAGAGTTTCTGAAATTTCCCGGAGAAGATCTCGAAGAAGTTTGCGCCAAACTGTAACTGTGAATGAGACTTGAGAGGTCAGCATGATCTCGGGTCGAAACAGGAGTCTACGAAGTGTATGCCTGAAATGCCACCGAAGAAATCGTAAGGAATTATGAGAAAAAAAAAATCGGCGGTTTTAAAGAACTACATGCTCCAAGTAAGAAAAGCATTTCACGCAGGGAAGTAATATTGAGAAATATATATTGTTAGGAAGTTTGGTTTCTCAAAATTTCTTTTTATATTTACCGTGTCCGTGTGTATGTGTGTGCCCGTTCGAGAGACAAAACAATCAAGAAATATTTCATGGGTTGTCACAAAACTTGGTCAAAGCATAAAGGGTAAAATGCTAAGAATCGAGTTTATTAGAACATTTATTTAAACCGGAAGTTGATTAAATAACAAACTTACGGTTTGATCATTGATCACCATAGAACAAAAACAGTAACAAATAGTGAGATATGGTTTTCTGCCATTGATTATAGTCTCCAAAACATTCTCTATAAAACCGGAACTGGTTGAAATCTACTATAAATTACGGTTTTAATACTGATGTACATAGAGCAAGACGGTGAAGATAGAAAGAAGCTGTTTTCTTTAATCGATTATGCGCCTCTGTTAATATCTCCGTTAATATATATCGTTTCTTTAATTGATTCAGAGTCTCGAGAAAAAATATTATCCTTCTCTCAAAGGAAATTGTACAATTTTACTACTGCTTCCGTTTTCAATATAGATCTACATATATCAATAGGAGATAGCGAGAGGAGGTTTTCTACGTTCAATTAAGCGTTCAAAGAATAGGTACAATCTTCTGCTTAAGGCTCTACTCAAGCTTGAAGCTGTAGAAAACGATCACTTCTGGGATTTACATCGATGACTATAGAGTAAAAATTGTAACAGATAGCAAGAACCTGTTTGCTGCAATAAATAAAGAGTCCCTTGAATACATTTTTCTCTAATCTCTTTATAAAGTCGGAATTGGTACAAATCTACTATTTCCGGTTTCAATATTGAGAAAATGTCACACCAAAAAAAAAAAAAAAAAACTCCTTCACGTTGTGTACACGTAGCAATGTTACTGTTAATCCTAACTTTTTTCTAACCAAAATTTTCAAAAAAAAAAGAAACGAAAACATTTATACAAAAATTTTCATCTAAAAAATTCGAAATAAAATTTTCAAACCAAAAATTTCAAACGATTTTGAAACGAAAAATATTGAAACAAAAATTTTACAAACAAAAATTTCAAACGAAAAATTTTCAAGCAAAATTCTGAAACAAAATTTTTCGTTTCAAAAATATTGTTCCAAATTTCCTGTTTTAAAATTTTGTTTGAAAATGTTCGTATGAATTTTTTGAAACTTTTTCTTTGAATTTCTTTTCGTTTCAGAATTTTGTTTGAAAATTTTGGTTTGAATTTTTTAGTTTGAAAGTTGAAAGCATTTTTAAATGCCGTAATTGTTAAAAATTTCCACGTAACTCACAGAGAATATTGACCAGGGACCCGTCGTCGTATCAGAGACTCGCGCATCATAAAAATTTAAAGGGGATACTCCTCCTTACCTATAACCTTATATGATCTCATCAAAGAGGATAAATTGAGTCAATAACCGAACACGTGGTTTACTAAAATTTGACAATTTTGTACCCATGAAAGGAACGAGATGGACCACCGAAATTTATAATGACACATATTGAGGTTCTGTACTATGATATCAAATGCTTAAATTGGACAATTTCCAAAATTGAAGGGGTGGGTTAATGTACCCCTCCTAAAATTTAAAGGGTTACACCAATGTACCTATGTTTTATGATAAGGAATGGACCCCTATACATGACCATATAACCATATAAGGTAGTAGGACCTCATCAAAGGGGATAAAATGGGTTGAAAACCAAACACGTAGTATAACGTATTGCTTACGTTTATATTTTGGCAATTTTGTACCCATGGAAGTGGACGAGATAAACCACCCAAATTTATAATAATCTATATTAGGATCCTATAGTATGATACCAAAAGTTTATAAATTGGTCAATTTCCAAAATTAAAAGGGTGGGACAAGTTACCCCCAATTTTTTAAAGGGATTCATCAATATACCCATGTCTTATGAAAGGAAATGAACCCCTGTATATTCTATATCACCATATAGGGTAATTAAATCTCATCAAAAGGGTATAATTTAGGTCACAAAACCCCGAAATTTAAGTTTTTGATAATTTTCTAGTCGTGAAAGGGAACGAGGTGGACCACCCAAATTTATAGTGATACATACTAGGTTTCTATACTATTATACCATGTGTTTGAATTGGGCAATTTCCAAAGTTTAAAGGGTGGGCCAAGGTACCCACCCAAAAATTTAAAGGGATGCATTAATATACCCATGTCTTATGAATGGGAATGGACCCCTGTTCACTCCCATATAACCATATAAAGTAATAACACCTCATGAAAAGGGATAAATTATGTCAAAACCCCCAAAATTTGAATTTTTGTAAATTTTTTAACCCATGAAAGAGAACGAGGTGGACCCCCAATACTAATATAGGTACATCCTATGGTCCTAGCTACCATACCAATTTTTTTAGATTTGGCAATTTCCAAAATTTAAGGGGGTGGTCCTATGTACCCCTGCCAAAATTTAAGGTGTGCGCTAAGGTGCCCGTGCCAGAATCTGAAGGCGGTGGTCCTAAGTACTCCTAGGTCATTCACCCCGGGCCAAGAGCATTGACCTTTGAGAGGTGAGTTCTTCGCTTGAAGGGACCCCTAATACTGATGTAATATGAAAAATGTTTGAAATTCCTTTGTGGGTGGGGAATCGTGAAGTTGGGCTCCCCATTTATTTCTCGAATAAAATTGTTATTTTGCGTATTTTTTGCGATAGTTTTAGTAAAACTAACGTAAACTAACGATGTGAGATGGAAATTCATGATGATTCTTTATGGGCGGTCTAACTTTACATTTGGCGGGAACCTTTATTTCTCAAATAAAATCGTAATTTTTGCAAAGCAAACGTTAATTTTTGCAAAACTAACGTAAACTATAGATATGAGTTGGAATTTTATGAGAATTCAATATGGGCGGTGTAATTCACAGTTGGCGGGAAACTTTATTTCTAAATTAAAATCGTTATTTTTGAGAAATTAATTATAGTTTTAGCATAATTACCGTAAACTAACGATGTGATATGAAAAACTTTTGAAATTCGTTTGTGGGTGGGGAACCGTGAAGCTGGCCTGCCCTTTAATTTTTTGAATAAAAATTTTGTTTTTTCGAAACTAACGATAATTTTTGGAAAACTAACGTAAACTAACAATGTAGGTAAGAAAAAGAAAACTTCATTAGGTGGGCGGGACAATTTCACAGACCTGTTGGCGTGGATTATACATATAATGAAAACTACTATATGTGTTGGCAATTTCGACGAAAATCCCGTCTATCCCATTCAGTGTTGAAAATTCCCTTAGCATGGGATTTTTCGCACGAGCTGGCATCAGTGTTTGAAATTGCGGCATGATTTCGAAACGACAAAACAAGAACAAAAAGGAGAGTTCGTCAGTGGCCGTTACGGCGAGTGTGTCGTGCAGCCCCAGGAAACTCAAATGGAATCCGGATGTATACTGTTTTAATTCAGATTTTGTTCAAGTGAGATTTTTTGTCGCTAGTATCGCTCACTCTCGCATACCGCTATTCTCTTGTTTCAGAAGGTATCCATCTATCTTTATCGTTTTAGCAGGAATATCAAATGCTGTATTTCTGTGTGTGATTGCGGTTTGGCTGACTCCCGTTTCGTATACTAATTTCATTGAATACACGTGCTATTATTGCTTTAAGTGCTACTTTTGATTGTGACTTGTGCCTAGACTTAAGATATTTAGTGCGAACAATTTAATATTTTAACACAATTTTTCCACTTTAGAACAATAACTGGTCGTGGCTTTTGTGTGTATTTGTAAGCGTCTCGTGGAATTTATTGTATTTTATAATGAGTCAAAGCGCTGCGCAAGACTTTCTTCGCCGAATAGATAGTATGCCAAGGCAGCACTATCTTACAGGAAGAAAATGCTGCGTCGTTGGATATAGCAGTACTTTTCCAGAAACTAGGTTCTTTCGGTTCCCAAAGAACGTTGCAAGGTAAGGAGTTGTAGTTTAATACTTGTAATTAGATACATGGATTTATATTTGTTGTTGTGAGGTTAAAGTCAGTAACTAGTATTCACAAAATTAATCCTAATAACTTTTATCAACATTTTGTTGATTTCAGTTCTGTGTGCTTTAACCCTTTTAAGATATGTTTTTTTTTTAGGTGATTTGTTGACTTTATCAAGAAGGTACAGCATCATCCCTAATTATCGTAGGATTATGGTTCATACGTCGTTTTCTTCAGAATAGAGTAAGCTTTGAGACAGTACCAACCACATGTCCCTATCATGTATCTGAAGGGATTTCTTTTGAAGAAAATTCGGGATTAAGATAATTGGACAAAAAAATTTCTTCAGAGTTTGGGGCCCCCCACACAAACCTGAAAAAATCTTGAAAAATACTACGTAGTGTACTAATTACTTGCGAAAAATTAGAATTTCCTGTCTTCATTAGTAAGAGCGGGTAAATTTTTTACCCATGTAGGGAGAGCATTAAAAAACGCCCAAAAATTTCACTAAAATGCACTCTCCAAAAAATTTTAAAATTTCGTGACACGTCTCTAATTATCGTAGGACCACGATTCATACGTCATTCTCTTCAGAATAGAGTAGGCTTTCAGACAGTACTACTCACATGTGCCTCGAACGACCCTAATGAGGGAAAAGGTGACGAAAATAGGGATTTTTGTAAGAAAAATACCTTTTTCTTCTTTTTGAGGCCCTCTGGTTCGGCCCTGGGTAAACATACAGATCTGCAAATCATTTGCAAAAATAGTACTTGTAGTACTAATAACTTGTGACAAGTACCAATCTTCTATCTTCAAGACTAAGGGAGGGAAAAATTATTTCCCTCGTCTGCAAATATTCCCAGAATTTGCCAAAGATCTTCTAGAAAATTTAAAAATTTCCTGACACGTCCCTAATTGTTGTAGGATGATGATTCATACGTCGTTCTCTTCAGAATAGAGTAAGCTTTCAGACATTGCCACTCGCATGTGCCTTGGAACAAGAAGGGAAAGATTGGAAATAGAGAGATTCTTGTGAAACATCCCGTTTCCCCATTTTGAGACCCTCTGGCGCAGCCCTGGATAAACATACAAATCTGGAAATCGCTTGAAAAAATAGTACTTCTGGTACTAATTACTTGTGACAAATATCTATCTCCTTTCTCCAATACTAAGGGCGGGAAAAATATTTTCCCATGTGGGAAAAGCTCGCAAAGCGCTCCAAATGACAGTAGTAACAAAAAGGATATTATGTAAAAAAAATCCCTAACATGTCCCGAATTATCTTAGAATAATGATTCATACGTCTTTTTGTTCAGGATCGGGGTAGGTTTCAGAAAATACCACTCAGATGTCCCTATCATGTACCCGAGCGGAGCAATAATCGCGAAAATGGAATTTTTGGTCAAGAAATATCCTTCTTTTACCCTTTAGCACCTCTGAACCTTCCTTCTGTGTTGACGAAGAGATCCGAAAAAATTCAGATAGAAACTAAGGGTCCAGTGATTATTTCTGTAAAACTTCAGAAATCTAGGATTAAAGAGAAGCTCACCAAAAAATGTTGAAGTTAGACCTCACTAAAAAAAGGGAATTGTAAAGTGATGACGTTATGACCCCCTATCTTCCGACGCTCTGAAGCGTATAGACTCTTCCAAGGCTTTCTTCAATGCCTCCTATCTTGTAAAATAAAAAAAATCGGAACTAAATAGCTTTCTTAGTTATCTTTTAATCGAATTTTGAAAGCACTATCATTTCGTAGTAAAAACTACGAAATATCTTAAAAGGGTTAAGCGGCTTGGGTACACATTACAATGCACGCTCTAGCTGCGCATCAATAAGTAGGCACGCTTTAAAAGGATATACTAGAGCGGTAGGGTAGAGTAAGTTAGGAATAAGTACAGGGGGAGTAGAAATGTGTTAACTAAGATTAGGCACCTTTTGACCATTTTTTAAAATTAATAGAGTGTAATTTGACGTTTTCAAGTGAGTGTACCAGTTGGAGCGGCATTATAAAGTTAACCCGATGTTTGTGTAAGGCAGAGTAGAACAAAGATTAATGTAAATGTAAGCTTAAAGGTTTGGCAATATAAAACAGGTCCTTTCATCTTCAAAATCCAAGTTAGAATAGGTGCACCAATAGAGAATCTTAATTTGGTTGGTCTGAGGTTCAGCATCTTTTTCAGTACCGAAGCTATATGAAACGTGGACCTACAATTTAAAATGGGGCATTAGTGCCGTATCGCCGGACCAATTTAAAGACTGAAAAGAAGCACCAAAATGTACTGCATTCGGTTATATTTTGTTGGATTACGTTAAGTTACATCACATTATGTCAGGGGCATAAAAACTAGTGCAAAAACAAACCAACCTGTTCTAGGTGACCACTAAAACGCACGAATGTTATCTAATCGAGTCAGGGCAGAGCGAAGTTTTTGGGTCCGTGCGCGGGTGCGTCCGAAGGGAGAAGGTGCGTCTTCAACGGTGGGTATACGCGTAGGCGAGGGTAGCGACAAAATGTGGGTTTTGGCAATCATAAAAATTTCAATAACACTTGTCATGTTTTCATACTTGCAACGCTTCACTTGTTGACATAAAATACAGTTTGTACACTGTACAGAAATTCATTCCTGTTGAGCTAGAAGTCACTTACCATCAAAATTAAGGCTTGTAAGATTTTCTAATTTCAAGAAGAAATTCATGTACAAGAGTTTCCTTACCTTATGTTGCTTTCCTCTTTTGTATTTTCAATTCATTTTCACATTTACCATACAGTTTACGACTGTTTAGCATACCGTGTCTTTCACAAAATTTCAATAACTGTTGTTCGTTATTTTTATACAGTTCCATATAACTATCAGGCTTTAAGCTCCTATATTCCGGGAGCTCTGTTTCGAGAGCTTTGTTATAATTTTAGATCTATTAACTTTTCCGATGAAAAGTGATGATATACGCCTACTATCGGGATGAGCGGAGACCTATGTATCAGTTATTGCTTGTAGTGGAAAAAATATTTTAGCGAGTATGATTCTCTTGAATAGCACAAAAAATGTGAAACTTACTTGAAAGTAAGGTAGGTCTAAATTTTGGCTGGTGTAATTGGGTGAACTTGTCAACCGACCGATATCTTGATAACATGACGAAAGAATAGCTGAAATTTGAAGCTTCTACCAACAAGTGTACGCTCTCTTTGGCATACTTACGTGTTTGTAACTAACGTGTTTGGATTATCTGGATATTTACGAGACGCATCTCGTACATATATTGTGACCAACCTTGGTCCCACTGCTCATCCCGCAAAGATATCTCTGAGTTAGCAACACTGTAAACAGTGAATAGTCTGTGGATGGTGGAAAGAGAAAAAACGTGCTCAACACCTTGGCAGGAAAACTAACATGTCCTGGCCAAGATCCCCCATCTTGGACCAGGGAACCAAACTGGGGGCCTGTTCAAGAATATTTAGTGTGCGGGATTTCTAGCACTCACTCCCACTCAACCAATGGCAATCAATCGGGAAATGAAAAGGGCAAACTGACGCATTCGCACGCTAGAATTAAAATACACATCAACGACGTAATAGTAATGGCTCTGCTCGACACTGGAAGTGAAGCGTCCCTCCCAAGTTATGACACATGGAGGAAAGTCACGCACGATGTGTACCGGCCTAGAATTGAAAAGGCAGACGGTGTGGTGTTAGTTGACTTTACTGGACGGAAGAAATCCGGAGTTAGAGGCAGTGCTGTGATTCCGTTAACGATGTGCGGTGTCGAGTGCTCTGTTAAAGTGTACATAGTAGAGCACTTGTCAGAAGAGTTGATATTAGGCATAGACGTGTTAAATGAATTGGGAGCCCTGATAGATTTCCAATCACGTACGTTGAGTTGGGGCGATGGTAAGGTAAGGAGAATTCTTCGCATGCTGCCGCTTCCACCAGAGATGGAGGTGTGCGAAGAACAGGAAGGATCATCTATAAACTACCTGAGTAGGGTGTGTGCCTTGGAAGGGGATGGTGACAAAAACATAAGTGCACGAATCCATAATGCGATCAGGAGCGCGGATGTTCTCAATGGGGCGGAGCAAAATCAACCACACGAATTACTGATGGAGTACCAAGATGTGTTCAACGAGACACCGGGGTTATGCCGTGACTTTATATACAAGATAGAAATAGAACCGGATCAGCCCATAGTGAGGAAACCCTATCCTGTACCACTGAAGTACCGGAACCAAGTGAGAGAAGAAATAAGGAAACTCTCAAAGTGCGGGATAATCCAGCCCAGTCAGTCCATCCACAATTACCCAATCTTAGTGGTTCCTAAGAAGGATGGAAACAAGATTCGCATCTGTGTCGATCTCAGAGGACTGAACTCTTTCGTAAAGTTGAAGCAAGTAAGGACGGAACCCCTCGAAGATGTTCTGGGAAAACTTCAAA
Source organism: Thermobia domestica (assembly GCF_964235325.1). Classification (NCBI taxonomy): domain Eukaryota; kingdom Metazoa; phylum Arthropoda; class Insecta; order Zygentoma; family Lepismatidae; genus Thermobia; species Thermobia domestica. The sequence goes on from NC_137471.1 coordinate 39,081,641, forward strand.
AGAAGAAGTACCAATCGTCGGTGGACATAGTGCAGGGTTACAATTCCCTCTTACTGCGCCCAGAGTCCAGAAAATTCACAGCGTTCTCCTTCGAAGGACAGCAGTGGGAATTTCGTGTCGTGACTTACGGCTACATAAACGGTAGTAGTGCACTTAATGCTGCTCTGCAACGAGTGATCCCATCAGAAAAATTTGGTGACTCGTTAATCAAGTACATGGATGATATGCAAATAATAGACGATACATTCGAAGAGCATTTGGACCATTTGAGGAAGTTGCTACGGGCCTTTCGTCTCGCTAATCTCCATCTCAACCTGGACGAAAGCGTCTTCTGCAGAAGAAATCGAAACTTCTTGGGATATGTGATAACCACAGAAGGCGTGACAAAGGATATGGATGCGGTAAGACCGATCATCAATTTCCCACGTCCAATGACGAAGAAGGCGTTGCAGCGTTGGCTACGGTTGATCCAATATCAACATCGTTTTTTAGAGAAGTTTGCGGAGACGGCGCTGTAGTGTCCTTAGTAATTGTGTTATTTTACAATAGTGATATTTTTAAGTAGTATTGTTAACTCTCTTTTGTAAGATCTGGCAACATTGATACTTCCGCTTCTGTGGAGGGAAGACGAGCGGGTGATTTCCGCTGTACTAGGAAGAAAGAGATTGTGTACCGCATGGCTTCTCGATATCTGTAAAAATGAAGCCTAAAATTACAGTTAATCTAGGCCTCTCGTAGCCATCCTCTTTTATTAGTAATCAACAGTTTTGACAGAGCAACATTGAGTGTAAGTGAAGCTTTACGGTTACTTTTCATCATAATTTTGGTGTGCAATTTCCAAGAGGAATTTATAAAGGAGAGCAAGTGGTCTCCCACGTGTTTCGTCATAGCTATAAGTTTTTTTCTGTCAGTGTGTGCCTTTCCATTAATTATATTTCAAGTTCTGTGTTCGTCCTAGTGACATTCTCCATTTAATACGATAATGGCAATTTTCATGAAGTTTTTCTTGGTTGTGATAATGTATGAAATCATAATGAAGCACTAAAAACTTCTGTGGGAACCCGCCTCAGGCACGCTCTGTCCGGTATCATATCAGTGAAGGAAGCAATGTATTCAACATCTAGCACAGAATCATCAAGAGTCCAGATCTTTACAAGGATTGTAACGAATCAGCAATGTACCTTCCTAGGAAGTAACTTGGTTTTCACGTACAAATGACTTAAATGCTGATTCCCATTCATATATTTGCTACAACACTACTTCCTTGAACCTAAACATGTACTTCAACAAAATGTGGCTTCTTTACATTCTAGTGTACTTGTTACTGTACCAAGTATTGGATTCTATAGCTACTTATGGTATTTTAGTAGCAAGTAACATGTTTATTCCAAACCAATATCCTTTCATATGTGTTGTTGTGAACCAGTGCAGTTTCTTAAGTGAGCAGTATTAGACTATTAACAAGCAGCGTGTAGAGTGGTGCAGGATTTATGCCAAACGCATATTCAGTTGGAGTAACTTAGAGGCATTTTAGTGGCCCATAGCCCAGGTGAATGAGCAGCATGAAGAATCCACCCGTTATTTTTGCCGCCGCTCGCTCAGTGTTTAGTCGAGCGACAATGCAGTTCTGGGACATGTTATTTTACACCACAATACATTTCTTTGGAGTTTTTTATACTTTTCCTTTGTTAAGGAGTTACCTTGGAGCCCCCTTTGGTTTAGCTCCGCCCAGCCTTGGCTCAGGATCAACTGGTAGTGAGATGAGATGCTGTTGTGTTAGTGTTTCTTATATGAAGATGGGCAGTTTAAAGGTGTTTTCCTGATAAAGGATGCCTTCGTAGCAACCACATTCGTCATTTTTGATGAGTATGTCGTTTTTAGTTATGTTCAATTATGTTTAAGCATGTTTATGCGTATTAAAGCTCATCTTTGATATAGCCTGCTAATTTATCAGGCCCAGTTAAGCTCTTCGAAAGCTTACTTTTTCTAAGCCCTCTTTAGTGTTTATAATGTTCAGTGCTCTCTGAGTTGAGTGAAAGAGGCATATTAGCCAGTGCTTTCTCATAATAATAGTGAATCCTCCAGCTATCTCTCCAAGCTCATTTCTATGGTGTTCTTTGAAGAACTGTGTTTACAAGTGTGGTGCACTACTTAATTATCTTGTTTTTATGTTGCTTCATAGCTGCAGTAAGCTGTATCCTCTACTATTTGTCAGTGCTACTTCACGAATAGCTGTTTTGTGTTCTCACCGGTGCTAGGTGTCCCCTATAATCTCCATATAATGTTGGCCACTCGCATTTTAGTGCAGTTGTGTTGTTTACTCTTATCTTATCTTATTGAGCATCAATCCTGAATACATGCATCATTCATTAGTAAGTATATTTTGTGCATATTCTTAGTTAAGAATCACAATGTTGAATAAACAAGCTTAACGCTACATGTGTTCATGGCAGCTTCACTCTCACCGGGGTGGAGCATAATGTTGCCAGTTCAATCAAGAAAAGGGCACAGAATGCCCATATGTGGAATGTAAATCTCATAGTAACAGGTAATCAGTCTCAATGGGTTATTAGATGAATGTGTATAATTTTATTGCATACCTTTTCTTAGTGGTAACAATTTTAATACTGAGCTTTGCACTTATGTTTGGATAGTGCACATGTGGGCGCGCACCCGATGGTGGGTATACGCTGGCTTGTACCTTATAGCTATATTATTATCCTTGAAGTCTAGTTGCAGGGTACAACAATTAACAACTATGATACGATATTATCTTTTGCATAATAAATTTAAACTATTTCTTTCATTATCTTCAGAAGTGACAATTCTTCCGGAATTTGGTAAGAATCTAACGTGCATATTATTATGAAGGGTGTTAATGTTTCAATCATTATACAAGGGAGGTAAAGATGGTTGTCCCTCCTCAATTGTTTATAGCTGCAAGAATTTTGATGTAATCATGCATCAGTAACTGAATATTTTCACGCATGATTTTTTTTATTGTTTTTATAAATATACGAATATATGTTCTCGTGCATGATAGTATATGTACCTGTTATAAAGTACCTGTTCAATATCAAGCTTCCATGGCCCTAACACCAACTTTTGATCAAACAATAAACAATCTTTTCCATTTTAAGTGTTGTTGTTCAAGTGCAAGTCCCTAGTAGCTAGATAAGTTTAATTTAAGATTAGTTATTTCTAAATTATGGTATACGCAGGAGCAAGAAGAGGAAGGGGGTTTTGTTCATTCCTTCTCGTAGAGCTGGTGTGGGCAAGCCTCGTGTTGTCGGACGTTGTCTGTGCGCCCTATACTTCATTGCCATATCATCTTTCACAGACTGGCGACCCCCTGATACTCAGTTTTCTGGATTTTCTTTAGTCTGCGTTCTAAGTACGTTAGATGCCTTCCGCTCTGTAGCACTCAGAAGTTCCAGGCCATCCTCTGGGGCGCTACAGCGCAACCTCTTTTGAAAGGAAGCAGCAAGTGGTCCTGGACAGAAGATTGTGAACAAGCATTTACAAAACTCAAAGAGCAAGTGCAAAAAGATGTACTCCTGGCACATCCTGACTGGAAGAAAGAATTCTTCATCCAGAGTGACGCCTCACATGTTTCGTTAGCTGCATGTCTAAAACAAGAGCACTATGATGAAGCACAAGTCCTACAGTATGCTAGCAGGACGTTGAAGCCACAAGAAAGGAATTATAGCTCCAGCGAGCTGGAATGCTTAGCCTTATGTTCGCCGTGCCGAAATGGTCTAAATGGCTCGTAGGACATAAATTCAAGGTATTATGCGACAACCAAGCGTTGAAGTGGTTGAAGAATGCACGAAACTGGAGCAGCAGGCTAACTAGGTGGTCCATCGAGTTGCAGCAGTACGAGTACGATGTAGTGCACGTACCAGGCAAAACTAACATAGCCATGGACGCATTGTCACGGGTAGCCATCGATGAGGAAACTTACCAGTATAGAGTGAATACTGTACAGGCTCTCTGTGAGGAAATCCAGCATCTATCACCAGTATTATTAAGTATCCAACAACAACAAGATGAAGATCTAATTCCGATTATCCTAGCCCTCAAGGATCCGCGAGTAGCGTAAGATGATAGGAGGTGGAAGTATTGAAAGGAGAACTAACGCCTGGACAATGGCATTTTGGACGTGAGACACACACAGGAACCACAACGATGGAGGATTTTCCTTCCAGTCGATCTAGTACCGGACATGCTGCGGATTAGTCACGAACGTACAGGACATTTCGGCGTGGGGAAAGTCTACGTGAAATTATCAGAAAACTTCTTTTGGCGGAACATGAAAGAACATGTGCAGAGATTCATACAAGATTGCGTAGAGTGTATGAGAAACAAAGTAGATAGACACCCTCCTGCACAACCTCTTAAGGTTTTTCAAGCTTCTAGACCTCGGCAAGTACTATGTATTGATTACTTGGGCGCATGGCCAGCTTCAACTCATGGCTATGGATACGTATTGACAGCTACGGATGCTTTCAGCAACTACATTGTAGTATGTCCTAGCACCAAGGCCACAACCAGCCATGTGATCAAATCGCTATCAACGTACATCACGTACCTTGGGCGACCCGACGTGGTAGTGTGCGATAATTCCACCGTATTTAGAAGTGGGCGCCTCTCCCACTTCCTGGCGGCACAACACATCCAGTTAGGTTTCACTACTGCGTATCATCCTTCCAGCAATAGAGAAGAGAGGAACCATTCAGAGCTCATCAGGCTATTGAGGCATATTTGCCACGAAAACCACGAGAAGTGGTATTCGCACTTGCAGGAATGTATCATGCTCCTGAACAATTCCGTTTCCACCTCCTTAGCAGTGACGCCAGCTGGATTAATGTTGAATCATTCTCCATACTACTATGTGCAAAGGTATTTAGGACTAACCCAGACAAATCTCGATTCGGAAGACATAAAAGCGGAATGGGACAGACGATTACTCCAAGCCTATACGAATAAGTTAACCAAACGACAAAGAAGAAATGAAGCCCACGACGAGAGGCAAGCGTCCCGAAAGGAGATCAAGGTACGAGATTGGGTGTTCATACGAACTCATTATCTCAGCAATTTCGCACAAAGAAAGATAAGCAAGTTCTTCCAAGTATACCAAGGTCCCTTCTGGTGCGAGAAGGTGATCGACGACAAAGTGTTGATCTTGAAGGACCCGTTGACAGGGAAATATCTTCGGCCCCAATCCGTCGACAATTGTAGGAAATGGAATCCTACACCTAAAACTGAGCAACAGTGGATAGAGATCCTAAACAAGAATTCAAGAAGTAACTTAGACACGATAGGTGAAAACCGATCGACTAACTAGTAGTGTTGCTAACCTGGGGAACTAGGTCACACAAACATCAACATACAGATGATACCATCATGGGTCCTGGAGCTTAGTGCTCAGTAGGACTGACCTAATTAAGCTTGCCCACGCTGGGAAGCCATATTGTTACCAACCTTGGTCCCACTGCTCATCCCGCAAAGATATCTCTGAGTTATCACTGTAAACAGTGATAGTCTGTGGATGGTGGAAAGAGAAAAAACGTGCTGCTTGCAGAAACTTTATGTACGAAGATGAAATAATTGGTTATTTGTATCCATCCGTCTTAACCAATGCTTATACAAGCGTGATATAGTATTCTTTCAGTGACAAAAGTTATTAACATATATATATTCTTACCATATTACTATACATTACCAGTTTTAATTCTTAATGTATTCAAAAAAAAAAAAAACATACGGTGCCGTGAGTTGGTTTTCAGTGTAACGCTGTATTTATCTGCTATCATCGGATGTAATAAGTGGTCATCCAAGACGCAAATGTGAACATATTATGCCTAACAATTTATATTATACAGGTGATCTTACATATCACTTGGAATTGCAATAATACAAGCGGATGGCTTACAGTATGTGTGCTTGGCGAAAGGTTCCATTGTCATAGGCCAAGATACAAGTCATCCTGTACTCTAAGTGTTCTTATGTTATATTGCATAGTCTAAATATATTTAAATACGTTCCAGTGTATATCCTGTGTTCCTTTATTAGCACTTGCAATCTGTGTGCATGATTAACCCTACAACGGCCAACCTATTTTCCTAACATAAACAGCCAAGGTGAGTCTAATGGACTCACACTGTTGATAATGTGTTATCAACCTTTTGTTGTGTTACGAAGTGTAACTTCGTATAGTATTTTTAAGTGTTTCTGACGGATCATGTGAGTATAACAATCACGTATACCTACAGTGTTTACAAGCTTGTCAGTGTTGCCATCTGACAAAATTTTGGCTTAGATTTAAATTATTTTTCTTGTATTGTTTAAAAGACAGTTTAATTGTAAATTTTAGTAGGAACAACGTTCGCAAGCTACACGGTTTTCAAGACACCTCTTTTATCAAAGTACTGTAAGTTATTACAAACAATATAAATAATGCAATTGCTGGTTTGGAATGTTCTTGTAATATTCTGGAACTACTGAAGAACATGCTTCGTTTTCCTTGTTTGTTGATTTACATTTTCTGTAGTATCCAAGCACAACCGAATGTTCAGAACATACATACATACTTTCGCCAGATCGTGCATGTTTGCCTTTGCATTTGTCCTTTTCACGCATCGCACAAGGAAAAAGTGTTTTTTCTTTCTTTCACCAACTTTACTTTGGCAACATGCATTATATCTCTGTTGTTGAACTCAGCAGCCGCAGAGTGGATTGATTTGTGAAGACCTACAGCACTTCTATTATCAATATCAATGTATGGCTGGATAAGACTTTCTGCTATTGCAGCAAGACAATCCTTTCTGAAAGGCTTCCGATCAGGATGTAATGTACTCCAGACGACATATTCTGCAACAGCGCATACATCAAGCATATTCATGAAAAAAAGTAAACGGTCATATGTTGGTCTTTCTTTGGCGTGAATATTCATGTACCAATTGGTCCAACGTATCAACACCTTTAGTCTCATTATAATTCAATATTTTCTTTGGTTTGGTTGCTTTCCTTACGTCCATGTCTTCAAAATGGTGTAAACTCACACAAGTGTAAACTCTTTCTGGAAACCAAACATTGATGACTTCTCTTCCTTCCTTCCGTTCGGTAAGAATTCGGGTGGGAGGAACGCCTTTTGATTTTTCACTGATTCCACTAGTGTAAGGCCATTGCGAAGCAATGTTATGGTGAGATAAAAATGTGTGAAATAATCAAAAGGTCTAGGGTCATAGTGATTTTTGAAGCATTGGTTCATTCTTTCCCAAAGTTCACATATTAGGGCCACTTTATCTTTTTTTCTTCTGTCACTTCTTGTTGTTTTGTCTCCAAATTAGATAAATATGCACAAGTACTACAAGTACTTGAACCTGTTTTTACTCATCCCACCGCGAAATATTGGTGGTCCATACTTTCTGTCATAGCAGTTTTATGTTTAGATCTTTGGCTTTGAAACGACCAGTAATATACATAGTTCCCAGTAAATACTCCAATTCTCTCTCATCTACCGGCTTCCACAGATTCTGCATGTTGCGTCTTCTGTGTTCACATACTCCATCTTCATGCATGTACCGAAAAATAGTCTTGAATAAATAATAACAGAGCGTCTAAGGGATCTTAGGTTGTTTTATTTGGAGAAAGGAATCTTACTCTCTACCCATTTGATGATGTTCTGAGATTTCGTCTTCTATGGTCGAGGAGGTTCAGAATATCATGTAGTTCCGTCTTTTGCACAGAAAATCTTTTCATTACTTTAGCACCGATTCCCAACATCTTCATTCTCTAGAATTACTAATCGCATCAGAAACTTCTAATACTTCAGGTTCCCAATTACTTTCGCTATCTTCAAGTTCACATAGTGTCCTCGTCTTCATCCTCCAAGAACTGGTGAATTACTTATAGAATAATCGAATAAGCTGCCATTTCTGCACTTACATTAGTACTACCATACACCAACAGTTCAACTACCTGCACAACAACAAGAATCAACTGATACACACGTGCCTTATAATTAATAATTTAAAGACAAATATACCTATATTTCCACTGGGAACTCAAATATATGACGAAAATTAGTAATGAGTCATGTTGGCCTTTTGTGTTACGTAATTAGAAAAATAATTTTAAAACATTCCCTAATGTATATTTTTTTTCAATTCCGAATTGTATTCACACTTTACATTACCTACCGATAGCATATCTATAAAGAGACATATATTGAGCAAGAAGTAAATTGCAGCTGAATAAAAGTTATACGCGATGAGTCCATTGGACTCACGTTGGCCGTTTAAGGGTTAAACATATGCGCATTATCGCTACCAGGGCTCGTTTACTAAGTTTGTGTTGTGTACGATTACTAATCCTCACACACCACGTATACTGTCAAACGATCCACCTCTACACGGTGAAATAATTACCGTTACAAGATTGATATCTTTAATTATTTGCTTTGGGTACTCAGATCAACAAAGGGAGTCAGAAGTAGATTAATAATCTTATAATTTGGAACAGTACACAGGGTACATTTTGTGTGATAAGTTAAAATGATAATAGCAAGTTTTGGCTTATTTCATATTTCGAGATTGTAATGATATTACAAGTAACAAAAGTATTTGTAATAAGCCATTTACTGTGACGTTCTAACCACTTACCATATTCTGTTCACTCTTTATTTTGACAGGTGTCAAAAATGGATAGAGGCAGCGAAGAATCCTCGCTGGAATGGCTGTCAAAAACGAATATATGTGCGCAAATCACTTGGATGACACTCAGTTTAAGTCTCCAAGTAGGAACTGTCTCATTATTGGTGCTCTACCGATGGTAGATACTGTATGCCGACGTGATTATGTTGCAGAACCAACCAGCTCTGCATGCTCCAGTGAGTACAGCCTTCCATCAAGTGAGGAAGTAGAAAAGCAGTCAAGTTGTTCTTCTGAAGCAGACTTTTCTGTTGTGTTCCTTGATCACAACTACTGTGTTCCTTCCTTACTCCAGTCTAGTCCTCGTGTTACCTCAGAGTCCAAGAGTTCTCTGTCCCAACAACGACCCAAATGATCCATTGAAGTTTTTCCTTCTATCCTACCACTTCTTCAGATGTCAATTTTCAACCTTTGCCTTCGACTTCAGATCAGCGTTATGAAGAACGTCAAGTGTTAACTCCTTCGCATGAAGGAGATAATGCTTCGTCCATGCCTGCTAGTAAAAGAAATTCAATTTTGGCTACTATTGGTTGGACAAGGAAGTCTCAGTTAACTCCAAAACAAAAAAAAGCTCTACGAAATTATTAGAAAAAGTAAGAGATCTTTATCTCATATGAAAAAGAAGTACACGAAAAGGACATCAATTTTGGAAGAGTTGCAGGATTCAGATAATGCATCAATGGAAGTAATGCAAACTCTTGCAAAGTCGATGTCCTTGGCTTCTGCAACTTTTCTAGCAGGATACATTCGTTGTTCTAAGTTACGGGCAAACAGTCGAAGATGAACTTTCGATGAAAAGTTGTTAGCCCTTTCCTTGTATAAAAGATCACCCAAATGCTATACCATCCTAAGTTCCATGTTTGCCCTTCCAAGTAGAACTCTAAACTACTGAACTTCTTCCCCTTCCATCCCGGTATTAACAAGTCTGTTTTCAATGCACTTTCTCATCCTCTTAAAGAGAAGAGCGAATCAGATCGAATGTGTATTCTAATGTTTGACGAAATGTCCATTAGACAACATATTCAATATGATTCATCTTCAGATAGAATCATTGGATATGAGGACTTGGGTGTCTTAGGTCGTACAAACCGTATAGCCAATCATGCTCTTATATTCATGATTAAGGGGCTGAGAACTGGATGAAGACAGCCGATTGCTTTCTACTTCACACATGGTGTAGTAGAGTCCGAAGTTCTGACTCAGATCGTGAAGGATGTACTGGCTGCGTGCATGAGTGCTGGTATTCACGTTGCTGTCACTGTGTGCGATATGGGGGCCAATAATGTGAAGGCGTTGAAGCTTCTAGGCTCAACAACACAAGACCCATGGTTCTTGTTTTCTCCCGGTGATGGTGAAGAGCAGAAGATATTCACCTTGTATGACCCACCCCATCTCCTGAAATGTACAAGGAACATGATGTATCGTCATGACTTTCGTGTGCCCGTAAAAATTGGGGAAAATCTGGTGGTGAAAACTGGGAGCTGGGAACACATACGAAAGAGCCATGAGGTTGATTCGACGCAATTGATGTTTAGATCGCTGCAGAAGCTGAGTGCGAAGCACTTAGATCCCGTTAGGTTTAAGGCTATGAAAGTGAGCACAGCAGCCCAAGTCTTAAGCCATACGGTTGCATCAACCCTAAATCAGCAGGTAGCTTACGGTGAGTTTCATTTTTCTTAAAATTCCTCTTATTATGCTCATGCATTTGCTTGTGAAATTTATCAAACATTTGGTAAGGTTTGATAACAAGAGTGTAAATGTTGAATTGCGAAAGTAACCTTATATCTTTCCACAACGCAAGATAAAATTAAGAATTGACTAGCCGAAGTGTCCGTTCTCAGCGCGGGAGGAGGGGAGTAGGTTTATAAGAAATATATGGACCTCAATCTTCAAATTAAACATATTACTTTGTCTAAATACACTAAATTCTTGAAATGTTTTCATCGGTTATCTTCATTCTGCTTGTGGGGGCGCGGAGGCTGAGTGATAGAACGTTCACCTCCGGTGCTTGGGGTCCCTGGTTCGATCCCAGCTCAGGCCGTGTGGACTTTGTGGTGGACAAACACCGTGCTCGAGGGTTTTCTCGGGGTTCTCCCGTTTTCCTTCCACTTTCATCGTTCCACCATTTCATTCATTTCTCATAATCATCGTCTCCTTTAGCCTTACGGGTATAAGCGTTAGACGTAAGAGTCAAAGATTTCATTTTTTATTCCGCTGGAATTCGCTTGCACAAGTTCTCCGTTAGTATTGTTTAATAATCTTGTGTATTTAAAGGTCAACAAAACCTCCTCCATTACAATCCTAGAAATAAAGTTTAGTTTTATTTCATTGCGACTATTGCGAAGCACTATGTTTAAACAGAAAACTGGTTGCTGTGCATATCAGTTAAACAAAGTTAACCACTTTTCACCAAGCTTTACCCCATTTGTAAGTATTGGATTGTCATTGCTACTTAGGTTTTTTCTCTCCAGGTAAAATTAATGTGATCATAACCTAAGCAGGGTTACCACAAACCTGAAAGATTTGGAAAAGGCAGGGAATTCAGCTTACTCGCAGAAAGCCTGGATAACTACATGCACGCTATTTCCGTGCACATGTATAATAAATGAGGGGCTTCTTGGTCGGGAAGAACGTGGTTACTTTTTTTTACATTATATACAGACTTGGAAATTTGTAAATAGTGACCCGGGAAATTCGGAAAAGTCAACAAATTCGTGCTCGCCAAATAAGTGGGAACTCTGAATCATTGGAGTGGTCTAAGGTTTGAGCCACCAAACACCTTTACATTTATTTTTACGAGCTCTGTTCAAGAAGTATCCAACCCTAATTCTTAAAAATATAATGTGTTCAGATATCACAGTCATACATTAATCGCCTTCAAAGTAGTCACCGTGGGCTACAACATACTTATCCCACTCGTTTTCGAAAACACTGAAACGCCTCTGTGGGGATTGCGCGCAGTTGGTCTGTCGCAATATGCATGATGTCTTCTCCGGACTGGAATATGCTAAGATAAAAACCGGGAGAAAAGACCGATTAGTTAAAACTCACGTATGCAAGAACAGAAATCTTATGTCTTCATGACATTAATAAATTCAGATAACAATTAAATTAAGAGATTAAGCTCCCTCATGATTATATGGTTACGGTATGCTTCTTCGGCACGGGAGACTCGAATTCGAGTTCCGATGGAAATTCATGTGGTTCGGATCCCACGTTAAGCTGTACAATCACGCGTCACAGCCTCGCTGCATGAAGAGGCGCAAAACTTCCAATGCAAACAACCAAAATAAATTACAAGCCTATGTCAATATTTCATCTGCATGAGTAATCTGACTACATGTACCATAACATCAGAGATCCCCGTTTCTCCTCGGGAGTTTATTCGAACGTTTTATTAGCCGAGTTCTACTGTAATAAAAGCTAATTAACATCATAGGTGTCAGGAAAGTAATATATTTTTAAGAGAACAGTATCATGTATTATTAATATTGAAATAGAACTTTGCGTTAAAGAGTTTTTATTTTATTTATTTATTTTTACGAATCAATAGCAGAAGTGCGACAAACCAGAAAAATCAGGGAGGATTTTGACACCCAATAATGCGAACCATAAGATTGTTATGGGATCGAAGAAACATGTTTATAATACTCAAACCATTCGTACCTGTATTATAAATGGAACGAATAAATAAAAAGATGAAATTGTTAAGATACACTATAAACGTTTCTTTTATAACAGCATTGTTGCTTGTAGTCTATATCAAAAAATATAAAACTAATATGATGCACGATAAAGTAAATGCATACGTTGTAATTGTTTTCTCAATACATTAGCTTCTTTATTAAACATTGGTTGTGTTATTATACTTTTTAAAGGTAATTGAAAGTCCAGGCCAGATCTTATATATATATATATATATATATATATATATATATATATATATATATATATATATATATATATATATATATATATATATATATATATATATATGGTCAACGCGTCTGCACTTATGTAATCAGCAAATCCTGTTACATTATTAAATACTAGCACACTGCGCTATATTCGTTCATGTTTTGTTTTATGTTACTTGTGTTATAAACTTGCTCTTAACATTTATTGAAGCATAATAGCTTCTTTTCGTTTCTATAGGTGTATTGCCTGCCGATGCCCTTGCTACTTGCCAAGTAGTGGGCACTATGAATAAGCTGTTCGACAGAGTCAATGGAGTGACAGCAGCGCCCGGAGGCACAGAAGGTCTGCGGTCGCAGCTTCGAGTGTCACCCGAGAATCTCCATCTGAATTTCTGGAATGATGCCATTGGAGAAGTCAACAGATGGAAATTCTTGAAGAAGCGGCAAGAGCGTCCTCCTGTTGTACATTCGGGAAACCGGTTGAAGGAGACTTTTCGACCTCCATTCCAAGAAGGGTGAATTGCTACGATTAGGGGAACACTGCAGCTGTGGGATTTTCTTAAAGAGAAGGGTTTCCAGTCCTTATGTACCAGGTATCTAAATCAAGATCCCATTGAGCACATGTTTGGTTGCGTTCGCTCGCATTGTGGAGCAAATGTTAACCCTACGGTGCAACAGTTCAGAGCAGCATTGAAGACTGCCGTTGTAAATAATTTAGCGTATACTGATTTAAGAGGGGCAAATTGTGAAGAAGAAGCTAACCCCTCCCCACTTGTGACTAATTTGAGGGAATTTGTTCAGACATAGCGGGATTTACAGAACAAACCAAAAGGGTATGAAAGTAGCTTTCCTGAGTTCCCTGGAGTTGAAACTGACGCTCACGAAATGGAAACTATGTCAGTAGTCTATGTTAGCGGTTTCATTGCTAGACGGCTGCTGGCTAACAACGCGTGTGATAGTTGTAGGTCTTGCCTTACTTCCGACAATCATGATGAGTTGTTTGAGGTTGGAATAGCTTTCAAAGAGTACTCCGGTAAGTCTTACGGCCTTACTTACCCTTCTGCGGAGCTAGTTAAGACTGTGGGACTTGGAGCCGCTACACTAGAAACTGTCCTTCCAGAAATATCTCATCTTGACGCCGTGAAGAAACGGATCACATGTGCTATTAGCAAGAATGTAAGTTTCGAGTGGCTAGAGGAAGGGTGTACAGAGCATTACGTACTTCTAGCCAAGGGTATAACAGAAGGCATCTGCAAGATCTCTATACCTTGGTGGTGTAAGAGAGTGAACAGAATGCATACAGATAACAGTTCACACCAGTCTTCCATAAGGAAGCTGAAAATTGTACGAAATAAATGAATTTATAATTTAAGGATGAATTCCGATAACCAATGATATTTTGTATATAGGTGTACTACATAGTATTATGTGAATATATGATTTCGTGTTCCGAAAGCTGTTCAACGGCTTATTCCCATGTTAATGTTACTGCCATTTATCCATTCCATGTATTTATTTACCTTTATGCGTTGCCGTAAATAACTGTAAGATAAAGGATACTATTTATTGTATGAAGTGAAATTATTTTTGTTATATTTTCATTATGGTCAAATCAGCTGCAGTGTCTCCCAACTTGAATTGTTTATAGTGGTATTTGTGTATAAATTGTATTTGTAAAGTTCATCAAACGTATTTTTTTTCGGGTTAACAACCGTCGTAGATGGATGTGTATGCTAAATATGTTACTAAGGTATTTAATATTACGTAACGAATATACTGCTATACACTGATTCATTATGAAAAGATAAATTTTAACTATTATACTACAGATCATTAAATGCTTTGCTTTGTTTCTAACCTATGATTTAGTTGATTGTATGTGGTTAATGTCTGGTGTTATTTCATTTATTTTGTTTGTATTTTTGGAGACAGATGTGGATGTACTGGATTGTAATATGATCTACAAGAAAGTTCTTGACTCTGTACGGAAATTCTGTTTCCCGAAGTACAATTTCTAACACATTGCAATATTTTTTTTAAAAAAACAGATATTTCCGGAAAAGTGTAGTCAAATGCACGTTCTAATTTAGTTGCGTTGAATTGGGATTTAGGGTTCTGTTCAGCAGTGAGACTATATGAGCCATTTGAACATACAGCTTATAGTGGGGAAAAATGTTTTTTTTTTCAGTTTGACTCCCACGATTATACAATTTAAGCTAAGACAGTTGAGTTAAGCAAGTGAATGATCGTGGAGAAGTTAGGGGAATGAGATGTGGAAGGAAACAGGAGTGCCCTGAGAAAACCAACGAACACGATGTTTTCCAACACAAACTTACGTAAGCTTAACGTAGGATTCGGAACACTTGAGATCCCGCTAGGAGTCGAACCAGGATCTTCCGCTGGACCTTCATTTAAAGAAGACGTTGAAGGTTTTAATTTACATTTTTATTAAAGGTACAGTGCAAATGTAGTAGTTTTCAGTAATGATTTTTTTTTGTAAATTTAGAAAATATGTTAATTATGATGTGTAGAGTTATTTAAAGTAGTTTTTTTCTGTAATTTTCTGCACAGAAATTTTAGAATTATGACAAAGATTTTAGAACAACTTTAGGTTTTAGAAAGAAGTTTCAAAGTTATTTGTTTTACTTCTGCTTGTGAGTAAGAACAAGGTTTTAAAACAGGTTGGTGAGCAGAACGTCCTTTTAAACGGTACTGCATGGTTTTCAGGTTTATTCTGTGGTATAAATTATTTTTGTAACAGGTACATGAGTATACAATCATAAATACCTTTCTGTATTTATTTTGACTGATTAATTTATAGAAGCCGAATAAGAGAAAGCATTAAATTTATCAGGTTGTCTAAAAAGTATTGAGCCTTTGGGGGTCACAATTGAGAAGATATTTATTGTGATTTATGAAACCACATATGCATATATTTTTTTCCATGTTCAGTCTTTCCTCATCATAATTTTATCTTTGTGGAACATCTGTATTTTCTGGTCGTAAAATTGTGACACGTGGTTTACCTAAGCCTCTTTCACAGCTAACTTAGCATCATTCAGAGTGTTCCGCAGAAATCAAAATAAATAATAATCTGGCTATTCCAAGTCCTGCCTTTATGGTGGAGGCATTAAAACCTCACAGCCAAGTTGTCTCGATTTTGTTAATGAGTACGCACATAGGCGCCGACTTTGGGGGGGTGCAGGGCACTTTTGACCCCCCAATATTTAAAGGTGGGGTCCTCGCCCCCCCAATATAATCCGGTTGAGGAAGAATTACCAAAGAGGAGCAAGAATTTCTGTCGTACATTACATTGTGCCTTTACTTCAATATTAGGAACAGCCTTATTATTCGATAAAAAGCACCGATTTCAAATCGGCGTTTGACCCTTTTAGGATTTCTACTTTTTGAGGTAAATTTTAGACTTTCACTCAAACAGCTACTGCTTCCTTACTATTTATCATAGGATCGTGGTTCATACCTCGTTTTTCTCAGGATAGCTCATACTTTCCAACGGTACCACTCTCTTGTCCGTATTATACACCAGAAATAAGAATATTTTAAAAAAATGAGATTCTTCGAAAAAATATCGAAATTTTTGTGCCCTCTGGCCCGAGCGTGGGTTAACGCAGAGATCTGAATCTTTTTTTTTAAAAAAATCTTTTTATATGCATAATACGTGCGCAAAATTTCGTTCTTGCGTCTTGAAAACTGAGGTCGGGAGAAATTTTTGGAAGTCTGAAGGTGACCCATCTTTTCATATATGTATATAAATAGAGCAAGTTCGGGTATTATGGAATAGTCGGATAATATGGAATACCTTATTATCTCGCCTGTGATGTGTTGCTTCCAAGCGGAGAGGAAAGAAACTACTTTACGTCCTCATGATGCTCTCCAGTCAGTATCCATGTGATTGTGATATTCGTTGTGTTGGTAGACGTGAAAATATGATTTCTTATAAAGGAATACTTTTACAGATGAGTGGTTTACAACCTGTATTTTCCTATTGAAATGTAATAGAACAACAATTCTTTATTTACTATGACGTTGGATATACAGAGGTAGAGGATAAGCGCCATTATCCTATACGCCTTCGAATGCGTTTAACAGCTCTTTCGTTTCCTTGGTGGTGTGGAGGGCAATATGGAATACCCGCAAGAAAAGCATGGTATTCCGTATTCCGTATGGTATTCCGATTACAAAAATATCTATCGGTATTGGGCAATTAAAGATACATTTATGATAACAATGCTAAGTGTATTTTTTATTACAGCATATTTTCTGATGATACAAGGAGTGAGCTTGGTTCCAGCGTTCATCATGTTTAATGTGAGCACACAATGACTGTGCCGATCCTGAAGCAGAGTATTACATTTATGACGTTTGCAAGTAATCGCAATCAGTTATGGCTTGGCATTCAGAATTTTCATACATTGTCACTGCATTCATTGTATGTTCAACAGAAAACTCAATTCTTTTCTGTATAGTTTGTATTCCATGCTCGACTATTTCATATTACCTTCCAAAGTGGTTTCTTTACAAATTATAAATTTTACCCACCCCTGTAACGAAACTTCTTTATCAAGATATGCATAAATAAAGCCAAATATGCAAGGCGTATACTTGTTTTCCTTTTTGTTTCAATATACAATTATTAACTGAGTTACAAGCGAAACAATAATGGTATTCCATAATACCCGAACTTCCTCTGTATATGCCTAGGTATAAAATATTTTAAAAATGTACTGCGTCATTCCTATTTAGCCTAGAATCATGGTTCAAACGCCATTTTCTTCAGTATAATAAGCCCTTTCCAACGGTATCACTCGCATATCCGTATCATACACTTAAACCAGATAATTAGGGAAGTATTTTTGCAAATCCAACCAAAACATTTTGCCCCTCTGGCCTGAGCGTGGGTTCACGTAGGGATCTGAATTATTTTCTAAAAATACATTGTTATGTACATAATACGTGTGCAAAATTCCAATCTTGTATCTTAAATACAAAGGGCAGAAAAATTGTTGAAAGTCTGAATTTAGGCTCTCTCTCTCTATACACATACATACGTATATACTTATTATAAAAAAAATACTCCGTCATTGCTATTTAGGCTAGAGTCATGGCTTAAACGTTATATTCTTTAGTATAACAAGCCCTTTCAAACGGCGCCACACACATGTACGTATCATATTCCTGAACCAGAAAAATCGGGAAAACTGAATTTTTTCTGAAAAAATCAGCCCCTCGGAACATTCGCGCCCCTCGTGCCCGGACTCGGCTTCACATAGAGATCTCAGAAAAAATTGAGAAATGTCCAAAGGTACATACAATTCAAATCTGATATCGTGAAAACCACAGGCGTGAAAAATTTTTGAAATTTGCCTTAAGAAAAAGTAAAAAGTCACGCCCTTCCGCCCTCACTTGGCGCAGCCAAGTTGACTATCCGGTTCCAAAACGCATCTGGAGTGTTCTTTGGTCTATCCTTGACTTGACTAATAAAAAAACGATTCAAGTACCTCTTATAGAACCTAAATAAGAGGTCAAAAACCATAGTACGCCATGGTAACAAAAGTTACCAAAAGTTCTAAAAGAGTTAATAGAGCACTGAAGCTTCAACCAACACTATAGTAACACTGATATGACAAGTGAAGATCAATGTGGTGCAGTGAAGTTCCCAGAATTTGAACTTGAATTTGTTTTAAAGCGTTTACACAAATTTGACTTAGGTCATGAATTTAGCAGTGGAGCGGATGCAGCAGACCGAGAGGGAAGGGAGCCTTTATCCAGCAGTTGGTAGAAAACGGCTGAATATAATTATATATTTATTCATTGTTTCCCCCCCCCCCAATATTTTCTTCAAGTCGGCGTTTATAAGTATGCGCTGTCGTTATCAGCGTTGTATACGGTACACTATCTGTTGACCAGTTGCAGCAGTTTCTTGTACATTGTTAAGTATAGTTGCGTTAATTGTTCACAGTACAGGTCCGAGCTTAACGTTCTTACCACCACCAGCAGCTCATGATGCTCAATATTCTTCTAATCTCACCAAACGCGCAGTTTAACATTCATGTGCGGTCATTTGAAATTTGCCATGGTAGTTGGAATTTTTCCCAATAACTAGCCGTTTTTTTCTTTTCTTGGGGGGATGGGGTAAAGCCCACATACAAACAACCACAATAAATCCACCCCCAAATATGTGCTTTAAAACTTGTATTCAAATGAGAACCTTTGTGCGATTATAATTACTTTCTCCCATCGTGTTTCTCAGCACGTGTGTAGTTTCAGAATCGCTTTAAAATGTGTATTTAATAAGGAGATCTTCAGAAAATAGTACTTTTGATGAAAAAAATGTCAAAACCATCCATAACTCTTTTTTTGCCTTGGATCAAAATTGTTGTAACTAGTCAATTGTACTCTCTACGAAAAAAAGGTTACATTTTCTTTCTTTTTGTAGTATACTCACATTTTAATTAGGGATGCGCTCGAGTCGAGACATGTCTCGAATCTCGACTCGACTCGACTCGAATTCGAGTCGAGACACTCTTTGTAAAATTCGAGACGAGTCGAGACAAACGTATTTCTCGACTCGAATTTTCGAGTCGAGTCGAGACAGCTGGTAAAAATCTCGACTCGACTCGAATGTCTCGAAAATCTTGCTATAATTTTTAATATTATTTTGAAGAAAGTACTCGCTCAGAAACACTCGGCACGAGAATTTCGGAAACTGCAGGACTTGTCAGGTGTTCGAGGAGTGCTGTGGTTTTTGTCTTCAACAAGTGGCGAAACCAAGAGGAAAAGACGTCCAAATGTCGAGGGGTTGGGCGCCCCCTACTTCATTAAAGATGTGGAGAATAAGAACGAGGATAGAAAAAGAGAAAGAGAACACTGACCGTTGGGAATTATCCCTTGTTGAGGCGATGGTTGGAGTAATAAAACCAGTTAGTATTTCCGCTGTTGTATTGTTGATTTCACAGAAATGTTCAAAAATAAGCAAAACATGACTCTGCACAAGATGTTTACTTACCCATAGTTTTATTATTGTCAACTGAACCCTGAGTGTCTGGGATGTTTCTGTCCCTTCTCACTTTACAACTTGAGAGGGGAGGGGGTATTATCATCAGGATAGCACTAGTAGTACACCGCTAAAAGAAATGCTTTAGTGCTGCGTCGGAAGCGGCATGTTTTGTATATATTTCTTAAAATGTTATCCATTCATAAAGCATAAATTCCCCCTCCCTCCCCTCATTCTGTTTCCAATACAGAGAACCGACTCTTTAAATGAAGAGCGAACCCTGAACCTTCCAAAAAATGCTAAAATGATTGATGTGTACAAATAACAAATATATGGATGAATCAGAAAATGCAGATACATGAGAAGATACTTGATGCAGTGCAGTCCAACACATGTAAATAGATTTGAAGTGTTCATATTTGTGTAGACCCCTATGTGTACGTGTGTATGTGCTTGTTTCTGAGTATTTATATGCGCGTGTGTCTCGTAATTGTTATATTAATATCCACTGGATTAAGTGAAAGTATAAAATGGATTTGATGACTGCCAAATTGACGTCACATTGATAAGTCATTATTTTTTAGTATTTAATAATATTAAATTAGATTATAGTTTAGCGTCGTTTCTAGGAGCAAAGCTCTACAAGACGTGAACGTACAGTTTAATGTCGGATTTGAAACATACGAGCTCCTACCATGAATAAAACCTCGTTCGAGAAAGGCGCATCGCTAACAACATAGCAACGGGGAGCTAAACATTTAGTAATATGTATATTAAGTTGTAAAATTATATTCGTTTAATTTTCACTAATATAATCTTCACAATGTAAAGCATTCGCTAGACACGTTATCTTGTTTAAAAACAAAAAGCCTATCTCTTATGTTTCCGTCTCGGGGTTGGACTGCGGGATGATAGAAATCCGAAAGAGATGTTTTTATTATATTTTGTACAGTAGATCTGCTCCTCCATAATCTCCGTGTTGATAAGAATGAACCTCCCTGGCTCACGAAAATGTATGCGTAATATAACAAACCATGCACATTAAATGCCCGACTAATATAGCAAACATTGAAGATGTTCCCCTAGAAAATTTTCTTCGGCCGTCCATGTCTGGAGGTACACAATCTCGCAACTCAGTGGATACGATGTGGATGTATTCAAAGTCCACTGATTTACCCAACAAATTTACATTTTATAAAAATATTATCAGTGAATACTAACCTGAGGAGAACTATCTTTTTTAGTTCGAACGCAAAAGGAGTGTTTTTTTTTTTTTCACCAGGTCTCGGTAATCATCCGGTACGAAAACTGAAGTTTGTACAAGTGTTTCCCCAGCAATTTCTTTGAGAAAGGGGTCCTCCAGGAGCGTTATTTATGGGGTAATTCCTGCGTTTGTTATATACATATATAGATATAAATATAGATATACTGTATACATATAAAGATAAGTAGGAGCGGGTCTTTAAAATTAGTTCGGAAAGATAATATGAAAATCTGGTATAATTTCCAAGAATCTATCTAGTCTAATATAAATAAAATAAACAGTTTGTTTGTGTGTTTGTCTGTCTGTATGCGGCCTGGGGACCAGACGAGCGGACCGAGAGTTACCAAATTTTGGTCAGGGGTACCTTGGCCTAGGCCCGAGATCAAGACGAAAACTTGTTTTCAAATTTCGAACAGGGGAGTCTCATGGGGAGGCGTTTACCGGAACCGGTTTGGGAACCAGACAAATTGACCGGGAGTTACCAAATTTTAGTCACGAATACCTTGGTCCAGGCTCCAGACCAGAGTTAAACGATTTTGTCAAAATTCGAACCAGGGGGGTCTCAGGGGTTGTTTACTGGGACATGTAAAAGTAGTAGAAAATAACAGATATTAGTGTTGAATTCATAGTTTTCGCGGTCGCTGAAATCAATGGTGAAACTCCGATCGCATTAACTTTCAAATTCATGCTATGCGGCACCGGGTCGGGGTCAACGGGAAGGGGGAGTTGAGATATCTAGACATATGAAAGTAATTCAAAATGACCGATATTAGTGTCAAATCCATAGTTTTCGCGGTCTCTGAGATCAATAGTGACACTTCCATTAGCGATGATTTGCAAATTCAGCTACAATCGCATGTGGGCCGGGAGTCAGCGGGGAGGGGGGGAACCGAGACAAGTAAAAGTAATCCAAAATGACCGATATTAGTGTCAAATCCATAGTTTTCGCGGTCGCTGAGATGAATGGTGACACTTTCATTAGTGATCACTTGCAAATTCAGCTACCATTGTATGTGGGCCGAGAATCAGCGGAGGGGGGGGGGATATACCGAGACATGTAAAAGTAATTTAAAATGATCGATTTAGTCTCAGATCCATAGTTTTCGCGGTCGCGGAAATGAGGGTAATACTTCCACAGGCCTTGACTTCCATGCGAAGAATGGGTATATTTATCCAATATATATATATATATGAAAAAAATTAGGGAATCAGATGAAAACACATGTAAAACTTCTTACGAATAATGTGAGAACACTGTATCTTGTCCAGTTCAGATTAAAATCCTGAAGGCCCAACGTGCAAACGAACCGTTTGAAACATCTGTGCACGTGATCAGTGACGTGGCGCTAACATATATCATTTTGTAGTGTGGCGCTGCTAACACATTCCAGCTCCAGGATACCTTTGTTCTCATTGTGTTTAGTGCGTCACAAATCTACGTAGTGAAATTGCGCAACAACGTGATTTGCCAGAATCGTTGGCATGGCGAGCTGTCGGCAGGTTGGAAGCTGGTCAGTTACAGCGGGAGGTGTCACATGCCATAGGAGTGGCACAAAGTGTGATTTCCCGATTGTGGAATCGATTTCAAACAACTTGAAGTGTTCGAAGAAGACAAGGACAGAGCCGTCCACTAGCAACCAAAGCCAGAGACGATCGTTATCTCTTGTTAACAGCCCATCGAAACCGGCGTCAGAATACAACTCTGCTCCCGCAAGCCTTCCGAACAACAACAGGACGCACAATATACACTCAAACGGTCCGCAATCGCCTTCGAGAAGGTGGTCTCTACGCACATAGGACTATGGTGTGTGTCCCATTAACTGCACGACACCGTGTTGATCGAAGAGCAAAATCAGAGGAACATCGTGGGTTGGGACGCAATGAATGGGGCAATGTTTTGTTCTCTGACGAGTCTCTATTCAGTGTGGAGCCTGATAATCGACGTGTTTTCATCTGGAGAGATTGTGGAACACGACACAATCCCATGTTTGTGCGAGAAAGATCCCAGTATCATGGTGAGGGACTGATGGTGTGGGCGGGAATCAGCATTGGTGAGCGTACTGAGCTCCACATCATCCGAAATGGCTCTTTGACGGCTCTCAGATATAGGGATGAGATCATGAAAACTCTTGTTCTTCCTTATGCTGGTGCCATTGGTGATTCGTTCCTTTTCATGGATGACAATACTCGTCCTCACAGAGCTCGGTTAGTGGATGAGATGCTGGATGCTGAGGGTATCGCTCGGATGAAATGGCCAGCATGCTCTCCGGATTTCTTTCCAATTGAGCATGTCTGGGATATGCATGGCAGACGAATTGCCGCTAGGCCAGTAAATCCATTAACCATTCCAGAGCTGGAAGTCGCTCTTCTAGATGAGTGGCACAACATTCCCCAAGAACTCATCGATAATCTGATTGAATCCATGCCACGCAGGTGCGAGGCTCTGTTGGCTATTCGAAGTGATCATATGCCATATTAAGGAACAATCAGTGTTGTTGCCTTGCCTGTTTGTGAGCAGTTCGAGAGATAACCGTCTTGTGTCATGAGCCATGTGAACAAGGTTTTCCGTGCTCCAACACCAGTATGTGCCCCATTTTTCTAGTGTATCTTAAAGCATTCCTTCTTGTATGATATATATGAGTCAAACACAAGCTTATTCATACACTATCTTAAGGTCTTGTGTGATGTTTCAGCTGAACCCCTAATTTTTTTGAGCATTATATACAGTATAGTGGCGGATCCAGGATATGATCAAGGGGGGGGGGCTAAACCATAGTTTGCAGTTTCATCCAGTGTAAAGCAAGATTGAAGCCCATTTTATGCAGTGTATACTTGAGTGTGAAGAGAGGGGGGGGCGATAGCCCCCTTGGATCCGCCTCTGTGTGTATATATGTATATATATCTACCTATATATATATATATATATATATATATATATATATATATATATATATATATATATATATATATATATATATATATATATATATATACATGATCGAAAATGGCCTCGAATCCATACTCGCTGAGATGAACAGAAGATGCCGTTTAAATCCACAAATTCAGCCCCATTAGTACTCTAAGGGGGATTGTGACATGTAAAGATAATTGGAAATTATTGGTATTAATGTCAAATTCATAGTTTTGGGGTTCCACAACTTCATTGGTGACAGTTTTGGTGCCCTTTGCGTCCGAAATGAAACGTATTCTCCCCGTGCGAAGAACGGATATTCTGCTAGTCTGTAATAATAACTAACGGAAGTTTCACTTGTGCGGTATTCAAATTTACTCACTTGTGCGGTATATGTGTGTAAAGTAGAATTACAACCTGTTGCTCTAAGTATTTTTCCGTTAGCGAAATACATTGCATATATAGTAGGACGTCGATAATCCTAACGTCAAAAATCCGAACGCGGTCCCTAGAAGCTTTTTACATTTTGTCTTAACGCTAGCGAGAAACAAACAATAGCGTGTCCATCGACGGTATCTGAAGTCAGTGTTTTTACAAAAGTTCATTTATATGTAATTGTTCGTCATGTATTTTTATTTTTATTTTTTTTTTAGGCCTATAAGTTTTAAGTGTGACTTACAAGAACAGTGTTATTTAGAGTACAAGCAGGTTCTTCAGAAATATTAAATGTAAGTAGCCTTACGTACGGTATTGTAATTACTCTATGTACTGAATAACCACTGTATCGATAGAAGAACATACCGTACAGTATATGTAAGCCTAAATGGCATTTTCTTGGTCATTTTCGAAAATCCGAACAATTTGAAAATCCGAACTACCTGTGGTCCCAATTAGTTCGAATTTTCGACTTCCCACTGTATATGTTGCAGACATGTTACAGCAAGTAAGATTACTAGCATCAGGCCAACAAATAGTTTTTAAACTATATTTTCCTGTTTTTGCCAATATTTCCGAACAAATGATTTTTTTCTAATGGTTTCAAAATTCCCGGAATTTTACATAGAACAATGAAGATATCTCTATGAAATATGTTTGATTTAACATATTAACTAAAATGATTCTGTGATTAACAAAAATGATGATTCTGATAATACTCAAATGTTCCGTTTTCTCCCCAGCTCGGGAAAACCGTAAAAAACTGTTTTTTTACCCAAAATTTCTGTTTTTTTCACAGGCCTTCACAACACTAGTCTGAACACACAGTGCACCGAACACTCCTAACGATGGCGAATGTTAACACCACGACATCGGCAACTACAACTGAAATGAATACGTTACCATCGCCACTAGAGCTTGGCACAATGGCAGAGCGTTGCATTATCTGATGAATCCCGATATCATCTTCATCATGACGATGTGAGGGTGCGAATCCGTCGTGTTCCAAGGGAACAGCTCCTTAACATCTGTACTGGGGGGCGGAGACAAACTGGCTGCGGCTTAATTATTATCTGGGGAACATTCAGGTGAGCATCCATGTGTCTATTGGAGCTCGAGCAAGGCACCATGACGGCCGAGACGTCACACGCTGCTTGCAGACTACGTACATCCCTTCATGACGGCCATGTTTCTCATCAGTAGTAGCATTTTTCGACAAGATAATGCACCATGTCACAAGGCCAGGAGTGTGAGGGAGTGGTTCGAGGAACACAGGAGCGAGTTCCAAGTGATGTGCCGGCCCCCAAACTCTCCGGATCTGAACCCAATCGATCACATCTGGGATGTGATTGAACGTGACCTGAGGGCGCATCACCCCCTCCCCGGAATTTACGGGAATTAGATGACCTGTGTGTGCATATGTGGTGCCAACTCTCTCCTGCGAACCACCGAGGAACATTGCGACCATGCCAAGACGCGTTGCCGTTGTTATTCGTGCCAAAAGGTGGACATACTAACAAATAGGTAGGTAGTCATAATGCTCTGGGTGATGTGTGTGTATATTTTAACTCGTATATTTTGTCTCGACTCGAATTTCGAGACGTCTCGACTCGAATTCGAGTCGAGTCGAGACAGAGACTGTCGAGTCGAGACATGAGTCGAGACAGCAACATATTTTCGAGTCGAGACACGAGTCGAGACAACATTTTCTCGAGTCAAGTCGAGACAAACTTAAATCTCGACTCGACTCGACTCGTGCGCATCCCTAATTTTAATAGAAATAAATAAAATATCTTTCTCCACTTGTCAGTTAACTACAAATTGAAAACGTTCTTTAAAAAGAAAAAAAGACTGTTAAAGCTCTACCTCTTATTTTTCTAATATTAGTGAAACAACAAATAAAAGCACTAATATATATTAATAACACTTGTGTTACATTGCCAAAACTGTAACACAAATGTTACTAAATATTTAGTGCTTTGATCAGTTTAATTTTATTAATGCTCTCTGATATTTTCAAATGTATAATCTCATATAAACAACATAAAGAGTTTGCTTATTGGTCTATCTGTGTGTCTGTGTGCGGCCTGTTAACCAGACGAAGCGGTCTTTATTTTTTCTTCTAAATTCGAACAGCAGGGGTGGTCTCACGGGGAGCGTTTACCGGGACATGTTGATGTAGTAGAAAATGAGCGATACTAGTGTTCATTTCATATTTTTCGCGGTCGCTGAGATCAATAGTGAAACTCCGATCTATTAACTTCCAAATTCAACCCACTCAGCTGCAGGCCGGGGGTCACCGGGAAGGATACCGAGACATATAAAAATAACCCAAAATGACCGGTATTAGTGTCAAATCCATAATTTTCACGGTCGCTGACATCAATGTTGATAATTCCATTAGCGATGACTTTCAACTTCAGCTACCGTTGTATGCGGTCCAGGGTCACCTATGTTTGATGGGGGGGGGGGGGTACCGAGACATGTAAAAATAATCCAAAATGACCGATATTAGTGTCAAATCCATAGTTTTCGCGGTCGCTGAGATGGTGATATTCCCACAGGCGTTGACTTCCAAATACAGCCCCCTTCGGCTGGGGACCAAAGGCTTTTTTTTATTTCTTTCTTTCTTTCAAAATTCTAACCAGGGACGTTCGGGATATATTTCGTTGTTCATTTTGTTTACATAGATATTTTGTGTGACCCATTCGAAGAATGGGTATTTCAGCTAGTGAATAATGTTTTCGCAACAGTGCATTTGGATAATTACACACAAATACGAAAAATAGTTGCATAAAAAAGATCAGGAAGGTTGCGCCTACAAAACGATTATCATATGTAACAAGGGTTCTGTAATCGTGAAACCTATTGTAAGGGAGCAGATGGGCAACTGAAAATGATGTTTTTTTTTAATATCCAGTATTTCGATTCTTCCCAATAAACTACTTTATATTTCAGACAACGTCCATCCAATAAAGCCGTTTTTTTTATCATCTATGACTCCTGATCTTGAGGTGTTTTGAAGAAAACAAAAGAATACTTCAGTCAGAACAGCAGGCTTATGGCTTTGAATCCTTGATATAATGAAAGATTTTGTTATTATTCTATGTTATGTACCTAAGTAAAATTACGTATTCTTTCGTTACTCTAAAACTATATGCTTCCTTCTTTCGAGAAATCTGTATATAAAAGCAAATATTGCAAAGTGTGTTCCACAAACCTCGATTGGAGTTTTACGGATTCCCTGTTTGTGAGAAGTGAATTCAATAGTTTCATGTGTACACTCACGTACAAAATTATTGTCGCATGTCTATAAATGTATTTTTCTAGGAATATAATTTGATAACGAATTTGCCCGGTATTTCTTATAACGTAGTATGTGTATAATCGGCAAAGACATGTGTGTGGCAAATTTCATGTCAAAATAGCAGTAAATAAGAATAATAAAACGAAAAGGAAATACTGTCTTGTCCATTTAGCAACATTTTGTTTTACTCATTCTAATTTTTGTATTTATAATTCTTTTCCTATGAAATTTGCCTCAAATATACATTTCCCGATTATACACGTGGTATCAGTATTAAAATTACCCTGCAAAATAATTATCAAATTATATTCTTACAAGAAGACAGTTATAGATATGCGCCAATCATTTTGGGCATGAGTGTACAATAGGATATAAATGCTTAAATGTTAAGCTGGAAGTAGCATAGCTTGAAACATGCCTTTAAAATTTAGTAAAATAAAATTGTACTAAATAGAACCCACTGATTTTTTAAAAAGCTTTTTTCACAATGATGTCGTGGCGATGTCATGACTACTTACATGCCGATCTTGCTTGACTTTTGCGAAAAAATACAATTCACTTTTGCCCTGATCGGTCGCTCACTGCAAGGAGCATCTTGGCTCGTCTAATTTCCAGAACGAAGGCGATTGAACCATCTTTTGATTTGCTTTCGTAAGAAATCTTGACCACAAACAATTAAATTTCTTCACGGACTTGCTCATCATTTGAGCCATTGTCGAAGTAAAACGTTAAAATGTACTACAGTTCTGAGGAAAATTCACTCGTTTTCACGGTGTTATACCTTACGCCTGATTATAGGAATTCGAACAGTTTTTACCATCTATAGTTTCAAATGTGAGCTGTCAAATTGTTAGGCCTGATCCACTGCAACTCATATACCCTGAGATTTTAGGGCATTAACGCCACCTTTTGGGTCAAATGCTTAATGCTTTTAGACTACCTAATATATTGTTTTAAAAAAATAAATAATGCTTCACTATTAATTTATAGGCTATTGATTGATAATTGGTTGCTTAATAAGGACGTCAGCAGTGAGGATATTTGTCTCCGTCACAGTATATATTTTTCTGTTCATTGCTCCTCATATTATAGGTAATGAATTTTTTTCTTAACGATTTTCTACTGATTAGTATAGATTTTTAGTGTGTTATACAGTATTTTGTACACAATATATCTCAAAAAATATTAAAGTATATATCAGGGTTGGCTGGTTTAAACCAGCTGTTTTTTTTTTCAAAAAAACAACTGGTGTACACACACACACACACACAAAACGAAAAATGCATTAGTTTTATCTCCTTTTCACCTTTTAATCAAGGCGTCCCATGTTCAATTCTCGGTCGAACCACAACCCTTCTTTCAAGTGTAAACCAAGTAGAGGTTTGGATGTCAGTTTAAGCGAAAGTCTTCTTACCTCGGTATTACATAAGAATGTTAAGCCCTAAACACACGCAACGAAACCAAATTGTATGCCTGAATGCCTGTTGTTTTATAAAGAAGCCAAGGTTGCTTAAATGTATTGGTAGAAATTGGCAATATTTATCAACTGCCTATGTAGCTTTCAATATTAGCTGGGATTGGACTTTCAGTTTTAATTTAATTGAATGATATCTACATACTAAATTTGTAATTTAATATCTCAGTTGTAGCGCACTGCTTATGATACGTTGACTTTAAAATATTACATGCCAAGCAATACGGACTTTTCATTATTCGTTTACTTTCCCAATGGCTAAGGCGGGAGTTTCCCGATTTACATATAATTCTGTATAATGGTTTCAATTGTACAACTATTTATCCTTTTGTCCTTCTGAAATGACTCTTGAATATACAGGTATGTAATGATCAGTACAACGTATTTTTATCAAAAGTCCTTCGTAAGAGAGTCGGCACTCATCGCATTTGTGGCCAATTAGTCTCAGTTTCGAGTCCGAATGGAGAACAATTTCTCTCGGATGTAAGCCGAGAAGCGGTTTGAATTCCGCTTTAAGCTTATGTGACTTTTTCCAGCATAACCTCGTTGCTGCATAATAACACCAAGGCGAAACAAACTTATTTCTGTTCATATGTAATATAAATACATAGAGTAAATTATTTAATCCAAAAACCCGGGTTTAAACAAAAAAAGTTTTTTTTTCAATAAAGAACATGTTTTTTTGCCAACTTTAGTATACATATTTCTTTGTAGATTTTACAGATTTTTGTCCTTTGTAACGAGATTTATATATGTATTACAATCTTAATTCCAGGTGGAAATAATCATTACTTAAATTTCTTAAAACAATAGATACTCTAAAGATTTTCTATCTGTAAAATTGATAGAAAAGTAAAGCCAACAGTAATATGTAAAAAGTAAGTCTATAACACGATATTTTTTAAAAGTGGTTTTGTTATGTAATAAGTGTGTAGTGCTAATGTAAAATAAAAGGAACTGTGGTAATTTTGATTTTTTTTTTAACAATCGGTCCTGTCCCCTGATCACGACTTACTTCGGTACTCGAATAAAAGATCTTTATTATAATCTAGGTGCCTCACTACATAACAATATTCGCAGAGCTTGCGAATTGCAGAAGGCAGTTATCACTGCTGTACAGAATATCGCAAGATAAAACTCAAATTTTACGTGGAGAGTTTTTTTTTCCACATAATTATGCACCAAGTCTAACGGTGGCACTGATGATAATGGTTTAATGAAGAAAATGTATGAAACGAGACAACTCCGAAAAACACTATGTACACGGTGTTTGTCCACCGAAGTTCACTTAGTGCAAGTTGAGATCAAACCATTGACCCCAGGTACTAGAGGTGAAAGTCTACCATAGAGGTACCGCATCACTCTAAGGAAGTTTTCAACACAATACGATGATGCTTTACAAGTGATAATATTTACGAATTTATCAGCCAAGGTAAGATATTTTTAAGTATTCTTATCTATAGGACAATTTGTTCCTTGTAGACTATAGATAATTAAAGTGTTTTTAGGGAATTATTGTCTAGCGATTTTTTTAGCCTTGGGCTAGAAATCTATTGATTCCTGGCTTCGGGGCGCTATAACGATTATTTTTGTTTAAAAAAATCAATTGTCCTGCTCGTTTGAATGGAATAGATTGCGCCTGAACGAGATATACCGAAAATGTTACTGTAAATAAAATATATATTGAAAACTGTAATGTTAACTAATGTAAATAGCTACAACTACCTCCAAGTAGCCCTAATTTGTATTTTTTCCTTCACTCTTAATTCTAAACTCGTGTTAATATTATATCATAGTGTAAATGTTTAGTATATATATATATATATATATATATATATATATATATATATATATATATATATATATATATATATATATATATATATATATATATGGGACCGCGCCAAGGTTGGACGACGACAAGCCTGGACACTTTTTGTGTCCAGGCTTGTCGTTGGCCAACCTTGTCGTCAGCGACCCAAAATGAGATATGTCAAAGCATCTCCGGGTCAATCTCGACAAGCCTGGGCACCTTCAGGAATGTGTCCAGGTTTGTCGTTGGCCAACATTGTCGTCAGCGACCCAAAATGAGATGTGTCCAGGCTTGTCGGGATCGACCACGACAAGCTTGGACACCCCAGAAATGTGTCCAGGCTTGTCGTCGTCCAACCTTGTCGTCAACGACCCAAAATGAGATGTGTCCAGCCTTGTCGGGATCGACCGCGACAAACCTGGACACCCCAGGAATCTGTCCAGGTTTTTCGTCAACGACCCAATTTGAAATTCTGTTTCAACAAATTCTACCAGTTAAGGCGTTTCCAGTTCATACATACATGCTCTTCAATATAGAGTTGCATGGCTCGCATCTATATCGCTATTGGCTGATTCTCGCCAGTCAGCTACTGCCCTCTACTAGAGGATTTTCGAATTATTTTAAATTAATTTATCTTTTATTAAAGGAGGTTATTATTATTTACAAAATTTTCGTTTTACTTAAATAATTATTAAATGGGATGTGTGCCCTTGTACATAAAATTTTCGCAGAACTGAGTTGGCGCCGATACGGTGTTGTCGAAACGTAGCGGCCCCCAAAGCCTGATGGCTTGAATAGGTTTGAACCCTCATGTCTGTGGTACTTCTTACGATTTTTATGAATATCACAGTGGTATAAAAATAACACTGCAGTATAATCAGAGAGAACAGTTGCCCTTGTACATAGATAACACTAACTGCCCTTGTACACCCGTACAAGTGAATAATAAGTTGTATTTGTAGGATCTACGTGCTTTGAATGCACCAAATCGGCCCATTGGAATGTGTCCAGGCTTGTCGTTGGCCAACCTTGTCGTCAGCGATCCAAAATCGATCCCGACAAGCCTGGACAGCCCAGGAATGTGTCCAGGCTTGTCGTTGGCCAACCTTGTCTGCGTCCCATATATATATATATATATATATATATATATATATATATATATATATATATATATATATATATATATATATATATATATATATATACATGTATTAAGAAATTGGTGCGAAAACAGTTACGAAATCGATAAAATTGAAACCGTGAAACTGTGTGGCTGGTTAGAGGGTCTTTGTCTGTACGTTTTGATAGGCTAATCAATTCCTATCCAGACCATCCATAATTCAGTGTTCAGAGCCGTAGTAGTAGTGGTCGACGTATGGCGAACTGAGTCAGCAAAAATTCCTCGATTCTGATTGGCTGAGAGAGGTCACGTGACGTTAGGCCCCGCCCACGCGGGAAATTCAAATTTTCAGGTCACGTGGTATGACGTCATGAGTCACCCCGCGGGGAAATCCCTCATTCTCTTTTATGACTAGGATTTTTGAAATTTGTTCCCTTTTACGGGTAAGATGTGTGATTCTGATTGGTTGATAGCTGTCACGTGATTTTAGACCCTGCGATATTTGAAATTCGTTCCCTTTTACGGGTAAGATGAGTGTTTATGATTGGCTGATAGAGGTCACGTGATCTTAGGCCCTGGGATTTTTTAAAATTCGTTCCCTTTTATGGGTAAGATGAGTGGTTTGGTACCTTGAATTTGATTGGTTGATAGCGGTCACATGATCTTAGACCCTGGGTTTTGAAATTTGGGTATCCTCTTTGATGCGTGCTTTGGTACCTCGATTCTGATTGGCCGACAGAGGTTACATGATCTTAGACCCGCTACACGGTGAACAGGTCACATGGTATGACGTCATGTTTTACCCTTGCGGGGAAATCCATCACTAATTCGTTTCCTTTTATGGGTAAGATAAGTGCTTTGGTACCTTGATTCTGATTGGATGATAGAGATCACGTGATTTTAGGTCCTAGGATTTTTGAAATTAGGGTATCCTTTCTGATGTATACTTTGGTATCTCGATTCTGATTGGTTGATAGAGGTCACATGATTTTAGACCCGCCACACAGTGAACAGGTTACATGGGAAAACCCCTCACTCATTTGTTTCCTTTTACAGGTAAGATGAATGTTTTGGTACCTCAATTTTGATTGGAGGATAGAAGTCACATGATCTTAGCCCCCCCCCCCAGTTCATGAGGGAAATACAGAGCGATATGACGGCGATCCATCCTAGACCGGGATCTTAGAATTTAGTTCCCTTTTTATGGTTATGTGTAAAGTTCCCATGAAGGGTTCAACCTCCTCCTTAAATAACCCTTTTTTTTTGGTATCATGATATTGTACTGAAGTTTACATTAAATATTATCGTTCTCTTTGGCAGATAAGATGATTCTTACCATGATGGAGATCCTGTCCTTGAATTAGTAGCCTATGTCTCTGGAAGTAACAATGGTGAAAGAGGGTTGTCGCTTGTAGATTTCTTATAACACATTGTTGTGAGTTTAAGCGATTTATTGCTCAGTAAGCGCTTCATTAATGGAAACAGTGTTGCCAGATTTTTCTTACCTAAACTGTTCCGATTCTTTTCGAAACGGTTCCGCAGAGTGCAAGAAATTTTAAACTAAAATTTTTTCGAACTAAAAAATTTTAAACAAAAATTTTCAAACAAAAAATTTTCGAACTAAAAAAATTGAAACAAAAAATTTTCGAACTAAAAATTTTGAAACAAAAATTTCAAAAAAAAAATCGAACTAAAAAATTTAAACACAAATTTTTCGAAAAATATTTTAAACTAAAAACTTTCGAACTAAAATTTTCGAACCCAAAAAATTTTCGAACTAAAAAATTTCAAAAAAATTTCGAACTAAAAAAATTGAAACAAAATTTTGTCGAAGTAAAACATTTTTTAAAAACAAAAGTTTCGAACTAAAGATGTAAATCACATCTAAAAATTTTCAAATCAAACTTTTTTTTCGAACTAAACTTTTAAAATTTTCGAACTAGAAATTTAAACCAAGTTTTAGAAAAATCCTAAGAAATGTTTCTCCAGGAATCGAACTCAGGTCTTTCAAACCAAAGACGTGTATCCTAACCGATTAGCTATGAATGAATTCGGTTTTAATCATGCTTGGTGGGTTTCGAACCATGGTCCTTGAAAAGGATACACATATACTTTAAGAAAATAAATCTGACAGTGTAACACTTCTCAAATCAAACTTTTTATCGAACTAAACTTTTAAAATTTTCGAACTAGAAATTGAAACAAGTTTTAGAAAAATCCTAAGAAATGTTTCTCCAGGAATCGAACTCAGGTCTTTCAAACCAAAGATGTGTATGCTAACCGCTTAGCTATGAATGAATTCGGATTTAATCATGCTTGGAGGGTTTCGAACCATGGTTCTTGAAAAGGATACACTTATACTTTAAGAAAATAAATCTGACAGTGTAACGCTTCCGTTCGTGGATTAAAATAAAATGCTGATAGACTTCTTTGTGTGACGACATAGAAGCACATATGATTGAAAATGCAAACGTCAGCGGATCGCATTACTTTTTGTTTTACTACGAACGTGTCAGCATGATTCATGGAAAAAAAAGCAAACATTGACATTCTCGTATGGAATATGAGGAAAATGAAATGTCGTCACAGTTACGACAGGTAGTGACATGATCCTGACAGAAAGCATTTGGGTTCAGAACTGCGATACTATATGATGTAACTATTGAGAAACTTGAATGACGTCACGATCGATTGTTACACATCGTTTTCGTTCGTGATTCATGACAAAAGCAGCGAGCGTTTTGATTGGTTCGTTGTGATGTCATTTTATAAATTTCCTCGTTTCTGATTGGCTGACGGTGACATCGTTTTCGCAGCGACCTAAATAAAAATCTAAATTTCATTTTTCAAATCCTACATCGCTCTCAACTATCGAGTGAAGAAGATCTCCTTTTAAAAGTGTTTTCATTTAAGCTTCATTGCACCGATTTTTTATTCATTGAATTGAGGTAAGTTCAGTGAGATTTTATTTGTCACACAAGATTCGAAAATCATTTGTGGGCGGATCACGAATACAGTGTTTTACTTTTAGTACGAAATATTTAGACTATGAGGAATTAGTGGAATGGGAAAGTGAGAGTACGAATCAGGAACCCCCACACATTAGAAGTAAGCACGAGAAATGATATGGTTTAGCGACCCTTCAGCAAGCGCCCGTCGGGAATTGAACCATGGCCAGAAAAATGTGTGCGCTTAGTTTTGAAAAGAATGCATTACAAAATTTCAGAAACTATGCCTGAGAATAATATGGTTCGATTCCCTTTGAAAGCATTAGCGGCCCCTTCAGCTTAACGTGATATTCGAGCAATCACCTGGGATTGAACCAAGGCCAGAGGTGTGTACGTCAACCATTTAGCTTAGTTTTGAAAAGAATGTATGATAACGCATGAGAATATTAAATTTTAGAAAAGGCTTGACAGCGATCCGATGTGGGAAAGCAAACCCACCGAGGCTTGAACCAGGACCTTCCACGTCCGAACCATGTACGCTAACCGCTTAGTCACAATAATAAAAAAAAAAAATACGCTATACAGATTTTGTTTCGACAATTACGTATGTGTTACGTTAATGGTTGGTAAATCTCTTCAACTTGCAAACGCATCATTTAAAGGTCGTTGTGAGTGGGAAAAAATGCTTACGCGTACTTTCTAACATCTCAGTACTGTTGAAACATTCATTCATTTCATGCATTCTTTTTTTATCACTATAGAATGGTAGGTCAGTTACATGCTGATGTAATGCTCTCGAGTTTGACAGCAATAAAACACACATTTCAGTAACATAATTATTTAAAAAAAAAACTTTGATTTCTAGTACATGTGCTTTCATAATGAGATTCTGAACGTCACCGCCAGGAATCAAACTCAGGACCTTTACATGAATTGCTTAGTTAATTATTTATCATGAATGTTATGATTTCCTGGGCTAAGCGGTTAGCATACGCGTCTTTCACATGGGAGACCAGGGTTCGATTCCCGGCGGGGAGCTCATGTGGTTCGGATTCCACGTTAATCAGTAGGTCCACGTCTCATATAGCCTCGCTGCTGAAAGGGACGCTAAACTAAAAAATCAAAAAATCAACTCAAATTCACGCTGCTCAATTCCTTTTTTCCCATTACATATTTGTTTTACCGTAACTGTTTGTTTGTTTTCATTTTTAATCATGGTCCAATCGGGTTTTACTGTTTGTAATGAAATCACTCGTCATTATAGACGATTTATGTACGTTTATGTATTATGAGGCGTGTACGTCAACCATTTAGCTTAGTTTTGAAAAGAATGTATGATAACGTGTGAGAATATTAAATTACAGAAAAGGCTTGACATCGACCCCGACGTGGAAAAGCAAACCCACCGAGGCTTGAACCAGGACCTTCCACGTCCGAACCATGTACGCTAACCGCTTAGTCACAATAATAAAAAAAAAATACGCTATACAGATTTTGTTTCGACAATTACGTATGTGTATCGTTAATGCTTGATGAATCTCTTCAACTTGCAAACGCATCATTTAAAGGTCGTTGTGAGTGGGGAAAAAAAAAATGCTTACGCGTGCTTTATCACATCT
Source organism: Thermobia domestica (assembly GCF_964235325.1). Classification (NCBI taxonomy): domain Eukaryota; kingdom Metazoa; phylum Arthropoda; class Insecta; order Zygentoma; family Lepismatidae; genus Thermobia; species Thermobia domestica. The sequence continues at coordinate 39,118,178 of NC_137471.1, forward strand.
CAGTACTGATGAAACATTCATTCATTTCATGCATTCTTTTTATCACTATAGAATGGTAGGTCAGTTACATGCTGATGTAGTGCTCTCGAGTTTGACAGCAATAAAACACTCATTTCAGTAACATAATTATTTTTAAAAAAACTTTGATTTCTAATACATGTGTTTTCATAATGAGATTCTGAACGCCACCGCCAGGGAATCAAACTCAGGACCTTTACATGAATTGTTTAGTTAAGAATTTATCATGAATGTTATGATTTCATGTTTATCAAGTGATTAAGATTTTTCTTTCTTCTTTTCTTTTGTAGTAAATTCACGCTGCTCAATTCCTTTTTTTCCCCACATTACATATTTGTTTTACCGTACCTACCTGTTTGTTTTCTCCTTTTATTAACATGGCCGAATCGGGTTTTATTGTTCGCAATGAAATCACTCGCCATTATAGACGATTTAACATCGAGGGCAGAATGCTCGAAATTCAATTCAACGCACCGCCCGTAGGAACCGATATCATACAGTATGTACATAACAGTTTCCAAGCAATGCTAGACCATTTGTTAGCCAATGTCGACGATGAGGCGATGGTTGGTTTATCAGTAATATCACCACGGAATACGAATAAACCGTTTTGGGTGAGTTTTCGCCAAGCACGAAACTTGACACTGGAAACGATGTGGGCCTCATTCGAAAGAGTGTTACAAAGTAACAATGCATTTCTCCTGCACGAACCATTCACTGTTCATTTTCATCGTGTGGATATTCCACGTGGCTATGGCGGTTTGCGGCAAGGAGTACTTCAAAATGAAGAATTATTACGTTGCAAGCGAGGGATTGTACGTGTAAAAAATCAAGATTCAAGGTGCCTGGCGTACGCCCTTGTTATTGCTATTGGCCTGAAAAAATACAAGAATGTAGATGTGAAACGACATAAGCAATATAAAGATCAATCAAAATGTGTTGTGGACGATGAAGTGGATGCATTATGTGCAAATGCAGGAGTGAATTTGGATCATGGTGCCAGTGTAAATGAAATACGACAATTCCAGGCATACCTCAAAGAATATAAAATTACAGTGTATACCAGTTTCACAGGTCATGACATCATGTACGAGGGGCCCAACGACGAAAATCGCACTCCCATAAATTTGATTTGTTTAGCTGGACATTTTGACATCATCCAATCTTTAACTGCTTGTTTTGCAACCAATTTCTACTGTGAAGCGTGCCATAAAAAATACAGTGAACGTAACAGACATGTGAAAAATTGTCCTGTAACATGCTCCAAATGTCTACAGAGACCTCTATGCGACAAGAACCAAACGCTAGTGCTGTGCAACGACTGCAATCGTCAATTTTACGGCGAACAATGTTTTAACAATCATCGTAATATTGTATATCATCGTGGGGAACCTGTATGCAAAATGGTGCAGCAATGTACTAGATGTTACAGAGTTTATTCTTTTGTGCATACAGGACAACGACATCATGATTGCAATGAGATCTTTTGCAATGTTTGTAAGAAGATTGTTCCAGGATCACATCAATGTTTTATGCTTCCCGATCGACAATGTTTGAAACCTGGTGTTCCTTCACTCATGCACGCAAAGAAAGCCTTGTTGATATTCTACGATATAGAATCTATGCAAGACACGAATATTGGCGATAATACGTATGTACACATTCCAAATTTATTGGTTGCAGAACAAGTATGTTATGCATGTGTTGAAAACAATAATATCCAGCAGTCTTGCAGTACGTGTGGTCAGCGCCAGCATATTTTCCAAGGAGAGGATCCAGTTTATAATTTTCTCCAGTACTTGCGGGAACGTCGTCCCAATATAAATAGGATTTTCTGTGTCGCGCACAACGCTAAGGGCTACGATGGACATTTCATCCTAAAGACCATGGTCGAACAATGTCAATGGAGACCTGACGTCATATTAAATGGGACCAAGATACTGAGTTTAACGTTGAATAATCTGACGTTCATTGACTCGTTGAACTTCCTACCTATGGCATTAAGTAAATTGTCAAAAGCGTTCAATTTACCCGCAACCAAAGGCTACTTCCCGCATTTCTTCAACACCAAGGAGAATCAATCGTATATTGGACCACTTCCAGAAACAAAGTATTATGGTGCAGATGAAATGGCCGTCGAAGACAGGAACAAGTTCATGCAATGGTACAACGATCATCGTAATGACACGTTTGATTTTCAGAAAGAAATTCTCAAGTATTGTATTCAAGATGTCAATGTACTGCGACAAGCATGCGTTTCGTTTATGACGTCATTTGAAACAGAAACCAAAGTGAATCCCTTCTTGGAGACGATCACGATTGCCAGTGCTTCCAATTTAGTATTCCGCCGGAATTTCCTTAAACCCAACACCATAGGAATTCTACCGGCACATGGCTATCGATGGAGAAGTACCCAATCGATCGCTGCAATGCAATGGCTGGCCTACATTGAAAAAAGCGAAGAAAAACAAATCTTACATGCGGCCCGACAAAAGGAAGTGTTTATTGCGGGATTCCATGTTGATGGCTACTACCAAGATCCTGAGACGTTAGAGGAGCACGTCTACGAGCATGCCGGCTGCTTTTACCACGGGTGTAAAGTATGTTTTACTACAGGCCGTAATCAGCCCATCTACAGCAATCCAGAAGACACCATGGAATTCCGTTATGAACGAACGCAAAGAAAAAATGCAAGACTGCGTGAATTGGGCTACATTGTACATGAAATGTGGGAGTGCGAATTTAATCAGTTCTTAAAACAAAATCCTGCAATGGCGACGTATCTGAAGAATCACCCGTACATGAACCGCAGACCATTAAATCCAAGAGATAGTTTTTTTGGAGGAAGGACCAATTGCGTGAAATTGTACCACCAAGTCGACGAAAAAGCGGGGGAAGTAATAAAATATTTCGATATTGTCTCGCTTTATCCTTATGTAAATAAGTGTGCTAAATACCCTGTAGGCCATCCACGAATTTATCTACAGGGTGATGAAAATATACCACCAATAAATAAAGTCAATGGTCTAATCAAAATGACGATATTACCAAGTCGCCATCTTTATCATGGTCTCCTGCCTTACCGATGTAACAAGAAACTACTCTTTCCACTGTGTGCTGCGTGTGCCGAAATGAACCCAGACCCTACAGCAACGTGTACGCACAACGACCAGGAGCGGTGCCTCACTGGAACATGGGTATCATATGAAATCCAGAAAGCAGTAGAATTAGGATATCAACCAGTGGAAATTTTTGAAATTTGGGATTATGACATTGAACAATATGATCCCATCACGAAAACAGGTGGCTTGTTCACGGAATATATCAATACGTTTTTGAAATCAAAAATGGAAGCGTCTGGCTGGCCTAGTTCCTGTGTCAGCGAAGAAGACAAATCAAAATTCATACAAACCGTCCTGGAGCGTGAAGGTATTGCATTGGATCCGTCCAAAATTGAAAATAATCCTGCACGAAGAAGTTTATCTAAGCTTTGTGTGAACTCTCTTTGGGGAAAGCTTTGCCAAAGATCAAACTTTAGCCAGACCACAATTATTGATCGGCCGGAAGAATTTTATGAAAAACTCACTTCCCCCGACATTAAACTCCATCAAATTGTACCCATCAATGATACGATGTTGTATGCGTTCTGGGAGTACAATGAACATGTGCCTGTTCAAAACCGAAACACCAATGTCGTGTTAGGTGCATTTACAACATGTCAGGCACGCCTGGAACTGTACAAGTACCTGGAAATGTTGCAGGAACGTGTTTTATATTTCGACACGGATTCTGTAATATTTACAGAGAAGCCCGGGGAGCCAACCATTGAACCTTCAACGTACTTGGGATGCTTATCGAATGAGATGGAGTCTTACGGACCACGAGCATACATCAAAACATTTGTCAGTGGAGGACCAAAAAATTACAGCCTAGAAATATACAATCCGGATACCAACGTCACCAGTTACATATGCAAAATTAGAGGATTTACATTAAATTACAATGCAGGACAACAATTAAATTTCAATACGCTAAAAGAAATGATTACAAATCAATGCCGTGGACAAGTCACCATCACTATCCCCCATAAGATATGCAGGACTAAAGACCATACCATCGTCACACGCAAAGAAGAAAAAATGTACAGTATCCAGTACACAAAACGTCGATTTAAAGAATTCAATTCCTACGATACGGTTCCGTACGGGTACGTTAAAAAACAGAAGATGGAACTGGAAAAAGAAGATGAAGAAGAAAAAACTGTAAATACCCAATAAGGCCGCCATTTCTTTTTTCCTTTTCCTTTTCTTCTCCTTAACCACAAAGCAGCAACACCAAGAAGAAAATGAAGTACCCACAAGAGTTCATAAATCATCAACATCACCATCAGTGGAAGAAATGCAGTCATCTCGTACCGAAGGAGGAACCTTGACCATAAAGCTGCAACACCAAGAAAAATGCAGTACCCAGAAAAAGTGCGTAAACATCCATCAGTGGATGAAATGTACCCGAGGAGGAAGATGAGCCTAAACAGATCCATCATTTACGAGTAAGTTTTATTTCTCTCTTATCAATATTGACTCATTTTTATTGTTTCAGAAAAAAGAAATTCTTAAAGTAATCCGTCGTTTCTTCTTTTTCTTTACAGGATACGGCTACAAGATTCGAAGATGATGACGCGTCCAACATATTCATTAAACTAGATCCTGTATTTATTATGTTAATAAACATGTATAGGAAGAGCACATACCTTTCGTTAAAATACAACAAGTTGAAAAAAAAAATATGTTTTATTATTTCTTGAAACCCTGAACACTTGTTTTCAAATCATGGTAATCTTGAAAATTTAAGGTGGAAAATATATTCAAGATTTGGTTTACATGATTTTGTTCGAAAAATAATTAAAGAATTTTTTAGTGTCCAAAATTTGGTTTTTAATTTAGTTCGAAAAAAATTTGGATTTGAAAACTTTCAAATGTGGTTTACAACTTTAGTACGAAACTTGTTTTTAAAAATTGGTTCGAAATTTTTTGTTTAAATTTTTAGTTCGAAAAATTTTGATTTGAAAATTTAGTTCGAAAGTTTTTAGTTTAAAATATTTTTCGAAAAATTTTTAATTTTTTTAGTTCGAATTTTTTTTTGGGTTCGAAAATTTTTTAGTTCGAAAATTTTTTGATTTGAAAATTTAGTTCGAAAGTTTTTAGTTTAAATTTTTTAGTTCGAATTTTTTTTGAAATTTTTGTTTCAAAATTTTTAGTTCGAAAATTTTTTGTTTGAAAATTTTTGTTTAAAATTTTTTTAGTTCGAAAAAATTTTTAGTTTAAAATTTCTTGCACTCTGCGGAACCGTTTCGAAAAGAATCGGAGCAGTTTAGGTAAGAAAAATCTGGCAACACTGTTTCCATTAATGAAGCGCTTACTGAGCAATAAATCGCTTAAACTCACAACAATGTGTTATAAGAAATCTACAAGCGACAACCCTCTTTCACCATTGTTACTTCCAGAGACATAGGCTACTAATTCAAGGACAGGATCTCCATCATGGTAAGAATCATCTTATCTGCCAAAGAGAACGATAATATTTAATGTAAACTTCAGTACAATATCATGATACCAAAAAAGGGTTATTTAAGGAGGAGGTTGAACACTTCATGGGAACTTTACACATAACCATAAAAAGGGAACTAAATTCTAAGATCCCGGTCTAGGATGGATCGCCGTCATATCGCTCTGTATTTCCCTCATGAACTGGGGGGGGGGGCTAAGATCATGTGACTTCTATCCTCCAATCAAAATTGAGGTACCAAAACATTCATCTTACCTGTAAAAGGAAACAAATGAGTGAGGGGTTTTCCCATGTAACCTGTTCACTGTGTGGCGGGTCTAAAATCATGTGACCTCTATCAACCAATCAGAATCGAGATACCAAAGTATACATCAGAAAGGATACCCTAATTTCAAAAATCCTAGGACCTAAAATCACGTGATCTCTATCATCCAATCAGAATCAAGGTACCAAAGCACTTATCTTACCCATAAAAGGAAACGAATTAGTGATGGATTTCCCCGCAAGGGTAAAACATGACGTCATACCATGTGACCTGTTCACCGTGTAGCGGGTCTAAGATCATGTAACCTCTGTCGGCCAATCAGAATCGAGGTACCAAAGCACGCATCAAAGAGGATACCCAAATTTCAAAACCCAGGGTCTAAGATCATGTGACCGCTATCAACCAATCAAATTCAAGGTACCAAACCACTCATCTTACCCATAAAAGGGAACGAATTTTAAAAAATCCCAGGGCCTAAGATCACGTGACCTCTATCAGCCAATCATAAACACTCATCTTACCCGTAAAAGGGAACGAATTTCAAATATCGCAGGGTCTAAAATCACGTGACAGCTATCAACCAATCAGAATCACACATCTTACCCGTAAAAGGGAACAAATTTCAAAAATCCTAGTCATAAAAGAGAATGAGGGATTTCCCCGCGGGGTGACTCATGACGTCATACCACGTGACCTGAAAATTTGAATTTCCCGCGTGGGCGGGGCCTAACGTCACGTGACCTCTCTCAGCCAATCAGAATCGAGGAATTTTTGCTGACTCAGTTCGCCATACGTCGACCACTACTACTGCCGTGCAAAGCCTATGGGAGAGGGACTGAAAGCGTATTATTTACTCACCGGCGTTCTAAGATGAAAGTGGGATTTCATTGCCAGACTATTCTTTTTTTTTTTTTTTTTTTTTAATAAATCAGTTAGCAATTAAACAGCTCGAAAATAAATTTCTCTGAATTCTCAGTAAATAAAATTATACGTATAGTGTATACACTAAACACCTTTCTGCTCTTAATATAACTTTGGATTGAGATAATCGATTGAAGATAAAATTCTTGAAAATCACACAGTTTCGAATTTTGAATTTCATGGGGAAGCATTTATCTGGTTCGTGGTAGCTTCTTTTTCTAATGGAAGATATAAATAACAGTTTCTAAGCAGATGACGATGTTTCTATTTAGATATCGATGTATAACAGTTTTGCCAACTAAATACACCTCTGGCTTCATCAAATACGTCATAGATAAGGTGTTTGATGAAGTCAGTGATTTAGTTGGCGAAACTGTTATACATCGATACTTTAGTAAAAACATTGTGATTTGCTTGGACACTGTTTTATTTCTATTTTCAAATATTTATAAATTGTGCCTAAATTCTATACGGATACACTGCCACTATTGGTGACTAATTTATGACTATGGATCCACTGCAAATTTTGTGAATACTCTAGGTGCATGGCTACACTGCTGGCAAGTAGTTACATACTTCTGCCAGTGAGAGTAGATGTCACAGCAAGCGCAGCATACATGATACATTTTTTTCCTCATATTTACCAATCTTACCGTTAGGGTATGTTGATCTGTGGTTTCGTGTTTTATGTGCTCTGTGAGGACGAGAGTTTAGTGGGCCTTTCTATACATATACATTACACTTACACTGTTTTTTCTCTTTACACGTTCATACATTCCCTTTTTTTCCAACAATTTTTTCCATTCATTTTACACTCCCACTTTTCTCTATGTTTTGCCCTGTCATATACTTTTGTACTCATTTTATTACTTTTTCTCATTTTTCCATTAATCAAATCCTTATATTTTACACGTTTAATTCCCTTTGTAAATTGCCGATAAGTCTTTTTCAAGACAGTAGCAACGTACTTTTGCGCTACTATGTGACGCTTCTACAAACAAAGAACAAGAAGTGAAGAAGATTACAATTTTGGTTGAATAATTGAACTGAATCGAAAGAAATTAATCGATTGAGGTGATATTTTCAGTAAAAATCAGAGACAGTGTTGCCAGTTTCGCGACTTTGTCGCTAGAACTAACGACTTTTGGAAGTGTCCAACGACAAAAATTTTTATTTAGCGCCTAGCGACAAATCTAGCGACATTTAGGAATTCAAATATTTTGTTCTATATTTATATTAAAGTATCCAAAATTTTGCAGTTCGTGATACTAATAATTACTTTTACACACTCGGTTGCACTACTGCTATGAGCGACCAACTTCGTTGGATTCATCGCTGCTATGAGGATTATGCCCTTCTTTACTGCGGTTCGGAAATCCGGGAATTTCCCGTGTCTAACTAGTTGCGTAATAGGTGGTAACCTCTTGCATTGCACAGTGCGTACAGTGACAGTGACGCTGGAGAACGTTGTGCTTTTCTGGTTCAGTGTAGTGCGTGTGATTTATATATTAATTGAACTGCGGTTGTTCTTAATATAAATTAGAAATTTCGTGGGGTGAGTTCGGTGAAGTGTTCCAATACGAAAGCAACATGAATTCCCCAACCCGCCCCCCAAAAGATAATTGTACTCAATAAGAGGGAATGGGGAAAATTGATCCAAAATTTTAAGTATTTGCAAACTTTAAATGCTATATTTATTAACTTTGTATTCTTCAGAGCGCATAGTGCAGTATTTTTGTCAAGATGGCCATTTTTTTAAAAGAAAAAATACTCGAGTCTTCCATTGTATATGAAAAATATTTAAATTATTTTAATTCCTTTGTAAAATTGTATAGCGACTTGGCAGGAGTCGTTTAGCGACTTCTAGGGACTTTAGAGTACTAAACTAGCGACATTTCACACTGGCGAGTTGGCAACAGTGATCAGAGAGTCGTTTTGTTTTTCGACTCAGTGAATGCAGGGCTATATTGTCGCACAAGTCGCCACATATCTTACAAAATTCTCACCTAAACAGAGGATGCTTTATAGAGAGTAATTTAATAGGATCACTCAACAATAGGAAATATCATGTGAAATAACGCTATACACTTACAGACTTTGCAGGTAATTTTCAAATTTTTCTTTGATTCGTTCCATCCTGTACAGTGGACTTAGATTTAACAAACTAGAACATAAGAACGCAAATTTAATGTTGCATTTGCGAGAAACACATACTTCAGAATAAAGCACCTGAGTTCCATTATTTCTTTATAAATTGTTTGAAAAGATGCTTTCGTGAATTTAGAATTTACTGGGAATATAAATATGCTATTTTTTTAAAAGAAAAAGTAAAGAAGGAGGATTATTAAGGGAAAAGTAAAAAAGTGATATTAGCTACCGTACGTCTTGCATATTCTTTTTTAATGGTTCTTGTAGCCCGGAACATTTTTGGGTAAGAATTCCTTTTGTGCTTATCAGTGATATTTGGCGCGGGTTAGGTTAGGTCAGATGAATCGGTTCCAGTTACTGGTTAGCAGAAAGTAACCTCTTGCCGATTTTTGAAAAAAAGAAAAAAAGGAGAAAGAATTTAGTGTGTTTGTAATGTATGTATGTTTAGTTTCGTTTCTACGTAGTTATTTATCTGAAATACACGTTTTATTCATATCTTTATATTGTTTTTGATGCTATACTACCATTACTAAATACGGCATTTTTTTTTTTAATTGTATGTTTAGTTTCCCTTTCTGCTCTACATCGATCTCTGCACGTCAATTGTGCTTTAAATTAAAAGACTTCAGTTGCCAAGGAAGCGTCTGAATGGGTAAATTTTTTTTTAAAAATGAATTGGTTATTTTAAAGCGATTACACACGTGGTAAGTATTTACTTCCTTAGCTGGCATACCTCGACAATAGAACGATATGAAAGTGGATTTGTGTCATTAACCTGTCAAGTACAGTACATATTTTTCGATTGTTAACGCAGTCAAATAATTATAATGGCTAATTGCAGTTTACGCTCATGAACAACAGTAATGTTAACCTCGAGTTTTATGCGAAGGGTGGGGGCGTTCCACCATTTCATTCATTTCTCATAATCACCGTCTACTTAGCCTAAGCGTGGGGCATAACACTAAAAGATTCAATTTCAGTTTTTGTGTGATCCGAAGATGTTAAGGACACGCAAGTAAAATGAGATTCTTTTTTTAAACAAATAATAACTTTATAGCATACTGTTTCATTTGTAACAAGTAACACTAACCAATATTTATATATAATGCAATAAAATTAAATATAAGTGGTGCAAGAGTAAAATGCTAATTACGAATTTAATTTTGACTAAAGAAAGGTAATAAAATCCGGATTTCCGGAAACTTTTTCGGATATAGTACACGAGACAAACTTTCGTTTTGCGAAGGAGAAACGCCATACTTTTAGGAATCATTAAAATGAATTTCTATGATGTTAAAAGTAGGTAACAAACGACTTCGAATTAGTTAATGAGTGATTCGAGAAAAAAAAGCGTAGCTGTATTCCGCTCTTCTGCCTGTTTGTCTTTTGTTTTCACGACTAGTGCGTTTCAAATGTTTGATGGCACCTCAGTGAATGTTACTGTGACTGCGTTCATTGATGTAGGTGCCGCCAGCAGTACGAGGAAAAAAAGACGGAAGGAGTGAATGGAAGTGTGTGTGCTCCATGGTTGAATTTTGGATCATAAGTGTCTGTGCTGTATGGTTGAATTTTGGATCATTTACGAGAGCTTTGTAGGTCTTCAAGTAATATATTTGCACGAACAGTGAAAGAAAGTAACAATTTTTGGAAACTCAACTAATACAATAAAAGATTTCAAGAGAAGATGGCGGAAAGTGAAGGCGTGCTCCTACAAGCCGCGTTTACGTTCGGTGGTCAACGGTGTTAACTAACAAGTAAGAATCTTCGAACCTTTTCATCTTTACCATTAGGAAAATGCTGGACAAGCACTGTTAACGTAGATCCTCTGCTTTTTTTGCTTCTTCTTTCTTTTCGATTTTTATTTGCTCTCGTTAACTTCAAACAAGACAACATTTGATTGGTCATCTGGCCTCCTTTTTTTCGACAAAAAAAAGTATCCCCTCGCAACGCGGTTTTACATCTTTCTGTTGGAGGTTGCTCGCGTATACCCTCCAACGATTTAAGGTACCGTAAGCCGGGGTTAATTTACTCACGATTTAAGGAATTTTAAAGAAAATCGCATGGAATTTACAAACGTAATTATTTAGAACACGGTATTTTAAACATATAATAGCTAGAAATATGTGGAAAACATTCGTGTATGTTCATTAATAAAGATTCAGTATGTTCATAGTTATTGGAATATAAACTTTAGTGCAAAGTAACCATGTAGTTGGGGTTCTTTGCGTAACATACAAAAAAGTACGTTAAGATATGAATATAACGTTCCTTTGCAATGTTTTCCCTTCACTATTTATACATTTCACTTTCTACACGAAAGTACATACATTACCAATATTTGTGAGGAAAATTAAGTATTTTCTGGTACCGGCACAAGAACCACATTCTAATAGTTTAGTATATGTCCCACACAAATGCCAACAGAAACAGAAAAAAAGTCCCTCTGAACTAATTTGCCTTAGTTATTCCCTATGTCCAAGAATGTAATCCCAACCGTAATTAATATAAGATTGACGGGATATGGGACTTTCATGCTGAAGTCCATCCAAATTGCATGAATTTTTTTTCAAAAATGTAATGCTAGTCATTCCTATGCCTATAAGTCGCAACCCCTTCCAAAAGCCTATTTGTTAATAAAAAAAAAATACCAAAGGCTTTGTGAGTGAAGCCCCTCTCAAACTACTCTTCCGGATCCACCACTGCTTATAATGTGTTCTCCAGCAAGAAATTCATTCCGACATCTACCTAAATTTAGAATGCAGGAGTTTTCGGAAGTAATATATATATATATATATATTTATTTTTATTTAAGGGATATTTTGGACCTGTGTACAATTACCCCAATTAGAGGCTGAAACCCTCTTGTTTCAGTTTTACTTTTTTTTATGACTAAAACGTTTCATATTTAAATTTCAACTATTGCATCAGAGTTTCATTATAGACAGTAGTATTATACGAAACTGTTTTAACTTTGACGAAAATTCTTGTACATGATATATTTCAAATTTTGGCGACCTTTAAAGTGAATGCTTTTCGTACCTCTACAACAACGTACGCTCACGGTAATTAGGACTGATGTTAACTACCAATATTATAGCCAAAATACAGTTAAATGTTCGGTCTTACGGTGGCAGTTGAAACTTCCTCTTTGGTGTTCATGGTTTTGCCGACAAAGGACTGAAACTCTTCATACTTTCTGCAAAGCTTTCTGCAGTCTTACGATATGTGAAAATTAGTGCTTCCTTGTCCTTATTCTGTTTCTCGTTACATTCCTGAAATTTGCTCTTGTACTTAATGTGTGTTTTTCTATATTCTATTCGAAAAAATATTGCCCTTGTTCTTACTCTCTTTTTATTGCATTCTTGTAATTTGCCCTTAAACTTAAAATGTTTTTATAGGAATATCTGTTTTTATATCGTATGGGAAGAGTAATAATGTGCCTTTGTAATAAACGTGTGACTATGTTTGGGAAATTGAAAACACATATCGAATGTCCCGTGCACGTGGACACTTCTTACTGTTGTACTACCTACAGAAATGATTCTGTATCATGTTCAACTGCGAATAGAGCACACAACAAACCGAGATCACTCTGAATTCACACTCCATGTTGGAGTGTGAACACAACATAATCTTGTTTGTTTTGTGTGTTGTATTACCAGTTGTACATGATATTGAATCATCTCTGTAGGTAGTACAACAGTAAGAAGGATCCATGTGCACGGGAGATGAGAAGTTGCTGTTGTATACTATTATCTATTTATTTACCAACTTGTTAAAAATATTTATTTTAAATTAATATGTACACGGTGTTCCATAAAGAATGACCCCAATCTTTTTTGCTGGTTGTAGGCAAAAATTTTCTAAGTGCAACTTCGGGTAACTGGAAAAACGTAAACTAGGTTCGAACCTCTAAGCCAACCTTTGCAATCGGGAAAAATTTTTCAGATGTGTTTTTAGTTTATTTGAAATATAATAATACTTCTCACTAAGTGTAGAAAAAGCAACATTGATTGAAATATTTAATGATAAAATACTTCGAAACCATGTATTCATGTCAGCACATGCTTGTTTGTCATGTAGCTTTCCATGCGTAAAAGAACACTTATATAAAGGTACCTTTTTAATGAAAAGGGAAACGGAGAACACACTTCTCCCACCCGTAGTGAAAAGATAAAGCCACAGAATTTGCAATGAATAACAAAGGAACTTCAGTTATATTTCTTTAGAATGAACGTGGGCATAGTCGTCGTGTTAGCACAGTGTTAAAAGGCGACGTGTCAAATCGTAAGGTCATGAGTTCAGTTCCCGTTTGGGTCAAAAAATGTATGAAATTCTATTTTCTTCAATGACTGAAAATGATATAAAATAATTACAATTAAAAAATCAGATGTATATGTATTCCCATAGAATCATTGCAGAACATAAGTAATTATTATGTTTAAAATATAACATGTGAGGTATGTTCACAGATCGTCGGTATTATATATGTGAATGTTAAACAAATCATGAAAATCGTGAAATAGCAATAAGTTATGTAGTTTGTTTATTTGCAGCTATTTGTCATATAGAGGTTACTTTTCATCATTCTCATTACAGCATGTCATTTGCGTTCTAGAGATATTCCTGTATTTCTAGAATTATAAAGAATTGGTATAAATACAGAATATCCAAAGTCGGATCGTAATTCCAGATAAATAACTTTTCGTGATCTCAGTAAGGTCACGTGAGGAGACTAAAGTTGACCTTAGAACGGAAAGTCTATACATAGAATTTCAGCTTAACATTCAGATACGATTTTGTATACGCATATGTTTCTCTCGCTTGCTTTGTGTGTGTGTGTTTGTTGCGGAATATCTTAAGGTTAATACTACATTTGCAATGGATATATTATTGTCATCGAACACCGGAAATTCAAAATCGTGTTTCTTGAAGTTGAGTTTTTGTGTTCACGTTATCTCACTTGTAGAGTAAAGGATGTGGACGAGGCATATAACTGTCATTGGTTGGTGTCCTGTTGTGGGCGAACGGTTAATAACGGTTCTAAGTATTCACTATTAGGTTTTTACGGTTCAAAAGGTACGGATCGCTGGACGTAATGGAACTATAGTCAGTAACATAGCCAGAAACACTTTTTGTGTAAATGCAAGCTAGTAACCGTAAAATTAATGCTTTGTACCTACACAATGCTAAACAAAGTAACTATTTGTTATCTAGATATTCTGCATTCCAATTGTTACTTTGGGGATCTGCAAAAGGTTTAATATTAGTGGTAAACATTTATTAAATATGAAATTAAAATATAACACTCAATTTACTACTAATTATAAAGAAATACAATAACACTAACAAATCAATATATGTCAATTATTTGATGCTTTAGTTATTTTATTTATTTTTCAATCCTTATTTTAAGATTAGCCCCGTTATTTACTAGCTCGCGTCGCGGTTGCGCGATTTATTTTCCGGCACTGCATATAAACGTATATCGAAAATATTAATTCTATAACGACACTAGTTTTTACCTACACTAATCTTCCTTGCATTTTACAAGAAACAGCTTCTACTGAATTGTTGAATGAAGAAAGTATTCCAGTGGGCACCATGATGACGAAACTGTATATTAAGCCATGTTTATCCCTATTCAGCCACTACTAGCACCTGCGATTGATTTTTACTGCAAAGTAATTACATATTAGTTATTGTAAATAACGAATTTCCACTGTACTTTTTTATACTACAGAAGCCAACTATATTGTATAGAGCTGAGCGCCAAGTAATGGCGCATTAACATCCAACTACATCTTCGTTCTTCGGATACAAATTCTGCACTGTTACTGTTTTCTTCTCTCCTTCACTTCGTCATCTTCCGCCAACTGCACAGCACACAACGTTTGAGAGGAAGGGTGAGGTATTATGCTATTAACAGAGAAATTAATAGTTATTGACTTGTTTTAATCATATTAATTGAGATACGATTAATTATCACTTTCTGTGCTTCTATTATCGTTTTATAATAACTAAAATACTGGAAAATTCACATTAAAACACACTTTATTTTGGTCCCATCGCGAACGTTCCGAAGAGTTTCATTAACACTGTTCTGAGGAAAGTGGAAAAGAAAGAAGTTATTTTTTAGAAATGATTTAACTATATCATTGGAAACTTTTAATAATAGAATTATACGAGGGTTGTTCAAAATGCTTTTATATACTGATTTTTTGTGGCACAGCCAAAGTGTCACTGGCACAAGTCCTAATGTCACAAGACCTAAACGTCATTTCGCAGCAGAAGTACTAAACGACAAAAGACCTAAAAATCGTTTGGCGGCACAAGTCCTGAACAGCACAAGTCGTAAACGGCACAAGACTTAAGAATCTTGTGGCGCTACCATCGCATCCGTGCTAAGAATACTATCAATCTGTTAGGCACAGTTCTAGATAACCTGTTTCATATTATAGGGCCAGATTCTAGCTTAGTTCTTACAAATAATTTGTATATAAGTACATATTCTATAGTTCTGAAATAATAAATAAATAAAGCCTATTGTCCTTTCTTGCTCTTTGCATGATAGCATTTAGCACGGTCACATAATTTTAACTTCCTGTCAAACATGATTCCCAGATCATTCATAGTGTCTGTTTTTCTTCTATTTTCACACCATTGAATTCGTATTTACTAAATTAATGTGGTGATTGAGTTATATATATGACAAATTTTGCTTTCTTTGTGCTGATTTGAAGTAAATTATTTTTACCCGTATTTAGTGTATTAAACTCTTTCTGTAGCAAATAGTTTCCATAGTCGTAATATAACTACTCTTTACTCATTACCATTATTAATACTAATTTGATTGTTAGTATCATAGCTGTTACCGTTGAAATTAATTAATTTTATTATTAGTAATAATAATAATAATAAATTTCAAATATGCTCAATTGTTTAGACATGAGCCTTGATTGTGCGTGAAGTTAAAATGGTTATTCCACGGACGGCAAATAATGGCTTAACATTCAAAACAAACTAATGTCCCCTCAAATGAGGGTTAGTCTGTTTTGAGTTTATTAAACGTGACTAATAATTACAGCAAATTAAGAATATTTATGATTCAATGTGAAAGAAGACACTTTGAGAAAATTAAATGCAATGTGAAAAAAACTTTGAAAAATAAAATATGTCATCATGTTAAAATGTTTAAAAGAACCGAATTACTCATCCACTCTGTATTCTCGTTTGCTTAACTGGAGGATTCGAGACCTAAAAGGAAACGGTGTTCTGCACAAATCTCATAAGCTATGGGAAACTTTTTATATTATACAAATTAACCCTTCCCTTATAGAATTGTAATTTTCAAGACTCTGAAACATATATTTTATTACTTTTAGTTAAAAGTTCGAATACCGAGTTTCACGCATCCAACTTAAGCAAATTCTTCCTTATTTTATAAATATTTTCTGAATAAGAAATAAGAAATTCGAACATTAAAGAAAATTCACCCTTTGTTCTTTCCCCTTTGAGTGTTTATTTTTCAGTTTCTTTTTTTTTCAGTGCAAAGTTTATATGCCAAGTTTCATTTTACTAACTTTAGATATTTGCGAGATGCACTACACTTTTAAAAAGTGCCCCACCCCTTTACGAAACATATTTTGAAAAAATCTTTCGTATATCCTGATTTCGTAAGAAAATTATTTTTTAAAAATTAAAATTTATCGAGTTACTTGTAGTAGTATGCCCAGAAAGTCACTTAACTCTTTCATATAACAGTGCACAAGATAAACTCAGTCAAGCAAGTTTACTTCCATTAATAGTTTCTGGTTTCTTATGTCTAACTTATTCGTACATTTCTTACAAGCTGTGATTTATAAATTCACGTACTGTCAAGACCCAAATTTCGAAAAGATAACAAACTGAAAATATAATAATAACAATAATATTTGTATTTATGTACGTGTGAAATATGTATATATTCGTTGTCTTATTGAAGCTTTCGTAATTTGGAAATACACTTTTGGATTGCTTTTAATATGAAGAAAGTCTGCTCTCCTAGAAAAGTTTGTAGGCTACACTCCTAAACAACTATGTATCCGTTTCTGCAAACGTATTTTGCTGCATATTGCATTAGTAATTTAGCGTTATTTGTTGCTTTTTCTTGCTTATACATATCAACTCTATCGATTCACACTGTGAAATATAGTAACTGTATTGCATGTATAGTAACTTAACATGCAATACGAAATGAAGTAGCTTAACCAATTATATAATTAGTTCTTAGAATGAAATAGGTTGTATTATGTAATTCATGTATAACCTCAGAACAGATAATGATAATTATAATTTTAGTAGTACAAATATAGCTGATATTGTTGGAATTAGCTACGTTCGTATCATTATTGCCAACTAGTTACTGCATCGTTGCAATTTCGTCTAGTGGTGGCGTATTTCAGAATTAAGGCAAGTAAATGAAAAAGCCACAAGACCTAATCAGCGCAAGTCCTAAACGTCATAAGACCTAAAAATCATTTCGCGGCACTAGTCCTAAATTACATAAGACCTAAACGGCACAAATACTAAAAATCATTTTGCGGCACGTCCTAAACTGCACAAAACCTAACGTCTGGTACTTTTTTTTTTATTTAGAACTTATGCCGTCTAGGTCTTGAGGCCTTTAGAACTTATTAGTGTTACCCTACGGGATTACCAATGATGAAGTTTTGCGTTCAAACCCTGCAGGATTTTTTTTATTAGTAGAATTGCACAAAAATCGGATAGAATGAATGGTTTGCTTCTAAAGATATTTTCAGAAACGTTTAGGTAGCCCTGAAAAGGGCTGTTTTTGGCAGTTAAAGTGGGGACATTAATATCGTGTCCAAGGCCCTTCTGAATTTATTACATGCTCCATTCTTCTGGATATGGAACCTTTTAAATGGGATACATATCTCTCCTCCCCTACCTCCAGCCATGTCTGAAATAAGGCCCCACAAGTCATCTCGAGTTCTTGGTGGATTTGCCTCAAGCTAACTGTCCCTTACAGTAGAGTGAGTCTAACATGTCATCGTTTACTAATCTCGCTTATTCCGCCCCGTAGACAAACGAGGACGACCAGGAGTTCGTAAATTACCATTCTGACCTGAAGCACCAAATTGCCGAATTTATCACCTTCCTGTAGAGGCCGGGATATCTACTCGCCTGCTAGCTGCAGTTGCAGAATAGCCTTCCAACTCCCATAAAGTAATTACGTCCATCCATAGTTACCCATGCTCTGAGCTGTGATCAGAAGCTATAGATAAAAGCTAGTAACTCACATGTGATTGGTTAATAGAAGCTTCGTTACGACAATGCGTCGAGAAACACACATTTGTTGTCATGGACTTCCCGACCTGAAAAATGTGCACAAACTACGGGAGGTAATTCGTGACATCAAAAGAAAAAAACGTCGTTTTTGCACATTATCGAATTCCGCGTCGCCCAAGAGAGAGGAGAGCTTACTTGGAATCGAGATTCGAATAATAGTAATTGGAGCGAAACAGAAAAATGTGCATATACTTCGTGAGGTTATTTGTATC